>NC_092048.1:122880580-123505751 GCF_003086295.3 Arachis hypogaea
TGAAGAGGCTATGGAGTTAATTAAAATGGTTGCTAATAACCAGTACTTGTATTCTTCTGAGAGGACCTCTGTGAAGAAAAGAGTCATGGAATTGGATGCTTTAGATGCCATTCTTGCTTAAAACAAGGCCATGTCTCAACAGATCATACTATTACTTAACACTTGAGTGAAATGCAAGTCTCACCTGTTAATACTCAAGATACATCTTATGATATGAGTGGTGGCTTCCCTCAAGGTGAGACTTATAATTATGCTCAATTTTTTTCTGAACAGGTTAATTACATGGGTAATTCCTCTAGACCCCCAACAATGATTTTTTCTCTAAGACATAATCTGGGATGGAGGAATCATCCTAATTTTGTAGGAAAAATCAGGCACAGAGACAATAAAATGTTGGCAACAATTCTCAGGGCAATTTCAAGCAAAACAACTTCAACAACCAGTAATTTCAGCCCTTTCAACCACAGTAAGCACATTTTTAGTCTCAAAACTCTCTTGACTTGGTATTTGTTATTGCAGAACTCTCCAAGAATACTCATAGTTTTATGCAGGAAACGAGAGCTTCACTGAGGAACTTGGAGATTCAAGTAGGTCACTTGAGCAAGTAAGCACCTGAAAAGCCTCCTAATACTCTTCCTAGTGACACAGTGCCCGCTTAATCCAAGAGAAGAATGCAAGGCCATCCATCTGAGAAGTGGTAAAGTAGCAGGTTCAGAGGCAAAAGTTAGTGAGGAGTCAGTTGAAAAAAAAGCTCCAAAGAAGAAAAATAAAGAGGCAGAGCATGCCATCTCTAGACACTTGGACAAATCTTTTTTGGTTGATCTTGAGAAGTATCCAGCGTTGCTTAAGGCTCCTGAGTACAAGCCTAAGATGCCTGATTCGGGCATAAATTGGCGAATTAAAAATTATTAGAATATGTACGTTGCAAGTACAGTTCTTAACTCGCCAGAAATCCACCGCTCAATTTAAAAAGGTGTCACAGAAAATTGAAATTTAAAATACTGGGAGTATGAATCCCAGGTCGTCTCCCAACGAGTTGCAGAAAAGTGTGCTATTTTATTAATCAGAGGTTTTCAAAAAGGTTTGAGTTGAGTAAGCAGGAAATTAAATTGATGAATTTGAATAATGCAAGTAAAAGCCTTGACTGGGAGTTAATTAGTTGGAATCCCTATTATTGTTGGAATACTCTCAAGATTAATTTATAATTAAAGGTTGTCCTATTTAGTTATCCTTTACTAGGTAAGGGAAAGTCAAACAAGTTGGAATGCTACGTCTATTCACAAGTTGCAATCCACTTAATTAAAAGGGATTGGTGTTAGTGACTAGAAGGCAATCCAACCATAAACCCAATTACAATCTTTCTTTTAAGCTTTCCAACTCAAGAGTTTCTTTCAATCAACTCCCCATCAAGTTAGGGGACTACTCACTCATTGTGAATGTAAAACTCATAACACATGAAAGAGAATTAGAGAAAGACATTGTAAATAAAAATCAAAATAATAACTTAAAAATAAAATCAATCCTTGTATTAAATAAGCCTAAAAATATTCCAATGGTAAAATTAAACAAAGCAAAGAACATGGAAGAGTAAGACCAGGTAAAGAAAATGAACTAGAATGACGAAGTCTTGATGAGGTAATAACTCTTCTCAATATCCCAATGCCAAAAAGTAAAATAATAATCCTAAAAAACTATGAATGTGTGTGGAGAGAAAACCTAGAGGAGGAGTAAAAAAAACTAGATCTAAAACTAAAACTGTGTAGAATGAATGTTGTCTTTGGTTTCTGCATGTTCTCTGGCTCTAGTCTGTTGTTCTGGGCCGAGAACTGCGTCAAAATAGGGTCCAAAATCGCCCCCAGCGAATCCTGCAGATTATGCAGACCGCGCGTGTCACGCGATCGCGTCATCCATGCGGACGCGTCATTTGCGCTTTTCCTCGCCACGCGTTCGCGTCGTCCACGCTTCCGCGTCGCTCGAGCTTTTCCAATCCGCGCGGTCGCGTGAGCCATGCGACCGTGTCACTTCTCGCTGGTTATCTCCTCAATTTCTTGTGTTCCTTCCATTTTTGCTAGCTTCCTTTCCAAACTCCAACTCATTCATGCTCTATAAAGCCTGAAACACTTAACACACAGATCACGGCATCGAATGGAATAAAGGAGAATTAAAAATACATAATTAAAAGTCTCTAGGAAGCAGTTTTCAAACATGTAATAATTTTAGGAAGGAAATATAAATGCATGCTAATTTAATGAATAAGTGGGTAAGGATCATGATAAAACCACACAATTAAACGCAATATAAACCATAAAATAGTGGTTTATCAACCTCCCCACACTTAAACATTAGCATGTCCTCATGGTTAATTGAAGGAGATAAAGTAAATAAGTATGAACATGCAGAAACTCATGCAATGCAATGCAATCCTATATATATATATATATATATATGAATGCAACTATATGATTCTTGTCCACTTGATCAAAAGTAAATAAGCTCTTCAAAACAATTACAAATCAAATTTCACTAATTCTATCATTATACAGTAAGACAGATAAAAGTACAAGAAGATAGCTCATGAAAGCAGGGAACATAGAAATTCAAGCATCGAACCCTCACTGATGATGTATGTACGCTCTAATCTCTAGTGTATAGGGTAATCACTCTATCCTTCTCTAATAATGCTCTCTAACTTTTGTTTTTCTCCTAATCAATCAACAACAGTTAACATACCAATGGAAACATCATGAGGTCTTTTTCAAGGTTGTAATGGGGCTAAGGTAAAGGTAGAGATACTATATGGTCAAGTGAGCTTATAAATTGAGTCTTTAATTAACCCAAGCTTCAACCCAACCTATATATTTTACATAACTTTAGAATTCATACCGAGCTAACCAGAGTTCCCCTTTTACATTCCATACTCATGTATCAACTTTTTATTTTAATTTTTATCATATGTGCATTGATCCTTGAATTCTTAATTCAGCATTGGGGTAATTTTGTCCCCTTATTTATTTATTACCTTTTTTTTAACATAAAAATAAACATAGCTTATCAATGCACATAGATTTTTAATTCTTATAGTTTCACATGAGTAGGTATCCAAATTCCCATTGTATTATCATGACATATTCCCTTAATAACTTTTGTTTCCACAATTTCCCATACTTAACTAGCACACACAATTCTATCTTAAGCTAACCAAAGATTCAATTTTGGATATACAATTATTTTTCCGCTTAAGGCTAGTAATGTGGTGAAATATAGAACAAATGGAATTTAAAGGCTCAAAGTGGTTAACAAAGGTAATTGAAAAGGGTAGGCTTAATTTGGATGAGTGAGTTTAAACAAATAATGGCCTCAATTATGTGCAAGCATATAAATATAATAAATATTGGACATATAAGATAAAACAAAATATAGATTACAATCATAGAGAAGTAAACACACAAGAATAAATTAATTATGGTTAAATAATGTAACCATGCATAAAGGCTCAAATCTTCACAGGTTGTGTGTTCTTTGGCTCAAACATCATGTTTCAAATACAACTTCAAGCAAATTTATCATAAAAATTTTAAAAATTAGTGAAATTTTGTTCCAAAGATAGAGTCTTAGAAGAAACTTATTATCTTTTCAATCAAGTAGAACATGCATGCAACTAACCTATTACTATGCAATTTATCCTATTCTATAAAAGAAAGAAAAACTAACTAAAATCCTAATTTATTGGTGCTAGGGAAGAGAAATTACCTCCGGAAGTCAGGTACTGACCGACCTCCCCACACTTAAGGCTTTGCACCATCCTCGGTGCCATCTGTCAGGAACAGGGGTGGGCTGGTAGCAGTATCTCCACAGTCGAGACCATCATGGCTCCCTGTGCTGGTAAAAGAAGTGGAGTCCAGGGTGTCTGAGTCCTTGAATTTTCCCATGATAAGCTCCTTGAGGTATGTGAATCGGCGCTTGTTACGGCGCTCTCTTAACTTCGCTTTTTGTTCATGCTGATCCAACTTTTCAAGTATCTGCTGGAGCAGTTGGGATGTTGTAGGTGCTTGTGGTGTTGAAGAAGGAATATCTTCAACCGGTGCAGTAGGAAGGCTTGTAGTGGCTGCGGGAAGTCTGAGGTATTTCCCGTTAGGGACATACTGATCATCCCGTGGAAGCATGGCTTTGGTGTCCCCAACTCTGTAGGAGACTCCGGCTGCTGAGACAAGATCTGAGACCAAGGCGGGAAAAGGTAAGTTGCCCGCAATTTGTACGTGTCCCATGGCATTCCGGATGTGTCTTGGTAGATTCAGAGGTTGGTCTGTAAGGATGCACCATAGTAGAACGGCCATGTCTGCAGTGAAGGAGGACTCGTTAGTGCTCGGAAAGACGTAATGGGACATGATCTGTGCCCATACGCGAGCCTCCAAGGTAAGTGCTGAAGCCGATATTCCCTTAGGGCGGGTACGATGGTATCCGTAGATCCAACGGCTGCCAGGTAATGCGATAACTCTGAGAACATCTTCCCAGTCAAATTGGTACTGCTGGCGCTGGAGTGTAGCTTCTTGAAAGGCGTCCATTCCTTCTGGAATAGGGGAAAGATCTAGAACTTTTTGAATGATCTCTTCTGTAATGGGGACTTGCTTCTGACGAACATAGACAGACTGCAGAGTAGGCATGTGGAAGTTAGAGTAGAACTCGACTACCTAAGAAAGATTGACTTGCCTTGGCTGTCTCTGTAGGAAACCCCATTGTCTTCGTTCAATTTGCGACTCAACAAAAGTAGCAATATTGGGCGGGAGGAGAAGAAGGTATTCGTTGTTATAACTCCTTTCTGCCAGGATGGGGAACATCTGCTCACAGTAGCAATTGGGAAATCGCGCAGTGTCCTTCGCTAGAAAGGCTTTCTCCTTCTCATCAACCTTGATGATCCTCTTAACTCGTTTTGTTGAGGGCTTGACTGCAGGGGCTCTGCCACTAATGCTCTTTTTGTTCCTCTTCTTGCTGGTTGTTTGGGGGTAGCTTTCTCTTTTCCTTTCTTGGTGGCCATCCTGAAAAGGGGAAGAGAAAGTAATTTAAATTCAAAGAGATATATAGCAAGGAAGAGAGTGGAAAAGGTGGTGATGGATGCACATTAGGAGGTAACTGACATTAACACCCGCTCATGAGTACATGTGAAAAGTCATCAAAGGAAAATAGCTAGTGCATATAATGACAAGTGAATGCAAGGTGTTTATTGGTATGCCGGAAAAGGGCATGAGTAGCATAGACCAAGCATTACTTTGTAACAAACCATCACGTTTGTATTGACAATTAAATTCAATTAATATAATAGTAAAGGGAATTTGTGAAAAGCAAGCATTGAATATTAGAATAACATAGAGAAGTGCATAATGCCATATGGGCTTTTTCACAAACACATAGCATGCATGGTAGATAAGGTATAAGAAGTATTAAGGTGAGCATGCAAGCAATCCTTTAAAGAAAATAATACATAATTGCCAAACAATTTGCAACAATCCACAAGCATATAATGAAGAATAATGACTCACATGAATTGATAACACCATGTAAAAAGGATAGAAGAAGAAAGAAAATATGAATAATGAAAAGAAAAAGAAAAGAAAAGAAAATAACAAAAAAGAAATAAGAAAAATGGTAGAAAAGGAAAGAGTGAAGAAGAAAATAAAACCTTGTTAATGGAGGTGAGAGAGAGAGAGAGTGAAAGGTGAGATAGAAGGAAGAAGGGAGAAGGAAGAAATAAGGAGGGAAAAGAAAAATTAGGATTGGAGAGGAAAAAGAAAAGATATTTTGGCAATTTTGGTTGAGCTGTGCGGCGCAAGCGACGCGACTGCGTGGGACACGCGATCGCGTGATTGCGCTTCAAGTAAGGTGACGCGGTCACCTCGGTCACGCGGTCGCGTGACCCATGTTGTGCTTCTGGCACGAGTGCAACTTCGCGCCAGCACAACTCTCTGTTCGAATTGATATATGTGCCCAATTTGGGGTGACGCGATCGCATGGGGCATGCGATCGCGTGAGTGGGCTTCAGAAGGGAACGACGCAGACGCGTGAGCCATGCGTCCGCGTGGATAGAATTGTGCCATTGGCACCAATCCAGCACCACTCGCGCACAATAATTCGTTGTGCACCCTTCTTACATCGAAAATCAGGGCACGCGGCCGCGTGGGGCATGCGTCCGCGTGGATAGAATTGTGCCATTGGCACGCCTCCAGCCACGCTCCAGCGTGACTCTCTGTTCGTTTTTATTTTTCTCCCCTCTCCTTGCGACGCGGATGCGTCGCTGATGCGGTCGCATCGCGTGCCATTTTTTTTTAAATAAAAGTATGTGAATACAGATGCATGAAAGTACTGATAAAGAGAAGAGTTATTGAATAGGAAAAACTGAAAATAAAGAAAAGAACGATCATACCATGGTGGGTTGTCTCCCACCTAGCACTTTGCTTTAACGTCCGTAAGTTGGACGCTCCACTAGCTCAATCTTCTGTTATGTGGGGATCTTCCAAGAGGAAGATCTCAAGCTCCTTATTTTTCTGTATCTTCTCGCCATGGTATAGCTTCAAACGGTGTCCATTAACTTTGACAAGTTCAGAGTGTGAAGGATGGCTTAAGTGATAAACTCCGTACGGTTCGGCCTTCTCTACTCTGTATGGACCTTCCCATCTTGATCTCAATTTGCCTGGCATGAGCCTCAGTCGAGATTTGTAAAGGAGGACTAAATCCCCAGGTTAGAACTCTTTTTTCTTGATGTTCTGATCATGTACAGCCTTCATATTCTCCTTGTATAGTTTTGAGTTCTCATAAGCTTCTAGGTGAAGGCTTTCCAGTTCTTGCAGTTGCAACTTCCTTTCAGCTCCGGCTTTCCCAATTTTCATGTTGCACTCCTTGACTGCCCAAAAGGCTTTGTGCTCCACTTCAACTGGGAGATGGCAAGCTTTTCCATAAACTAAGCGGAAAGGACTCATCCCAATGGGTGTTTTATATGCTGTTCTATATGCCCAGAGTGCATCTTGTAGCCTGGTGCTCTAGTCTTTTCTATGAGGTTTGACTATCTTCTGCAAGATATGCTTTATTTCTCTATTTGACACCTCAGCTTGCCCATTGGTCTGAGGATGGTATGCTGTTGCAACCTTATGAATTATCCCATGCTTCTTCATTAATCCTATTAGTCTCCTGTTACAAAAATGGGTGCCTTGATCGCTCACGATTGCTTGTGGTGATCCAAAGCGACAAATAATGTGGTTTCTCACAAAGGAAACAACAGTGTTAGCATCATCAGTGCGGGTAGAAATTGCTTCCACCCATTTGGAAATGTAGTCCACAGCTAATAATATATAAAAATAACCATTAGAATTTGGAAACGGACCCATGAAGTCAATGCCCCAAACATAAAAAATTTCACAGAAAAGCATAATTTGTTGAGGCATCTCATCCCTCCTGGATATATTACCAAATTTTTGGCATAGGGGGCAAGATTTACAAAATTCAGCAGCGTCTCTAAAAAGAGTAGGCCACCAGAATCTACAGTCCAAGATTTTTCTAGCAGTTCTTTGAGGGCCAAAATGTCATCCACTCTCAGATGAGTGACAGACCTCTAAGATGGACTGGAATTCTGATTGAGGCACACACCGTCTAATTACCTGATCAGCGCCACATCTCCATAAATATGGGTCATCCCATATATAATATTTAGACTCGCTTTTCGGCTTGTCTCTTTGATGCTTAGAAAAGTTAGGAGGAAATGTGCGGCTAACTAGATAATTAGCTACAGGTGCATACCAAGGAGATACCTCAGATACTGCTTGCAGGTTATCAAATGGAAAATTATCATCTATAGGAGTAGAATCATCCTTAATGTGCTCAAGGCGACTCAAGTGGTCTGCCACTAAATTCTGGTTACCACTCCTATCCTTTATTTCTAAATTAAATTCTTGTAATAGCAGTATCCAACGTATAAGTCTTGGTTTGGACTCCTTTTTAGATAATAGATATTTTAAAGCTGCATGGTCCGAATACACTACTACTCTAGTACCAAGTAAATAAGCTCGGAATTTATCCATAGCAAAAACAATAGCAAGAAGCTCTTTCTCAGTAGTAGTATAATTGGACTGGGCAGCGTCTAAAGTCTTAGACGCATAAGCAATAACAAAAGGGTCCTTACCTTCGCGCTGAGTCAGCGCTGCTCCTACTGCATGGTTGGAAGCATCGCACATGATTTCAAACGGCTGGCTCCAGTCTGGTCCTCTCACAATTGGAGCTTGAGTTAGGGCGGCCTTCAGCTTATCAAACGCTTGCTTGCAATCTTCACTGAACTCGAACTCAATATCCTTCTGTAGTAATCTGGATAAAGGAAGTGCTACCTTACTAAAGTCCTTAATAAATCTCCTGTAAAAACCTGCATGGCCAAGGAACAAACGGACTTCCCTCACAGAAGAGGGGTAAGGTAAACTAGAAATAACACTCACCTTTGCTGGGTCTACAGAAATGCCATTATTAGATACCACATGTCCTAATACAATCCCTTGTTTTACCATAAAATGACATTTTTCAAAATTCAATACAAGGTTTGTATTAACACATCTATCTAATACTCTAGATAATCCATCTAACCAAAGGCTAAAAGAATCACCATAAATGCTAAAATCATCCATAAAAACCTCCATACAGTCCTTAATAAGATCAGAGAAAAGACTCATCATGCACCTTTGGAAAGTAGCTGGTGCATTGCACAAGCCAAAGGGCATTCGTTTGTAAACATAAGTCCCAAAAGGACATGTAAAAGTGGTCTTTTCTTGATCCTCAGGAGCTATATGAATCTGGAAATAACCTGTGTAACCATCTAAAAAGCAATAATGTGATTTACCTGACAGGCGATCCAGCATTTGATCAATGAATGGAAGTGGGTAGTAATCCTTACGGGTAGCTTGGTTGAGACGCCTGTAATCAATGCAGACTCTCCAAGCATTCTGAACTCTAGTTGCTGTGAGCTCTCCATGCTCATTCTTCACTGTAGTGACTCCAGACTTCTTGGGCACCACTTGTACTGGGCTAACTCATTCGCTGTCTGAAATGGGATAGATGATACCTTCTTCCAATAGTCTGGTCACTTCCTTTTTGACAACTTCCAAGATAGTGGGATTCAATCTTCTTTGGGGTTGACGGACAGGTCTTGCTCCCTCTTCTAAAAATATTCTGTGCTCACACACTTGAGGGTTGATGCCTACTATGTCTGCCAAACTCCATCCAATTGCTTTCTTGTGCCTTCTCAGTACATTAAGTAACTGTTCTTCTTGCTGAGAAGTGAGTTCCCTTGCAATGATAACTGGAAACTTCTGCTCATCTTCGAGATAAGCATACTTGAGATGTGGAGGGAGGGGTTTCAATTCCAACTTCTGATCATGGGCAGGCTCTGGATTGTCTGGAGCTTGTGAAAATGGCGAAGTGCCCTCATTGTCAGTTAAGAGGGTTCCCACACTTGGACCTTGTCCAGTGTGCCTCTCTTCAAACTCTTCCTTGCGAACCTCAGCTACAGTTTCATCTATGACATCACACTGGAAGATAGAATAATCTTCTGGAGGGTTGTTAATGACTCCATTCAGATTGAAGATTACTATTCGGCCATCTATTTCAAACGAGTATGTTCCTGAAAAAGCATCCAATTTGAATTTTGATGTCTTCAAGAATGGTCTTCCAAGTAGGATTGATGATGGCTTATTCGAGTCATTTTGGGGCATCTCCAAGATATAAAATCAGTGGAAAATGTAAGACCCTTAATGTTCAATAAAACATCTTCAGCAACTCCAGCCACTGTAATAATGCTTTTATCTGCTAACACAAAATGAGCTGCCGACCTTTTTAAGGAAGGGAGCCTCAAAATATCATATATAGACAAAGGTATTATACTAACACATGCTCCTAAATCACACATGCAATCATAAATTACTACTTCACCAATAGTACAACTAACTATACAAGGACCTGGGTCACTACACTTTTCAGGTAAACCTCCTATTAAAGCAGATATGGAACTTCCTAAGGGAATAGTTTCTAATTCATTAATTTTGTCTTTATGGATACATAAATCTTTTAGAAACTTAGTGTACTTAGGTACCTGTTGAATGACGTCAAAAAGGGGAACAGTTACCTCAACCTTTTTGAATATCTCTACCATTTTGGGATCAGGTTCCAGCTGCTTCCTGGGCTTCCTTGCAAGCTGTGGAAATGGAATGGGAGTGTCATTTTCTGCAGTGTCTGCGCCTTTTGGTGCTTCCTCTTGTGGTTGCACTTCTTCTTCTTCAGCTATGTCCTGTATATCCTCTTCTTCTTCAACATATTCTATTTCTACTACCTCTTCAGCTGAGGCATGTTCTGGTGGGCTTGTCTCCTCCTGAGTCCTCTCCTGCAGTGTGGTTCCGGACCTCAGGGTGATGGCATTAATGCCTCCCTTTGGATTAGGTAATGGTTGAGAGGGGATTCCAGTGGAACTTGAAGGTTGGTTATTGGAATTTTGCATTGATCCAATCTGTGAGACAAGAGCTTGCAAAGTAGCGGTCAGACCATTCAGACTGGCATTAATGTTATTTTCCATGGTCTGTTGACTTCGCTAAAAAAATTTTAGTAACTCTTCATTAGGAGACGAAGAAGGGTGAGTGAATTGAGAGGTCTGCTGTTGGGTATGCTGTGGTCCTTGGGATTACCTCAGGTGAGGTGCTCTGTAAGGTTGGTTCTGCTGCCTGTTGTTATTATTATTCTACCTCTGATTTCCCTGATTATCTCTGCCTCCTCTGTTATTGTTGTCCCTCCAATTCTGGTTAGAATTGTCCTGCCATCCATGGTTATTATTTCCACCTTGATTGTACCCTTGGTTGGGGCGGTCATAGAGGTTATGAGTGGATGCCACCATGTTGTCTTCCTGTTGAAGTTGCGGGCATTCATCAGTATAATAGCTATAATCAGCACAAATTCTGCAAACTCTCTGTGGGACTAACTGTTGGTTTTGCTGTGGTGAAGGAGGTTGAGCTTGCTGAACTTGTTGTTGATTCAATTGCATCTGCTTCAGCAAGTTGGTCATTTCACAGATACTCTGAGTTAGAGCAGCAGTCTCTCTGCTAGAGGATACTTCTGCAACGGCTTTTGAACGACCTTGCTTCTGTCTGTGGTTCCTAGTAGATTCAGCTAAGTCGCTGATCAATTGCCATGCCTCATCAGTGGTTTTGTACTTCTTCATAGACCCATTGCTAGCACTTTCCAATATGGTCTTATCTTGGGGCCTCATGCCCTGTGTGATATAGCTGAGTAACACTATCTTGTCGATCATGTGGTGGGGGCATGCTTCCAGAAGACTATTGAAGTGCTCCCAGTATTCAAAGAGAGTCTCGTTGTCATCTTGAACAATCGTGGAAATGTCTTTCCTCAGTTTATCAGTAACTTCAGATGGAAAGAATTTCTCCAAAAACTCTTTTCTGAGCATATCCCAGTTGGATACATTTGCTAGGGGTTGAGTGTAGTACCACTCTCTTGCTTTTCCCTCAAGAGAAAACGGGAAAGCTTTCAGTAGAATTGAAGTTTCATCTGTACCATCTCGCCTGACAGTAGAACAGGCTGCCTGGAAATCTCTCAGGTGCTTGATAGGCTCTTGAGCAGGTAAGCCATGAAACTTGGGCATCAAATTGAGCAGTGCGGTCTTTATTTCGAAATCTGTAGCCACCGCTGGGTGATGCGCTTGAAACGGTTGCATTGTAAAATCAGGGGCTCCTTCCTCCTGGATGGTAACTCTCCTAGCTGCCATATTGTATGCACGTAAATCAACCGAATCAGTAGAACGGGGGCTGGTTTCTTCCTCAAGTGACGTTTTAGATCCGCCCTCAGAGCGGACTAACCGACGCCGAGCTCGCCTTATTCGTGAAATAGTCCTTTCAATTTCAGGATCGAATATTAGCAAGCGCGGATCAGGAAGCGAACGCGTCATTTGACGAAAGAAACAAGCAGCTCATAGTAACAAAATAAAATAAAATGCAAATAAATAAATTCTAATTAATAACTTTAGCACTCTATTGCAACTCCCCGGCAACGGCGCCAAAAATTGATGCGGGCAGAAATTGGCGAATTAAAAATTATTAGAATATATACGTTGCAAGTACAGTTCTTAACTCGCCAGAAATCCACTGCTCAATTTAAAAAGGTGCCACAGAAAATTGAAATTTAAAATACTGGGAGTATGAATCCCAGGTCGTCTCCTAACGAGTTGCAGAAAAGTGTGCTATTTTATTAATCAGAGGTTTTCAAAAAGGTTTGAGTTGAGTAAGCAGGAAATTAAATTGATGAATTTGAATAATGCAAGTAAAAGCCTTGACTGGGAGTTAATTAGTTGGAATCCCTATTATTGTTGGAATACTCTCAAGATTAATTTATAATTAAAGGTTGTTCTGTTTAGTTATCCTTTACTAGGTAAGGGAAAGTCAAACAAGTTAGAATGCTACGTCTATTCACAAGTTGCAATCCACTTAATTAAAAGGGATTGGTGTTAGTGACTAGAAGGCAATCCAACCATAAACCCAATTACAATCTTTCTTTTAAGCTTTCCAATTCAAGAGTTCCTTTCAATCAACTCCCCATCAAGTTAGGGGACTACTCGCTCATTGTGAATGTAAAACTCATAACACATGAAAGAGAATTAGAGAAAGACATTGTAAATAAAAATCAAAATAATATCTTAAAAATAGAATCAATCCTTGTATTAAATAAGCCTAAAAATATTCCAATGGTAAAATTAAACAAAGCAAAGAACATGGAAGAGTAAGACCAAGTAAAGAAAACGAACTAGAATGACGAAGTCTTGATGAGGTAATAAATCTTCTCAATATCCCAATGCCAAAAAGTAAAATAATAATCCTAAAAAACTATGAATGTGTGTGGAGAGAAAACCTAGAGGAGGAGTAAAAAAAACTAGATCTAAAACTAAAACTGTGTAGAATGAATGTTGTCTTTGGTTTCTGCATGTTCTCTGGCTCTAGTCTACTGTTCTGGGCCGAGAACTGCGTCAAAATAGGGTCCAAAATCGCCCCCAGCGAATCCTGCAGATTATGCAGATCGCGCGTGTCACACGATCGCGTCATCCATGCGGACGCATCATTTGCGCTTTTCCTCACCACGCATTCGCATCGTCCACGCTTCCGCGTCGCTCGAGCTTTTCCAATCCGTGCGGTCGCGTGAGCCATGCGACCGCGTCACTTCTCGCTGGTTATCTCCTCAATTTCTTGTGTTCCTTCCATTTTTGCTAGCTTCCTTTCCAATCTCCAACTCATTCATGCTCTATAAAGCCTGAAACACTTAACACACAGATCACGGCATCGAATGGAATAAAGGAGAATTAAAAATACATAATTAAAAGTCTCTAGGAAGCAGTTTTCAAACATGTAATAATTTTAGGAAGAAAATATAAATGCATGCTAATTTAATGAATAAGTGGGTAAGGATCATGATAAAACCACACAATTAAACACAATATAAACCATAAAATAGTGGTTTATCAATGCAATATCCTCAAAGACTTCAGAAGGCTTCTAAGGACAAACAATTTTCCAGATTTTTAGAGGTCTTCAGGAAGCTTCAGATCAATATTTCGTTTGCAGAGGTCCTTGAGCAAATGGCTCTTTATGTCAAGTTTATGAAGGAATTGTTGACTAACAAGAGAAATTGGAAGGAAAGTAAGACAGTGGTACTAACTAAGGAATGCAGTGCCATTATTCAGCAAGACCTTCCTAAGAAAATGTAGGATCCAAGGAGCTTTTTAATTCCTTGAACCATTGGAGACATCACTATTCAGAGAGCTTTATGTGATCTTGGAGTTAGCATTAACCTCATGCCTCTTTCTTTGTGAGAAAGCTCCAAATTGATGAGGTAAAATCCACTCGTATTTCTCTTCAACTTGCTGACTGTTCAATTAAATTTTCTCTTGGAGTTATTGAGAATTTACTTGTAAAATTGGGACCATTTATTTTCCATGCTGATTTTGTCATATTGGATATGGAAGAGGACAAAAATGTCTCTATTATTCTTGGGAGACCCTTTTTAGCTATAGGTAGAGCTCTTATTGATGTTCAGAAGGGCAAATTGACTCTGAGAGTTAATGAAGAGGAAGTTTTCCTTAATTTTCTTAAGGCTTTGCAACACCCTAATGATTCTGAAGGGTGTATGAGAGTTGATTTGATTTAGCCTCTGATTAAAGAGGTATTCAAAGTTGAAGAACTTGATGATGCTTTAAAATCCCCTTTTGAGGAAGATTTAATTGAGATTGATAATTCACCACCTCAGAAGGAGAAGCCTCACACGCCTAGTACTGAGGAAGGGGCTCCGAAGCTTGAGTTGAAGCCCTTACCTCCCTCTTTGAAGTATGCATTCCTTGGCGAGCATGATACTTATCCAGTGATTATTAGCTCCTCTCTGAGGCATGAGGAGGAGGATGCTCTACTTCAAGTACTCAAGAGTCATTAAACGGCTTTTGGTTGGACCATTAGTAATTTGAAGGGGATTAGTCCGGCCAAGTGTATGCACAAGATATTGCTTGAGGATGATGCTAAACCGGTTGTGCAAATACAGAGGTGAGTAAATCCAACAATGAAAGAAGTGGTCCAGAAAGAGGTGATAAAGCTTTGGGAAGCTGGGATTATTTACCCTATTTCTGACAGCCAATGGGTAAGTCCTGTGCAAGTGGTTCCTAAGAAAGGAGGGATGACAGTGATAAAAAAAAAAAAAAAGAAGAATGAGCTTATTCCCACAAGGGCTGTCACAAGATGGTGCATGTGTATTGATTATAGGAGGCTCAATAATGCTACAAGAAATGATCACTTTCCTTACCTTTCATTGATCAGATAGTTGAGAGGTTAGCCGGTCATGCTTTTTACTATTTTTTGGATGGATACTCTAGCTATAATCAGATTGTTGTAGACCCTCAAGATCAGAAAAAAATAGAATTCACATGTCCCTTTGGAGTATTTGCTTACCGGAGGATACCGTTTGGACTTTTTAATGCCCCAGCAACTTTTTAGAGGTGTATGCTCTCTATTTTCTCAAACATGGTTAAAAAGTTCATTGAGGTATTTATACATGACTTTTCTATTTTTGGTAATTCTTTTGATTCATGCCTTAAGCATCTTTCCTTAGTCTTGAAAGGGTGCCAAGAAACAAACCTTGTTTTAAATTAGAAAAAATGTCACTTTATGGTCACTGAAGATATTGTTCTTGGACACCAGATTTCAAGCAAGGGGATTGAGGTTGATAAAGCTAAGGTGGAGGTAATTGAAAAATTACCACCACCAACTAATGTTAAGGCAATCTGGAGTTTCTTGGGACAAGCATGATTCTATAGGAGGTTTATAAAGGATTTTTCTAAGATTGCTAAGCCTTTGAGCAACCTCTTGGTTGCGGACATTCCTTTTAACTGATAATTATTGTTTGCATGCCTTTAAAACTCTGAAAGCAAGGCTTGTCTCTGCTCCCATCATAGCTCCTCCCAATTGGGATTTACCATTTGAATTGATGTGTGATGCCTGTGATTATGCTATTAGAGTCGTCTTGGGACAGAGACAAAATAAGCTTATGCACGTCATGTACTATGCTAGACGTGTGCTAAATGATGCGCAAAAGAATTACACAACTACAGAAAAAGAATTATTGGTTGTAGTTTATGCTTTTGATAAGTTTAGGTCCTATTTAATTGGCAGTAAGGTTATTGTTTTTACTGACCATGCTGCTCTTCAATATCTTCTAACCAAGCAGGACTCTTTAAACCAAGATTGATCAGGTAGGTGCTCCTCCTTCAGGAGTTTGACATTGAGATTAGAGACTGGAAGGGTTTAGAGAATCAAGTAGCTTACTATCTTTCAAGAATTGATCCTGAAGAAGGAGATCAAGAACCCGCACCTGTGACTGAGACATTCTCAGATGAGCAACTCTTCATGATTCAGAGAGCTCCGTGGTTTGTGGATATTACAAATTACAAAACCATGAGGTTCATCCCCAAGGAGTACACTAAACAACAAGTTAGAAAGCTTTTAAATGATGCGAAGTACTACTTTTGGGAAGAACCTTATCTTTTTAAGAGATGCTTAGATGGTATAATCCGTATTGTGTCTCAGATGAGGAATCACAGCATATTTTTTGAGATTCTCATGGTTCCAAGTACGGAGGCCACTTTGGTGGTGAAAGGACGGCTACTAAGGTTCATCAGAGTGATTTTTATTGGCCGACTCTCTTTAGAGACTCTCGGGAATTTATGAGAAACTATGACAAGTGTCAGAAGGTAGAGAACCTTCCCCACAATCATGAGATGCCACAGTAAGGAATTATAGAGATTGAGTTATTTGATGTGTGCGGTATTGATTTCATGGGTCTTTTTCCACCATCATACTCAAACACTTACATCTTGGTGGCAGTGGATTATGTGTCCAAGTGAATGGAAGCAGTTGCTTTACCCACTAATGATGCCAAAGTGGTGCTGAGCTTTCTTTAGAGATATATCTTCAGCCAGTTTGGTGTCCCAAGGACACTCATTAGTGATGAAGAAAGCCACTTCTACAACAGACAGTTAGACTCACTTTTACAGAGATATGGAATCTGTCATAAGGTGGAAACCCCTTATCACCCCCAGACAAGTGGATAGGTTGAGGTCTCCTACAGAGAACTCAAGAGAATTCTAGAGAAGACTGTTAGTACTTCAAGAAAGGACTGGGATAGGAAGCTTGATGATGCTCTCTAGGCATACCAGACGGCATTCAAGACTCCTATTGGTATGTCCCCCTATCAATTGGTTTATGGTAAGGCCTGTCACTTGCCAATGGAGTTGGAGCACAGGGCATATTGAGCAACAAAGTTCCTGAACTTTGATGCCAAGACTGTAGGAGAGAAGAGGCTGCTTCAACTGAATGAGCTTGATGAGTTTAGAAATTTTTCTTATGAGAATTCCAAGCTCTACAAAGAAAAGACCAAGATGTGGTATGACAAGAAGATAGCCACCAGAGTTTTTGAGCCAGGCCAGAAAGTCTTATTGTTCAACTCAAGGCTCAAGCTTTTTCCCAGGAAGCTGAAGTCCCAGTGGTTAAGACCTTTTGTGGTAACCAGAGTGTCGCCGTATGGTCATGTGGAACTTCAGGAAGAGAACTTAGATAGAAGATTCAATGTCAATGGCCAGAGGCTGAAGCATTATCTTGGAGGCAAAAGTGATCACTAGAGGTCCATTTATATGCTGACTTAGCAGAGCTGAACATCAAGCTATTGACGTTAAAGAAGCGCTTGTTGGGAGGCAACCCAACCCTTAGCATCCTTTGATTTTGTGTTCAGCTTGATTTTCATTTATTTATGATTTTTATTCATAGTTATTCCATGGTTTATTTATGTTTGTGATCATACAAAGTGTTTAGAACAGGAACAGGAGGAATCTAAAGGAAGTACAGAGCACCCTGGAAAGGATTTAATTCAAATGCTTTGGCGCTAAATGCCAGGATGGGCGTTCAGCACCAGAAATGGCACAAACTTCAAGACAACTGTCTGTTTGGGTGGTGCTAAATGCTAGGCTGGGCATTTAGCACCGAAGAGCACAAACTTCGAAAAGCATTACGGCGATACTGGCGCTAAACGCCTAATGGCATAAGAATTGATGAGCTTTCTGTTCACTCGGTGCTAAACACAGACCTGGACATTTAGCATCGAGCCTCATCTCTCAAATGAAAAGAAAAAAAAAAGTGAAAAAGAAAAGAAAAGTGGTGCAATTGCATGAGAACTTGAGCTATATATTATGAGTTGCTTTATTTACTTTGATGTGGTGGTATTATCTGTGGCTCTGAATGTATGCAAAGAATTATGCATAATTGATCTTGAAGTTAAGAATGTTGATTCTTGAGGTACAGAAATTTAGAAAAGTATTATGGATTCTCTAATCAAAGAACAAATTAGTCCTTGAAGCAAAATAAACAGCAATGAGAAAAAAAACTAAAGAGCAAGGTCCAAGGCTCTGAGAATCAATGGCTAGGAAGGTCAAATATGATTAAAAGCTCAAAGAGTTATTTTTCTAATCATATGCTAGTGGTGTGAATGTGTCAAGGACTTGAGACAGAGCACTAAGAGTTGAGATCAAGTGAATCAAAGAGTATGCCAAAGGCTCTGAGCACCAGTGACTGACAAAAATAAAGAGAAAAAAATCTGAACTCAAAGAGTTCCCTATTTAATTGCTTGTGGTGTTCTTGTGTCAAGTCAAGCTTGAGACAAAGCATTTAGAAGTCACGGTTAGGCTCAAGCTGTAAAGCACCAAAGAAAAGATAAGAAAAAACTATGTTCAAAGATTAATCAAAGGTTAAAAAATAAGAGAATCCATAATATTATCTGAGTCTAGTTCTGAAGGACATTGACATTTCCTGAGCTTCAAAGGATAGTGAGATGCCGAACCTATTCAGAATCACAGTGTCATCAACCCCACTCAGTAAATGAATAGGAGCTTAACTAAAAACTCAATTCTTGGGCAATTTCACTTCTCAGATCTATATTGTTTTTAGTTGCTTGAGGACAAGAAATAATTCAAGTTTGGTGTTGTGATGCGTGAGTATCTTTTCTTTGTTTTCTTACTATTTTAAATATGAATTTATTGAGTTTTATTGAGATTTTAGTGTTTGAATCTAATTTGGATGCTACTTTGAGTCGCTCTATTATTTTAATTACTTCAGGTGAAGTTTGGATCGATTTGGCAGACTTCGTGTGCAAGAAAAGAGAAGAATTTTGAATCTGCTGATCTGGCGCTAAACGAGACATCTGGCATTTAGCACCCAAGTGTCTCGTAATGTGTGCAACCATTCTGTGAAGGCGGCGCTAAATGCCAAACCCGGCGTTTAGCGCCAGGACACCTAAAACTTCACCATTTGATTCAGTTCGAGAGGTGCTAAACGCGAACCTGGACGTTTAGCGCCAGGTGCTTCATGAGTCACTGCCTCGTGGGGTGCTAAACGCTGAGTCTGTCATTTAGTGCTAGGAAGACAGTAACGAAAGGGAGCTTTCTGCCACTTGGGGCACTAAACGCCGATTTTGGCATTTAGTGCCAGTAGTGCGAATCCAACTTTGACAAAAGGGGTTTCATTAGTTAGATTTGGATTATAATTATTGTATTTTATTTTATTTTAAGTATTTCTATTCCCAAACACAATCTTTTGGACTTTAGTAATTATTGGTTTATTCTATTTTCAAATGGAATTAGGTTAGATATATAAGGGAAAAGATCCAGCTTTTCGGGCCCTGTCTTCTCTTCTACCTCATTCTAGTTTTTCATACACTTGTGAACCCATGCTTTTCTCTAAGTCATGAGCAATTAAATCTCCTTGGTTAAGGTTAGGAGTTCTATTTATTCTATGGATTAAAACTATTGTCACTCTTTTTTGATTAATGTGTTGATTTAAATTCAAGGATTACTTTCATTTTTCATCGTATGAATATGAGTGTATTGGAAAATAACTCTTGTTCTACATGAATTCTCATTGATTCTTGGAATAGTGATCTCACTTGAATACTAACTTGAAAGTAAATTCCTCCTAAATCACTAATTTCCTGGACTTAACGGGATACGTGACATATAATCCTCTTATATTTGGATAATTAGGGTTCTTGTGGCTAATAAACTAGAATTGAACCTAACCCTTTAATCTATATTAAGTGACCAAGGAATTGGCTATTGATTAGGTTAGAGGGGACTAAATTACTAAGAAATTAGGGTTTAGTCAATTACAGTTTGCCATGAATTGAATCTTGCATGATTAAGATAGTTGGTAAGAAATCTTAATCCAGAAAATAAACATCTCTGAAACCTTAACTATCCTCTCACATACTTTTCACAACAAATCTATTGTTTGCTTTCTTCATCACCAAATTACTATTTAATGCTTTTGAACTTCACAACACCATTTTCTGCTTGTCTGACTAAGTGAATCATTCAATTGTTGTTGCTTGGTGCATCAATCCTAGTGGGATCGACCCTCACTCACCTGAGGTATTACTTGGTATGACCCGGTACACTTGCCGGTAAGTTGTCATTTTGAAAATCTACACCACCACTCAACTTTGTTTTAAGCTGTTATGTTACCATGTCCTTTTGTCGAATGGTGGGGTACCTATTACTCTCGCTGCAATAGATCACTTGATGATATCTCCAGAAGCCTTATCAAAACTTCTCCAAATACCATCGACGTACCCATTCAAAAATATTTTAAAAGGAATGATGAGTCATGAATACTTCGACAAGGAAAGAAAGCACGACCAATCTTGATAAAAGCTCCTCCAACTAACAAGGTAACTTTAGACAAATTTCAATTCTTTAATATGAATTTCAATATCACTAGCTTTCTATCATAAACTCTTGAAAAATGTTCAAACTTCAATGTAGGGAGGCTCTTTTACTCTAGGGTTATGTAATAAACCCACCAGTTCATCTCAAAAAAGACTCCTATTCATTCAAGTGAATCTTCTGCCACCTCAAGTACTTTGGATTCCAGCAGCACTTCGAAAAGCCTTACTCACTCATCAAACACTCAACCCCAAGAAGTAGAGGTATGCCTTCAATTTTCTTTTATCCAATAGCTATAGTGATAAGCTAAGACTAAAATTGCATTTTGAAACTAAACCATTTCAAATCGAGATTCCTCCTCTGAATCCACCACTAACTTCGACAAAAAAATCTCTTGTCGATGAAAAGAGAGGAAATTCTTCAAACTCCTCATCAAGTGGCCATGTCTTATCACATTATTTGCAAACTAAACAGGAAGTCAATCAGCCTAATGAGGAAACTGAACAACCTATTGAGAAAACTAATCAACCTCTCGAAGAAACCAACACACAAGGTGAACAAACAAAAGAAGACCTTCCAATAGTTCTAGTTTTAGAAAATGATCCTTCTTCTCAACAAATTGATATTGGATTTACACTTCTATCCTTTTCTTCTAAAGAGAACAGTCCAATCAATAGACACCAAGAAGAAAACAACCCTGTTCCCTCTGCTGAACCAAAAACAGACACTGCTCAAAATCTTGTTGATCAAACTGGGTCCAAATCTGACCTACCTCACAAAGTTCAACCAACTTCATCAAGTAAATTCTCCAATCCACAAGAAGCCGATCTAGAAGAACTTCTTTTCGTTATGTCAAACATATCTCACAAAATAGAGATTTCACCACAAGTCCAATTTACTGAAGAATCACCAGGACATGGGCTTCCTAAAGAGCTGACTCCAAATGTTCTTGAAAGTTTAAAGGTGCTCCTTTGAATGCTCAAGCATACTATTGATGAATGGACAAATTAAGACGAAATGAATTCCGTGTTTTCTAACATCCTGAGCTCCTCTCTTGAATATCAAGTTCCTGTTGCTTTTTCAGAGAAGGTAAAACAATTTGAGAATATTGTCAACAACTTATTCATGTCCCATAACAAGCTCACTGACTTCAAGAAAAGCATAGCGGAAATTGAAACAGAATCTATGCAGTTAGAAGCTTCTTATGCATCAACACATAAGACTTACAAGAAGTATGAAATAAATGTTGCTCATGCTGCCAATGCTCGAGAACAACTAGCTCAACACAGAGAGAAACTTGAAAGAGAACTTGCTAAAATTTGCGAGGAAGAAGCTTTCCTAGAAGGCCCTTCCTTAAAGGCCGACAAGAGGAGAAAAGACCTCCATCGAGAACTATGTGAGATGGAGAACACTCGAGCCAAAATCAGAAAGAAATACGAGAAGGTGCAGCTCGAAGAACATGAAGAGATCAGAGTCTACAGTGCCTATGACAAAGAAAGAGTGTGTCTTCGATTTGACTTGGAAGAATTATTGGAGCCTTATCTGTAACGACTTCAAAGATTTTCAAGCTCTTTTATGTTTTGTTTTATAACTCTTTATCGTCTTTATGTTATCTAATGAACTCCTTTGTTTTAAAATATTTGCTTCAAAGCATCGATATCTTTTTAGATACTTCCCATTAATAGATTTAATTTCTATACCTATTTCGACATGTTTAATTTTATAAGCATTTTCTGAATATAATTTAACCACTTGATAAGGTCCTCCTAATTAGGAGACCATTTTCCATAAAACCTTGATTTTTTTCCACTGGTAAAATAACTTTTAAAATTAACTTGCCATTGACAAAAACTTTTTGCTTCACACGTCGATTATACACTCGAGCTATATTCTCCTTTTGATGAACATGATTATCGAGTGCTAGAATATGCTTATTGTCTAATTTGTTCAATTCATCAAACATAGAATTCCAATAATCCTCGATTAGTAAATCATCTTGTTTCATCACTCGCATAGTATTAAGATTAATTTTCAAAGGCAATACAGCATCATGACCATAAACTAATTTATAAGATGAAGTATTCGTCGATTCCCTTGGAGAATTCCAATATACCCAAAGAACTTGACTTAATGTCTCATGCCAACTATGCGGCTTCTGATGAGTCCATATTTTCTGATATATTTCAACTTAATTTGAATGAATTCTATCACATAAACTCACACTTAAGCACCAAAATAGCATACTCGTGTGTTTTGTCCTTAATTTGGTTCTAAATGTGAAAACATACGTTTTTGTGCTTAAATTGAGCAATTTAATCCCACTTTTATTCCATTTGATGCCATGACATGTTTGTTGAGTGATTTCAGGCCTTAGAGGCAAGAATGAACGGCTAAAAGTGGAAGAAAGTATGTAAAAGGGAGAAAACATGAAGAAAACAAGGAAAAGCACACACAGCGAAGTGTGCGTACGCATAACCCCGCCTGCGTGCGTACAAGCGAGAATTTCCAGGTGTGCGTGTGCACGAGTACCTGTGCATACGCACAGGTCAACTTTCAGCCATGTGTGTGGACCCACACATCTGTGCGTCTGCGCAGGACCCTATGATGAGAGGAACTTTTGCATGGTCTAGAAATTTGCGGATAAATCCTCGTTGCAAGTATAGTTTCTAAACCTTCAAAAGTCCTTTCACACAAACGTTTTGGTTGTCACAAGTAACAAACCCCTTTTAAATTGATAACCGAGTATTTAAACCTCGGGTCGTCTTCTCAAGGAATTGCAGGGAGGTATATTCTTATTATTGGTTATGAGTTTTGTAAATTGGGGGTTTTGGAGCTTGGGCAATGAGCACAGATATATTTAAATGACAAATAAAATAAATAAATAACTATAAAATAAACTTTTGGTAAGGTATGATAAATTAGAAGTCCAGACTTAGTTATCCTTATCAATAATAATGAAAGTTGAATCTTAATTCCACTTAGTTAACCTTTACTAAAGCAAAGGAAAGTCAAGGGACTAATTAGTTTGATCTTCGAATCCTATTTATTTCCTAAGAAAAGATTGGGATTATTGAAATTCAGTTCAATTATCAAAGATAACAGTTATCAATTATGTTGAGCTAAGATAACTCCTGAGTTACTGCTTTCTTAACCAAAACCCAAAGGGGAAAAAGTAAATTTACTGGAATAAAAATGTCTTCAGATGGGAATAACAATAATGTAAATAAAAGAAAGCAATATTAAACTGAAATACCTCAAGTAATATTAATTCAAAAGAGTAATCTGTAACATGAAAGAATTCATAAAATTGCAAGAGTAAATAAAAAGGAATGTTGAACCTGATAAACAGAGATAATCCTGAAAGTGAATAAAATCCTAAATCTAAATCCTAATCCTAAAGAGAGAGGAGAGAATCTCCCTCTCAAACTAAATCTAAATCATGAGAAGTGAATTATGAGAGCCCCCTTATGAATGGATGCATTCCCCCACTTATTAGCCTCTAATATGTGTTTTCTGGGCCGAGAACTGGGTCAGAAACAACCCAGAATTCGCTGGTTGCGAATTCAAACATGCTGAATTTTCGTCACTGCGATGCGTCCGCATGGGGCACGCGGTCGCGTCACCTAGCGTTAGAGCAACTATGGCATATTATATATTAAATCGAAGCCCCGGACGTTAGCTTTCCAACGCAACTGGAACCACATCGTTTGGATCTCTTTAGCTAAAGTTATAGCCGTTTGAGTGCGAAGAGGTCAGACTGGACAACTTAGCAATTTCTCCAGCTTCTTGTATTCCTTCCACTTTTGCATGCTTCCTTTCCATCCTCTGAGCCATTCCTGCCCTGTAATCTCTGAAATTACTTAACACACATATCAAGGCATCTAATGGTGATAAAAAAGGATTAATATTAGAAATTATAAGTCCAAAGAAGCATGTTTTCAATCAAAGCACATAATTAGGAAGGCAAATATAAAACCATGCAAATAGTATGAATAAGTGGGTAAAGAGTTGATAAAAACCACTCAAATGAGCACAAGATAAACCATGAAATAGAGATTTATCAACCTCCCCACACTTAAACAATAGCATGTCCTCATGCTAAGCTCAAGAGAAACTATAAAGGTGAAGAGGAATGATAGAATGTATGAAATGCAACCTACCTATATGAATGCAACTACATGCAAAAATGTTTCTACCTACTTGGTTAAAAGCAAATAAGTTCTCCAAGACAAACATAAATTAGATTTCACTAATTCAAATTATACAATAAGAGACAAGTAAACTTGTAAGAAGATAGCTCATGAAAGCAGGGGACATAGAATTAAGCACTGAACCCTTACTGGTAGTGTATATCACTCTAGTCTCTCAAGTGTCTAGGGTCAATCACTCTACTCTTCTCTAATCATGCTTTCTAAACCTTGTTCTTCATCTAACCAATCAACAAATATTTAATGTACCAATGCAAACATCATGAGGTCTTTTCATGGTTGTAATGGGGCTGAGGTAAAGGTAAGGATATATGTATGGCCAAGTGAGCTATAATATGAATCTTTAATTAACCTAAGCTCTCACCTAATATACATATACTCTGTATACTTTTAAATTCATGCATAGCTACCCATAATTCCCACTTTTGTATAATTCCCATACTCATGTACCAAATTTTCTTTAATTTTTATCACATGTGCATTGATCTTTTATTAAACTTAATGTTGGGGTAATTTTGTCCCCTTATTTATTTATATTATATATATATATATATTTTTTTTTCTTTTTTCTCTTTTTTTTTTGAATCATAAAAGCAAACATAACTTATCAATGCACATGGATTCTCCATTATTTTTCTATTTTGGTTTTTCATGAGTAGGTTCCCAAATTCCCAATATTCAAATAAATTAGAAACATGATACATTCCCTTATTAACCCATGTTCCCACAGTTTCCCCACACTTAATTGTTACACAATCCCTATCTTAAGCTAACCAAAGATTCAATTGGGATATTTAATTGTTTTTCTGCTTAAGGCTAATGATGTGGTAAAATATAGAATAAATGGGATTAAAAGGCTCAAGGTGACTGACAAGGGTGATTTAAAGGGTCGGCTTATTTGGGATAAGTGAGCTAAAATCAAATAATGGCCTCAATCATATGTAAGCATGTAAATACACTAAATATTGGACATATAGAATGGAACAAAGCTAAGATTGCAATTATAGAGAAGAAAATATACAAGAATAAAAATATTATGGTTAAATAGTGTAACCATATAAATAAGCTCAAAATCTCACAGGTTGTGTGTTCTTTAGCTTAAAAACCATGTTCCAAATACAACTTCAAAACAAGTTTTAACATAAAAAAATTTTCAATTTAAATTAGTGAAATTTTTCAAAAATAGAGTCCTAAAAAGAAATTTATTACTTTAACCAAGTAGTAACTAAGTGCACAAAATCAAATAAACATGCAATCAAATATGCAGATGCAACAATGAACAAATAAAGAAAATAAGAGTATTGGTGTTGAAAAGAAGGTAACTAACCCCTGGAAGTCGGTATCGACCTCCCCACACTTAAAGATTGCACCGTCCTCGGTGCATGCTGAGATGTGCAAGTGGACGGGTTGTTCCAACTGGTGCTTTTCTCCAAAGATTGTGCAGATGGACTTGTTTGTCTCCCTATGTAAACGTCTTCCGGTTCCCTTTCGGGTGGCCATCCTGAAAGAAAAAGGGAAGAAAAGTAACCCAGAAATAGAGATAAGAAAATAAATGAAGTATGGATGGTTAATGCCAAATGAAAAGGGTCTTATTTACATGGAAGCTTCAACATGTACGTGAGAAAACAATAGAAGCTATGGCATGCCAGTGGTGCAAGATTTGAAACAATGGGGAAAGAGGGTGTGGGTAATGCAAAATAGTGTAAGTACATATCAATGCAAAAGGAATATCAGTATTATAAAAATTAGCATTGACTTATGAATAATAATACCCAATTAGAATAAAACAAGTCATGAAGCACCAAGATAATACCAGAAAAGATATAACAGTTGAATAAGAACATTTGAACACCAATAATATATTTAGAAAAGAAAAATATGCACAAAATTAAAATGCAACGAATGAAATATGCAAATAAATTAAGTAAAATAGAATGAAAGAAAAGAAGATGAGAAGTTTAAAGAAAATAAGAAAGGAAGAAGAAGTAAGTAAGAAAGGAGGGAGGAAAAATTAGGATTGGGGAAGAAAAGATAAGATATTTGGCAAATTAGGATAGGCTGTGCGGCGCAATCGACGCAGACGCGTGGGGCACGCGGTCGCGTGACTTGCACTTATAAGGATTGACGCGGTCACGTGACACAGTTTATGCTACTGGCGCGAGGGCAGCCTTGCGCTCGCACAACTCTCTGTTCAAAATCATATTAGTGCCACATTTTAAGTGACGCAATCGCATGGGGCATGCGATCGCGTGAGTGGGCTTTAAAGGAATATGACGCGGTCGCGTGGGTCACGCGGCCGTGTGGGAAGGATTATGCGTTCAGCACCAATCCAGCACCACTCTCGCACAACTTTCGGGTGTGCACCACTTTGACGTCGAAATCTTGGTCACGCGGCCGCGTGGGGCACGCGGTCACGTGGTAGGCCATTATTCCCATATGACGCGGTCGCATCAGCGATGCGATCGCGTGGGACGATTTGTGCCATTGGCACGCCTCTAGCCACGCTCTCGCGTGACTCTCTGTTCATTTTATTATTCTCTCCCACACCTGCGACGCGGACGCGTCAATGAGGCGGTCGCATCGCATGAATTTTTTTTTGAAAAGAAAATGCAGAATGCAGTGTTAATATGAATGTGATGCAAAACTCCAGGTTCAATAAAATAAAATAAAACTTGAAAACAAATAAAACTAAATAAAAATGAAAAAGGAACTATCATACCATGGTGGGTTGTCTCCCACCTAGCACTTTTAGTTAAAGTCCTTAAGTTGGACATTGGATGAGCTTCCTGTTATGGTGGCTTATGCTTGAACTCATCCAGGAATCTTCACCAATGTTTGTGATTCCAATATCCTCCGGGGTCCCAAACTAGGCATGTAAAGCCCTTAAGAAGCTTCAAACAGATTCTTAGGCTTCCGGGATGACAAATGTCAGAGCAGATTCCAGGATCCCAAATCTTGCTTTTGCACCCATTTTTGTTGGGATTTGTATTTTTCCAGCCGGGTGATAAGTAATTTGAATTCTCACTGCAGCTATCAAACAGCTCCCTAGACCCATTCAATTGAGCTCTATACCAACTTTTGCGTTTAAATTTAAAGCTTCCAACCATAATGAACCTTGCAGGACAATTCTTACCACTGACCATCTTCTTCTTACTCTTAATGCCATAAAGAGCTCTAAGTTGACCATCCGTCTCCAGTAGCCCATATTCAAGTGGAATTAGAAAGCTAAGGGATATGAATTTTACCCACTTGAATGTTGTGAAGGATGATGGCAACTTAGGGGAGGTGTTTTTAATGAAATTGCAAGCTCCACTCCCTTGTGCTCTTCTCTGAAAATTACCACCTCTTTGCAAGCTTCTTCAATTTCAACCTCTTCCTCTTGGTAGCTTTCTTCTAATTCAATCACCTCTTCATTGCTTTCCAAGGGCATGGGAGGTTGTGCTTCTTCTTCTTGAATCTCCATCTCTTGATCAACCTCTTCTAAGTCTTCAACTGTGATATGCCTTGGAGGTTGTACACCCTCCTCAGCATCAATTTCAAACATCTTGAAAGGGAGTTCTATGACTGGACTTTCCCATGGAGGTTCTGCATCTCCTAAGTCTTCAACCACTTCTTCTTCTTCAATAATTCCGGCTTTCTCCACTTGTTCCAGTACAAAGTCATGTTCCGTACTGTTCACTGGAGTTTCTAATATCTCCTTCATGCTACGTTCTTCATTAGATTGCCCACATGAAGCCATGAGGGTTCCTTGAGTGTCCAAACGTCGGGAAGCTAATTGATTTATCGCTTGTTCCAACTGACGAATGGTTGCCTGAAATCGATCCACGGTTTCCTTGAAACGATCCTTTGTCTCTTGATGCACTCGGCTTTCATAAATAGGATCATAGTGCTCTTGGATTGATGGATATAGAGATGGTGAATATTGACGTGGTGGTTCTTGTGAGTAATTGGGTTGGAATTGGGGTGGTTCTATATATGGTTCATATGGCTCATAAGGTGGTTGGTATGGTGGTTGAGGGTTAGGGTCATATGGAGGTGAATGGCGGAAAGGGACTTATGAGTATGGTGGTCCAAAGTTATGTTGATGATGGGGTTCATAGGTGTATGGTGGTGGTTGTTGATAATCAAAAGATTGCTCACCATAGCCATTGCCTTGATATGCATCACAGAATGGTTGTTGATAGTCCATTGGAGGTGGTTGTTGCCATGAGGGTTGATCAAATCCTTGTGGCTCCTCCCAGCTTTGATTCTTCCAACCTTGATGCCTGTTCTCATTATAGTTTCCATTCCTAATAACAACATTGGAATCAAACTTGAAGCGAGAGGGGTGAGAACTCATAGTTAGTTAATAAAAATTTAAAAACAAAAATAAAAGTAAATTTGAAATTCAAATTTTTGAATTCGAAAATTAAAATTTGAATTTTGAATTTTTAAAATTGAAATTTGAAGATTAAAATTAAATTTTTTTTTTAAATTTTGAATTTTAAATTTTTGAAAATTGAATTTTTAAAATTGAAAATTGAAAATTAATTTTTTTTCGAAAAATCAATTTAAAAGTAAATATTTACAATAACCAATAATAAGGCATACATTTGCAATTCCCCGGCAACGGCGCCATTTTGATGAGAGGAACTTTTGCATGGTCTAGAAATTTGCGGATAAATCCTCGTTGCAAGTATAGTTTCTAAACCTTCAAAAGTCCTTTCACACAAACGTTTTGGTTGTCACAAGTAACAAACCCCTTTTAAATTGATAACTGAGTATTTAAACCTCGGGTCGTCTTCTCAAGGAATTGCAGGGAGGTATATTCTTATTATTGGTTATGAGTTTTGTAAATTGGGGGTTTTGGAGCTTGAGCAATGAGCACAGATATATTTAAATGACAAATAAAATAAATAAATAAGTATAAAATAAACTTTTGGCAAGGTATGATAAATTAGAAGTCCAGACTTAGTTATCCTTATCAATAATAATGAAAGTTGAATCTTAATTCCACTTAGTTAACCTTTACTAAAGCAAAGGAAAGTCAAGGGACTAATTAGTTTGATCTTCGAATCCTATTTATTTCCTAAGAAAAGATTGGGATTATTGAAGTTCAGTTCAATTATCAAAGATAACAGTTATCAATTATGTTGAGCTAAGATAACTCCTGAGTTACTGCTTTCTTAACCAAGACCCAAAGGGGAAAAAGTAAATTTACTGGAATAAAAATGTCTTCAGATGGGAATAACAATAATGTAAATAAAAGAAAGAAATATTAAACTAAAATACCTCAAGTAATATTAATTCAAAAGAGTAATCTGTAATATGGAAGAATTCATAAAATTTCAAGAGTAAATAAAAAGGAATGTTGAACCTGATAAACAGAGATAATCCTGAAAGCGAATAAAATCCTAAATCTAAATCCTAATCCTAAAGAGAGAGGAGAGAATCTCCCTCTCAAACTAAATCTAAATCATGAGAAGTGAATTATGAGAGCCCCCTTATGAATGGATGCATTCCCCCACTTTATAGCCTCTAATCTGTGTTTTCTGGGCCGAGAACTGGGTCAGAAACAACCCAGAATTCGCTGGTTGCGAATTCAAACATGCTGAATTTCCGTCACTGCGACGCGTCCGCATGGAGTACGCGGTCGCGTTGTCTAGCGTCAGAGCAACTATGGTATATTATATATCAAATCGAAGCCCCGGACGTTAGCTTTCCAACGCAACTAAAACCGCGTCGTTTGGGCCTCTGTAGCTAAAGTTATAGCCGTTTGAGTGCGAAGAGGTCAGGCTGGACAGCTTAGCAATTTCTCCAGCTTCTTGTATTCCTTCCACTTTTGCATGCTTCCTTTCCATCCTCTGAGCCATTCCTGCCCTGTAATCTCTGAAATCACTTAACACACATATCAAGGCATCTAATGGTGATAAGAGAGGATTAATATTAGAAATTATAAGTCCAAAGAAGCATGTTTTCAATCAAAGCACATAATTAGGAAGGCAAATGTAAAACCATGCAAATAGTATGAATAAGTGGGTAAAGAGTTGATAAAAACCACTCAAATGAGCACAAGATAAACCATGAAATAGAGATTTATCACCCTGCACGTGGTTTCTTTAATGAAACATGTGCTGCGCAAATTTTGGGGGCTTTTGGCCCATTTTGGAAGGCTTGAAGGCTGAGATGAAGTGCTATATGAAGGGGATATCAACACTTATGAAGGCATTAGTGTAGAAGGCCTCATATTTTACATTTTTTCGTAGTATTAGGAGTAGGAGTAGGAGTAGTGTAGCATTGCTCTCTTAGGGTTTTATTTTCATCTTCATTGTAGCATTTTATAGCAGGCTTTAATCTTGGATGTTGATCAACTCTTTTGTAAGTACTCTTTAATTTCTCTTTAATTACATCATAGTTGCTTTCATTTTCCTTTGGTTCAAGTGCTTTGTTAATATTTAAAATTTTGAGTTCTTGAAGTTTTGATTGATGAATTTAATGTTTTATGCTTTCTTTATGCTTGATTACTTGGTTATTGTTGATTTTGTGGTTAGTTGGTTATAGTTTTCTAATTTTCCTTACAATTTCTCATGTTTTGGTTTTGTGTCCACCAAGTGTTTATGAAAATTCCACTTGGTAGTTTTGAGTATATTTTTACACCTTGGCTTGTGGTTTGAGTTCCTAGGATACTAGAGTCATAATGTCTGACATTTAGTGGTAATTCTTGGGGAGTTAGTTGTCTCTTGTTTCCATTAAAGCTAGCTTTTTATCAACTAGTTTGGTAAGTTAGCTAAGACTTATGGATTAAGGTCAATTATGCTTGCTTGACTTACTCCACGATGTTTGGGGTTAACTAAGTGAGACTAACTCATGATAATTACTATAGTTGTGGTCAGGACGATGATAGGATTCCTTGGTTCCTCATTCCCAGGTCAAGGCTCTTTTTATGCATTTATAAGTTTTGATCTTGTTTCCCTTACTTGCATTAATTACCAATTTTGATTATTTCTTTGTTCTTTTATTACTTAATTCTTTAAATTTTTAGTTCTTTAATTGCAAAACCCCCTTTTCTTACAACCGAAAGCGTATAACACTTCAATTGTATCCTAGGCAAGAACGACCTGAGGTTGAATTACTCTCGGTTATTTTGTATTGAACTTAATATTTGATTAAGGGAGTTCATCGTTGGTTTAGACTATGCTACCAACGAATTAATTCTTGTCTTGATTGACTCTAAACCGGCAATAACTCTCTTGTCAACTTCCTACGAATATGTTTCTTAATTAAATTGATCAAACTATTATTTGCAGCCTCAACCTGGCCATTTGCCTATGCGTAGTATGGGGTCAAAGTCACCATCTTTATATTCTTCAACGCTACAAAATTACTTATATGTCGACCATTAAACATTGTACCCTAATCTGTACTTAAAGTCTGAGGAATCCCAAAATGATGTACTATATTTTCCTTGTTAAAATCGATAATCTCATTTTGACCAACTTCCTTTAAAGGAATAGCTTCCTCCCACTTGGTAAAATAATCAATTGCTACCAAAATGAATTTATGATTTTTTTTACTATGGTGGATGGATCAAACTAATAAAATCTAAATTCCACCCCGTAAATGGCCAATGCTTAATTATCGAATGCAATTCAGCAACGGGTATTTGCTATAATACACTATGTTTCTGACACTCTTGACATGTCTTTGTATACTCAATACAATCTTTGATCATGGTTGGCCAAAACACTCGATCACATCGTAATATCCATTTAATTCTTTTCTGAGCTTGATCTGTTCCACAAATACCATTATGAACCTCTCTAAGAGCAATCATTGCTTTAGACTTGCTCAAAAATCTCATAAGAATTCCCTCAATACCTTTTCTATACAACTCATCTCCTACTGGTGCACGAAATTACAATCACACTTTTGCAATTCCGCACAACTAACCTGCAAGTGCACTGGGTCGTCCAAGTAATACCTTACGTGAGTAAGGGTCGATCCCACGGAGATTGTCGGCTTGAAGCAAGCTATGGTTATCTTGTAACTCTTAGTCAGGATATCAGTAATTCTCAGATTTAATTGTAAAAAGTAAAAGAACATGAAATAAATACTTGTTATGCAGTAATGGAGAACAGGTTGAGGCTTTGGAGATGCTCTGTCTTCTGAATCTCTGCTTTCCTACTGTCTTCTTCTTCACGCACGCAAGGGTCCTTCCTTGGCAAGCTGTATGTTAGTGGATCACCGTTTTCAATGGCTACCATCCGTCCTCTCAGTGAAAATGATCCAAATGCGCTGTCACCGCATGACTAATCATCTGTCGGTTCTCACTCATGCTGGAATAAGATCCATTGATCCTTTTGCGTCTGTCACTACGCCTAGCACTCGCAAGTTTGAAGCTCGTCACAGTCATCCCTTCCCAGATCCTACTCGGAATACCATAGACAAGGTTTAGACTTTTCGGATCTCAAGAATGGCTGGCTGCCAATAATTCTAGCCTATACCACGAAGACTCTGATCTGAATCAGGAGGCTAAGAGATATGCATTCTGTCTAAGGTAGAATGGAGGTGGTTGTCAGGCACGCGTTCATAGATTGAGAATGGTGATGAGTGTCACAGATCATCACATTCATTAAGTTGAAGTACGAGTGAATATCTTAGAATAGAGATAAGCGTGATTGAATGGAAAACAGTAGTAATTGCATTAATTCATGGAGACACAACAGAGCTCCTCACCCCCAACCATGGGGTTTAGAGACTCATGCCATAGAGAATACAATATGAAACGTGTAAAGTGTCATGAGGTGTGTAAATACAATAGCAAAAGGTCCTATTTATAGAAAACTAGTAGCCTAGGGTTTACAGAAATGAGTAAATGATGCAGAATCCACTTCCGGGCCTACTTGGTGTGTGCTTGAGCTGAGCATTGAAGCTTTCATACGTAGAGACTTTTCTTGGAGTTAAACGCTAGCTTTTGTGCCAGTTTGGGCGTTTAACTCTAGCTTTTATGCCAGTTCTGGCGTTTTGACGCCAGAATTTTTATGCTGACTTGGAACGCCGGTTTGGGCCATCAAATCTCGGGCAAAGTATGAACTATTATATATTTATGGAAAGCTCAGAATGTCTACTTTCCAACGAAATTAAGAGCGCGTCAATTGGGTTTTTGTAGCTCTAGAAAATCCACTTCGAGTCCAGGTAAGTCAGAATCCAACAGCATCTGCAGTCCTTTTTCAGTCTCTGAATCAGATTTTTGCTCAGGTCCCTCAATTTCAGCCAAAAAATACCTGAAATCACAGAAAAACACACAAACTCATAGTAAAGTCCAGAAATGTGATTTTTGAATAAAAACTAATAAAAACATAATAAAAACTAACTAAAATATACTAAAAACATACAAAAAATAATGCCAAAAAGCGTATAAATTATCCGCTCATCACAACACCAAAATTAAATTGTTGCTTGTCCCCAAGTAATTGAAAATCAAATAGGATAAAAAGAAGAGAATATACTATAAATTCCAAATTATCAAGAAAACTTAGCTCTAATTAGATGAGCGGGACTAGTAGCTTTTTGCCTCAGAACAGTTTTGGCATCTCACTTTATCCCTTGAAGTTTAGAATGATTGGCATCTTTAGGAACTCATAATTTTAGATAGTGTTATTGATTCTCCTAGTTTAGTATTGTTGATTCTTGAACATAGTTACTTTATGAGTCTTGGCCGTGACCCTAAGCATTTTGTTTTCCAGTATTACCACCGGATACATAAATGCCACAGACACATAACTGGGTGAACCTTTTCAGATTGTGACTCAAATTTGCTAGAGTCCCCAATTAGAGGTGTCCAGAGCTCTTAAGCACACTCTTTTTGCTTTGGACCACGACTTTAACCGCTCAGTCTCAAGTTTTTACTTGACATCTTCACGCCACAAGCACATGGTTAGGGACAACTTGGTTTAGCCGCTTAGGCCAGGATTTTATTCCTGTGGTCCCTCCTATTCACTGATGCTCAAAGCCTTGGATCCTTTTTATTACCCTTGCCTTTTGGTTTAAAGGGATATTGGCTTTTTCTGCTTGCTTTTTTTCTTTTTCTTTCTTTTTCTTTTATTTTTTTTCGCCATATTTTTTTTCGCAAGCTTTTCACTGCCTTTTCTTGCTTCAAGAATCAATTTTATGATTTTTCAGATTATCAATAACATTTCTCCTTTTCCATCATTCTTTCAAGAGCCAAAAATTTTAACATTCATAAACAATAAATTCAAAAGACATATGCACTGTTCAAGCATTCATTCAGAGAATAAAAAGTATTGTCACCACATCAAAATAATTAAACTAATTTCAAGGATGAATTTGAAATCATCTACTTCTTGTTCTTTTGTGATTTAAAACATTTTTCCTTTAAGAAAGGTGATAGATTTATAGGACATTCATAGCTTTAAGTCATAAACTTTAAATTTTATTAATCATGTAAAATAAAAATAAAACTCAAAAATAAATATAAGAGTAGACCAATAATAATAGAAGACAGAAAATTAAAAATAGAAAAATAAATGACTCTTAAAATAGATTCCTAATAATAAAGGTTATCACAGAGTTAGACTCAACAACCTTGATTTTGAGAAGTGGATGCTCCTTCCTTCTGTGTGGTGTTTGGTCCTTCAAGGGAGAGCTTCTGGCGCTTCAGCTCCTATAGCTCACGCCCCTGCTTCTCCTGTTCCTTAAGCAGCTTGTAGAGCATGCAATTTTGATTCTGCTGTTCTTCCTTAAGTTGCTCCACAGCTTTTTATAGCTTGGTAACAGATGCTTCTAGGCGGGTCCAGTAGTCAATTTCAGGGATTTCTGAGAGGAACTCCTGCGCCCTCCTTTTGATGGAGTTATCTTGCACTTGTTGTCCTTCCATTGTCTTCTTGGTGATTGGGTGTTCGATTGGGATGAATTCATCTACTCCCATCCTCACCCCAGCATCTTTACATAGCAGAGAAATTAAGCTTGGGTATGCCAGTTTGGCTTCAGTGGAGTTCTTGTTTGCAATTGTGTAAATCTCACAAGAAATCAGATGATGAATCTCCACTTCGTTTCCCAGCATAATACAATGAATCATCACTGCTCTTTTGACAGTGACCTCAGAGCGGTTGCTAGTGGGCAGTATAGAACGCCCAATGAAGTCTAACCAGCCTCTTGCGACTGGTTTGAGATCTCTTCTCTTGAGTTGGTTTGGGACACCTTTTGAATTGGTTATCCACTTAGTTCCAGGGAGGCATATGTCCTCTAGAACTTGGTTCAACCCCTTATCTACTCTCACCATTCTCCTATTAAAGGATTCTGGATCATCTTGTAGTTGAGGCAGTTTGAAGACCTCTCTTATTTTGTCCAGGTGGAAGTAAATAATCCTCCCTCTGACCATAGTTCTGTAGGTATGAAAGGCGGTTCCAGTTATTCTCTGCTTATCTGTCAGCCACAGATTTGAGTAGAATTCCTGAACCATATTTTTTCCAACCTTTGTCTCAGGATTAGCTAGAATTTCCGATCTTCTGTTTCGAATTTGCTCTTGGATCTCCGGATATTCGTCTTCTTTCAGATCGAATTTAACTTCCGGGATCACTGACTCCAGACCCATTATTTTATGGTAATGGTCTGCATGTTCTTTGGTTAAGAACCTCTCTTGATTCCAAAGACTCTTTGGAGTATTCTCTTTCTTGCCTCTTGAGTTGGTTTGTTTTCCTTTAGGAGCCATGATCTTAATGAGTCTTAGCTCGGTGATCACGGAAAAACACACCAAACTTAGAGGTTTGCTTGTCCTCAAGCAAAAGAAGGGAAATGAGAGAGATAAGAGGAGAGGTAAATTCGAATGGTGGAGAGGTGGGGATGGCCGAATGTGTATTTATAAGTAGAGGGGAGGGATTTCGAAAATTTGAAAAAGATATGACATAAAGATATGATTGGTGAAAAAATAGAACCATGATATGAAAAAGATGAGATTCTTAAATGGAAAAGATATGAAGAGGATGAATCTGAAAATTTGTTGATGCATCTAAGAATTAAGAGATGATATGATGAGTTGGAAAAGATTTGGAAAGAAATTGAGAAGATATTTGAGTTTTTGAAGAAGATTTGGGAAGGATTTGAAAGAAATTTGAAAAGGGATTTAGAAAATTATTAAATTTTTGAAGTGGATAACAAAATCCTCTCCCCCTGCCTTTCTGGCATTAAACACCCAGAATGGTATCCATTCTGGCATTTAACGCCCATATATTGGCCATTGTGGGCGTTTAACGCCCAGTCAGGTACCCTGGCTGGCGTTAAACGCCAGAAATCTTTTGTTACTGGGAGTTTTTCTGAACGCCCAGGATGCTGCAATTCTGGCGTTAAACACCCAGAATGGTATCCATTCTGGCATTTAATGCCCAAAATGGTATCTTTACTGGCGTTAAACGCCCAAAATGCGCCTTACTGGTGTTTTGTTGCCAGTGAGCTCTTTTTCTATACTTTTTGCACTGAATCCTTCTGTAACTCTGTGAATTCCTACAATTTAATGATTAATCTTGAAGAAAATTTATATCAAACTTCTGTAAGTATTAATTAAAACAAATAACTTGCTAATGGCTGGGTTGCCTCCCAGTAAGCGCTTCTTTATTGTCTTGAGCTGGACCTTGACTGAGCTTTATTCTAGTCTCAGTCTTGAGCATTCTTGCTCAAAATTACTTTCAAGATAATGTTTGATTCTCTGTCCATTAACAATGAACTTTTTGTCAGAGTCAATATCCTGAAGCTCAATATATCCATATGGTGACACACTTGTAATCACATATGGTCCCCACCACCGGAATTTCAATTTTTCGGGGAATAGTCTGAGCCTAGAGTTAAACAGCAGAACCTTCTGTCCTGGTTCAAAGACTCTAGATGACAGTTTCTTGTCATGCCACCTTTTTGCTTTTTCCTTATAAATTTTTGCATTTTCAAAAGCATTGAGTCTGAATTCCTCTAGCTCATTCAGCTGGAGCAATCTTTTCTCTCCAGCTAACTTAGCATCCAGGTTTAGGAATATGGTTGCCCAATAGGCCATATGTTCCAGTTCCACGGGCAGATGATAGGCCTTGCCATACACAAGCTAGTATGGAGAGGTTCCTATGGGAGTCTTGAATGCTGTTCTGTATGCCTGGTGCACGAAATTGTGATCTCCAGGCTCGAACAAATCCTGGTAATGGCTCTAAAGCTTGGTGCTCTGATCTTAATTCATAATTGTCACAACTTCGATACAACTAACCAGCAAGTGCACTGGGTCGTCCAAGTAATACCTTACGTGAGTAAGGGTCGAATCCCACGGAGATTGTTGGTATGAAGCAAGCTATGGTCACCTTGTAAATCTCAGTCAGGAAGATATACAGTGATAATGGTGTTTTCGAATTTAATATAATAGAATAGGGATAGAGATACTTATGTAAATCATTGGTAGGAACTTCAGATAAGCGAATGGAGATGCTTTTCGTTCCTCTGAACCTCTGCTTTCCTGCTATCTTCATCCAAGCAGTCTTACTCCTTTCCATGGCTGGCTTTATGCAAGGGCATCACCGTTGTCAGTGGCTACATCCCCTCCTCTCAGTGAATAATATGCTCACGCACCCTGTCACGGCATGGCTATTCATCTGTCGGTTCTCGATCATGCTGGAATATGATTCACCCTCCTTTTGCGTCTGTCACTAACGCCCAACAATCGCGAGTTTGAAGCTCGTCACAGTCATTCAATCATTGAATCCTACTCAGAATACCACAGACAAGGTTTAGAACTTCCGGATTCTCTTGAATGCCGCCATCATTCTAGCTTACGCCACGAAGATTCTGGTTAGGAGATCTAAGAGATATTCATTCTAGCTTAATTCATGTAGAACAGAAGTGTTTGTCAGGCACGCGTTCATAAGGGAGAAGGATGATGAGCGTCACACATAATCATCACCTTCATCACGTTCTTGGGTGCGAATGGATATCTTAGAAGCGAAATAAGAAGAATTGAATAGAAAACAGTAGTACTTTGCATTAATCTTTGAGGAACAGCAGAGCTCCACACCTTAATATATGGAGTGTAGAAACTCTACCGTTGAAAATACATAAATGAAGGTCCAGGCATGGCCGAGATGGCCAGCCCCCTTGATCTAAGAACAATGCGTTCAAAGATGATCCTAAGATCCTAAGATGATCAAAAGATGGTCAAAAAGACGCCCAATACAATAGTAAAAGGTCCTATTTATAATAAACTAGTCACTAGGGTTTACATGAGTAAGTAATTGATGCATAAATCCACTTCCGGGGCCCACTTGGTGTGTGTTTGGGCTGAGCCTGAGTGTTGCACGTGCAGAGGCCATTTGTGGAGTTGAACGCCAGTTTCTGTGCCAGTTTGGGCGTTCAACTCTGGTTTTGGATCCTTTTCTGGCGCTGGACGGCAGATTTGGGTAGAAGGCTGGTGTTGAACGCCAGTTTACGTCGTCAATGCTTGGTCAAAGTATGGACTATTATATATTGCTGGAAAGCCCTGGATGTCTACTTTCCAACGCAATTGGAAGCGCGCCATTTCGAGTTCTGTAGCTCCAGAAAATCCATTTTGAGTGCAGGGAGGTCAGAATCCAACAGCATCAGCAGTCCTTCTTCAACCTCTGAATCTGATTTCTGCTCAAGTCCCTCAATTTCAGCCAGAAAATACCTGAAATCACAGAAAAACACACAAACTCATAGTAAAGTCCAGAAATGTGAATTTAACATAAAAACTAATGAAAACATCCCTAAAAGTAACTAGATCCTACTAAAAACATACTAAAAACAATGCCAAAAAGCGTATAAATTATCCGCTCATCACAACACCAAACTTAAATTGTTGCTTGTCCCCAAGAAACTGAAAATAAAATAGGATAAAAAGAAGAGAATATACTATAAATTCCAAACTATCAATGAAACATAGCTTCAATCAAATGAGCAGGACTTATAGCTTTTTGCCTCTTGAATAGTTTTGGCATCTCACTTTATCCATTGAGGTTCAGAATGATTGGCATCTATAGGAACTCAGAGTTCAGATAGTGTTATTGATTCTCCTAGTTCAGTATGATGATTCTTGAACACAGCTATTTTATGAGTCTTGGCCATGGCCCTAAGCACTTTGTTTTCCAGTATTACCACCGGATACATAAATGCCACAGACACATAATTGGGTGAACCTTTTCAGATTGTGACTCAGCTTTGCTAAAGTCCCCAATTAGAGGTGTCCAGGGTTCTTAAGCACACTCTTTTTTTTGCTTTGGACCTTGACTTTAACCGCTCAGTCTCAAGTTTTCACTTGACACCTACACGCCACAAGCACATGGTTAGGGACAACTTGGTTTAGCCGCTTAGACCAGGATTTTATTCCTTTAGGCCCTCCTATCCACTGATGCTCAAAGCCTTGGGATCCTTTTTATTTGCCCTTGCCTTTTGGTTTTAAGGGTTTTTGGCTTTTTCTGCTTGCTTTTTCTTTTCCTTTCTATTTTTTTTCTATTTTTTTCGCTCTTTTTTTTTTCTGCAAGCTTTGTTCTTTGCTGCTTTTTCTTGCTTCAAGAATCATTTTTATGATTTTTCAGATTATCAAATAACATGTCTCCTAGTCATCATTCTTTCAAGAGCCAACATATTTAACATTCTTAAACAACAACTTCAAAAGACATATGCACTGTTCAAGCATACATTCAGAAAACAAGAAGCATTGTCACCACATCAATATAATTAAACTAAGTTCAAGGATAAATTCGAAACTCATGTACTTCTTGTTCTTTTGAATTAAAACATTTTTCATTTAAGAGAGGTGATGGATTCATAGGACATTTATAACTTTAAGACAAAGTTACTAACTACTAATGATCATGTAATGAAGACACAAACATAGATAAGCACATAACATAGAAAACGAAAAGCAGAAGAATTAAGAACAAGGAATGAATCCACCTTAGTGATGGTGGCATTTCCTTCTTGAGGAATCAATGATGTGCTTGAGCTCTTCTATGTCTCTTCCTTGCCTTTGTTGCTCCTCCTTCAGTGCTTTTAGATCTTCTCTGATTTCATGAAGGATGATGGAGTGCTCTTGATGTTCCACCCTTAGTTGCTTCCAATAATTGTGTGGAAGAAAATGTATCCCTTGAGGTATCTCAGGGATCTCTTGATTTGCAGTCAAATGTTCTACCACTGAGCTATAGACCCTTGATGGAAGCTTTTGTCTTCCCTTTCCTCTTTCTAGAGGTTTCTCTGGCCTTAGGTGCCATCAATGGTTATGGAAAAAACAAAAAAGCTATGCTTTTACCACACCAAACTTAGAATGTTGCTCGCCCTCGAGCAAAAGAAGAAAGAATAGAAGAATAAGAAGAAGATATGGATGAGAAGGATGGGAGTGTGTATTCGGCCATATGGGTGGGATTGGGTGGGAGAGAGATGTTGAATTTTTGAAGGTAGTGGGTGTATGGATGTGAGTGGTAAATGGAAAAAAAGAAGGGATGATCATGAATAGAAAGAGAGATGATGAGGTAGGTGGGGATCCTGTGGGGTCCACAGATCCTGAGATGATCCTATGGGGTCCACAGATCCTGAGGTGTCAAGGCATTTACATCCCTGCACCAATTTAGGCATGTAAAAATGCCTTTGTATCCAACTCTGGGCGTTCAGCGCCAGGTTGGTGGCCATTTTGGGCATTCAACGCCCATCTGTGTGCCATTTCTGGCGTTGAACGCCAGAACCATGCCTGTTCTGGCGTTCAGCGCCCAGAAGCTGCCCATTTTGGGCGTTCAGCGCCAGAACCATGCTCTGTTCTGGCGCTGAACGCCAGACAGATGCTCCTCCAGGGTGTGATTTTTCTTTTGCTGTTTTTGATTCCGTTTTCAATTTTTATATTTATTTTGTGACTCCACATGATCATGAACCTAAGAAAACATGAAAAACAATAAAAATAAGAATTAGATAAACATTGGGTTGCCTCCCAACAAGCGCTTCTTTAATGTCAATAGCTTGACAGTGGGCTCTCATGGAGCCTCACAGATGTGCAGAGCTTTGTTGAGACTCTCCAACACCAAACTTAGAGTTTGGATATGGGAGTTCAACACCAAACTTAGAGTTTAGTTGTGGCCTCCCAACACCAAACTTAGAGTTTGACTGTGGGGGCTCTGGTTGACTCTGCTTGGAGAGAAGCTTTTTCTGCTTCCTCTCCATGGTTGTAGAGGGAGATCCTTGAGTTTTAAACACAAGGGAGTCCTCATTCCATTGAAGGAATATTTCACCTCTGTCAACATCAATCACAGCTCTTGCTGTGGCCAGGAAAGGTCTTCCTAGGATGATGGATTCATCCTCTTCCTTTCCAGTATCCAGGACTATGAAATCAGCAGGGATGTAAAGGCCTTCAACCTTTACTAACACGTCCTCTACTTGTCCATATGCCTGTTTTCTTGAGCTGTCTGCCATCTCTAGTGAGATTTTAGCAGCCTGCACCCCATAGATTCCCAGTTTCTCTATTACAGAGAGGGGCATGAGGTTTATTCCTGAACCAAGGTCACACAGAGCCTTAAAGATCATGGTGGCTATGGTACAGGGTATTAAGAACTTTCCAGAATCCTGTCTCTTCTGAGGCAATGTCAGTTGATCCAGATCACTTAGTTCATTGATGAACAAGGGAGGTTCAACTTCCCAAGTATCAATGCCAAATAGTTTGGCATTCAGCTTCATGATTGCACTAAGAAACTTGGCAGTTTGCTCTTCAGTAACATCCTCATTCTCTTCAGAAGAGGAATACTCATCAGAGCTCATGAAGGACATAAGGAGGTTCAATGGAATCTCTATGGTCTCTAGATGAGCCTCAAAGTCCTTTGGTTCCTCAGAGGGAAGCTCCTTATTGGCCACTGGACGTCCCAGGAGGTCTTCCTCCTTGGGATTCACGTCCTCTCCTCTCCTCACAGGTTCGGCCATGGCACTTATGTCAATGGCCTTGCACTCTCCTTTTGGGTTCTCTTCTGTATTACTTGGAAGAGTACTAGGAGGGATTTCAGTGATCCTTTTACTCAGCTGGCCCACTTATGCTTCCAAATTTCTAATGGAAGACCTCGTTTCATTCATGAAACTTACAGTGGCCTTAGATAGATCAGAGACTAGATTTGCTAAATTAGAAGCGTTTTGTCCAGAGTTCTCTGTCTGTTGCTGAGTTGATGATGGAAAAGGTTTGCTATTGCTAAACCTGTTTCTTCCACCATTGTTAAAGCCTTGTTGAGGCTTCTGATCCTTCCATGAGAAATTTGGATGATTTCTCCATGTTGAGTTATAGGTGTTTCCATAAGGTTCACCTAAGTAATTTACCTCTGCTATTGCAGGGTTCTCAGGATCATAGGCTTCTTCTTCAGAAGATGCCTCTTGAGTACTGTTGGATGCAGCTTGCATTCCATGCAGACTCTGAGAGATCATATTGACTTGCTGAGTCAATATTTTATTCTGAGCCAATATGGCATTCAGAGTATCAACTTCAAGAACTCCCTTCTTCATAAGCGTCCCATTATTCACAGGATTCCTTTCAGAAGTGTACATGAACTGGTTATTAGCAACCATGTCAATGAGTTCTTGAGCTTCTGCAGGCGTTTTCTTTAGGTGAATGGATCCACCTGCAGAAGTGTCCAGTGACATCTTTGATAGCTCAGATAAACCATCATAGAATATATCCAGGATGGTCCATTCTGAAAGCATGTCAGAAGGACACTTTTTGGTCAACTGTTTGTATCTTTCCCAAGCTTCATAGAGGGATTCACCTTCTTTCTGTCTGAAGGTTTGAACATCAGCTCTAAGCTTGCTCAGCTTTTGAGGAGGAAAGTACTTGGCTAAGAAAGCCGTGACCAGCTTATCCCAAGAGTTCAGGCTGTCTTTGGGTTGAGAATCCAACCATAATCTAGCTCTGTCTCTTACAGCAAACGGGAAAAGCATGAGCCTGTAGACTTCAGGATCTACTCCATTAGTCTTAACAGTATCACATATCTGCAAGAATTCAATTAAGAACTGAAAAGGATCTTCAGATGGAAGTCCATGAAACTTGCAGTTCTGCTGCATCAGAGAAACTAATTGAGGTTTCAGCTCAAAGTTGTTTGCTCCGATGGCAGGAATGGAGATGCTTCTTCCATGTAAATTGGAATTAGGTGCAGTAAAGTCACCAAGCATCCTCCTTTCATTATTATTATTTTCGGCTGCCATATCCTTTTCCTGTTCAAAAATTTCTGAAAGGTTATCTCTGGATTGTTGTATTTTAGCTTCTTAATTTTCTCTTCAGAGTCCTTTCAGGTTCTGGATCTGCTTCCACAAGAATGTTCTTATCCTTGCTCCTGCTCATATGACAAAGAAGAAGGCACAGAAAAATAATAATAATAATAGAGATCCTTTATACCACAGTATAGGGATTCCTGTGTGAGTAGAAGAAGAGGGGGAGACAAAGAATGTAGTATAATGACAGAAACACAACTGTGAGGAGGCTAGAGATGTGAGATGAGATGTTAGGATATGAATGAATAAATAGAATGAGATGGGAGAGGGAGAATTTTCGAAAATATTTTTGAAAAAGAGTTAGTGATTTTCGAAAATGGTTTTTGAAAAATGTTAGTAATTTTCGAAAATTTGTGAAATAAAAAATAAAAATAATTAGTTAATTAAAAAGAAATTTTTGAAAAAGAGGGAAGATATTTTCGAAAATGAGAGAGAGAGAGTTAGTTAGGTAGTTTTGAAAAAGTTAAGAAACAAACAAAAAGTTAGTTAGTTAGTTGAAACAAATTTTGAAAAGATAGGAAGTTAGGAGGTTAGGAAAGATATTTTTGAAAAAGATAAGATGAGAAGATATTTTTGAAAAAGATATGATAGAAATTAGTTTTTGAAAAAGATTTGATTTTTAAAATCACAATTAATGACTTGATTCATAAGAAATCACAAAATATGATTCTAGAACTTAAAGTTTGAATCTTTCTTAACAAGCAAGTAACAAACTTGAAATTTTGAATCAAAACATTAATTGTTTATGTTGTTTTCGAAAATTTGATATAAAAATAAGAAAAAGATTTTTGAAAAATATTTTTGGAATTTTTGAAAATAATTAAGAATTTTGAAAAAGATTTGATTTTTGAAAAAGATTTTGAAAAAGATAAAATTTTCAAATTGAAAATTTGAATTGACTCATGAGAAACAATTTGAATTTTTTTTTTAAAATTTTTGAAAAAGTCAACTCAATTTTCGAATTTGATGAGAGAAAAAGGGAAAGATATAATTTTTTTGATTTTTGAATTTTTATGATGCAAGAGAAAAACACTAAAAGGATGCAATGCATGAAATTTTTAGATCAAAACAATGAATGCATGCAAGAATGCTATGAATGTCAAGATGAACACCAAGAACACTATGAATGTCAAGATGAACATCAAGAACATATTTTTGAAAAATTTTTAATGCAAAGAAAACATGTAAGACACCAAACTTAGAAATCTTTCATGTTTAGACTCTAAGAAATGAAAAATGCACATGGAAAACAAGAAAAGACACAAAACATGAAAACATCAAGATCAAACAAGAAGACTTACCAAGAATAACTTGAAGATCATGAAGAACACTATGAATGCATGATATTTTCGAAAAAATGCAAGATGCATATGCAAGTGACACCAAACTTATGATATGACTCAAGACTCAAACAAGAAACAGAAAAATATTTTTAATTTTTATGATTTTCTAATTTTTTTGGATTTTTATTTTATATTTTTCGAAAATTATATGAAAAAGAAAAATAAGGATTCCAAAATTTTAAATATGAATTCCAGGAATCTTGCATTCTTAGTCTAAAGCTTCAGTCCAGGAATTAGACATGGCTCACTAGCCAGCCAAGCTTTCAAAGAAAGCTCCAGTCCAAAACACTAGACATGGCCAATGGCCAGCCAAGCTTCAGCAGGTGATCATGGATCAGCAGCAGGTGGATGAGCAACAACTAAATTGCTCTTGATAACAAATTGCAAGCCTCAGTCCAAATAAATTTAGACATGGCTTTACAGCTAGCCAGGCTTCACATGCTTCATGAAACACTAGAATTCATTCTTAAAAATTTTGAAGAAAAATATATTTTTGAAACCATTTTTTTTTTCGAAAACATATGAGAGATTTTTAAAAATATTTTTAAAAAAATTTTTTGAAAAGAAAACAAAAAGAAAATTTACCTAATCTGAGCAACAAGATGAACCGTCAGTTGTCCAAACTCAAACAATCCCCGGCAATGGCGCCAAAAACTTGGTGCACGTTGCCGGATCAAAAGGGAATCTGGCACTGATGTTACCGGACCAAAAGCTTGCCGAAAACTCAAACAATCCCCGGCAACGGCGCCAAAAACTTGGTGCACGAAATTGTGATCTCCAGGCTCGAACAAATCCTGGTAATGGCTCCAAAGCTTGGTGCTCTGATCTTAATTCATAATTGTCACAACTTCGATACAACTAACCAGCAAGTGCACTGGGTCGTCCAAGTAATACCTTACGTGAGTAAGGGTCGAATCCCACGGAGATTGTTGGTATGAAGCAAGCTATGGTCACCTTGTAAATCTCAGTCAGGCAGATATACAGTGATAATGGTGTTTTCGAATTTAATATAATAGAATAGGGATAGAGATACTTATGTAAATCATTGGTAGGAACTTCAGATAAGCGAATGGAGATGCTTTTCGTTCCTCTGAACCTCTGCTTTCCTGCTATCTTCATCCAAGCAGTCTTACTCCTTTCCATGGCTGGCTTTATGCAAGGGCATCACCGTTGTCAGTGGCTACATCCCCTCCTCTCAGTGAATAATATGCTCATGCACCCTGTCACGGCACGGCTATTCATCTGTCGGTTCTCGATCATGCTGGAATAGGATTCACCCTCCTTTTGCGTCTGTCACTAACGCCCAACAATCGTGAGTTTGAAGCTCGTCACAGTCATTCAATCATTGAATCCTACTCAGAATACCACAGACAAAGTTTAGACCTTCCGGATTCTCTTGAATGCCGCCATCATTCTAGCTTACGCCACGAAGATTCTGGTTAGGAGATCTAAGAGATATTCATTCTAGCTTAATTCATGTAGAACAGAAGTGTTTGTCAGGCACGCGTTCATAAGGGAGAAGGATGATGAGCGTCACACATAATCATCACCTTCATTACGTTCTTGGGTGCGAATGGATATCTTAGAAGCGAAATAAGAAGAATTGAATAGAAAACAGTAGTACTTTGCATTAATCTTTGAGGAACAGCAGAGCTCCACACCTTAATCTATGGAGTGTAGAAACTCTACCGTTGAAAATACATAAGTGAAGGTCCAGGCATGGCCGAGATGGCCAGCCCCCTTGATCTAAGAACAATGCGTTCAAAGATGATCCTAAGATCCTAAGATGGTCAAAAAGATGCCTAATACAATAGTAAAAGGTCCTATTTATAATAAACTAGTCACTAGGGTTTACATGAGTAAGTAATTGATGCATAAATCCACTTCCGGGGCCCACGTGGTGTGTGTTTGGGCTGAGCCTGAGTGTTGCACGTGCAGAGGCCATTTGTGGAGTTGAACGCCAGTTTCTGTGCCAGTTTGGGCGTTCAACTCTGGTTTTGGATCCTTTTCTGGCGCTGGACGCCAGATTTGGGCAGAAGGCTGGCGTTGAACGCCAGTTTACGTCATCAATTCTTGGCCAAAGTATGAACTATTATATATTTCTGGAAAGCCCTGGATGTCTACTTTCCAACTCAATTGGAAGCGCGCCATTTCGAGTTCTGTAGCTCCAGAAAATCCATTTTGAGTGCAGGGAGGTCAGAATCCAACAGCATCAGCAGTCCTTCTTCAACCTCTGAATCTGATTTCTGCTCAAGTCCCTCAATTTCAGCCAGAAAATACCTGAAATCACAGAAAAACACACAAACTCATAGTAAAGTTCAGAAATGTGAATTTAACATAAAAACTAATGAAAACATCCCTAAAAGTAACTAGATCCTACTAAAAACATACTAAAAACAATGCCAAAAAGCGTATAAATTATCCGCTCATCAATGCCCACAGAGCATCATCCAAGCTTTTTGCCCAATCCTTTCTACGGGCAATTACAGTCCATTCCAGTATTCTATTTAGTTCTCTATTAGAGACTTCAGCTACCCATTTGTCTGTGGATGATATGGAGTTGCTACTTTATGGCTAATTCCATATCGAACCATAGCAGAGTAAAGCTGTTTATTGTAGAAATGAGTGCCCCCGTCATTGATGAGTACTCTGGGAACACCAAATCTGCTGAAGATATGTTTCTGGAGGAACTTCAGCACTATCTTAGTATCATTAGTGGGTGTGGCCATTGCTTCTACCCATTTAGATACGTAGTCTACTGCCACCAGAATGTAAGTGTTTGAGTATGATGGTGGGAAAGGACCCATGAAGTCAATACCCCATACATCAAATAACTCAATCTCTAAGATCCCTTGTTGAGGCATGGCATAACCATGAGGTAAGTTACCGGCTCTCTGGCAACTGTCACAGTTACGCACAAACTCTCGGGCATCTCTATGGAGAGTAGGCCAGTAGAACCCACATTGGAGGACCTTAGTGGCTATTCGCTCACCTCCGAAATGTCCTCCATACTGTGATCCATGGCAATGCTATAGGATCTTTTGTGCCTCCTCTCTAGGTACACATCTGCGGATCATTCCGTCTGTACATCTCTTAAAGAGATATGGTTCATCCCACAAGTAGTACTTTGCATCAGAGATTAGTTTTTTCGTTTGCACCTTGCTGTACTCCTTGGGTATGAACCTCACAGCTTTATAATTTGCAATGTCTGCAAACCATGGTGCTTCCTGAATGGTGAAGAGTTGCTCATCCGGAAAGGTCTCAGAGATCTCAGTAGGAGGGAGGGATGCCTGGTGCACGAATTATGAATCACACTTTTCACAATTCGTACCACTGACCAGCAAGTGCACTGGGTCGTCCAAGTAATACCTCACGTGAGTAAGGCTCGAATCCCACGGAGATTGTTGGTTTGAAGCAATCTATGGTTATCTTGTAAATCTTAGTCAGGAACTCAATTATGTTTATCAGTTGAATTGCAAATAAACAATAGAGCATGGATTAAAGGTTACTTGTTATTCAGTAATGGAGAATATGTTGGAGTTTTGGAGATGCTTTGTCTTCTGAATCTCTGCTTTCCTCTGTCTTCTTGTTCACGCACGCACGTCCTCCTATGGCAAGCTGTGTGTTGGTGGATCACCGTTGTCAATGGCTACCTTCCATCCTTCCAGTGAAAACTACGCTCACGCGCTCTGTCACAGCACGGCTAATCACCGGTTGGTTCTCGATCCGGTTGGAATAGGATTTACTATCCTTTTGCGTCTGTCACTAACGCCCAGCCTTCAGGAGTTTAAAGCTCGTCACAGTCATTCAATCCTTGAATCCTACTCGGAATACCACAGACAAGGTTTAGACTTTCCGGATTCTCATGAATGCCGCCATCAGTTCTAGCTTATACCACGGAGATTCTGATTAAGGAATCTAAGAGATACTCATTCAATAGGATATAGAACGGAGGTGGTTGTCAGGCACACGTTCATGGTTTGAGGAAGGTGATGAATGTCACGGATCATCACCTTCATCACAGTTAAGCGCGAATGAACATCTTAGATAAGAACAAGCGTGTTTGAATGGAAAACAGAAATACTTGCATTAATTCATCGAGACACAGCAGAGCTCCTCACCCCCAACAATGGGGTTTAGAGACTCATGCCGTTAGAGAATACAAAGTTTTGATCTAAAAAATGTCATGAGATATCCAAAATAAGTCTCTAAAAGTTGTTTAAATACTAAACTGGTAGCCTAGGTTTACAAAAAGTGAGTAGACTATGATGGATGATGCAGAGATCCACTTCTGGGGCCCACTTGGTGTGTGCTGGGGCTGAGATTTAAGCAAGTCACGTGCAGAGGCCATTTGTGGAGTTGAACGCCAGTTTTTGTACCAGTTTTGGCGTTCAACTCCAGCTTTTGATCCTTTTCTGGCGCTGGACGCCAGAATTGGGCAGAGAACTGGCGTTGAATGCCAGTTTATGTCATCTATTCTTGTGCAAAGTATGGACTATTATATATTGCTGGAAAGCCCTAGATGTCTACTTTCCAACGCAATTGGAAGCATGCCATTTCGAGTTCTGTAGCTCCAGAAAATATACTTTGAGTGCAGGGAGGTCAGAATCCAACAGCATCAGCAGTCCTTTTTCAGCCTGAATAAGATTTTTGCTCAGCTCCTTCAATTTCAGCCAGAAAAATACCTGAAATTACAGAAAAACACATAACTCATAGTAAAGTCCAGAAATATGAATTTTTCCTAAAAACTAATGAAAATAGACTAAAAACTAACTAGAACATACTCAAAACTATATGAAATTAACCCCAAAAAGCGTAAAAAATTTCCGCTCATCACAACACCAAACTTAAACTGTTGCTTGTCCTCAAGCAACCAGACAAATAAAATAGAAGACTAATAGGTTGAGAAGCAATAATATCTCAGAGTTTTCTTGAGTGAAGCTCAGATTCTAATTAGATGAGCGGGACTAGTAGCTTTTTGCTTCTGAACAGTTTTGGCATCTCACTTTATCCATTGAAGCTCAGAGTGATTGGCATCTATAGGAACTCAGAATTCAGATAGTGTTATTGATTCTCTTAGTTCAGTGTGATGATTCTTGAACACAGCTTCTTTATGAGTCTTGGCCGTGGCCCTAAGCACTTTGTTTTCCAGTATTACCACCGGATACATAAATGCCACAGACACATAACTGGGTGAACCTTTTCAGATTGTGACTCAGCTTTGCTGAAGTCCCCAACTAGAGGTGTCCAGAGTTCTTAAGCACACTCTTCTTTTTGCATTGGACCTTGACTTTAACCGCTCAGTCTCAAGTTTTCACTTGACACCTTCACGCCACAAGCACATGGCTAGGGACAGCTTGGTTTAGCCGCTTAGACCAGGATTTTAGTCCTTTAGGCCCTCCTATCCACTGATGCTCAAAGCCTTGGGATCCTTTTCATTTGCCCTTGCCTTTTGGTTTTAAGGGTTATTGGCTTTTTCTGCTTGCTTTTTCTCCCTTCTTTTTTTTTTTTTGCAAGCTTTGTTCTTTGCTGCTTTTTCTTGCTTCAAGAATCATTTTCATGATTTTTCAGATTATCAATAACATGTCTCATGTTCATCATTCTTTCAAGAGCCAACATATTTAACAGTCTTAAACAACAAATTCAAAAGACATATGCACTGTTCAAGCGTTCATTCAGAAGACAGAAAGCATTGCCACCACATTTAACTAATTAGAATTTCTCTTATTAAAACTCGAAATTTTATTACCTCTTATTCAAAAGATCTACTACTTTATTCATGTTTGCTGATGATGAGAAAAATAAACTATAGCTTAATTGGAGATAAAATCAAAATAGATACTAATTACTACTATATGACTCCTAAGGTAAACTTCTATAAGGACACTGTCACAGAGTTAAGGAAGAAATTGGAAATTAACAACCTTTATTCTGGGGGAACGGGGGTTCCTCTGATCCTTGGGGTGCTTGGTCCTACAAGAGAAGACTTTTGGCGCTTCAATTCCCTTAAGTCACGCCCCTGCTCCTCTTGTTCTTTAAACATATAGGTCAGCATTTGACTGTGTTCCTTCTGTTCTTTTATTATTTGCTTCATAGCTTCCCGTATCTTGGTAATGGACGTCTCAAGATACTCCCAGTATTCAGATTGAGGGATCTCTGGGAGGAATTCCTGTGCTCTCTTCTTGATGGGATCCTCCTGTGCTTGTTGTTTTTCCATTGATGCTTTGGTGATTGGCTTCTCAATTAGGATATACTCAGTTATTCCCATCCTTACTCCAGCGTCCTTGCAGAGCAGAGAAATCACGCTTGGATAAGCCAACCTGGCCTCTTTTGAATTTTTGTTAGTAATTTTGTAGAGTTCAGTTGAAATCAGCTGATGAACCTCCACTTCCTTTCCCATCATGATGCAATGGATCATCACTGCTCTTTTAACTGTGACTTCAGAACGGTTGCTAGTAGGCAACAGAGAACGCCCAATGAAGTCCAGCCATCCTCTGGCGACTGGTTTGAGATCCTCTCTCTTGAGTTGATTTGGGACACCCTTTGTGTTGGTGGTCCACCTGGCTCCAGGGATACATATGTCCTCTAGAATCTTATCCAGGTCAATGTCTGCTCTCATCATCCTCCTGTTGAAGGAGTCTGGATCATCCTTTAGCTGAGGTAGCTTTAAGATCTCTCTGATCTTGTCAGGGGTGGTATGAACAATCTTTCCTCTGACCATGGTCTGAAATTCATAGAAGGCAGTTCCAAATAGTTTTTGCTTGTCAGTCTGCCACATATTAGCATAGAACTCCTGGACCATGTTCCTTCCTAATTTCGTTTCAGGATTAGCTAGGACTTCCCAGTTCCTGATTCGAATTTGCTCCTGGATCTCCTGATATTCATCTTCTTTCAGATCGAATCTAACTTCCGGGATCACTGATCTCAGACCCATTATTTTAAGATAATGGTCTGAATGTTCTTTAGATAAGAACTTCCCTTGATTCCAAAGTGGTTTTGGAACGCTCTCTTTCTTGCCTCTTGGAGTGGGTTGTTTTCCCTTAGGAGCCATGATCTTAGTGATCTCGGATAAACACACCAAACTTAGAGGTTTTCTTGTCCTCAAGCAAAAGAAAAGAAAGGAGAGGGATAGAAGGAGAGCTAGGTGCAATTGTTGATGGAGGAGGAGGGAGGCCGAATCCAAATTTAAAGGGATGGGGGGTGGGTTTTCGAAAAATTGGAAAAGATAAGATAAAAAGATTGAGTTGAAAAAGATAAGATAGAAGATATAGTTTAATTTTGAAGAGATATGATAGATTTTTGAAAAAGATAAATCTGAATTTTGAAAAAGATAATATGGAGATTTGAAAAAGATATGGATTAGTTGAAAAGATTTTAAAGTGAAAAAGATAGATTTGTTTTCAAAAAAGATTTGAAAAGAGTTGGATTGAATTTGGAAAGAGGGATTTTTAGAAATTAAGGATTTTAGAAATCAGGGTTCTTAACATGTTCATGTAAAAATCATGCATTGAAACATAAAATTTGAAATTAGAATGGAAATACGTGTGGAAAAAATGAATTTGGCTCCTCCCTGCCTTCCTGGCGTTTGAACGCCCAAACACTGCCTGTTTTGGGCGTTCAGCGCCCAAATGCTGCTCTCCTGGGCGTTCAACGCCCAGCTGCTGCCATTACTGGTGTTCAACGCCCAGTGGGTGCCCCTTTCTGGCGTTGAACGCCCAGATTGCTACCATTACTGGCGTTTTCTTGCCAGTGAGCTCTTTTTCTCTGTTTTGTGTGCCGAGGTCTTCTGTAAATGATTATTTACCTTGTTGTCAATGAACTCTATATAAACAAATAAAAATAAAAATAGAAATAGGGCAAAATGCTTAGAGGATTGTTGCCCCATGGCTGGGTTGCCTCCCAGCAAGCGCTTCTTTATTTTCTTTAGCTGGACCTTGCTGAGCTTTTTAATCTAGCTTCAGCCTTGAGCATTCTTGCTCAATGTTACCTTCAAGATAATGCTTGATTTTCTGTCCATTGACAATGAACTTCTTATCAGAATCAATATCTTGAAGCTCCACATAACCATATGGTGATACACTTGTAATCACGTATAGTCCCCTCCACCGGGGTTTCAGTTTCCCGGGGAATAGCCTGAGTCTAGAGTTAAACAACGGGACCTTCTGTCCTGGTTCAAAGATTCTAGATGACAGCTTTCTGTCATGCCATTTTTTTTATTTTTCTTTATAAAGCTTGGCATTTTCGAAAGCTGTGAATCTGAATTCCTCTAGCTCATTTAGCTGGAGCAATCGTTTTTCTCCTGCTAATTTGGCATCAAAGTTTAGGAATCTGGTTGCCCAGTAGGCTTTATGTTCCAGTTCCACGGGCAGGTGACATGCCTTACCATACACGAGTTGGTATGGAGATGTCCTTATGGGGGTCTTGAATGCTGTCCTGTAAGCCCACAGAGCATCATCCAAGCTCCGTGCCCAATCCTTTCTACGGGTATTTACTGTCCGTTCCAGGATTCTCTTTAATTCTCTGTTAGAGACTTCAGCTTGCCCATTGGTTTGTGGATGATATGGAGTGGCCACCTTGTGGCGAATTCCATACCGAACCATGGCAGAGTAAAGCTGTTTATTGCAGAAGTGGGTGCCCCCATCACTGATTAGTACTCTAGGGACACCAAATCTGCTAAAGATATGTTTCTGGAGGAATTTCAGCACTGTCTTAGTATCATTGGTGGGTGTGGCAATGGCCTCAACCCATTTTGATACATAATCAACTGCCACCAGAATATAAGTGTTTGAGTATGATGGTGGGAAAGGTCCCATGAAGTCAATTCCCCATACGTCAAACAACTCAATCTCCAAGATTCCTTGTTGAGGCATGGCGTAACCATGAGGCAGATTACCAGCTCTTTGGCAACTGTCACAATTACGTACAAACTCTCGGGAATCTTTATAGAGTGTGGGCCAATAGAAGCCACATTGGAGGACCTTGGTGGCTGTTCGCTCACCTCTGAAATGGCCTCCATAATGAGATCCGTGGCAATGCCACAGGATCCTCTGTGCTTCTTCTCTAGGCACACACCTACGGATAATTCCGTCTGCACATCTCTTAAAGAGATAAGGTTCATCCCACAAGTAGTACTTTGCATCAGTAATTAATTTCTTCTTTTGTATCCTGTTGTACTCCTTGGGTATGAACCTTGCAGCTTTATAGTTTGCAATATCGGCAAACCATGGTGCTTCCTGAATGGCAAATAAATGCTCATCAGGAAACGTCTCAGAGATCTCAAGAAAAGGGAAGGACGTCCCTTTCACTGGCTCTATCCGGGACAGATGATCAGCCACTTGGTTCTCTGTCCCTTTTCTGTCTCTTATTTCTATATCAAACTCTTGCAGAAGCAATACCCATCTGATGAGCTTGGGTTTTGAATCCTGCTTTGTGAGTAGATATTTAAGAGCAGCATGGTCAGTGTACACGATCACTTTTGATCCTACTAAGTATGATCTGAACTTGTCAATGGCGTAAACCACTGCAAGTAGTTCTTTTTCTGTGGTTGTGTAATTTTTCTGGGCATCATTTAGAACGCGACTGGCATAATAAATGACATGCAGAAGCTTGTCGTGCCTCTGTCCCAATACTGCACCAATGGCATGATCACTGGCATCACACATTAGCTTAAATGGTAATGTCCAGTCTGGTGCAGAAATGACTGGTGCTGTGACCAGCTTAGCTTTCAGCGTTTTAAACGCCTGCAGGCACTCTGTGTCAAACACAAATGGCGTGTCAGCAGCTAGCAGATTGCTTAGAGGTTTTGCGATTTTTGAAAAATCCTTTATAAACCTCCTATAGAATCCTGCATGCCCCAGAAAGCTTCTGATTGCCTTAACATTGGCAGGTGGTGGTAATTTTTCAATTACCTCTATTTTTGCTTGATCCACCTCTATTCCCTTGTTTGAGATTTTATGCCCAAGAACAATTCCTTCAGTCACCATGAAGTGACACTTTTCCCAGTTTAAAACTAGGTTGGTCTCTTGGCATCTTTTCAGAACAAGTTTCAGGTGATCAAGACAGGAGCTGAATGAGTCTCCGTATACTGAGAAGTCATCCATGAAGACTTCCAGAAATTTTTCCACCATATCAGAGAAAATAGAGAGCATGCATCTCTGGAAGGTTGCAGGCGCATTACATAGCCCAAATGGCATCCTTCTATAAGCAAACACTCCGGATGGACATGTGAATGCTGTTTTCTCTTGATCCTGGGGATCTACTGCAATCTGGTTATAGCCTGAGTAGCCATCCAAAAAGCAGTAATAATCATGACCTGCTAGTCTTTCTAGCATCTGGTCTATGAATGGTAAAGGAAAATGATCCTTTCTGGTGGCTGTATTGAGCCTTCTGTAGTCAATACACATGCGCCACCCTGTAACTGTTCTCATAGGAACAAGTTCATTCTTTTCATTATGAATCACTGTCATGCCTCCCTTTTTTGGGATGACTTGGACAGGGCTCACCCAGGGGCTATCAGAAATAGGATAAATAATCCCAGCCTCTAGTAATTTGGTGACCTCTTTCTGCACCACTTCCTTCATGGCTGGATTTAGCCGCCTTTGTGGTTGAACCACTGGTTTGGCATTATCCTCCAATAGGATTTTGTGCATGCATCTAGCTGGGCTTATGCCCTTAAGGTCACCTATGGACCACTCAAGAGCTGTCTTGTGTGTCCTTAGCACTTGAATAAGTGCTTCCTCTTCCTGTGAATTTAAAGCAGAGCTTATGATCACTGGAAAAGTATCACCTTCTCCCAGAAATGCATATTTCAAGGATGGTGGTAATAGCTTGAGCTCGGGTTTAGGAGGTTTTTCCTCTTTCAGAAGAAAGTTCAGAGGCTCTTTCATGTCCTCTGAATCCTCCAAATCAGGCTGAACATCTTTAAAGATGTCTTCCAACTCTGATTCGAGACTCTCAGCCATGTTGATCTCTTCTACCAAAGAGTCAATAGGATCAACTTTCATGCAGTCTGTTGATGTGTCTGGATGCTGCATGGCTTTGACAGCGTTCAACTTGAACTCATCATCATTGACTCTCAGGGTGATTTCCCCCTGTTGGACGTCAATAAGGGATCGTCCAGTTGCTAGGAAGGGTCTTCCTAGAATGAGAGTAGCACTCTTGTGCTCCTCCATTTCCAACACAACAAAGTCAGTGGGAAAGGCGAATGGCCCAACCCTGACAATCATGTCTTCAATCACGCCTGATGGGTATTTAGTGGAGCCATCAGCAAGTTGAAGACATATCCGGGTTGGTTTAACTTCTTCAGTTAAACCAAGCTTTCTGATAGTGGATGCAGGTATTAGGTTGATGCCTGCCCCAAGATCGCATAAAGCTGTCTTGGTACAATTATCTTCCAATATGCATGGTATCAGAAAGCTCCCGGGGTCTTTAAGCTTTTCAGGAAAGCTTTTCAGAATGACTGCACTGCATTCTTCAGTGAGGAAAACTCTTTCTGTTTCTCTCCAATCCTTCTTATGACTCAAGATCTCTTTCATGAACTTGGCATAAGAAGGTATTTGCTCAAGTGCTTCTGCAAATGGAATTTTTATTTCAAGAGTCCTGAGATAATCTGCAAAGCGAGCAAATTGCTTATCCTGCTCCTCTTTCCGGAGTTTTTGAGGATAAGGTATCTTGGCTTTATATTCTTCAACCTTAGTTGCTGCAGGTTTATTGCCTACAGAAGTGGTTGAAGAAGCCTTTTTAGAGGGGTTGTTATCAGCATTTGTGTGTGTCTGATCCTTCACTGGCAATTGAATGCCAGAGTTAGAAGCTGGAGTGAAACTGGACGCCAGCTCCTTGTCTGCTCCTGGCGTCTGAACGCCAGAACTGTGCCCATTAATGGGCGTTCAGCGCCAGATCTTGCCCATTTTGGGCGTTCAACGCCAGATCCTTGCCCATTTCTGGCGTTGAACGCCAGTCCTGCCTTGTTTCTGGCGTTGAACGCCAGTTCTGAGCATGGTCTGGGCGTTCAGCGCCAGCCTTCCACCCATTTTCTGGCGTTTTAGTTCCAGAATTACTTTTCCCTGGGCTCTTACTGTCCTCAGGTGAATTTTGGGTGGTTTGCTCATTTCTTAGCTTTTTGCTGCCTTGAGGTGGGGTATTTAACGTTTTCCCACTTCTTAGTTGAACTGCTTGGCATTCTTCTGCTATCTGCCTTGACAGCTGCTGCTTTGTTTGCTTAAACTGTTCGTCCATATGTATATTGGCCATCCTTGTCTCTTGTAACCTGTCTTTAAATTCAGCTAGCTGCTTTGTTAGGAAGTCCAATTGCTGATTGAATTCAGCAGCTTGTTTTACAGGACTGAGTTCAGCAGTTGCTGTTTTAACCTCTTCATTCATGGAAGGGTTGCTGCTTAGGTACAGATGCTGATTCCTGGCAACTGTATCAATGGGCTCTTGAGCCTCTTCAATTGTCTTTCTCATGTGGATAGATCCACCAGCTGAGTAATCTAGAGACATCTGAGCTCCTTCTGCAAGCCCATAGTAGAAGATGTCTAACTGAACCCACTCTGAAAACATTTCAGAGGGGCATTTTTGTAGCATCTCTCTGTATCTCTCCCAGGCATCATAAAGAGATTCATTATCTCCTTGTTTAAAGCCTTGGATGTCCAGCCTTAGCTGTGTCATCCTTTTTGGAGGGAAATATTGATTCAGGAATTTTTCTGTCAGCTGTTTCCATGTCTTTATGCTGGCCTTAGGTTGGTTACTTAACCACCTCTTAGCTTGATCTTTTACAGCAAATGGAAACAGTAATAGTCTGTAGACATCCTGATCTATTTCCTTATCATGTACTGTGTCAGCAATTTGTAAAAATTGTGCTAGAAACTCTGTAGGTTCTTCCTGTGGAAAATCGGAATACTGGCAGCTTTGCTGCACCATGATAATGAGCTGAGGATTCAACTCAAAGCTACTGACTCCAATGGAGGGTATGCAGATACTACTCCCATATGAAGCAGTAGAGGGGTTAGAATATGACCCCAGAGTCCTCCTGGACTGTTCATTTCCACTTAGGTCCATGATGAAGAAAGGGGAGATGATGTAAAATAGAGAAAATATTTTTATTTATTTATTTATTAATTTATTTCGAAAATAAAATAAATCAAAATAAAATAAATAAAAATGAGTAAAAGATTTTCGAAAAAGTGAGGAGAGAGAAAGTGGTTAGGAGATTTTGAAAAAGATATGATGATTTTTGAAAAAGGTTTTAAATTTTGAAATAAAAATCTGAATTTTTAAAGGAGAGAGAAAAACAATAAGATAACACAGGATTTAAAATTTTTAGATCTGAGGTTCCTTATTTTCAAAAATTTTGGGGGGGGGGGGGAACACCAAGGAACACCAAACTTAAAAATTTTAAGATCAAGACACAAGGAAAACTTAAGAACACTTTGAAGATTCACAAGAACACGAGAACACAAAGGAAGAACACCAAACTTAAAATTTTTAGAAAACCAAAATAAATTTTCGAAAAACACAGAAAAATCAACACGAAAACACCAAACTTAAAATTTGGCACAGGATTTAATAGAAAAATTATTTTTTTGAAAAATATTTTTAAAAAGAAAATAAGGATTCTAAGATTCTAACACAACAATAAAAAGAGACTCTAAACAAAAAGAAAAATTTTTTTTTTCTAATCTATGTAACAAAATAAACCATTAGTTGTCCAAACTCGAACAATCCCCGGCAACGGCGCCAAAAACTTGGTGCACGAATTATGAATCACACTTTTCACAATTCGTACCACTGACCAGCAAGTGCACTAGGTCGTCCAAGTAATACCTCACGTGAGTAAGGGTCGAATCCCATGGAGATTGTTGGTTTGAAGCAATCTATGGTTATCTTGTAAATCTTAGTCAGGAACTCAATTATGTTTATCAGTTGAATTGCAAATAAACAATAGAGCATGGATTAAAGGTTACTTGTTATGCAGTAATGGAGAATATGTTGGAGTTTTGGAGATGCTTTGTCTTCTGAATCTCTGCTTTCCTCTGTCTTCTTGTTCACGCACGCACGTCCTCCTATGGCAAGCTGTGTGTTGGTGGATCACCGTTTTCAATGGCTACCTTCCATCCTTCCAGTGAAAACTACGCTCACGCGCTCTATCACAGCACGGCTAATCACCGGTTGGTTCTCGATCCGGTTGGAATAGGATTTACTATCCTTTTACGTCTGTCACTAACACCCAGCCTTCAGGAGTTTGAAGCTCGTCACAGTCATTCAATCCTTGAATCCTACTCGGAATACCACAGATAAGGTTTAGACTTTCCGGATTCTCATGAATGTCGCCATCAGTTCTAGCTTATACCACGGAGATTCTGATTAAGGAATCTAATAGATACTCATTCAATCAGATATAGAACGGAGGTGGTTGTCAGGCACACGTTCATGGTTTGAGGAAGGTGATGAATGTCACGGATCATCACCTTCATCACAGTTAAGCGCGAATGAACATCTTAGATAGGAACAAGCGTGTTTGAATGGAAAACAGAAATACTTGCATTAATTCATCGAGACACAGCAGAGCTCTTCACCCCCAACAATGGGGTTTAGAGACTCATGCCGTTAGAGAATAAAAAGTTTTGATCTAAAAAATGTCATGAGATATCCAAAATAAGTCTCTAAAAGTTGTTTAAATACTAAACTGGTACCCTAGGTTTACAAAAAGTGAGTAGACTATGATGGATGATGCAGAGATCCACTTCTGGGGTCCACTTGGTGTGTGTTGGGGCTGAGATTTAAGCAAGTCACGTGCAGAGGCCATTTGTAGAGTTGAACGCCAGTTTTTGTGCCAGTTTGGGCGTTCAACTCCAGCTTTTGATCCTTTTCTGGCGCTGGACGCCAGAATTGGGCAGAGAACTGGCGTTGAACGCCAGTTTACATCTTCTATTCTTGTGCAAAGTATAGACTATTATATATTTCTGGAAAACCCTGGATGTCTACTTTCCAACGCAATTGTAAGCATGCCATTTCGAGTTCTGTAGCTCCAGAAAATCCACTTTGAGTGCAGGGAGGTCAGAATCCAACAGCATCAGCAGTCCTTTTTCAGCCTAAATCAGATTTTTGCTCAACTCCTTCAATTTCAGCCAGAAAAATACCTGAAATTACAGAAAAACACACAACTCATAGTAAAGTCCAGAAATATGAATTTTTCCTAAAAACTAATGAAAATAGACTAAAAACTAACTAGAACATACTCAAAACTATATGAAATTAACCCCAAAAAGCGTATAAAATATCCGCTCATCAACGCCCCTGCTACTGGTTCTATCCGGGACAGGTGATCAGCTACCTGGTTCTCTGTCCCTTTTCTGTCTCTTATTTCTATATCAAACTCTTGCAGAAGTAACACCCATCTTATTAGCCTGGGTTTTGAATACTGCTTTGTGTGTAGATATTTAAGAGCAGCATGGTCAGTATACACAATCACTTTTGAACCTACTAAATAGGATCTAAACTTGTCAATGGCATAAACCACTGCAAGCAACTCTTTTTCTGTGGTTGTGTAGTTTTTTTGTGCGTTATTTAGAACACGGTTGGCATAGTAAATGACGTGCAGAAGTTTGTTATGCCTCTGTCCTAATACTGCACCAATGGCATGGTCACTGGCATCACACATTAGTTCGAATGGTAATATCCAGTCTGGTGCAGAAATCACTGGTGCTTTGACTAGCTTAGCTTTTAGAGTTTCAAAAGCCTGCAGACACTCTATGTCAAACACAAATGGTGTGTCAGCAGCTAGCAGATTGCTCAGAGGTTTTGCAATTTTTGAAAAATCCTTTATAAACCTCCTATAGAATCCTGCATGCCCCAGAAAGCTTCTGATTACCTTAATATTGGCAGGTGGTGGTAATTTTTCAATTACTTCCACTTTAGCTTGATCCACCTCTATTCCCTTATTTGAAATTTTATGCCCAAGGACAATTCCTTCAGTCACCATAAAGTGACATTTTTTCCAGTTTAAAACTAGGTTAGTCTCTTGGCATCTTTTCAGAACAAGTGCTAAATGGTCAAGACAGGAGCTGAATGAGTCTCCAAATACTGAAAAGTCATCCATGAAGACTTCCAAAAATTTTTCTACCATATCAGAGAAGATAGAGAGCATGCACCTCTGAAAGGTTGTAGATGCATTGCATAGACCAAAAGGCATCCTTCTGTAGGCAAATACTCCAGAAGGACATGTGAATGCTGTTTTCTCTTGGTCCTGAGAATCTACTGCAATTTGGTTGTACCCTGAATAGCCATCCAAAAAGCAGTAGTATTCATGACCTGCTAGTCTCTCTAGCATCTGGTATATGAATGGTAAAGGAAAATGATCCTTTCTGGTGGCTGTATTGAGCCTTCTGTAGTCAATACACATATCCCACCCTGTAACTGTTCTTGTAGGAACCAGTTTGTTCTTTTCATTATGAACCACTGTCATGCCTCCCTTCTTGGGGACAACATGGACAGGGCTCACCCAGGGGCTATCAGAAATAGGATAAATAATCCCAGCCTCTAGTAACTTAGTGACCTCTTTCTGCACCACCTCCTTCATGGCTGGATTTAGCCGCCTCTGTGGTTGAATTACTGGCTTAGCATCATCCTCCAATAGGATCTTGTGCATGCATCTTGCTGGATTAATGCCTTTGAGATCACTTATTGACCACCCAAGAGCTGTCTTGTGTGTCCTTAGCACTTGAATTAGTGCTTTCTCTTCCTGTGGATTTAAAGCAGAGCTTATGATCACTGGAAAAGTATCACCCTCTCCCAGAAATGCATATTTCAGGGATGGTGGTAGTGGTTTGAGCTCGGGTTTAGGAGGTTTCTCCTCTTCCTGGGGAATTTTCAGAGGTTCTTTTATTTCCTCCGATTCCTCCAGATCAGGCTGAACATCTTTAAAGATGTCCTCTAGCTCTGATTCGAGACTTTCAGTCATATTGATCTTTTCCACCAAAGAGTCAATAATATCAGCGCTCATGCAGTCGTTTGATGTGTCTGGATGCTGCATAGCTTTGACAGCATTTAACTTGAACTCATCCTCATTGACTCTCAGGGTCACTTCCCCTTTTTGTACATCAATAAGAATTCGTCCAGTTGCTAGGAAAGGTCTTCCTAGAATGAGAGTTTCACTCTTGTGCTCCTCCATTTCCAGCACTACAAAGTCAGTAGGAAAGGCAAATGGCCCAACTTTGACAATCATGTCCTCAATTATGCTTGATGGGCATTTAATGGAGCCATGAGCAAGATGAAGACATATCCGGGTTGGTTTGACTTCTTCAGTCAAGCCAAGCTTTCTAATAGTGGATGCAGGTATTAGGTTGATACTTGCTCCAAGGTCACATAGAGCTGTCTTGGTACAAGCACCCTCTAATGTGCATGGTATCATAAAGCTTCCTGGATCTTTAAGCTTCTCTGGTAAGCTTTTTAGAATGACTGCACTGCATTCTTCAGTGAGAAAAACTTTTTCAGTTTCTCTCCTATCCTTCTTATGACTTAAGATCTCTTTCATGAACTTAGCATAAGAGGGTATTTGCTCAAGTGCCTCTACAAACGGGATCTTTATCTCAAGAGTCCTGAGATAGTATGCAAAGCGGGCAAATTGTTTATCCTGTTCCGCTTGGCGGAGTTTCTGAGGATAAGGCATCTTGGCTTTATATTCTTCAACCTTAGTTGCTGCAGGTTTATTCCCTACAGAGGTGGTTGGAGAAGCCTTCTTAGAGGGGTTACTATCAGCACTTGCAGGTGTCTGATCCCTCATTGGCATTTGAACGCCAGGATTAGGTGCTGGATGGGCGTTTAACGCCAGCTTCCCACCCTTTTCTGGCGTTTGAACACCAGAACTGGGCAAGGAATGGGCGTTCAATGCCAACTTTTCTCCTTTTTTGGAGTTTGAACGCCAGAAGTGGGCACCCACTGGGCGTTTGACGCCAATCTTTCACCCTTTTCTGGCGTTTGAACACCCGAATTATTCCTCTCTGGGCTCTTGCTGTCCTCAGAGGGATTTTGGGCAGTGGTTTGGTCATCCTCTGTCATTTGTTCCTTTCTTGGCTTTCTGCTACTTTGAGCTGATTTATTCAATGTCTTTTCGCTCCTTAGTTGAACGGCTTGGCATTCTTCTGTTATCTGTTTAGACAGCTGCTGTCTTGTCTGATTCAATTGTGCTTCTATATTCTTGTTAGCATTTTTAGTGTCTTGGAGCATTTCTTTAAATTCTGCTAATTGTTTTATCATAAGGAGTAATTGCTGATTAAGTTCAACAATCTGTTCTTGAGGATTAGGATCAGTAGTTACTGCCATAGCCTCTTCTTTTATGGAGGACTCACTGCTTGAGTACAGATGTTGATTTCTAGCAACCGTATCTATGAGTTCTTGAGCCTCTTCAATTGTCTTTCTCATGTGTATAGATCCATCAGCTGAGTAGTCTAGAGACATTTGAGCTCTTTCTGTAAGCCCATAGTAGAAGATGTCTAACTGTACCCACTCTAAAAACATTTCAGAGGGGCATTTCCTTAGCATCCCTCTGTACCTCTCCCAGGCATTATAAAGGGATTCATGATCCTCTTGTTTAAAGCCTTGGATGTCCAGCCTTAGCTGTGTCATCTTTTTTAGAGGGTAAAATTGATTCAGGAATTTGTCTGTTAACTGTCTCCATGTTTTTATGCTTGCTGTGGGTTGGTTATTTAACCACCTCTTAGCTTGATCTTTTACAGCAAATGGAAACAATAATAATCTGTAGACATCCTGATCCACTTCTTTATCACGTACTATGTCAGCAATTTGTAAGAACTGTGCTAGAAACTCAGTAGGTTCTTCCTGTGGAAGACCGGAATACTGGCAGTTTTGCTGCACCATGATGATGAGCTGAGGATTTAGCTCAAAACTGCTTGCTTTGATGGGAGGTATACAGATGCTACTCCCATATGCAGCTGTAATGGGGTTAGCATATGACCCTAGAGTCCTTCTGGACTGTTCATTTCCATTTATGTCCATGATGGAGAAAAGGGAATTGATATGAATTGCAAATAAATTATATTTTTTATTTTTTTATTTAATTAAAAGTAACCGAATAAAATAAAACAAAATAAATGGAAGATAAAATAAAAGTTTTGAAAATTAGAAGGAAATGAAATAAACGCAAATTGAAAACTAAATTAATTAATTAATTAAAAAGATTTTGGAAAAAGAATGCTTAGTTAATTTCAAAATATGAAAGAGAAAAGTAGTTAGGTGATTTTTTTGAAAAAGATTTTGAAATTAGCAATCAAAAAGATATGATTGAAATTTATTTTAAAAAAGATATGATTGAGAAGATATGATTGTAACTTATTAAAAAAAAGATATGATTGAAAAGATATGATTGAGAAATTAAAAAGATTTGATTTTTGAAAAAGATTTGAAAAGATCAATTTTTTTTTGAAATTAGAATTTTGACTTGACTAAAAAAAAGATATGATTTTGAAAATCTTTGACTAATTTAATGCAAAATTTCGAAATTTATGAGTAAAATAAGGAAAAGATATTTTTTTGATTTTTGAATTTTAATGAGGAAAGAGAAAAACAACAAAGTGACACTAAACTTAGAAATTTTAGATCAAAACAAAGAGAACAAACAAGAAAACTTTGAATGTCAAGATGAACACCAAGAACACCTTGAAGATTAAGATGAACACCAAGAACAAATTTAGAAAACTTTTTAAGTAAATAAAAGCACAAGGGACACCAAACTTAAAATTTTTAGAAAATCAAACACAAATTTTCGAAAATTTTAAAGGAAAACACAAAGAAGACACCAAACTTAGAATTTTTAAAGATTAAGAAAGAACTTTGAACATGCAAATTCGAAAAATGGAAAGAAATAAAATCATGCAATTGACACCAAACTTAAAATATGAAACTAAACTCAAATAAAAGACTCAAATTTAGTGACTCTAAACCAACAAAAATAAATTATTCCTAATCTAAGCAACAAGATAAACCGTCAGTTGTCCAAACTCGAACAATCCCCGGCAACGGCGCCAAAAACTTGGTGCACGAAATTACAATGACACTTTTGCAATTCCGCACAACTAACCAGCAAGTGCACTGGGTCGTCCAAGTAATACCTTACGTGAGTAAGGGTCGATCCCACGGAGATTGTCGGCTTGAAGCAAGCTATGGTTATCTTGTAACTCTTAGTCAAGATATCAGTAATTCTCAGATTTAATTGTAAAAAGTAAAAGAACATGAAATAAATACTTGTTATGCAGTAATGGAGAACAGGTTGAGGTTTTGGAGATGCTCTCTCTTATGAATCTCTGCTTTCCTACTATCTTCTTCTTCACGCACGCAAGGGTCCTTCCTTGGCAAGCTGTATGTTGGTGGATCACCGTTGTCAATGGCTACCATCCGTCCTCTCAGTGAAAATGGTCCAAATGCGTTGTCACCGCACGACTAATCATCTGTCGGTTCTCACTCATGCTGGAATGAGATCCATTGATCCTTTTGCGTCTGTCACTACGCCCAGCACTCGCATGTTTGAAGCTCGTCACAGTCATCCCTTCCCAGATCCTACTCGGAATACCACAGACAAGGTTTAGACTTTTCGGATCTCAAGAATGGCTGCCAATAATTCTAGCCTATACCACGAAGACTCTGATCTGAATCAGGAGGCTAAGAGATATGCACTCTGTCTAAGGTAGAACGGAGGTGGTTGTCAGGCACGTGTTCATAGATTGAGAATGGTGATGAGTGTCACGGATCATCACATTCATCAAGTTGAAGTACGAGTGAATATCTTAGAATAGAGACAAGCGTGATTGAATGGAAAACAGTAGTAATTGCATTAATTCATCGAGACACAGCAGAGCTCCTCACCCCTAACCATGGGGTTTAGAGACTCATGCCGTAGAGAATACAATATGAAACGTGTAAAGTGTCATGAGGTGTGTAAATACAATAGCAAAAGGTCCAATTTATAGAAAACTAGTAGCCTAGGGTTTACAGAAATGAGTAAATGATGCAGAATCCACTTCCGGGCCCACTTGGTGTGTGCTTGGATTGAGCATTGAAGCTTTCACATGTAGAGACTTTTCTTGGAGTTAAACGCTAGCTTTTGTGCCAGTTTGGGCATTTAACTCAAGCTTTTATGCCAGTTCTGGCGTTTTGACATCAGAATTTTTATGTTGACTTGGAACACCAGTTTGGGCTATCAAATCTCGGGCAAAGTATGGACTATTATATATTGCTGGATAGCCCAGGATGTCTACTTTCCAACGCAATTAAGAGCGCGCCAATTGGGCTTCTGTAGCTCCAGAAAATTCACTTCGAGTTCAGATAGGTCATATTCCAATAGCATCTGCAGTCCTTTTTCAGCCTCTGAATCAGATTTTTGCTCAGGTCCCTCAATTTCAGCCAGAAAATATTTGAAATCACAGAAAAACACACAAACTCATAGTAAAGTCCAAAAATGTAATTTTTGAATAAAAACTAATAAAAACATAATAAAAACTAACTAAAATATACTAAAAACATACTAAAAATAATGCCAAAAAGCGTATAAATTATCCGCTCATCACCTACCATCACAAAGTTCCTTGCCTTTAATCTTATTTTTCGATCAACTTGGATATTTGAATTCTCTAAATACATAGCAATTGACTTTCTCCAATCATCATCATCTCGATCCTCGATAGCAAAAATTTCACGCTCCTCAATAGGGACATAAATTTGTTTTACTTTTACCAATTTCTCTAGAGTCTTACGAAAAACTTTATAACTTGAAGCAATTTGAGCTAACTCATTTGCTTTTTCATTCTGAATCCTCGGAATATGTGTTAATATCACCTTTCAAAATGACACCAATAATTCCCATGCCATCAATAAATACTTTTGCAATAATTCATTTGTAAACTTAAATTCTTTCGAAAGTTGTTTTAACACCAATTGAGAATCTCCGAAAATCTAAACATCTTATGCCCCTTTACTAATCAATATCTCCAATCCTAATATTAAAGCCTCATACTCAACCACATTATTTGAACATGGATATTTTAACTCAAAGAGAAATTTTGATGAAATTCCATTTGGAGTTATAATCAAAATTACAATGCCAGTCCTATTTTTGTGTTTTGAACCATTAAAATATAACTTCCAAAGCTCAACTTCAACAACACTTACCTCGTGATCATTTTCCCTTGTCATGAAGATTATCTGGTCTGTTAACCAAGATATCTACAATGACTTGACCTTTAACAGCCTTAGCAGGAACATACTGTTGATGAACGGATGATTTATACCCTTTTTGGCATTATTTTTAGGTAGTTTTTAGTATGTTTTAGTCACTTTTTATTATATTTTTTATTAGTTTTTATTCAAAAATCACATTTCTAGACTTTCCTATGAGTTTGTGTGTTTTTCTGTAATTTCAGGTAAATTCTAGCTGAAATTGAGGGACCTGAGCAAAAATCTGATTCAGAGGCTGAAAAAGGACTGCAGATGCTGTTGGATTCTGACCCTCCTGCACTCGAAATGGGTTTTATGGAGCTACAGAAACTCAATTGGAGTTAAACGCCAGCTCCTTACCCTTTTCTGGCGTTAAACGCCAGAACTGGCATAAAAGTTGGAGTTAAATGCCCAAACTGGCATAAAAGCTGGAGTTCAATGCCAGGAATAGCCTATGCACGTGAAAGCCTCAGTGCTCAGCCCAAACACACACCAAGTGAGCCCGGAAGTGGATTTCTGCACTATCCATCTTAGCTTACTCATTTTCTGTAAACCTAGGTTACTGGTTCATTATAAAAATCACTTTTAGAGATTCATTTTGTACCTCATGACATTTTACATCAGAATTTGTATTTTCTACAGCATGAGTCTCTAAACTCCATGGTTGGGGGTAAGGAGCTCTGTTGTGTCTCGATGAATTAATACAATTACTACTGTTTTCCATTCAATCACGCTTGTTTTTATTCTAAGATATTCACTCGCACTTCAACCTGATGAATGTGATGATCCGTGACACTCATCATCATTCTCACCTATGAACGCGTGCCTGACAACCACCTCCGTTCTATCTGTAATAACTTGAGTGCATATCTCTTGGATTTCTAATCTAAGATTAGAACCTTCGTGGTATAGGCTAGAATTATTGGCGGTCATTCCTGAGATCCGGAAAGTCTAAACCTAGTCTGTGGTATTTCGAGTAGGATCTGGGACGGGATGACTGTGACAAGCTTCAAACTCGCGAATGTTGGGCGTAGTGACAGACGCAAAAGGATCAATGGATCCTATTCCAACATGAGTGAGAACCGACAGATGATTAGCAGTGCGGTGACAGCGTATTTGGACCATTTTCACTGAGAGGATGGATGGTAGCCATTGATAACGGTGATCCACCAACATACAGCTTGCCATGGAAGGAGCTTTGCGTGCGTGAAGAAGAAGACAATAGGAAAGCAGAGATTCAGAAGATAGAGCATCTCCAGAACCTCAACCTATTCTCCATTACTGCATAACAAGTATTATTTAATCCATGTTCTTTTACTCATTCCAATTAAAACTGAGAATTATTATTGATATCCTGACTAAGAGTTACAAGATAACTATAGCTTGCTTCAAGCCGACAATCTCCGTGGGATCGACCCTTACTCACGTAAGGTATTACTTGGACGACCCAGTGCACTTGCTGGTTAGTTGTGCGGAATTGCAAAAGTGTGATTGTGATTTCGTGCACCAAGTTTTTGGTGCCGTTGCCGGAGATTGTTCAAGTTTGGACAACTGACGGTTTATTTTGTTGCTTAGATTAGGAAAAATTTTTCTTTTTGGTTTAGAGTCTTCTACTATTGTTTTTGGTTAAAAATTTTAAAATCCTTATTTTAATTTTTCTAAATTATTTTCGAAAATTTTCAAAACCAATAACTTCATAATTTAGTCTTCTGTTTGAATTTAGTTTCATATTTTAAGTTTGGTGTCAATTACATAAGTTTATTTTTCTTTCATTTTTTTTTCGAATTATTAGTGCTCAGAGTATAAAAATTTTTAAGTTTGGTATCCTTTGTGTTTCTGTTTTCTTAAAAATTTTTCAAAAGTTGCTCTCAGTGTTCATATTGATATTCAAAGTTTTTCTGTTTATTTTCTCTGTTTTGATCTAAAAATTCTAAGTTTGGTGTCATTTCATTGTTTTTCTCTTTTCTCATTAAATTCAAAATCCCTTTCAAAAATCATATCCGAAGTTTTTCAAATCTTCTTAATTAAGTAATTATTCTAGTTTCCGAATTTATTTTCCTTTTTCTTTTAGTTTTCAAAATTTATATTTTAGTTTCTAATTATTTTATTTTATCTTTTTTTTTATTTTATTTTTTCAGTTTGCTTTTAATTAAATAAAATAAAAATAAAAATATATTTTAGTTGCAATTCACATCAATTCTCTTTTCTCCATCATGGACCTAAGTGGAAATGAACAATCCAGAAGGACTCTGGGGTCATATGCTAACCCCATTACGACTACATATGGGAGTAGCATCTGTATACCTCCCATCAAAGCAAGCAGTTTTGAGCTAAATCCTCAGCTCATTATCATGGTGCAGCAAAACTACCAGTATTCCGGTCTTCCACAGGAAGAACCAACTGAGTTTCTGGCACAGTTTTTACAAATTGCTGACACAGTACGTGATAAGGAAGTAGATCAGGATGTCTACAGATTATTACTGTTTCCATTTGCTGTAAAAGATCAAGCTAAGAGGTGGTTAAATAACCAACCCACGGCAAGTATAAGAACATGGAAACAGTTATCAGACAAATTCCTGAATCAATATTTCCCTCCAAAAAGGATGACACAGCTAAGGCTGGATATCCAAGGCTTTAAACAAGAGGATGATGAGTCCCTTTATGATGCCTGGGAGAGGTACAGAGGAATGTTAAGGAAATGTCCCTCTGAAATGTTTTTAGAATGGTTATAGTTAGACATCTTCTACTATGGGCTTACAGAAAAAGCTCAAATATCTCTAGATCACTCAGCTGGTGGATCTATACACATGAGAAAGACAATTGCAGAGGCTCAAGAGCTCATTGATACAGTTGCTAGAAATCAACATCTGTACTCAAGCAGCGAGTCCTCCATGAAAGAAGAGGCTAAGGCAGCATCTACTGATCCTAGTCCTCAAGAACAAGTTGTTGAACTTAATCAGCAATTGCTTCTTATGACAAAACAGTTAGCAGAATTTAAAGAGATGCTCCAAGACACTAAAGATGCTAACAAGAATATGGAAACACAATTGAATCAGACAAGATAGTAGCTATCTAAACAGATAACAGAAGAATACCAAGCTGTTCAACTAAGGAGTGGGAAGACATTGAATAATTCAGCTCAAGGTAAAAGAAAGCCAAGAAAGAAACAACTGAAAGAGAATGACCAGACCACTACCCAAAATCCCTCTGAGGACACTAAGAGCCCAGAGAGGAATAATTCTAGCGTTCAAATGCCAGAAAAGGGTAAAAAACTGGCGTTAAACGCCCATTTCATGCCCAGTTCTGGCGTTAAAGTGCCAGAAAAGGGTGGAAAATTGGCATTAAACGCCCATCCATCTCCCTATCCTGGCGTTCAAACGCCAATGAGAGATCAGACACCTGCAAGTGCTGATAATAACTCCCTCAAGAAGGCTTGTCAACCTGCCTCTGTAGGAAATAAACCTGCAGCAACTAAGGTTGAAGAATATAAAGCTAAAATGCCTTATCCTCAGAAACCCCGCCAAGCAGAACAGGATAAACAATTTGCCCGCTTTGTAGACTATCTCAGGACTCTTGAAATAAAGATCCCGTTTGCAGAGGCACTTGAGAAAATACCCTCTTATGCTAAGTTCATGAAAGAGATCTTAAGTCATAAGAACGAATGGAGAGAAACTGAAAAAGTTTTCCTCACTGAAGAATGTAGTGCAGTCATTCTGAAAAGCTTACCAGAGAAGCTTAAAGATCCCAGAAGCTTTATGATACCATGCACACTAGAGGGTACTTGTACCAAGATAGCCCTATGTGACCTTAGGGCAAGTATCAATCTAATCCCTGCATCCACTATCAGAAAACTTGGTTTGACTGAAGAGGTCAAACCAATCCGGATATGTCTTTAACTTGCTGATGGCTCCATTAAATATCCATCAGGCATAATTGAGGACATGATTGTCAAGGTTGGGCCATTTGCCTTTCCCACTGACTTTATAGTGCTAGAAATGGAGGAGCACAAGAGTGCAACTCTCATTCTAGGAAGACCCTTCCTAGCAACTGGACGAACTCTTATTGATGTCCAAAAAGGGGAAGTGACCCTGAGAGTCAATGAGGATGAATTCAAGTTAAATGCTATCAAAGCTATGCAGCATCCAGACACCTTAAATGACTGCATGAGCGCTGATATTATTGACTCCTTAGTGAAAGAGATCAATATGACTGAGAGTCTCGAATCAGAAATAGAGGACATCTTTAAAGATGTTCAGCCTGATCTGGAGGAACCAGAGAAAACAGAAAAGCCTCTGAAAACTCTTCAGGAAGAGGATAAGCCCCCTAAACCCGAGCTCAAACCACTACCACCATCCCTGAAATATGTGTTTCTGGGAGAGGATGACACTTTTCCTGTGATAATAAGCTCTACTTTAGAGCCATAGGAAGAGAAAGCACTACTTCAGGTGCTAAGGACATATAAGACAACTCTTGGGTGGTCCATAAGTGACCTTGAAGGTATTAGCCCTGCCAGATGCATGCACAAGATCCTATTGGAGGATGATGCTAAGCCAGTGGTTCAACCACAGAGACGGTTAAATCCGGCCATGAAGGAAGTGGTGCAGAAAGAGGTCATTAAATTACTAGAGGCTGGGATTATTTATCCTATTTCTGATAGCTCCTGGGTGAGCCCTGTCCAAGTCGTCCCAAAGAAGGGAGGTATGACAGTGATTCATGATGAAAAAAATGAACTGGTTTCTACAAGAACAGTTACAGGGTGGCGTATGTGTATTGACTACAGAAGGCTCAATACAGCCACCAGAAGGGATCATTTTCCTTTACCATTCATAGACCAGATGCTAGAAAGACTAGCAGGTCATGACTATTACTGGATGGCTATTCAGGTTATAACCAAATTGCAGTAGATCCTCAGGATCAAGAGAAAACAGCATTCACATGTCCATCTGGAGTATTTTTCCTACAGAAGGATGCCATTTGGTCTGTGCAATGCACCTGCAACCTTTCAGAGGTGCATGCTCTCTATCTTCTCTGATATGGTAGAGAAATTTCTGGAAGTCTTCATTGGTGACTTCTCAGTATTTGGAGACTCATTCAGCTCCTGTCTTAACCATTTAGCACTTGTTCTGAAAAGGTGCCAAGAGACTAACCTGGTTTTAAATTGGGAAAAATGTCACTTTATGGTGACTAAAGGAATTATCCTTGGGCACAAAATTTCAAACAAGGGAATAGAGGTGGATCAAGCTAAGGTAGAGGTAATTGAAAAATTACTACCACCTGCCAATGTTAAGATAATCAGAAGCTTTCTGGGGCATGCAGGATTCTATAGGAGGTTTATAAAGGATTTTTCAAAAATTGCAAAACCTCTAAGCAATCTGTTAGCTGCTGACACGCCATTTGTCTTTGACACGGAGTGTCTGCAGGCGTTTGAAACTCTGAAAACTACGCTGGTCACAGCACCAGTTATTTCTGCACCAGACTGGACATTACCATTCAAATTAATGTGTGATTCCAGTGACCATGCTATTGGTGCAGTATTAGGACAAAGGCATAACAAGCTTCTGCACGTCATTTACTATGCCAGTCGTGTTCTAAATGACGCACAGAAGAATTACACAACCACAGAAAAAGAGCTGCTTGCAGTGGTTTATGCCATTGACAAGTTTAGATCCTATTTAGTAGGATCAAAAGTGATTGTGTACACTGACCATGCTGCTCTTAAATATCTACTCACAAAGCAGGATTTAAAACCCAGGCTCATAAGATGGGTGTTGCTTCTACAAGAGTTTGATATAGAAATAAGAGATAGAAAAGGGACAGAGAACCAGGTAGTTGATCACCTGTCCTGGATAGAACCAGTAGCAGGGGCGTCCCTCCCTCCTACTAAGATCTCTGAGACCTTTCCGGATGAGCAACTCTTTGCCATTCAGAAAGTACCATGGTTTGCAGATATTGCAAACTATAAAGCTGTGAGATTCATACCCAAAGAGTACAGTAGACAACAAACAAAAAAATTAATTTCTGATGCAAAGTACTACTTGTGGGATGAACCATATCTTTTTAAGCGATGTGTAGACGGAATGATCCGCAGATGTGTGCCTAGAGAAGAGGCACAGAAGATCCTATGGCACTGCCATGGATCACAATATGGAGGACATTTCGGATGTGAGTGAACAGCCACTAAGGTCGTCCAATATGGCTTCTACTGGCCTACCCTCTATAGAGACTCCCGAGAGTTTGTACGTAACTGTGACAGTTGCCAGAGAGCTGGTAATCTGCCTCATGGTTATGCCATGCCTCAGCAAGGGATCCTAGAGATTGAATTGTTTGATGTATGGGGTATTGACTTCATGGGGCCTTTCCTACCATCATACTCAAACACTTACATTCTGGTGGCAGTAGACTATGTATCTAAATAGGTAGAGGCAATTGCCACACCCATTAATGATACTAAGATAGTGCTGAAGTTCCTCCAGAAGCATATCTTCAGCAGATTTGGTGTCCCTAGAATACTAATTAGTGATGGAGGGACTCATTTCTACAATAAACAGCTTGACTCTACTCTAATCCGATATGGAATTAACCATAAAGTGGCAACTCCATATCATCCACAGACAAATGGGCAGGCTGAAGTCTCAAATAGAAAACTAAAGTAAATCCTGGAATGGACTGTATGTACCCGTAGAAAAGATTGGGCAAGGAGTCTGGATGATGCTCTATGGGCATACAGAACTGCATTTAAAACGCCTATAGTACCAGCTTGTGTATGGAAAAGCCTGTCACCTGCCAGTGGAACTGGAACACAAAGCCTACTGGGCAACCAAATTCCTAAACCTTGATGCCAAGTTAGATGGAGAGAAAAGATTGCTCCAGTTGAATGAGCTAGAGGAATTCAGACTCAATGCTTTCGAAAATGCAAAAATTTACAAGGAGAAAGCAAAAAAGTAGCATGACAAGAAACTGTCATCCAGAGTCTTTGAGCCAGGACAAAAGGTTCTGCTGTTTAACTCTAGGCTCAAATTATTCCCTGGGAAATTAAAATCTCGATGGAGGGGACCATATGTGATTACAAGTGTGTCACCATATGGATATGTAGAGCTTTAAGATAGTAACTCTGACAAAAAGTTCATTGTTAATGGACAGAGAGTAAAGCATTATCTTGAAAGTAATGTAAAGCAAGAATGCTCAAAACTGAGACTAGACTAAAGCTCAGTAAAGTCCAACTAAAGACAATAAAGAAGCGCTTGCTGGGAGGCAACCCAGCCATTAGCAAGGTTTATTTGTTATTTAAATAATAATTATATGAGTTTGATATAAATCATCTTCAAGGTTAATTATCAATTGCATGAGTTTACAGAGTTACAGAAGGATTCAGAGCATAAAGCAGAGAAAAGGAGCTCACTGGCACGAAAACGCCAGTAAGGGGGTATTTTGCGCGTTAAAAGCCAGAATGGGTACCATTCTGGGCGTTTAACGCCAGAGTTGCAGCATCCTGGGCGTTTAGAAAAACGCCCAGTGATAAAAGATTTCTGGCATTTAACACAAACCAGGGTACCTAGCTGGGCGTTAAACGCCAGAAAAGGCAGGGGGAGGAGATTTTGTTTCCACTTCAAATTTTTTCAAACTTTCATGTTTTAATTCATAATTTTCTGCATAAACATGTTACAAATTTTCATTACTCACATTCAATTTCCAAAAATTAAGTAATCTTCTAAATCCCTTTTCAATTTTCTTTCAAATCCCTTCCAAATCTTTTTCAAAAACTCATTTATCTTTTCAATTCCTTTCCAAATCTTTTCCAACTCATCATATCTTCTTTTAATTCTTAGATACATCAACAAATTTTCAGATTTAACTTCTTTATAACTTTTTCATATCTTTTGAATTTTAAAAATCTCATCTTTTTTTTATATCATGATTTATTTTTTTTACCAATCATATCTCTCTATCATATCTTTTTCAAAATTTTCGAAACTCCACCCCTCCACCTTTAAATACACATTCGGCCATCCCCATACCTCCACCATTTGAATTTGATTCTCCTCCTATTCCTCTCATTTCCTTTCTTTTTCTTGAGGACAAGCAAACCTCTAAGTTTGGTGTGTTTTTCCGAGATCACCGAGCTAAGACTCGTTAAGATCATGGCCCCTAAGGGAAAACAAACCACTATAAGAGGCAAGAAAGAGAATACTCCAAAGCCACTTTGGAATCAAGAGAGGTTCTTAACCAAAGAACATGCAGACCATTATCACAAAATAATGGGTTTAAGGTCAGTGATCCCAGAAGTTAAGTTCAATTTGAAAGAAGACGAATATTCGGAGATCCAAGAGCAGATTCGAAACAGAGGTTGGGAAACTCTAGCCAATCCTGAAACAAAGGTTGGAAGAAATATGGTTCAGGAATTCTACTCAAATCTGTGGCTGACAGATAAGCAGAGAATGACTGGAACTGCCTTCCATACCTTTCGAACTATGGTAAGAGGGATGATTATTTACTTCCACCTTGACAAAATAAGAGAGGTCTTCAAACTACCTCAACTACAAGATGATCCAGAATCCTTTAACAGGAGAATGGTGAGAGTAGATAAGCGTTTGAACCAAGTTCTAGAGGACATATGCCTCCCTGAAACTAAGTGGATAACCAACTCAAAAGGTATCCCAAACCAACTCAAGAGATGAGATCTCAAACCAGTCGCTAGGGGCTGGCTGGACTTCATTGGGCATTCTATACTGCCCACTAGCAACCGCTCTGAAGTCACTGTCAAAAGAGCAGTGATGATTCATTGCATCATACTGGGAAACGAAGTGGAGATTCATCACTTAATTTCTTGTGAGATCTACACAATTGCAAATAAGAACCCTGATAAACCACTATTTTATGATTTATATTGTGCTTAATTGAGTGGTTTTTATCAACTCTTTACCCACTTATTCATACTATTTGCATGGTTTTACATTTGCCTTCCTAATTATGTGCTTTAATTGAAAACATGCTTCTTTGGCCTTAAGTTCCCTATGTTTTAATCCCCTCTTATTACCATTAGATGCCTTGATATGTGTGTTAAGTGTTTTCAGAGATTACAGGATAGCAATGGCTCAGAGGATGGAAAGGAAGCATGCAAAAGTGGAAGGAATACAAGAAGTTGGAGAAATTGCTAAGCTGTCCAGCCTGACCTCTCTGCACTCAAACGGCTATAACTTTAGCTACAGAAATCCAAACGACGCGGTTTTAGTTGCGTTGGAAAGCTAACGTTCGGAGCTTCGATTTGATATATAATATGCCAAAGTTTCCCTGACTCTAGGCGATGTGACCGCGTGCTCCATGCAGCCGTGTCACAGTGACAAAAATCAGCGTATTTGAATTCGCAACCAGCGAATTCTGGCTGTTTCTGACCCAGTTTGCGGCCCAGAAAACACAGATTAGAGGCTATAAAATAGAGGAATGCATCCATTCATAATCATGCTCTCATATTCACAACTTTAGGAGTAGATGTAGTTTTTAGAGAGAGAGGTTCTCTCCTCTCTCTTAGGATTAGGATTTAGGATTTCTCTTAGTTTTAGGAGTGACTTTCAATCCCAGGTTCAATGTTCTTTTTATTATTTTCCCAATTTTATTTATGAATTCTTCTATGTTACAAATTACTCTTTGAATTAATTTTATTTGAGGTATTTCATTTATTATTGCTTTCTTTTATTTACATGATTATTGCTTCCCATCTGAAGGCATTTTTATTCCAGTAGATTTACTTTTTCCCTTTTGGTTTTGGTTAAGAAATCAGTAACTCATGAGTTATTCAATTCAACAGCATAATTGATAATTGTTATCTTGCCAATTGAATTGAACTTCAATAATCCCAATCTTTTCTTAGGAAATAAATAGGATTTGAAGATCAAACCAATTTGTCCCTTGACCTTCCTTTGCTTTACTAAAGGTTAACAAAGTGGAATTAAGACTCAATTTTCATCATCATTGATAAGGATATCTAGGATAGGACCTCTAATTTCTTATACCTTGCCAAGAGATTTTATTATTATTATTTTATTTTACTCGTCATATAACATATTCCCTCCTTACTTCCAAAACCTCAATTTACAAACTCATAACCAATAATAAGAACATACCTCCCTGCAATTCCTTGAGAAGACGACCCGAGGTTTAAATACTCGGTTATCAATTTTAAAGGGTTTGTTACTTGTGACAACCAAAACGTTTGTATGAAAGGACTTTTGAAGGTTTAGAAACTATACTTGCAACGAGGATTTATCCGCAAATTTCTAGACCACGCAAAAGTTCTCTCATCAAAATGGCGCCATTGCCGGGGAATTGCAAACGTGTGATTTATTATTGGTTATTGTAAATATTTTATTTTTGCTTGTTTATTTTTTTATTTTTGTTTTTATTTTTTCTTTTTTTTTCATAAATTAAGAGGTTATTGGTTTTTATTTAATTATTAAAAATTTTTCAAAAAAAAAAAAATTTTTCTTGGTGTTCGTCTTGATCTTCAAGTTGTTCTTCGTGTTCATCTTGACCTTCAAGTTGTTCTTAGTTGTTTTCTTCATTTTGATCTAAAAATTTTTAAATTTGGTGTCATTTTATTGTTTTTCTCTTTCCTTATTAAATTCAAAAATTTCAAATTTCAAATTTTAAAATTTAATTTTCAAATTCAAAATTTAAATAACCTTTTAATTTAAATTTGTTTTTATTTTCGTTTTTAATTTTTATTTGCTACTATGAACTCTCACCCCTTTGGCTATGAGTCTGGTTACAATTATGTTGCAGGAAGAAGAAATTACAATGAGAACATGCATTAAAGTTGGAACAATCAAAGATGGGAGGAGCCACAAGGATTTGATCAACCCTCATGGCAACAACCACCACCATATGCCTATAAACCCTCTCCTCAACATGACTTTGGACCACCATACTCACAAGCCCCTTTCCACCATTCACCTCCATATGACCCTAACCCACATCCACCATACCAACCACCTTATGAGCCAAATGAACCATACACAGAACCACCACCTTTCCAACACAACTACTCTCATGAACCACCACCTCAATATTCACCATCTCCATATCATTATCAAGATGAACCACCTTCCTATTATGAACCCTCTCTCTCAACCAATGAATCCTCATATCCACCCCAACCTCCAATGGATGACAGACTTCGTGTTATTCTTCAAAGGCAAGAAAGGATGAATAAGAGTGTGCAAAATTTTGCGGCCACCTTTGGCGAGTTAGTAAATATAATAGCTTCCCAATATCTGAGCACTCAAAGAACTCCCATGGCTACATGTGGAGAATCAAAAGAAGAGCAAAGCATGAAGGAGACACTAGAAACTTCGGTGGATAATGAGGAACATGGCTTTGTATTGGAACAAGTGGAGGAAGCCATAATAGTTGCAGAGGAAGAAGTGGTTGAAGACTTAGGAGATGCTGAACCTCCATGGGAAAGTCAAGACATAGAACCTCCTTCCAAGACAGTTGCATTTGATGTTGAGGAGGGTGTACAACCTCCAAGGCATATCACAGTTGAAGATTTGGAAGAGGTTGATCAAGAGATGGAGATTCAAGAAGAAGAAGCACAACCTCCCATGCCCTTGGAAAGCAATGAAGAAATGATTGAATTGGAAAAAAGCTACCAAGAGGAAGAGGTTGAAATTGAAGAAGCTTGCAAAGAGGTGGTAATTATCAGAGAAGAGTACAAGAGAGTGGAGCTTGCAATTTCATTAAAAACACCTCCCCCTAAGTTGCCATCATCCTTCACAACATTCAAGTGGGTAAAATTCATATCCCTTAGCTTTTTAATTCCACTTGAATATGGGCCACTAGAGACGGATGGTCAACTTAGAGCTCTTTGTGGTATTAAGAGTAAGAGGAAGATGGTCAGTGGTAAGAATTGTCCTGCAAGGTTCATTATGGTTGGAAGCTTTAAGTTTAAACGCAAAGGTTGGTGCAGAGCTCAACTGAATGGGTCTAGGAAGTTGTTTGGACGCTTCAGTGAGAATTCTAAAGCTAAATCACCCAGATGGAATCATGATAATCAACTTGAGGACGGGTGCAAAAGCAAGATTTGGGACCCCGGAATTCATTCTGGCAATCAACACTCTTGGGGCCTTGTAACTTGCTTTAACTTACTTGAAGGCTTTCTGCGCCTAGTTTTGGACCCCGGAGGTTACTGGAATCACAAACATTGGTGGAGATTCCTGGATGAGTTCAAGCACAAGTGATGAGCGGATAATTTATACGCTTTTTGGCATTGTTTTTAGTATGTTTTTAGTAGGATCTAGTTACTTTTAGGGATATTTTTATTAGTTTTTATGTTAAATTCACATTTCTGGACTTTACTATGAGTTTGTGTATTTTTCTGTGATTTCAGGTATTTTCTGGCTGAAATTGAGGGACTTGAGCAAAAATCAGATTCAGAGGTTGAAGAAGGACTACTGATGCTGTTGGATTCTGACCTCCCTGCACTCAAAGTGGTTTTCTGGAGCTACAGAACTCCAAATGGCGCACTTCCAATTCCGTTGGAAAGTAGACATCCAGGGCTTTCCAGAAACATATAATAGTCCATACTTTGCCCAAGTTTAAACAACGCAAAAGGGCGTTGAACGCCAGTTCTACGCTGCAGTCTGGAGTTAAACGCCAGAAACACGTCACGAACCAGAGTTGAATGCCAAAAACACGTTACAAACTGGCGTTCAACTCCAAAAGAAGCCTCTGCACGTGTAAACTTCAAGCTCAGCCCAAGCACACACCAAGTGGGTCCCGGAAGTGGATTTATACATCAATTACTTACTTCTGTAAACTCTAGTAGCTAGTTTAGTATAAATAGGACTTTTTACTATTGTATTTACATCTTATGATTTTTAGTTCAACTTTGGATCATATTGATCACGTTTGGGGGCTGGCCATTCGGCCATGCCTGAACCTTTCACTTATGTATTTTCAACGGTAGAGTTTCTACACACCATAGATTAAGGTGTGGAGCTCTGCTGTTCCTCAAAGATTAATGCAAAGTACTACTGTTTTTCTATTCAATTCAACTTATTCCGCTTCTAAGATATTCATTCACACTTCAATATGGTGGATGTGATGATCGTGACAGTCATCATCATTCTCAACTTATGAGCGCGTGCCTGACAACCACTTCCGTTCTACCTTCGATTGAATGGATATCTCTTGGATATCTAATACAGGGGACCGAGTCCGAGTTATTAGCGTCTTCGTGGTATAAGTTAGAACCCATGGATGGCCATTCCTGAGATCCGAAAAGTCTAAACCTTGTCTGTGGTATTCCGAGTAGGATCTGGGAAGGGATGGCTGTGACGAGCTTAAAACTCGCGAGTGCTGGGCGTAGTGACAGACGCAAAAGGATCAATGGATCCTACTCCAGTATGATCAAGAACCTCCAGATGATTAGCCGTGCCGTGACAGAGCATTTGGACCTTTTTCACAGAGAGGATGGGATGTAGCCATTGACAACGGTGATGCCCTACACACAGCTTGCCATGGAAAGGAGTAGGACTGATTGGATGAAAACAGCAGGAAAGCAGAGATCAGAGGAATGAAAGCATCTCTATACGCTTATCTGAAATTCTCACCAATGAATTACATAAGTACCACTATCCTATTTTATATTTTATTTAATTTTCATCCACTATAATTTCTTAATACATTTGAATCCGCCTGACTGAGATTTACAAGGTGACCATAGCTTGCTTCAAAAGCCGACAATCTCCGTGGGATCGACCCTTACTCACGTAAGGTTTATTACTTGGACGACCCAGTGCACTTGCTGGTTAGTTGTGCGAAGTTGTGAAGTTATGTTTGGACCATGGTATTGTGCACCAGTCTTTGGCGCCATTGCCAGGGAGAGAACGAACAACAAATTTTACAACCTGAGTAACAATTTTGCATACCAACAAGCCACCATAACAGGGAGCTCACCAAATGTCCAACTTAAGGACTTTAACTAAAAGTGCTAGGTGGGAGACAACCCACCATGATTATAAAAAAAAAAAAGGGATTTTCGCACGCGACGCGACAGCGTCGTCGACGCGTCCGCGTCGTATGTGCGTTGTGAAGAAAAGAAAGTAAACAAAAAGTCACGCAAAAGCGTGGCTGGAGGCGCGCTAATGGCACAAACTGTTCCACGCGACCGCGTCGCCGATGCAGCCGCGTCATTTGAAAAATAGCTTCCCCACGCGTCCGCGTCACCCACGCGGCCGCGTGACCTGAAATCGGCGTAAAAAGGGTGCATGGCCGAAAGTTGTGCTGGAATGGGGCTAGACTCGTTCTGGAAGCCCAAACCCTCCCACGCGAACGCATGCCCCACGCGTTCGCGTCGTTTTCAAAAGATGGCCAGTCACGCGATCGCGTCAACCACGCGACCGCGTCACCCAGATTTTTGGCAAAAAGAGTTTCGAATAGAGAGTTGCGCGACCGCGAGGCTGCACTCGCACCAATCGCACAAAACAGGCCACACGATCACGTGACCCACGCATTCGCGTCACCTGACCTTATCGCGAACCACGCGACCACGTCACTCACGCGTTCGCGTCACAAGCGGCGCACAGAATATCCAGATCAGCCAATTTTCTTATCTTTTCTTCTCTAATCCTAATTTCTTCTATCTTTTCTTCTTTCTTTCTTACTTTATTCCTTTCCCTTCTCATTCTTCTTATTTTTCTTTTTATTTTAATTTATTTGCATCCTTTCATTCATTGCATTATTTTCATTGGTGTTAGAAATTTATTTGGGTCATTATTTCTATATTTTACTTGTGGATTATTAGAGGAATTATTTGACAATTATATATTATTTTTTAAAGGATTGCTTGCATGTTCAATTTAATACTTTCAAATAGCTTATTTACCATGCATGCTATGTGTTTGTGAAAACGCCTGTATGACATTGTGCACTATTTTTAAGATTTCTTTTAATCTACTACTATAAATGCTTGTTTTTCACAAAACCAGTTTTATATTTTATTAATTAAATATAATTGTTATTACAAACATGTTGTTAGTTTGAAAGACTTGGTAATCTAACTTGGACATTGAATGCTTGATCTATGCTACTCATGCCTTTGCCAGCATGCCAATAAACACCTTGCATTCACTTGTTATCATATGCACTAGCTATTTTCTATTGATGACTTTTTACAGGTACTCATGAGCGTGTGTTAACGTCATTCTTTTTTATTGTACATTGATTACGACCTTTCCCGCTCTCTTCCTTGCTCTAACCCTTAGCTTTAAAAGTCAGTTTCTTTTTCCCGTTTCAGGATGGCCACTAAGAAGGGTAAAGAGAAAGCTACTCCCAAATCACCGGCAAGGAAAGGAACAAAAAGAGCCCCAGTTGAAGCAACCCGTCCACTTGTATATCTTAACATGCACCGAGGACGGTGCAATCTTTAAGTGTGGGGAGGTCGATACCGATCTCCATGGGTTAGTTACTCCTCTATCTCAACACCAATGATTTATTTTCCTTATTCATTGTTGCATTTGCATGTTTGATTGCATATTTGTTTAATTTTTTGCATATTTTACCACTTGGTTGAAGTAATATTTTCTTTTTCAAGAAAATTTTTAGAGAATTTCACTAATTTGAATAAAATTTAATGTTACACTTGTTTGAAGAAATATTATACTGGAACATGGTTTAGAACTCGAACACATAAAACCTATGAGATTTTTGAGCCTATTTGAATTGGTTGCATTTTATCAACCAAAATTCTATTTTAGTGTGTATTTTTCTCTCTAAAATTGTGATCTTTGTCTTGCTTAATTCTATATTTCCATTATTTGATGTATGCATACATTTACATGATTGAGGCCTTATTTCACTGAGCTTACATACCCATATGGCCTTAACCCTTTCATTATCCATTGCAAACCAATTTTGAGCCTATTCTACCCCATTTGTTCTTTACTTTAGCTCATCATTAACTCTAAGCGGAAAACAATAATGTCCTTAATTTGAATTCTTGGTTAGCTTAGACTAGTGAGAGTGCTTATAATTTAAGTGTGGGAAAATTGAGATTGAAAATATTTGGTTTGAGAATTGAGTATGTTAGAATTTTTATGAAAATGTGAAAGAAATGTTTAAGACATGTTCATGCATTCAATAATTTAACCATATGCATTGAAAAAAAATAATAATAAAGAAAAAAAATATAATATAGAAAAAAAAAGGGAAAAGAAAAAAAAAGAAAAGAAGAAGAAAAAGAGAAAAAGAAGAGAAAAAGTGCAAATAAGAGAAAGGGGACAAAATGCCCCAAAGTAAGTGGTGAAAGCAATGCATATGTACGGTACTTAGAATTAGAATGCATGAATAATGTGGAAAACATGGTTGATGGATAGTTAGATTTTGTATTGTGATTACATGGATTGTCTAAAGTTAGGTGGAAAGTTTAATTTAATTAAGGATTCAGATTTTAGTCCACTTGGCCAAATACAATCCTACCTTGACCCTAACCCCATTACAACCCTTAAAAGACCTCTTGATATGTGTATCTGTGCATTAAATTTATGTTAATTGTTAGATGAAGAGCAAGCCTTAGAAAGCAAGGTTAGTAGAGGATTGAGAGAATCGAACCTTAAACACATGAGTGATTAGAGTGTATACACTACCAGTGAGGGTTCGATGCTCGATTCTTTGTTCCCTGCTTTCATGAGCTATTTTCTTCTTGCAAGTCTATCTGTACTTCATTTTTATGATTTGAATTAGTGAAATCTAGTTCATATTTATTCTTGGAGAACTTATTTACTTTTAACCAAGTAGGTAGAAACATTCTGCATATAGTTGCATTCATACAGATATGTTGCATTTCATACATTCTACCATTCCTCTTCATCTTTTTAGCTTCTCTTGAGCTTAGCATGAGGACATGCTAATGTTTAAGTGTGGGGAGGTTGATAAACCACTATTTTATGGTTTATCTTATGCTTAATTGAGTGGTTTTTATCAACTCTTTACCCACTTATTCATACTATTTGCATGGTTTTACATTTGCCTTCCTAATTATGTGCTTTAATTGAAAACATGCTTCTTTGGCCTTAAGTTTCCTATGTTTTAATCCCCTCTTATTACCATTAGATGCCTTGATATGTGTGTTAAGTGTTTTCAGAGATTACAGGGCAGCAATAGCTTAGAGGATGGAAAGGAAGCATGCAAAAGTGGAAGGAATACAAGAAGTTGGAGAAATCGCTAAGCTGTCCAGCCTGACCTCTCTGCACTCAAATGGCTATAACTTTAGCTACAGAGATCCAAACGATGCGGTTTCAGTTGCGTTGGAAAGTTAACGCCGGAGCTTCGATTTGATATATAATATGCCAAAGTTTCTCTGACTCTAGGCGATGTGACCGCGTGCTCCATGCAGCCGCATCACAGTGACAAAAATCAGCGTGTTTGAATTCGCAACCAGCAAATTCTGGGCTGTTTCTGACCCAGTTTGCGGCCTAGAAAACACAGATTAGAGGCTATAAAGTGGAGGAATGCATCCATTCATAATCATGCTCTCATATTCACAACTTTAGGAGTAGATGTAGTTTTTAGAGAGAGAGGTTCTCTCCTCTCTCTTAGGATTAGGATTTAGGATTTCTCTTAGTTTTAGGAGTGACTTTCAATCCTAGGTTCAATGTTCTTTTTATTATTTTCCCAATTTTATTTATGAATTCTTCTATGTTACAGATTACTCTTTGAATTAATGTTATTTGAGGTATTTCAGTTATTATTGCTTTCTTTTATTTACATGATTATTGCTTCCCATCTGAAGGCATTTTTATTCCAGTAGATTTACTTTTTCCCTTTTGGTTTTGGTTAAGAAATCAGTAACTCAGGAGTTATCCAATTCAACAGCATAATTGATAATTGTTATCTTGCTAATTGAATTGAACTTCAATAATCCCAATCTTTTCTTAGGAAATAAATAAGATTCGAAGATCAAACCAATTTGTCCCTTGACCTTCCTTTGCTTTACTAAAGGTTAACAAAGTGGAATTAAGACTCAATTTTCATCATTATTGATAAGGATATCTAGGATAGGACTTCTAATTTCTTATACCTTGTCAAGAGATTTTATTATTATTATTTTATTTTACTTGTCATATAACATATTCCCTCCTTACTTCCAAAACCCCAATTTACAAACTCATAACCAATAATAAGAACATACCTCCCTGCAATTTCTTGAGAAGACGACCCGAGGTTTAAATACTCGGTTATCAATTTTAAAGGGGTTTGTTACTTGTGACAACCAAAACGTTTGTATGAAAGGACTTTTGAAGGTTTAGAAACTATACTTACAACGAGGATTTATCCGCAAATTTCTAGACCACGCAAAAGTTCTCTCATCAAACCCCACTGAAGCCAAATTAGCTTACCCAAACTTAATCTCTCTGCTATGTAAAGATGCTGGGGTAAAGATGGGAGTAGATGAGTTCATCCCAGTCGAGCACCCAATCACCAAAAAGTCAATGGAAGGACAACAAGTGCAAGGTAACTCCATCAAAAGGAGCGCGCAGGAGTTCCTCTCAGAAATCCCTCAGATTGACTACTGGACCCGCCTAGAAGCATCTGTCACCAAGATGCAAGAAGCTATAGATCAACTTAAGGAGGAACATAAAATTAAAATAGCATGCTTTGCAAGCTGCTTAAGGAACAGGAGAAGCAGGGGCGTGAGCAACAGGAGCTGAAGCGCCAGAAGCTCTCCCTTGAAGAGTCAGGCGTCCCACAACTTGAAGGAGTACTTACCTCTCCCATTGCAGGTTGTTGAGTCCTAACTCTGTGATAACTTTTGTTAGTAGAGATCTATTTTAAGAGTTATTTATTTTTATGTTTTTAATTTTCTGTCCTCTTTTATTATTGGTCTGCTTTTATGTTTATTTTAAGTCTTATTTTTATTTCATGATTAATAAAATCTAGAGTTTATGCCTTAAAGCTATGAATGTCCTATGAATCCATCACCTTTCTTAAATGAAAAATGTTTTTAATTACAAAAGAACAAGAAGTACATGGTTTCGAATTATATCTTAAAAATAGTTTAATTATTTTGATGTGGTGGTAACACTTTTTGTTCTCTGAATGAATGCTTGAAACAGTACTTTTTTTTAATTTGCTGTTTATAAATGTTAAAATTGTTGGCTCTTGAAAGAATGATGGAAAAGGAGAAATGTTATTGATAATCTGAAAAATCATAAAATTGATTCTTGAAGCAAGAAAAAGCAGTGAATATGAAGCTTGCAAAAAAAAAAAAGAAATTTAGCGAAAAATCAAAGAAAAAGGAAAGAAAAAGAAAAAGCAAGCAGAAAAAGCCAATAACCCTTTAAACCAAAAGGCAATGGTGAAAATGATCCAAGGCTTTGAGCATTAATGGATAGGAGGGCCCACAGGAATAAATCTTAGCCTAAGCGGCTAAACCAAGCTGTCCCTAACCATGTGCTTGTGGCATGAAGGTCCAAGTGAAGAGCTTGAGACTGAGTGGTTAAAGTCGTTGTCCAAAACAAAAAGAGTGTGCTTAAGAGCTCTGGGCACCTCTAATTGGGGACTCTAGCAAAGCTGAGTCACAATCTGAAAAGGTTCACCCAGTTATGTGTCTGTGGCATTTATGTATCCGGTGGTAATATTGGAAAACAAAGTGCTTAGGGTCACGGCCAAGACTCATAAAGTAACTGTGTTCAAAAATCAACACACTGAACTAGGAGAATCAATAACACTATCTGAATTCTGAGTTCCTATAGATGCCAATCATTCTGAACTTCAAAGGATAAAGTGAGATGCCAAAACTGTTTAGAAGCAAAAAGGCTACAAGTCCCGCTCATCTAATTGGAACTGAGCTTCATTGATATTTGAAATTCATTGTATATTATTTTCTTTTTATCCTATTTTATTTTCAGTTTCTTGGGGACAAGCAACAATTTAAGTTTGGTGTTGTGATGAGCGGATAATTTATACCCTTTTTGGCATTATTTTTAGGTAGTTTTTAGTATGTTTTAGTCACTTTTTATTATATTTTTTATTAGTTTTTATTCAAAAATCACATTTCTGAACTTTCCTATGAGTTTGTGTATTTTTCTGTAATTTCAGATAAATTCTGGCTGAAATTGAGGGACCGGAGCAAAAATCTTATTCAGAGGCTGAAAAAGGACTGCAGATGCTGTTGGATTCTGACCCTCCTGCACTCGAAATGGATTTTCTGGAGCTACAGAAACTCAATTGGTGCGTTCTTAATTTTGTTGGAAAGTAGACATCCTGGGCTTTCCAGCAATATATAATAGTCCATACTTGGCTCGAGATTGGGTAGCGCAAACTGGCGTTTAAACGCCAGCTCCTTACCCTTTTCTGGCGTTAAACGCCAGAACTGGCATAAAAGTTGGAGTTAAACGCCCAAACTGGCATAAAAGCTGGAGTTCAATGCCAGGAATAGCCTATGCACGTGAAAGCCTCAGTGCTCAACCCAAACACACACCAAGTGGGCTCCAGAAGTGGATTTCTGCACTATCCATCTTAGCTTACTCATTTTCTGTAAACCTAGATTACTGGTTCATTATAAAAACCACTTTTAGAGATTCATTTTGTACCTCATGACATTTTACATCAGAATTTGTATTTTCTACGGCATGAGTCTCTAAATTCCATGGTTGGGGGTGAGGAGCTCTGCTGTGTCTCGATGAATTAATACAATTACTACTGTTTTCCATTCAATCACGCTTGTTTTTATTCTAAGATATTCACTCGCACTTCAACCTGATGAATGTGATGATCCGTGACACTCATCATCATTCTCACCTATGAACGCGTGCCTGACAACCACCTCTGTTCTATCTGCAATAGCTTGAGTGCATATCTCTTGGGTTTCTTATCTAAGATTAGAACCTTTGTGGTATAGGCTAGAATTATTGGCGGTCATTTCTGAGATCCGAAAAGTCTAAACCTAGTCTGTGGTATTCTGAGTAGGATCTGGGAAGGGATGACTGTTACGAGCTTCAAACTCACGAATGTTGGGCGTAGTGACAGACGCAAAAGGATCAATGGATCCTATTCCAACATGAGTGAGAACCGACAGATGATTAGCCATACGATGACAGCACATTTGGACCATTTTCACTGAGAGGATGGATGGTAGCCATTGACAACGGTGATCCACCAACATACAGGTTGCCATGGAAGGAGCTTTGCATGCGTGCAGAAGAAGACAGTATGAAAGCAGAGATTCAGAAGATAGAGCATCTCCAGAACCTCAACCTGTTCTCCATTACTGCATAACAAGTATTATTTAATCCATGTTCTTTTACTCATTCCAATTAAAACTGAGAATTATTATTGATATCCTGACTAAGAGTTACAAGATAACCATAGCTTGCTTCAAGCCGACAATCTCCGTGGGATCGACCCTTACTCACGTAAGGTATTACTTGGACGACCCAGTGCACTTGCTGGTTAGTTGTGAGAAATTGCTAAAGTGTGATTGTGATTTCGTGCACCAACTGTAAATCAAATTCAATTAAAGCAAGTATCTACTTACCTATTCGACCACGTAACACTGGGTAGGACAACATATATTTGACAAGATTAGTTTGTGTAAAAATTTGAATAGTCTTTGCGATCATATAACACTTAAACTTAGTACAAGCATTATAAAGCCATAAACATAACTTTTTGAAAGGATAATATCTTGTCTCGATATTAGAAAGAACCCTGTTCAAATAATAAATTGCTCTTTCATTGCCATCATCGTCTTGAGCAAGCATGCACCTAATTGTATTCATCGAAGTTGCAATATATAATTTTAATGGCTCATATGGTCGAAACGTAGCCATGATTGGTGCATTAGAAAGATAAGTTTTTATCAATTCAAAAGCTTCTTGGTGGTCTTGGGTCCAAACATACTATGAAGCATTTTTCAATTTCACTAAAGAAGAAAATATCTGAATTTGACTAGATAAATTCAAAATAAATCTTCGTAAAAAATTAACCTTTTCTAAAAAGGATTGGACCTCTTTTTTCAATTTTGGAGGTGGTAATTCCAAAATGGCTTTATCTTTGTTTTGGTCAATTACAATTTCCTTCTTCTGAACCACAAAACCTAAAAAGTTTTTCAGCTGACACGCCAAATATAATGATCCGCATTTTCGAAAAAAATCTAAGTATAAATAAGTTATAATTTATATTATTAATTAGAGCTTCGTATTTTTAGAAATTGATTTACTAAGATTAATTAAATTAATTTTATGATTATTAAAGTTTAACTTAATAATGATTTATTCTATTAATTTGAACTATTTCTTAGAAATTATTTCATTAGGCAAAATTAAATTGATTTTTATAATTATTATCATCATTTGAATATGGATAAATTAAAGTTATTATATAATTTTTCTATAATAAGATATTTTACATAATTGATTTTATGATAACTAGAGTTTAAATAAATTAGGATTTTTATATAATTTTTTTTATAACAAAATATTTTAAAAAAGGATAAAATTATTATTATTATTATTATTATTATTATTATTATTTACCTGCTTTGATTTTAACCCTTAAAATAACTAGCGGCTCAATAGGCACGTTCAGCCATTTTGCTATTATTTTTAAGAGATTATTTTTTATAATTTTATTTTTAAAATTATATATTCGATAAGATAATTTAAACATTAAAAATAAAAAAAAATTTAAAAATAAAAATAAAAATTTAATAAGTTATTTAACTTTTAGAATGTATAAAATTTATAAATTTAAATTAAATAAGATATTAATTTAAAAAGGGTCATATTCTTTTAAGTATATGGAAGTCGTCGTAATACTTCTCACTATCAGACTGGTGCAGCCGGAAGTGTGACATTCTGGTAGTAAGGGTGTTACATTATGTTATCAGAGCAGTTCATTCATGTTAGAGCCTTGGGAGTTGACTGACTATCCTTCACTTCATACTTTGAGTATCTGTCATGCAGTAGAACTTGTCTTAATGACAAGAGTTTGAGTTTCACATGCATGATTGTCAATTAATTTAATGTTGTTAGTCGACTATTCCATCCCTCATGGTATTAGGTCTGGTCAACTTAATACTGATGATTTGTGTATATAGAAGCATTAATATATTCTCATAGACGAAATAGAATTAATATGTTATGAGAATAATAGGTTTTGGAAACATTAGAGGTGATTTTTCACGATTAACTCGGTTTTGAATCGCAATACCTGTTTGTATCCTGTGACTTGGTACACCGTCCTTTCTTTTATAATTGCATTGAAGTCCTTTGTTTGGATTTCTTTCCTAAAGAGTGATTTGCTTATTTTTCAATCTTATTCCTTTATTCGCATGTATCATTGCTTGACCTTGTTTGTAAATATCTGTTTGGATCTTCTGGACCATCTCTCTTTGTTATTGTTTATACTTCTTTTCATGAATCTTGTACTATTTGATATGATCTTGAATTCATTCTCGCGCAACAAAACGATCCTCGAATCATCTTGTAACTTCTACCTCACATCACACTTTTCTCTTATATTCAAATCATACGAGTTCTTGGTATTTGGAAACTATATATGCCAAAACTTTTTGTTTTTTTCTAATGTGTTCAAAAGTAAAGTTAATTTAAATTTCTTCCATCTTGTATCAATTTTCAAGGACGAAAATTTTTGTAAGGTGAGTAGAATATAACGACCTGCATTTTCGAATAAATCTCAATATAAATAAGTTATAATGTATTTTATTAATTGGAGCTCCTTAGTTTTAGAAACTAATTTACTAAGAATAATTAAATTGATTTTATGATTATTAAAGTTTAACTTGATTATGATTTATTCTATAAATTTGACCTATTTCTTAGAAATTATTTCATTAGACAAAATTAAATAGATTTTTATAATTATTATTATCATTTGAATTTAGATAAATTAAGGTTATTATATAATTTTTCTATAACAAGATATTTTACATAATTGATTTTATGATAACTAGATTTTAAATAAATTAGGATTTTTATATAATTTTTATTATAACAAGATATTTCGAAAAATGATAAAATTATTATTATTATTATTATTATTATTATTATTATTATTATTATTATTATTATTATTATTATTATTATTATTATTATTTCTTTTCCCGCTTTTTTTATTAAAATAAAGTTTACTAAATATTATTATTAAGTTCAAAATCTGCTGGTATGAGTAAATATCGGCACTCTACTTAACTTTGCTAATATTTCATCGCATATCTTTTATTATTATGTTACTAATATCATTTATATTAGTAACTCATACATATTTATCTATATATATTACTTGTGTTTTAATATATCTATTTTTCATAGTTATCCGTTTAAAATATTTATAAGTTGAATCGCTGACTCAGCAGCTTAAACGAGTGACATGTGGCCTTAATGACACTTGCCCCTTTATTAATCCCATCATATCATCATCTTACTTCTTTCTTTTCTTTTCAACGGAACCAAGACAAAACAAAAGGGAGGGAGCCGTCAGTGAGAGAGAACGAGAAGCCATGGAAGCTATAATCTTCAGCATTTGATTTCTTGACTTCCGTAGCTCCGATAAAAAATCTAATCCGATTAAAGTGTTCGTATCTTTCTCCTTTTCACGTTGATGTCACTTTTGTTCAGGAGAAGTCACCAAAGGGAGCCGCTGAATCTTCCATAGCCACAGTCGTGAGGAGCGTCGTCGTCGAGCTGCCGTGTGAAGAGTCAGATGAGATAGAGAGAGAGTACGTGATGGAGAAGAGGGAAAGGTGTGGTGGTTTCCTTCATCGCCGTTGCAGCAACTGGAGCCGTCAGAAGTTGCCGCCGTTGCTGTTTAAGGCTGACCGGAAGAGTGGAGGTGACGGTGGCGCTGCTGCGTGTGACAACAAGTGGCTGCGTTGCCGCCGAAGCTCTCGGCCACTATTGCTGGACAAGAAAAATAAAATTTTTAGACGCGTTTGGTTTTATGGGTTCGACTATTTTAGGTAGGGGAATTTTCTTAAACTTATTTTACTTTTAAAGAGTTGTTATAAGTTGATATTAATGCAAAAAATGTATGTTTATGATTTTCGTATATGTACTGAACTGAGTTACTTTGAATAAATATAATTGCTTTCCTGATTGGTTGTTGTTGAATTGATTTTTCTTAAATTACTGGAAGGAATTTAATATCGGAATTTAGTTTAATTTTAGAAATGAATTGATTTTAAAAAAGATTTAATATTGAAATTTAGTTTGATATTGAACCCAATTTGATATCAGAATTTAGTTTAAAACAAATTTGAAAAAGATTTGATATTTGAAAACGGTTTGATTATTGAAAATGATTTGCTATTTGGAAATGATTGAGAAGGATTTGAGGAATGTTTAGATGGGACCCTTGAAGGGTGGCAAAGTCCGAATTTTAGAGGAGATGCTGTCCAAATTTTTATAAAAATTGGAGGCTTCGTTTGAAATTATTTTTTTTTAAAGATTTGGATTTAAGGGTTATATGATTTGATTTTAAGTTATTAAGAAAATGATTACGTTTTGAGTTTGATTTATTTAGAAAAGAATGAATTATGTTTTGGGTTGGGATTATTGATGGACAGAATCAGAGGTGTGATGATGATGATTGAATTTGAATGAAGGATGATGAGGGTTGATTTTTTAATTATGAATATTGAATGAATGTGAATGGATGATAATGAATTTGAGAATGAGTAAGGTATGCTTAATGGCAATGATGATATTGATGAGTTGGATGTGGGAAAGGCGGTAGGGCGGTAATCCCTCGATCTATTCCCCCACATTCTTTATGATTGTGATGAGTTGGATGTGGGGAAGGCGGTAGGGCGCTAATCCCTCGATTCATTCTCCCGAATTCTTTGTGAATTACGTTTTGTGGGATGTAAGGAACGTGGTAGGGCACTAATCCCTCGATATTTTCTCTCACATTCTATCTCTCTCTATCTGCAAGGTGGTAGGACACTAATCCCTCGACCGGTATGGCACTGCCTCACTAGGGGAAGGTGGTAGGACACTAATCCCTCGGTTTATTTTCCCTAGTGTCTGCCTCTAGAAGAAGGTGGTAGGGTACTAATTCCTCGATGTTATGCCTCCTGGAGATGCGCAGACGAGAGACGGCATCCGGGTTAGCTATCGGAATGTGTCGGGTTCTGTGCTTGTGATTGATTTCTGTTTTGAAGTATTGGTGGTGGATTGATGATAGCGGTGATTTGTTTTGAATTGGGCCAGAGGTCGAGTTAATTTAATTATACCGGAGGCCGAGTTTATTTGATTTAGGTCAGAGGCCGGGATTGGTTGGATCAGTGGTAAGCTTGTTTGAAATGGTTTCTTAGAAAGCGGTAAAACGTATGGAATGTTATTTTGTGTGAAATTTTATAAGAAAATAATGAACTGACGATCACTGTGACTAAAAATAGTTTTACTTAAAATATTTTTTTATAACAATTCTTAAACCCTCTACTGAGAACCAGCGAGGACAATATTCTCACCCCCTACAGACTTCTCTTTTCAGGATCGACGAGGAAGCTTGTAGAGTTTTTGTTAAGTTCCCAGATGCGTTGCTTCTGTTTGTATACATATGTTATAGATTTTTCTTGATTTTATTATGATAATCTTGTAAGAGGGATAGGAGTTATATGTTTTGTATGTATATTATATTTATAAGCTACTTATGTAAAAAGTTTTGTATATATGTATATGCTTATTTGCTTTCAAGAAAAAGTATCTCCGATTTTTAAAAGAATATAGTTTATACAGTCTCGAGTTTTGTAAAGGGTCATATTTTTTTAAGTATATGGAATTCATCGTAATACTCCTCACTATCAGAGTGACGCAACCGAAAGCGTGACATTCTAGTAGTAAGGGAGTTACACCAAAAGCACACTTTAAGGGATTCATTTTCAAACCTTTTCAACGCATTGTATCAAAAGCCTTTTGCAAATTTTCAAGATGTTGATGAACATCATTTGACTTAACCATCACATTATCGATATAGACCTCCATAAATTTCCCAATGTACTCATAAAAAATTGCATTCATTGCTCGTTGGTATGTTTCTCCTGTATTCTTCAAACCAAAAGGCATCATAACCCATTCATAAGTACCCAAAGCACCAGGACATCAAAAATCCGTTTTTGATATATCATTTTTCGTAATAAAGATCTTATTATTATAACTAGAATAGCCATCCATAAAACTCAAAATCTCATTACCAGTAGCGGAATCAATCAACATGTCTACTATAGGCATAAAATACTCATCCTTAGGAGTTGCATTGTTTAAATCTTGAAAATTAATACACACGCAACTTTCCATTTTTCTTCATGACAGGAATAATATTCGATACCCACTCAATGTATTGAGCAATCAGGATAAATTTAGCTTTCATTAGTCACTCAATCTCTTCTTTTATCTTAAGGTTTATCTCAGGTGCAAAACACCGTGGAGCTTGCTTTACTGGTTGAGAAAATGGTTTTAGTGGCAATCGATGTTCCACTAAATATCAATCAAGACTTGGCATCTCAGTGTAATCCCAAGCAAAATAATCTTTTTATTCAATCAAGAGTTTAATCAATTCTATTCGAAACTCTCCATTAATTTGTTTGCTAATATTAGTGGGCCTTACATCCCCATTAACATCTAAGTTAACTTCCTCGAGCGGATCTTGGGATTCAAATCCCTTCTCAACATGATTATCAAGGATTGAGGTTTTCTCGAAACCTAAAGGCTTGAGATCATACATATAATCAAAAGAAAAATCTACTGAATCACGTGAAGAAACACACACTTCATTAAGATCATCAACCAAATCGGCACTTGAGTCAATTATAGAGCAAAGACCTTGAGATACATCGACACCAGATTGGCTAACAATACTAGACCTCCGAAGGAAAGTACATGCTGCAGAACACAAATCACTACCAGATTTGACTTTAAGAATCAAAATTGTCCTAGAAATCAAAGTACATATTGCTGAATTCAAATTCCTATTTGACTCAAGTTCATCAGAAGAATCATCACTATGAATAGAAAAACATGATGCGGAATTAAAACTACTTAAGTAATTTTTTAAAGAAAACAAATAGTTCGATACATCTCGACCATTAGCCATTGCGAAACACGACTAATCGAGCTATTTAACTAAAAGCTATTACTCCCACCTTGTAGGAGTGTAATCTAGCTTTGGATGTCGAAGCTTCACATTAAGTCCCTCTGAAGTCAAAAAGTAGCCTTCATAGTTATAATAGTTAAGCATCCTGTCGACATTAAGAGGTTTCAGCTTGTCATTATACACCTTAAAATCGACATGTAATTGTTCAACATAAAGACTATCATCTGCCTTTATTGCCTTAGATTTTTCTTCGTCAGTCCAAAGAAGAATACTTTGGTGCACAGTCGGGTACAACCATAACACCATAGATCCAATCTCGACCTAGCAATGCATTATAATTGGCCTTTAAAGAAACCACTACAAACACAGTGGTTTGAGATGAAGAACCAACCTTAACTCGAAGAGTGACCAAGCCCTTTGCCAGTGTCAAAACTCCACTGTAGTTTGTTACCGAGATGTTAGTAGGAACCAAATCATCGAAATATTTTCCAACCTTATTTAACATCCTTTCTGGTAGTAAAATGATCATCGCTCCCCTATCGACCAAGACCTTGTTAACACATGCCACTCATCGTAGCGCTAATGTAGGCCTTTTGAAATAACCTACCTGTTCATTCTCACAAATGAAAGCAAAAGCCTCTTCATCTTCTAGATCATAATCCTCACTATGATTTTTCTCATATTCTTCCAAATACTTTGTGGAATAATGGAGATTGTGCTAACCATCTCATCATCACCTTCTTTAAAATATTCCTCATCAAAATCAGGGTTAACATTGTCGTTTACGTCAGACATCATAGGAGCCACCTCAATAGCCTTACCTTTATTTGTTGAAGAAAAAGCTCCTTTATTCGTAGGATAAGTTTCACATTAGAAGAAAATATAACCCTGGCAAGCACTAGTGGTTTTGCCCCCTTGTCAGTTGAAGAAGAAGGATTATTTAGTGTCACTCGACGAGATAATCTCCCACCACGTCAACATCTCATTCTTCCTCGAGAATAAGGAAATCAACCACGACCTTGGCCCTATTGACTGCTTTGTGATTGGTTTTGTTGATACTCTCGAACTTCTCTCTCACAAAGCGAATGAATATTTTTAATTCAACCAACCCCAATAGCTTGAGATTGATGAAATGCTGGAGAATAATTCTCTTGGGGGTTTCGAGAACTTTGACCCTCAGATCTCCCGGGAGGTAGTTCCTGATGAGCTTGTTCTTCCTTGTGAGCCAATTTTTTTTCATCATTTCTCTCTCGAAAATGGCTGCAGCTTCAGCATCAAAAAGAGCATTGCATCGAGGGCATAAAGACACATTAATCCTTTAATTTTTAATGCATCAGGAATTCTAACTCTGTCACTCACTCCTAGATACACTTGTTGAACATTGCTTTCAAAATCCCCCAAAGCTGAATCAAACTCGAAGGAAGTGAAACCAGCCATATTTACCCCCCTATGAAATAGGGTTTAGCAAATTCACTTCGGCATCAAAAGGATCAGTATCTACTTTCATCTCCTTTTTTCCATCATCAAACTTCAAACTTCCCTCCATAATTTCTTATTGAATCAAGTCCCTGAAATGGACACAATTATTAGTCGAATGGCTAATTGGTTGATGAAACTTACAAAAAGTTTTTTTTCAAATCTTTAATCGAAAGAAAATATTTTGCCTTCTAGTAAAACCGATTGTTTAACATTAAGCAACACCTCAAATATTTGTTCGGTTTAATTACTTTTCAGGTCCCTATAATTTTACAAAATTTTCAATTAGGTCCCTATATTTTTTTTTCTTTTCAATTAAGTCCCTATACCATATAATTTTTTTCAATTTAGTCCCTACCGTGACAAAAATATTTAAAATAACAGAATATGTTGTTTAAAAAATGAATATTCTCACCATTAGGATAAGAGAGTTAATTGAGGACACCTCCATATTTTAAAAATTCCAAAAAAAAAAAAACTTCGTCATTTTGTCCCACATACAGTCCTAGCCCTAAGTTCATCATTGCACTCCCGTCGAATCCACTGCATGGTCCCGCCTCACCGTGTCTCCTCCGCTCGGCGTCCCTCGTGTGCCCGTCACCAGCGGTCTCCTGGTGAGTGCTAGCATGCTCGTTGTCACTTCGTTCGTTGCCTAGAGCTCAGCAAAACCCTAAAAGAAGGAAAGAGGATTCTCGCCCTTATGCGGTGACCCAATGGAACCCTCCGAAAACCCATTCACATTAGAGCAAGCTATAGCCCTCAAGAAGAAGTTGGCATTTATCAACCCAAAGCTGCTCTAGTACCCTAATCGTTCTCTCTTTCCAAAGCTCGATTCTTTTTCCCTTTCACTAAACCCTATTATTTTGTTTCTATGATAATTTGACTTATTTGAAACAATTTTTATTGCCCTTACAATCCGAGGCAATTTGACTTGATAAAGATTGGATCTTTACTAGCACGTATCACTAGAAGCATGTTTTTATTCTGTTAACGATGGAAACGTTTAATTTTTTGGTTTTTGGATAATGTTGATGATGCAGTTGAAGAAAGAGATGGTATCACACAGTGAACCTCCAGGTTATGATTCTGTATTGGATAATTCAAAACCAAAGACAAAATCAGTAAAGATAAACTAAAGGTAGAAGCAAAAATGACTTCAAGCTGCCCTTGAAAAGGAAAAGAAAAGCTAAACTATTCTTGATTCTAATCTTGATGCATATACTCTATTACTTTATCATTGATAGAAAGGAAATGTTTGGTTTTTTATCATTTGATAGCTACTAATTCAGGTGGTAGTGGTTTGAGTGTGTGATGAATTTTGTGTAGATTTTATTCTTTTTGACAAATAGCTGCTAAGTTCCATTGCTAGTGGTGTTCAGCATGTGATGAATCTTCTGGTGAAAGTTACATACAATTATTTCATGCTATGCCCTGTTGGGTTTTCAGTCAATGTTCTAATTTTGTGATGGATTTTTCTTCTGAAGCTACATATGTGATTATACATATGTGATTATGCATATAGCATATTTTTATGTAGGTGATATTCAGGTTGTGATAAATTTTCTTTTGAAGTTTTATGTTGCGATGTCAAGAGCATTGTGATGAATTTAGTTTTTTTCTGTTCAGAAATTGCAGGTATCTAATATGGTGGATTTTTGAATAAATCCATTAGCATGTGTTTGATAACTGCCTCCAAACAAAAAGTATGAAAATTCTGTCTTAAAATAGAATTCCTATGTGTGTATGTCTCAGAGAAAATAGAAGAGAAAAAATGGGAAGAGGAGAAATCTTAGTTCATATGAATCTATTAAAAGTGTAAGACAAGGGTATATAAGTAAATTTATAATTCACTAACGTTTTTTAGATGTTAAACATTAATATGGACTAAATTAAAAAAAATTATATGGTATAGGGACCCAATTGAAAAGAAAATGTATAGGGACCTAATTGAAAATTCGGTAAAACTATAGGGACCTACAGAGTAATTAAACCAATTTGTTTCGATTTTGAAATATAGAAACTATACTTCTTGCCACTCTTATACTTCACATCGTTAAACTTATCTACATTTGTAATTTTCTTAAGTGAAGAACAAACATAAGGTAGACTTTTCTTTAGTTCAACCAAATCGACTTCAGGGAATTCAAAATCAAATTCCTCACTCGAAGATTCCATTTCGATATAAGAAACTTTTTCTCACTTTTAAACACCTCTTTTTCTTTTTGAAGAATTTGTACTTGTCTAACTCTTTCGGCCAAGTGAGCCAAATCAGGTATATGTATATTAAGCAACTTTCGATGCATATAAAAACCTATACCCATAGTTGCTATCTTTACAACCTCACTTTCAAGAAGAGAAACATAGCAGTGACTTTGAACATTTTTAAATTGAATCATAAAGTCATCGATGGATTCACCATCATCACACTTCAAAGTGACCAAATCAGTGATTGTTACATTCAACTCCCCCAATAAAACTGAGCATGAAAAGCATTTTCTAATTGTGCCTAAGTAACAATTGAGTTAGGTTTTAAGTTCGAAAACCAAGTAAAAGCATTCTTCGTTAATGAAGAGGGAAAAAACTTCATTTTCAAATTTTCATCATTAGACAAATTTCCTAACTTGACCATATATCAGGCGATATGCTCAGTGGTGGACTCTCCGACTTCACTTGCAAATTTTGTTACTATTTTAGGGTTCTTTACACCCCTTAGCACTTCTGCCATTTTCACAACAGCAGAGAATGCGAAAACAAAATATGGTCGATTCATAAAACCCACATTAATACCAACCCTATTAATACCATCCTCGACAATCCTGGTTACCTGATATCATTCCCCTTACTAATTAACACAAATTCTATCCAATACATCATCAACTTTTTTATCACGTCGAACAACATGAGGAATATTCTCATCTAAATTCTCATTATCATTTATATCTCTAGGAATATTCCTTAAATCCTTAGGATTCATTCCTACATTCTGACGATCACCTTCATCATAACAAATAATCTGAGCAATTCGTTCAATTTGTCTAGCCAAACGCTCAAATTTTGTAGTCATCTGTTGAGTTAACAGATTGACCAACTCATGATGACTCTCATCGATATGCTGTTTAAATATAGCAATCAAGCTAGAATTATTCGACGTTGATCCCACCTAATAATCTCGAGCAAACTCAGGATAATGTAAGAGGTTATTGATTATTACCTGCTCCTGGTGCACTACTAAATCTAATTAGAGGCACGTAACTACTCATAAGTGGGGTATAACCTGGAGGAAGGCCAAAAAGAGGCCAACCTGCAGTTATTGACAGTTGTGTTTGTGTTGGATTAATTCGTGGACATGGATTACACCAATTATTTTCTACAGAAGGATTATTAACTATAGCATTATCTTCAGAACCATTGCCTGGATTTTGAATGCTCCCTTCTGTGTGTGTGTGTTAATTCTGTAGAAGCTTATGCAATTATTATGGGATATTATTATTTGAAGATGACACAATATTACTATTCGAAATTTTATCAGCCATATTTATGATCCTACCACTTTGAATCTGTATAAACTAGATTATTACTAGAAGACTAACGAATCTTTTGACACACTTTATAAAATTGTCCCACCGGACATGTCAATTTGTTATACAAATTTTTAATAAATCTGAGTTAGTTCGATATCTAATTATCTGGAAGTGAAATCTACTCCTCTTTTGAATGAGTACCAGTTTTCAAATGTGCACTAAAGATTTTTCTTTGAACAAAACAAATAGAAAAGAGAAAAGAACTGAAGTTTTAAAGAAAAATGTTGAATTAAAAGGAAAGTAAATGCAGGAAGATTAAAACTGAGAAATGAAAGAAAACAAACAAGGACCTTCGACAAAATCGAAGGAATTTGGTATTAAAATTGCTAATTTGAAATAAAAAGAAAAGAAAAAGAGTATATTGCAAAAGGGAAATAATTTGCATAAAAGAAAATTACAGATGAATTTGAAAAGAAATGTAAAGACATGAAAGAATCTTACAGAAAATAAAGCTCGTGGCAGACTCAGAAAGTCGTTAGGGATGTGAGTGTTCACAAGTGTTTTCTAAAAAGATTCCAACCACGTTTCTTCTAAATATTGTACATTTATAGACTTCTTCAACCAATCATATTTTGCCAGATGTCCCCCATGAAAGACCTGAGAAATAACTGTTCCTGCCAGATGCATAAGTCATGTAACCGTCTTCAGCTTTCTGGACTATCAAACCTAACACTGTTTAACTGCTCTGTTTTTACTTTAATTCGACAAACCTCATTGAACCAATTACCTTTCTCCTATCGACAACCTTCTTTCCCCAAAAACTCATCAAGCTCGAAAAAACTTGTCACATACAACCTTGGACACCAATTTCAAAATATTCAACTAATAATTTATTTTATTTGACTAACAATAAGAATATAAAAAAAAATAGAATAATTTTTTTTTTTTACAAAATCTAGTTCAAACTCAACTTTAATCTTTAATTTTCCCAACCAAAAATTGGTATTAAAATTATAGAGTGAAGGACAAATAGGTCTCTGACCTTTTTTTTTCTGCAGATATTTTCGTCTCCAAAGATTAAAAAATACATTCATGTCCCTAACCTCTCCAAAACGTGGACAAATTTACCCCTCCGTTGAAGTCACTCTGTTGGACCCGACGAAAAAGTATGATGTGGCTCCCGTAAAGCTGACATGTCCGTTATGGGATGACACGTGCCTTTGAGCTTTTGAAAACAGGACATATAAGTTCCTATGCACCAAAACAACACCGTTTCACCACCTCCCCTCCAACCACACTTTAATTCCCTTCTGCAATACGCCGTTTCACCCCCAAAGCCAAGCACTTTGACTTATTGTCTCTTCTTTCTTCCAAATTTCAATCCTCTCGTTGCACGTGACCTCAATTCATGCTTCAAATTCCTCATTCCTTTCTCCCCGGAGCCTCGTCACCGAAAGCTCCCTCCGCCACGTTCATCGGTTCCAACGACAGAGAGGAAGATGATCGCCTCATCTGGTGGCCGCTGTAACCCGTCTTGGACCTTGCACGCCTTGCCGTCGATTCCGGCGGTGACCCCTCAGCCATTTATCACCTCCTCGATCCACTGCTTTGATTCCATAAATAGGAAGGAGAAGAGAATGGAGACGCCTACCACTATAGCTGTAACATCAACTGTGACTATGGGTAAAGTGATGGGAGCAGGTTCAGGTATAGGCCAGGCTGGTGTCGGTGCTCTCAGGACTCCTCAAAATCCTATGATGGGTTTTGGAATGGGTATGGATATAGGCATGGGCATGAACAATGGCCCAGGTGCTGCTATGGGAATGGAATAGGAATGAACAATGGCCCTGGTGCTGGAATGGGGATGGGAGGTTACGGAGGCATTAATCCATCAATGGGCATGGGCATGGGCATGGGAATGGGCATGGGAATGGGTATGGGGCAAGGAGTCCAAATGCAACCCCATCTAACATGTCGGGTAACTATAATAAACCCATGATGGGTCCGGGTAGTTATGTCCAACAGCCATATGGTGGCTACCAGTGAGATAGGACGAACTTCAATTCTAGAGAGCATGGTGAAGTATAGTCACTTGGTTGTTTTGTTACAAGTTGAGAGATGAAATGTCTAAGTGCCAATGCTGCTAGTGGTCCACATGGTGATACGAATTTTATAGCGATGTATCTTCAACTATAATTTCATGGGAATAGGCTCGAGGTTAGTTTACAGTGTTGTTTGTTTTGATTTGAGGTGTTGTTCAAATGGTTATTGAATTCATTTCTTAAAAGCACATGTTATTGCAACTTGAATTGCTGATCCTCAAAAAGCTGGTCTTGTTGAGAGGGATATAGAGCAGGTTTGGAATCACCTGCTCTTCATTTTTTGGGCTTTGATTTTTTCGAGAGCTATAATGAATGTAGCTGCTGTTAGATTCTAGTATCACATTTTATTGAAATACATAATTCATTAGTGTGCCATTGTTATTGTGTTGCTTAAATAACTTGTAATTGATCTTCTTTGTTGACTGAGGAGATAATGAAGCTTGAAGCTGTGGTCTTCCCTCATGCTTCACGATTTTGCAGTTGCAGATTCATGGAACTTTGAGGGAGCAGGTTAAATGGGTGTTATGGGTATTACACAAGGGGATTAGAGTGTGTCTGGAGGGTCCATGGTGAAATAGCGTCGTTTTGGTGTCAGAGGATTAATATGTCCTGTTTTCAAAAGCTACATGCCACGTGGGCTCCCGTAACGGCTACGTCAGCGCCATAGGAGCCACGTCAGACTTTTCCGTCAGGTCCAATGGAGTCATTTCAGCGGAAGGGTAAATTTGTCCACATTTTAGAAAGGTCAGGGACATGAATGTATTTTCTAATCCTTGGGGACGAAAATGTCTGCGAAAAAAAAGTCAGGGACCAATTTGTCCTTTATTCAAAATTATAAGATATTTTTGCCGAGTTAAGTATATTGAACCCAAATTACTTTCACCTAATTGTAATAATTGCATGTTGCAATTGGATAGAAGTGAGAACGAGTGAATAAGATTGTTTTTGTCTATCTAATTCTGTCTAATCTGTTTTTGTGAGTCTATGTCCCATTTCTATTCATTCTTATTTTATTATTAAAATTAACAAATAAAATAAAATTTTAAAATTTATATAATTATAATTATATACATAATATAAATTAAACTAAAAACTTAACATTTTAATAATTTTATTAATTTTTTTATATTTATTATATATATACGACGATGAGTATTTTTCTAAATCCGACTTTGTCTCGTCTAAAACTTTGCCTCTTTCAAAACCCACCCCAATACTAACACTTTGTTTGGATGTTGGAAAGAAAATAGAATGAAAGAAAATAAGAAGAAAGAAAATGAAAGAAAAGGTTGAATTATTTATGTGTTATTTGGATGAATAGAAAATAGATGGAAAGAAAATAGAGAGAAAATTTTCTTTTGTTTGGATGAAAAAAAAGTGAAAAAAAATCATAATAATATAAAATTATTTTAATACCCTTATCATAAAATAAAGTATAAATATTTTTATTTATTCATGTTTTATTATACTTTATAAATATTATAAAATATTATAATTTTATATATTTGATTTAAATTATTTATCTAATACATATAATGTTTAAATATGAATCTTTATTATAATATATATTAAACTAAATTTATATTAATAATTATTAATAATAATGTAATTAAGGGTAATATTAGAAATACAAAAATATAGTATTTTTTTTTCTTGCTTGCGATGAAAAGAAAATTCTTTTAATGAGATCCACTCCTAAATTTTTTTTTCTTCTTATTTTCTTTAATAACAAACAAAAATATTATTTTTTATTTATTTTTTTTATCTATTTTCTTTTCACTCATCTTCTATCAAATCAAACATAATGATCGGGTAATTATTCTATTTCGATCGAATAGGTACGATCAGGCAATACCAGTTTAGATAGTATTGCAATTGTTTAAAAAATGAAAAGAAAGAAAATAAAAAAAATTGAATTATTTATGTGTTGTTTGGATGAATAAAAAATAGATGAAAAGAAAAAAGAAAAAAAAAATTTTTATTTGGATGAAAAAAATAAAAAAAAAATCATAATAATATAAAATAAAGTATAAATATTTTTATTTATTCATGTTTTATTATATTTTATAAATATTATAAAATATTATAATTTTATATATTTAATTTAAATTATTTATCTAATATATATAATATTTAAACATAAATTTTTATTATAATATATATTAAACTAAATTTATATTAATAATTACTAATAATAATATAATTAAGGATAATATTAAAAATACAAAAATATAGTATTTTTTTTTGTTTTCTCTCTTGTGATAAAAAGAAAATTCTTTTAATGAGACTCACTTTTAAATTTTCTTTTTTTCTTATTTTTTCTAATAATAAAAAAAAATTTATTTATTTTTTTTCACTCATCTTCTATCAAACCAAATATAATGATCGAATAATTATTCTATTTCGATCGAATAGGTCCGATCAGGCAATATGCCAGTTTAGATAGTATTGCACCCTTAAAATAGGCACTGATACGTGGGTCCTAAATCGCAATTCTTATCTTCCCCGATCCTACCCATAGCATACATGATTGGCGCCTGTAGGTTAGACGCTTAAATTTTGTCAACTTTGGTACTACATACTATTGTGTCAAATGCACATTTTATTGATGCGTTCGTAAAAGGATGGATATAAAGCCTGAAGGGACCCATGTGAGATATCTTAAATCTTTGTAATGCGTACCTGCACAAACTACTAAATGTATCATGTATGTTTATCTGCGTTCTTTTTCACAAAATAAATAAGATAACTTCATGTTATATATATCTTTTTGATAATTATGACTAAAATTTAATTTTAATATACTAATATTATAACAATTTTTTAATTATATTTTTTTGGATAATTATTTACATGTTTAATATAAAACTAATTATTTTTATTAATAAAAATAATGTAATTAATTATAAATGTAAAATTATTTAATATTTATAATATTTTATTAAAATTAAATTCTTATAACTAATAAGAACAAATTAATTTGTTTGCAAGTTGCCTACCCTCCTAAAAGAAAAGAAAAGAAAAGAAAAGATTAGATTGACAAGTAGTTTTGATGCATCAAATCATGAATGACATAGCGCAGGATCATATTAATTAGCCATTTTAGTTTAGATTCGTGGCAAAGCAATGATAATTAATAAGTAGCTTAACTATATATATTGATGCCGTACTGCCACTTGTTGTAACTTACATGTTGATATCATCATAATAATTGTCATTTATGGGAGTCGCCACACGTAAATCCAAATTGACAACTGGATGGTACAATGTCTAATTGTCTATGCAAGTGTATGTAGATTAGTAGATAGGTAGGTCTAGTTGATCTTCTTTGTATGGGTGAGATTTGTACGTTATTAAATTATGTATGTCAACTAGTTCTTTATTGTATATTATTCCGTCGGTATATACTCAAATCAATCGCTAAAATTAATTATTAATATAAAATATATATTAAAATATAAAATATATTAAAAATAAATTAAATTATATATATTTATATAAAAATATATAACAATTAATTTTAATGATGATATTTTTTATAAATATATATAATTTAATTTATTTTTAATATATATTTTATATTTTAAATAAATTATTTTAATATATAAATAATATTTTTATATATTATTTAATTAAAGAATTAATTTTTTTCAATTAACATTAATTAATTTTTTAAAATTATTTTTTTATAAATTTTAAATTTTAAGTTTTTTTAAAAAAATTAACAAAATAATATTATATTAAAAAATAAAACAATATTAATTAATTCACTATATTTATTCAATGATTTTCTCTCTCGTTAGGAGGACAAAAATATATCAGCTATTATTAAACTAACAAAAAAAAATTACAAAACCAAAATAATAAAAAGAGAAGAAGAAGATAGTTTTTAGGTCGAGAATGTTGTAAAATAAATAAAGAAGATATAATAAATATAAAATAAAAGTGAAAATAAAAAATACAAGTATTAATATTAGCCAATAATAATCTCACTATAATAGAAATAATTGATGTATCTATACATTAAAGGAGAGAAAAATGTTAGTAATGTAGAAGAAGAGTATTATAATAAAAGAGGAGTGGAATGCTTTATTGCTGTGTAATATCAACGGAGGCTTAACCTCATTTTATAGACATATAGAAGGAATATTTTCAACTTTCACTAATTTCATTCTCTCTTGAGAATGTAATCCTCATATAGAAAATGGGCATTCATGTCCCATACTTATCACAACACTCCCCCTTTGATGACCATTTAGGATTATTGCCTCGTTAAAACTTTATTAAAGAAAAATCCAGTGGGAAAAAACCTTAGTGAAGGAAAAAGAGTACAATATCCTTTGTGATGGGGGTTGCCTCATTAAAAACCTTGTCAAGAAAAATCCAATGGAAAAAACCTGACCAAGGAAAAAAGAGTACAGTCTCCCCTTCTTGCCGACATCATTTAATGTCTCGAAATCGGCGCATCCCAATCTCATGTACCAATCTTTCAAAGGAAGATTTTGGGAGTGACTTTGTGAATAAATCTGCCAGATTGTCACTTGAACGGATCTGTTGGACATCAATTGTCCCTTGATTTTGAAGATCATGAGTGAAGAAGAATTTTGGAGAAATATGCTTTGTTCTATCACCTTTGATGTATCCACCCTTAAGTTGAGCAATGCATGCTGTATTATCTTCAAACAGGACAGTTGGAGCTATCTTCTGATCAATCAGTCCACATGATGACAGAATATATTGAATCAGACTCCTCAGCCAAAAACACTCGCGACTAGCTTCATGAATAGCCAGTATTTCAGCATGATTAGAGGAGGTTGCTGCTATCGTTTGTTTCGTGGACCTCTATGATATAACTGTACCACCATATGTGAACAGGTATCCTGTTTGCGATCTCCCTTTATGTGGATCAGACAAGTATCCGGCATCTGCATAGCCAACTAGTTGTGACTTGGATCCATATGGATAAAATAATCCCATATCAACTGTTCCATGAAGATATCGAAAGATTTGATTGATTCCACTCCAATGTCTTCTGGTTGGAAAGGAACTATACCTTGCTAGTAAATTCACCGTGAATGATATGTCAGGTCGCGTATTATTAGCGAGATACATTAGCGCTCCAATGACACTAAGATATGGTACTTCAGGACCAAGGATATCTTCATTTTCTTCTTTAGGACGAAATTGATCCTTTTCCACATCTAAAGATCTTACAATCATTGGGGTACTTAATGGATGTGACTTATGCATATAAAATCTCTTTAAGATCTTTTCTGTGTATGTTGTTTGATGAATAAAGATCTCATCTTTTGTATGCTCGATCTGCAGGCCGAGATAAAATTTAGTCTTTCCAAGATCTTTCATCTCAAACTCTTCTTTTAGAGTTTTTATAATTGTTGGAATCTCTTCAGGAGTCCCAATGATATTTAAATCACCAACGTACATAGCAATTATAATGAATCCAGATGCAGATTTCTTTATGAAAACACATGGACAGATATCATCATTCTTGAATCTATTTTTGGCCAGATACTCAGTAAGACGATTATACCACATTCGTCCAGATTGCTTCAGACCATATAAAGATCTTTGCAGTTTGACTGAGTATAACCCTTGCGAATATTCATTGGATGGTTTAGATATCTTTAGTCCTTCAGGGACTTTCATATAGATATCCCGATCTAATGAGCCGTATAAATAGGCTGTTACCACATCCATTAAATGCATATGTAGTTTATGATATGCAGATAAACTGACCAAATAACGCAATGTTATTGCATCCACTACAGGGGAATATGTTTCTTCATAATCTATACCGGGCCTTTGTGAAAAACCTTATGCCACAAGTCGGGCTTTATAGCGCACAACTTCATTTTTCTCATTTCGTTTTCTCACAAATACCCACCAGTATCCAACAGGTTTTACATCTTCTGGTGTACGGACTACAGGTCCAAAAACTTCACGTTTTGCAAGTGAGTCTAGCTCAGCCTTCATGGTTTCTTCCCATTTTGGCCAATCATTCCTTTATCGACATTCTTCGACTGATCTTAGCTCAAGATCCTTACTTTCATGCATGATATTTAATGCCATATTATATGCAAATATTTCATTGACAATTGTCTTATTTCGGTCCCATTTCTCTCCTGTAAAGACATAATTTATCGAGATCTCGTCATTTTCACAATTTTCAAGTACCTGAACGTCTTCTGGCGTTATATCAGAATTTTGGACAACTGCGAGTGTCTTTACTATGTCTTTTTCAACATGAATAGTGTTTACCTCTTTTCTCTTTCGAGGATTTTTATCTTTGGAACCGACAGGCCTGCCACGCTTCTGGCGTGTATTTGCTTCGGTGGCAATTTGTCCAACTGGGACATCAATTCGAATTGGGGCATTTTTCGCTGGTATATACGACTTGGTTATCCTCTTTGTATCGGAAAATGCATCAGGAAATTCATTTGCTATTCTTTGCAAATGTATAATCTTTTGAACTTCTAGTTCACATTGCCCTGATCGAGGATCTAAATGCATCAACGATGATGCATTCCAATTAAGTTCCTTTTCAGGAAGCTTATTCTCTCCCCCTAATGTTGAAAATTTTGATTCATCAAAATGACAATCCGCAAATCGGGCTTTAAATACATCCCCCGTTTGTATCTCAAGATAACTTACTATAGAGGGAGAATCATATCCAACATATATCCTCAATTTTCTTTGGGGTCCCATTTTGGTGCGATTAGGTGGTGCAATGAGAACATATATCGCACACCCAAATATTCTTAAATGGGAAACATTTAGCTGCTGGCCAAAAGCTAATTCCATAGGAGAGAACTGATGGTAACTCGTTGGCCTCAAACGAATAAGTGCTGCGGCATGTAAAATAGCATGCCCCCAAACCGAGGTTGGGAGATTTGTTCTCATAAGTAAGGGTCTAGCAATTAATTGGAGGCATTTAATAAGTGATTCTGTTAACCCATTTTGTGTGTGAACATAAGCTACTGGATGTTCGACACTTATTCCATTAGCCATACAATAAGCATCAAAAGCTTGGGAAGTAAATTCACCAGCATTATCAAGACGAATTGCTTTTATTGGATTTTCTGAAAATTGTGCTTTCAATCGAATAATTTGAGCCAGCAATCTCGCAAACGCTAGGTTGCGAGAAGATAATAAGCACACATGTGACCATCTCAAAGATGCGTCTATTAAGACCATAAAATATCTAAAAGATCCACATGGTGGATGAATAGGTCCACTATATCACCTTGAATCCTTTCTAGGAATTCAGGGGACTCAAATCCAATCTTTACTAATGATGGCCTTAAAATTAACTTTCCCTGAGAACATGCAGCACAACAAAATTCACTAGTTTTAAGAATTTTCTGGTTCTTTAGTGAATGTCCAAGGGAGTTTTCAATAATTCTCCTCATCATGGTTGTTCCCGGATGATCCAATCGGTCGTGCCAAGTTATGAATTCATTTGGGCTAGTAAACTTTTGGTTTACAGTGGCATGTGATTCAATTACACTAATTTTGGTATAATATAACCCAGATAAAAGTGAGGGTAATTTTTCTAATATAACTTTCTTATTTGAATCATGAGTTATGATACATAAATACTCATGATTTCCCTCATTCATTGTCTCAACATGATATCCATTTCGGCGAATATCTTTGAAACTGGTGCACGAATTGTGAATCACACTTTTCACAACGCGTACCACTAACCAGCAAGTGCACTGGGTCGTCCAAGTAATACCTTACGTGAGTAAGGGTCGAATCCCACGGAGATTGTTGGTTTGAAGCAATCTATGGTTATCTTGTAAATCTTAGTCAGGAAGTCAATTATGTTTATCAGTTGAATTGCGAATAACCAAGAGAGCATAAATTAAAGGTTACTTGTTGTGCAGTAATGGAGAATATGTTGGAGTTTTGGAGATGCTTTGTCCTCTGAATCTCGCCTTTCCTCTGTCTTCTGATTCACGCACGCACGTCCTCCTATGGCAAGCTGTGTGTTGGTGGATCACCGTTGTCAATGGCTACCTTCCATCCTTCCAGTGAAAACTACGCTCACGTGCTCTGTCACAGCACGGCTAATCACCGGTTGGTTCTCGATCCGGTTGGAATAGGATTTACTATCCTTTTGCGTCTGTCACTAACGCCCAGCCTTCAGGAGTTTGAAGCTCGTCACAGTCATTCAATCATTGAATCCTACTCGGAATACCACAGACAAGGTTTAGACTTTCCGGATTCTCATGAATGCCGCCATCAGTTCTAGCTTATACCACGGAGATTCTGATTAAGGAATCTAAGAGATACTCATTCAGTCGGATATAGAACGGAGGTGGTTGTCAGGCACACGTTCATGGTTTGAGGAAGGTGATGAATGTCACGGATCATCACCTTCATCACAGTTAAGCGCGAATGAACATCTTAGATAGGAACAAGCGTGTTTGAATGGAAAACAGAAATACTTGCATTAATTCATTGAGACACAGCAGAGCTCCTCACCCCCAACAATGGGGTTTAGAGACTCATGCCGTCAGAGAATACAAAGTTTAGATCTGAAAATGTCATGAGATACAAAATAAGTCTCTAAAAGTTGTTTAAATACTAAACTAGTAGCCTAGGGTTACAAAATATGAGTGGACTATGATGGATGATGCAGAGATCCACTTCTGGGGCCCACTTGGTGTGTGCTGGGGCTGAGATTTTAAGCAATTCACGTGCAGAGGCCATTTGTGGAGTTGAACGCCAGTTTTTATGCCAGTTTGGGCGTTCAACTCCAGTTTTTGATCCTTTTCTGGCGCTGGACGCCAGAATTGGGCAGAGAACTGGCGTTGAACGCCAGTTTACATCGTCTATCCTTGTGCAAAGTATGGACTATTATATATTGCTGGAAAGCCCTTGATGTCTACTTTCCAACGCAATTGGAAGCATGCCATTTCGAATTCTGTAGCTCCAGAAAATCCACTTTGAGTGCAGGGAGGTCAGAATCCAACAGCATCAGCAGTCCTTTTTCAGCCTGAATCAGATTTTTGCTCAGCTCCTTCAATTTCAGCCAGAAAAATACCTGAAATTACAGAAAAACACACAACTCATAGTAAAGTCCAGAAATATGAATTTTTCCTAAAAACTACTAGAAATAGACTAAAAACTAACTAAAACATACTCTAAACTATATGAAATTATCCCCAAAAAGCGTATAAAATATCCGCTCATCACAACACCAAACTTAAACTGTTGCTTGTCCTCAAGCAACTAGACAAATAAAATAGAAGACTAATAGGTTGAGAAGCAATAATATCTCAGAGTTTTTGATTGAAGCTCAGATCCTAATTAGATGAGCGGGACTAGTAGCTTTTTGCTTCTGAACAGTTTTGGCATCTCACTTTATCCATTGAAGCTCAGAGTGATTGGCATCTATAGGAACTCAGAATTCAGATAGTGTTATTGATTCTCTTAGTTCAGTGTGATGATTCTTGAACACAGCTTCTTTATGAGTCTTGGCCGTGGCCCTAAGCACTTTGTTTTCCAGTATTACCACCGGATACATAAATGCCACAGACACATAATTGGGTGAACCTTTTCAGATTGTGACTCAGCTTTGCTAAAGTCCCCAATTAGAGGTGTCCAGAGTTCTTAAGCACACTCTTCTTTTTGCTTTAGACCTTGACTTTAACCGCTCAGTCTCAAGTTTTCACTTGACACCTTCACGCCACAAGCACATGGTTAGGGACAGCTTGGTTTAGCCGCTTAGACTAGGATTTTATTCCTTTAGGCCCTCCTATCCACTGATGCTCAAAGCCTTGGGATCCCTTTTATTTGCCCTTGCCTTTTGGTTTTAAGGGTTACTGGCTTTTTCTGCTTGCTTTTTTTCTTCTCTTTTCTCTCTTTTTTTTTTTCTGCAAGCTTTGTTCTTTGCTGCTTTTTCTTGCTTCAAGAATCATTTTTATGATTTTTCAGATTATCAATAACATGTCTCATGTTCATCATTCTTTCAAGAGCCAACATATTTAACAGTCTTAAACAACAAATTCAAAAGACATATGCACTGTTCAAGCATTCATTCAGAAGACAGAAAGCATTGCCACCACATTTAACCAATTAGAATTTATTTTATTTAAACTCGAAATTTTATTGCTTCTTATTCAAAAGATCTACTATTTTATTCATGTTTAATGATGATGAGAAAAATAAACTATAGCTTAATTGGAGATAAAATCAAAATAGATATTAATTGCTACTATATGACTCCTAAGGTAAAATTAAAATAAGAACAGTTATCACAGAGTTAAGGCTAAGATTAGAACTCAACGACCTTGAGGTTTGGGAAGTGGATGTTCCTCTAGTCTGTGAGGTGCTTGGTCTTTCAAGAGAGAATTTCTGGCGCTTCAGTTCCTTTAAATTACGCCCTTGCTCCTCTTGGAGTGGGTTATTTTCCTTTAGGGGCCATGATCTTAGTGATCACAGATAAGCACACCAAACTTAGAGCTTTGCTTGTCCTCAAGCAAAAGAAAAAGAAGGAGATAGGTAGAAGGAGAGCTCCTCCCCACCATCCTAGCGTTTGAACGCCCAAACACTGCCTGTTTTGGGCGTTCAACGCCCAAATGCTGCTCTCCTGGGCGTTCAACGCCCAGTTGTTGCCCTTTTTCTGGCGTTGAACGCCAGATAGCTATCCTTACTGGCGTTCAGCGCCCACTGGATGCCCATTTTGGGCGTTGAACGCCCAAAATGGCCTTCACTGGCGTTTTCTTGCCAGTAAGCTCCCTATCTCTGTTTTGTGTGTAGATTCCTTCTGTGACCCTGTAAACTTATGCAAATGATTCTTTACCTTAGTGTCAGTGAACTTTATATAAACAAATAAAAATAAAAATAGGGCAAAATGCTTAGAGGATTGTTGCCCCATGGCTGGGTTGCCTCCCAGCAAGCGCTTCTTTATTGTCTTTAGCTGGACCTTGCTGAGCTTTTAATCTAGCTTCAGCCTTGAGCATTCTTGCTCAATGTTGCCTTCAAGATAATGCTTGATTCTCTGTCCATTGACAATGAACTTCTTATCAGAATCAATATCTTGAAGCTCCACATAACCATATGGTGACACACTTGTAATCACGTATGGTCCCCTCCACCGGGATTTCAGTTTCCCTGGGAATAGCCTGAGTCTAGAGTTAAACAACAGGACCTTCTGTCCTGGTTCAAAGATTCTAGATGACAGCTTTCTGTCATGCCATTTTTTTTATTTTTCTTTATAAAGCTTGGCATTTTCGAAAGCTGTGAATCTGAATTCCTCTAGCTCATTTAGCTGGAGCAATCGTTTTTCTCCTGCTAATTTGGCATCTAAGTTTAGGAATCTGGTTGCCCAATAAGCTTTATGTTCCAGTTCCACGGGCAGGTGACATGCCTTACCATACACAAGTTGGTATGGAGAGGTCCCTATAGGGGTCTTGAATGCTGTTCTGTAAGCCCACAGAGCATCATCCAAGCTCCGTGCCCAATCCTTTCTACGGGTATTTACTGTCCGTTCCAGGATTCTCTTTAATTCTCTGTTAGAGACTTCAGCTTGCCCGTTGGTTTGTGGATGATATGGAGTGGCCACTTTGTGGTGAATTCCATACCGAACCATGGCAGAGTAAAGCTGTTTATTGCAGAAGTGAGTGCCCCCATCACTGATTAACACTCTAGGGACACCAAACCTGCTAAAGATATGTTTCTGGAGGAACTTCAGCACTGTTTTAGTATCATTGGTGGGTGTGGCAATAGCCTCAACCCATTTTGATACATAGTCAACTGCCACCAGAATATAAGTGTTTGAGTATGATGGTGGGAAAGGTCCCATGAAGTCAATTCCCCATACATCAAACAACTCTATTTCCAAGATTCCTTGTTGAGGCATGGCGTAACCATGAGGCAGATTACCAGCTCTTTGGCAACTGTCACAATTACGTACAAACTCTCGGGAATCTTTATAGAGTGTGGGCCAATAGAAGCCACATTGGAGGACCTTGGTGGCTGTTCGCTCACCTCCGAAATGGCCTCCATATTGAGATCCGTGGCAATGCCATAGGATTCTCTGTGCTTCCTCTCTGGGGACACACCTACGGATAATTCCGTCTGCACATCTCTTAAAGAGATAGGGTTCATCCCACAAGTAGTATTTTGCATCAGTGACTAATTTCTTCTTTTGTATTCTATTGTACTCCTTGGGTATGAACCGTGCAGCTTTATAGTTTGCAATATCGGCAAACCAAGGTGCTTCCTGAATGGCAAATAGATGCTCATCAGGGAACGTCTCAGAGATCTCAAGAAAGGGGAGGGACGTCCCTTCCACTGGCTCTATTCGGGACAGATGATCAGCCACTTGGTTCTTTGTCCCTTTTCTGTCTCTTATTTCTATATCAAACTCTTGCAGAAGCAATACCCATCTGATGAGCCTGGGTTTTGAATCCTGCTTTGTGAGTAGATATTTAAGAGCAGCATGGTCAGTATACACAATCACTTTTGATCCTACTAAGTATGATCTGAACTTGTCAATGGCGTAAACCACTGCAAGTAGTTCTTTTTCTGTGGTTGTGTAATTTTTTTGGGCATCATTTAAAACGAGACTGGCATAATAAATGACATGCAGAAGCTTGTCATGCCTCTGTCCCAATACTGCACCAATGGCATGATCACTGGCATCACACATTAACTCAAATGGCAATGTCCAGTCTGGTGCAGAAATGACTGGTGCTGTGACCAGCTTAGCTTTCAGCGTTTCAAACGCCTGCAGGCATGCTGTGTCAAACACAAATGGCGTGTCAGCAGCTAGCAGATTGCTTAGAGGTTTTGCGATTTTTGAAAAATCCTTTATAAACCTCCTATAGAATCCTGCATGCCCCAGAAAGCTTCTGATTGCCTTAACATTGGCAGGTGGTGGTAATTTTTCAATTACCTCTATTTTTGCTTGATCTACCTCTATTCCCTTGTTTGAGATTTTATGCCCAAGAACAATTCCTTCAGTCACCATGAAGTGACACTTTTCCCAGTTTAAAACTAGGTTGGTTTCTTGGCATCTTTTCAGAACAAGTTTCAGGTGATCAAGACAGGAGCTGAATGAGTCTCCATATACTGAGAAGTCATCCATGAAGACTTCCAGAAATTTTTCCACCATGTCAGAGAAAATAGAGAGCATGCATCTCTGGAAGGTTGCAGGCGCATTACATAGCCCAAATGGCATCCTTCTATAAGCAAACACTCCAGATGGGCATGTGAATGCTGTTTTCTCTTGATCCTGGGGATCTACTGCAATCTGGTTATAGCCTGAGTAGCCATCCAAAAAGCAGTAATAATCATGACCTGCTAGTCTCTCTAGCATCTGGTCTATGAATGGTAAAGGAAAATGATCCTTTCTGGTGGCTGTATTGAGCCTTCTGTAGTCAATACACATGCGCCACCCTGTAACTGTTCTTGTAGGAACCAGTTCATTTTTTTCATTATGAATCACTGTCATGCCTCCTTTTTTTGGGACGACTTGAACAGGGCTCACCCAGGGGCTATCAGAAATGGGATAAATAATCCCAGCCTCTAGTAATTTGGTGACCTCTTTCTGCACCACTTCCTTCATGGCTGGATTTAGCCGCCTCTGTGGTTGAACCACTGGTTTGGCATTATCCTCCAATAGGATTTTGTGCATGCATCTAGCTGGGCTTATGCCCTTAAGGTCACCTATGGACCACCCAAGAGCTGTCTTGTGTGTCCTTAGCACTTGAATAAGTGCTTCCTCTTCCTGTGAATTTAAGGCATAGCTTATGATCACTGGAAAAGTGTCACCTTCTCCTAGAAATGCATATTTCAAGGATGGTGGCAGTGGCTTGAGCTCTGGTTTAGGAGGTTTTTCCTCTTTCAGAAGAAAGTTCAGAGGCTCTTTCATGTCCCCTGAATCCTCCAAATCAGGCTGAACATCTTTAAAGATGTTTTCCAACTCTGATTCGAGACTCTCAGCCATGTTGATCTCTTCTACCAGAGAGTCAATAAGGTCAACTTTCATGCAGTCTGTTGATGTGTCTGGATGCTGCATGGCTTTGACAGCGTTCAACTTGAACTCGTCATCGTTGACTCTCAGGGTTATTTCCCCCTGCTGGACGTCAATGAGGGATCGTCCAGTTGCTAGGAAGGGTCTTCCTAGAATGAGAGTAGCACTCTTGTGCTCCTCCATTTCCAGCACAACAAAGTCAGTGGGAAAGGCGAATGGCCCGACTCTGACAATCATGTCCTCAATCACGCCTGATGGGTATTTAGTGGAACCATCAGCAAGTTGGAGACATATCCGGGTTGGTTTAACTTCTTCAGTTAAGCCAAGCTTCCTGATAGTGGATGCAGGTATTAGGTTGATGCTTGCCCCAAGATCGCATAAAGCTGTCTTGGTGCAATCACCTTCTAATATGCATGGTATCAGAAAACTCCCAGGGTCTTTAAGCTTTTCAGAATGACTGCACTGCATTCTTCAGTGAGGAGAACTCTTTCTGTTTCTCTCCACTCCTTTTTATGACTCAAGATCTCTTTCATGAACTTGGCATAAGAAGGTATTTGCTCAAGTGCCTCTGCAAATGGAATCTTTATTTCAAGAGTCCTTAGATAATCTGCAAAGCGAGCAAATTGCTTATCCTGCTCCTCTTTCCGGAGTTTTTGAGGATAAGGTATCTTGGCTTTATATTCCTCAACCTTAGTGGTTAAAGAAGCCTTTTTAGAGGGGTTGTTGTCAGCACTTTTGTGTGTCTGATCCCTCACCGGCAATTGAATGCCAGAGTCAGAAGCTGGAGTGACGTTAGACGCCAGCTCACTGTCTGTTCCTGGCGCCTGAACGCCAGAAATGTGCCCCTGTTGGGCGTTCAACGCTAGATTCTGCCCCATTTGGGCGTTCAACGCCAGATTCTTGCCCATTTCTGGCGTTGAACGCCAATCCTGCCTTGTTTCTGGCGCTGAACGCCAGTTTTGGGCATGGTCTGGGCGTTCAGCGCCAGCCTTCCACCCATTTTCTGGCATTTTAGTGCCAGAATTATTTTTCCCTGGGCTCTTACTGTCCTCAGGGGAATCTTTGGTGGGTTGCTCATTTCTTGAATTTTTGATGCCTTGAGGTGGGGTATTTAATGTTTTTCCACTTCTTAATTGAACTGCTTGGCATTCTTCTGCTATTTGCTTTGATAGCTGCTGCTTTGTTTGCTTAAATTGTTCTTCCATATGTATATTAGCTATCCTTGTCTCCTGTAACCTGTCTTTGAATTCAGCTAGCTGCTTTGTTAGAAAATCTAATTGCTGATTGAATTCAGCAGCTTGTTTTACAGTACTGAATTCAGCAGTTACTGTTTTAACCTCTTCATTCATGGAAGGGTTTCTGCTTAGATACAGATGCTGATTCCTGGCAACTGTATCAATGAGCTCTTGAGCTTCTTCAATTGTCTTTCTCATATGGATAGATCCACCAGCTGAGTAATCTAAAGACATCTGAGCTCCTTCTGCAAGCCCATAGTAGAAGATGTCTAACTGAACCCACTCTGAAAATATTTCAGAGGGGCATTTTCGTAGCATCTCTCTGTATCTCTCCCAGGCATCATAAAGAGATTCATTATCTCCTTGTTTAAAGCCTTGGATGTCCAGCCTTAGCTGTGTCATCCTTTTTGGAGGGAAATATTGATTCAGGAATTTTTCTGTCAGCTGTTTCCATGTTCTTATGCTGGCCTTAGGTTGGTTATTTAACCACCTCTTAGCTTGATTTTTTACAGCAAATGGAAACAGTAATAGTCTGTAGACATCCTGATCTATTTCCTTATCATGTACTGTGTCAGCAATTTGTAAAAATTGTGCCAGAAACTCTGTAGGTTCTTCCTGTGGAAGACCGGAATACTGGCAACTTTGCTGCACCATGATAATGAGCTGAGGATTCAACTCAAAGCTACTAACTCCAATGGAGGGTATGCATATGCTACTCCCATACGAAGCAGTAGAGGGGTTAGAATATGACCCCAAAGTCCTCCTGGACTGTCCATCTCCACTTATGTCCATGATGGATATATGGATATAACTTGGACTGATTTATCTTTTTATTTATTTTATTTTATAAGAAGTAAATACTTAAATAAAATAAAATAACTAAAAAGAATTTGGATTTTGAAATAATAAATTTTTTTTTCGTAAAAGAAAAATTAAAAATAATTAGTTAAAAAAAACAGAAATTTTTGAAAAAGAGGGAGGATATTTTCGAAAATTAGAGAGAGAGAGTTAGTTAGGTAGTTTTGAAAAAGTTAAGAAACAAACAAAAAGTTGGTTAGTTAGTTGAAACAAATTTTGAAAAGATAGGAAGTTAGGAAGTTAGAAAAGATATTTTGAAAAGATATTTTTGAATTTAGTGAGGAGAGAGAAAAACAATAAGATAGCACAAGATTTAAAATTTTTAGATCTAATGCTCCTTGTTTTCGAAAAATTTGGAGGGAAAACACCAAGGAACACCAAACTTAAAAATTTTAAGATCAAGACACAAGGAAACTCAAGAACACTTTGAAGACTCACAAGAACACAAGAACATGAAGGAAGAACACCAAACTTAAAATTTTTAGAAAACCAAACCAAAATTTTCGAAAATCAAAGGGAAATCAACAAGAAAACACCAAACTTAAAGTTTGGCACAAGATTTAATAAAAAAAATATTTTTGAAAAAGAAGGTTTTGAAAAGAGTATAAAAGATTCTAACCCAATTACCAAGAACACAGATTAACGCTCTAGCCAAATGAGTTATGGGACCTTCAAAAATTTTAAGAAAGATTATTTTTGAAAACACACCAAACTTAAAGTTTGGCACAGGATTTAATAGAAAAATTATTTTTGAAAAAGGTTTTAAAAAATATGATAGCCAATTATCATGAACATAAACACCACGTTCTAAATAACTGAGCTATAAGTTTAAAGTATTTTAACAAGGGATAAATAATAAAAGACTCTAAACCAAAAAAGAAAGATTTTTCCTAATCTAAGCAACAAAATAATCCGTCAGTTGTTCAAACACGAACAATCCCCGGCAACGGCGCCAAAAACTTGGTGCACGAATTGTGAATCACACTTTTCACAACGCGTACCACTAACCAGCAAGTGCACTGGGTCGTCCAAGTAATACCTTACGTGAGTAAGGGTCGAATCCCACGGAGATTGTTGGTTTGAAGCAATCTATGGTTATCTTGTAAATCTTAGTCAGGAAGTCAATTATGTTTATCAGTTGAATTGCGAATAACCAAGAGAGCATAAATTAAAGGTTACTTGTTGTGCAGTAATGGAGAATATGTTGGAGTTTTGGAGATGCTTTGTCCTCTGAATCTCTGCTTTCCTCTGTCTTCTGATTCACGCACGCACGTCCTCCTATGGCAAGCTGTGTGTTGGTGGATCACCGTTGTCAATGGCTACCTTCCATCCTTCCAGTGAAAACTACGCTCACGCGCTCTGTCACAGCACGGCTAATCACCGGTTGGTTCTCGATCCGGTTGGAATAGGATTTACTATCCTTTTGCGTCTGTCACTAACGCCCAGCCTTCAGGAGTTTGAAGCTCGTCACAGTCATTCAATCATTGAATCCTACTCGGAATACCACAGACAAGGTTTAGACTTTCCGGATTCTCATGAATGCCGCCATCAGTTCTAGCTTATACCACGGAGATTCTGATTAAGGAATCTAAGAGATACTCATTCAGTCGGATATAGAACGGAGGTGGTTGTCAGGCACACGTTCATGGTTTGAGGAAGGTGATGAATGTCACGGATCATCACCTTCATCACAGTTAAGCGCGAATGAACATCTTAGATAGGAACAAGCGTGTTTGAATGGAAAACAGAAATACTTGCATTAATTCATTGAGACACAGCAGAGCTCCTCACCCCCAACAATGGGGTTTAGAGACTCATGCCGTCAGAGAATACAAAGTTTAGATCTGAAAATGTCATGAGATACAAAATAAGTCTCTAAAAGTTGTTTAAATACTAAACTAGTAGCCTAGGGTTACAAAATATGAGTGGACTATGATGGATGATGCAGAGATCCACTTCTGGGGCCCACTTGGTGTGCTGGGGCCCACTTGGTGTGTGCTAGGGCTGAGATTTTAAGCAATTCACGTGCAGAGGCCATTTGTGGAGTTGAACGCCAGTTTTTATGCCAGTTTGGGCGTTCAACTCCAGTTTTTGATCCTTTTCTGGCGCTGGACGCTAGAATTGGGCAGAGAACTGGCGTTGAACGCCAGTTTACGTCGTCTATCCTTGTGCAAAGTATGGACTATTATATATTTCTGGAAAGCCCTGAATGTCTACTTTCCAACGCAATTGGAAGCATGCCATTTAGAGTTCTGTAGCTCCAGAAAATCCACTTTGAGTGCAGGGAGGTCAGAATCCAACAGCATCAGCAGTCCTTTTTCAGCCTGAATCAGATTTTTGCTCAGCTCCTTCAATTTCAGCCAGAAAAATACCTGAAATTACAAAAAAACACACAACTCATAGTAAAGTCCAGAAATATGAATTTTTCCTAAAAACTACTAGAAATAGACTAAAAACTAACTAAAACATACTCTAAACTATATGAAATTATCCCCAAAAAGCGTATAAAATATCCGCTCATCAGAAACTCAACAAGTTCCTCAGGGACTTGGTAGATAATAGTGCATTATTTATTATAAATTTTGTTCCTCCAGGAAACAAAATTATAGCTCTTCCGGAGCCTTCTATCACATTGCCTGAGCCAATAATAGTATTAACATATTCTTCTTTTGGCACAAGATGGGTAAAATATATATCACTTTTGAGAATGGTGTGCGAACTTGCACTATCCGCAAGGCATACATCTTCATTACATATCCTAGTCATTTTCTTCAAAGATAAATAATAATTAAATGAGTAGTATGCACAGTTAAATTGAATACTTGATCGGAATTATTTTTCTAAGAAACACTGTACATAAAAATAATGTCATATACTGAAATTTTATTTTAAAACTTGTCACATTTAATGATTTCAAAATTCATGAACATTAATATTTCATTATTTATATACATCATATTTGAAACTCAAATACATAGAAAATAATACTTAACAATAAGTTATTTACATAATTTATTTACATGGATACTTAACAATCTCACATAGTAAACTATTCTATCATTAATCAAATGACCAATATTTCCTTCAGGATCCTCAAAGAAATCAGATACATCATAATGAGTGGTAGAATTTTCAGCATCATTTGAAACAAAATTTGTTTCCTTTCCTTTGTCATCCTTTTTCAAAGATGCCTGGTAAAGATCGACTAGGTGCCTTGGGATACGACAGGTACGTGACCAATGGCCCTTTCCACCAATACGGAAACACTTATCCTCTGTTGACTTATTTTGTCAAGAATTTCTTTCTTTATCCCACTTCTGGTGAGATCATCTTTTTTGAATATAATTTCTTTTCCTTCCATAATTTTTCTTGTTATTAAAACTTTGCCATTTACCTCTTCTGGGGTAATGATTTGCCGCATTTACTTCAGGAAATGGGGCGACGTCAGCTGGACACGCTTCATGATTTTTTAAAAGTAATTCATTGTTGCGTTCAGCAACAAGAAGGCAAGAAATTAACTCAGAATATTTTTTAAACCCTTTTTCTTGATACTGCTGCTACAGGAGCACATTCGAGGCATGGAAGGTTGAGAAAATTTTCTCCAACATATCATGGTCAGTTATCTTTTTCCTACATAATTTCATTCGTGAGGTGATTCGAAACATTGCAGAATTATATTCATTTATGGATTTAAAATCCTGCAGACACAAGTGCGTCCATTCATATCGGGCTTGAGGAAGTATCACCATTTTTTGATGATTATACTTTTTGATGAGCGGATATTTTATACGCTTTTTGGGGTTAATTTCATATAGATTTTAGTATGATTTGATTAGTTTTTAGTATATTTTCATTAGTTTTTAGGCAAAATTCATATTTCTGGACTTTACAATGAGTTTGTGTGTTTTTCTGTAATTTCAGGTATTTTCAGGCTGAAATTGAGGGAGCTGAGCAAAAATCTGATTCAGGCTCAAAAAGGACTGTTGATGCTGTTGGATTCTGACCTCTCAGCACTCGGAATGTATTTTCTGGAGCTACAGGAGTCCAATTGGCGCGCTTCCAATTGCGTTGGAAAGTAGACATCCAGGGCTTTCTAGCAATATATAATATTCCATATTTTGCTCAAGGATAGACGACATAAACTGGCGTTCAATGCCAGTTCCATGTTGCAGTCTGGCGTCCAGCGCCAGAAACAAGTTACAAGTTGGAGTTCAATGCCAGAAACAGGTTACAACCTGGCGTTGAACACCCAAAACAGCCCATGCACGTGAGAAGCTTAAGTCTCAGCCCCAGCACACACCAAGTGGGCCCCAGAAGTAGATTTCTGCACTATCTATCATAGTTTACTCATTTTCTGTAAACCTAGGTTACTAGTTTAGTATTTAAACAACTTTTAGAGATTTATTTTGCACCTCATGACATTTTTAGATCTGAACTTTGTACTCTTTGACGGCATGAGTCTCTAAACTCCATTGTTGGGGGTGAGGAGCTCTGCTGTGTCTCGATAAATTAATGCAAGTATTTCTGTTTTCTATTCAAATACGCTTGTTCCTATCTAAGATGTTCATTCGCGCTTCATTATGAAGAAGGTGATGATCCATGACACTCATCACCATTCTCAACCCATGAAAGTGTGCCTGACAACCACCTCTGTTCTACATTAGATTGAATGAGTATCTCTTAGATTCCTAAATCAGAATCTTCGTGGTATAAGCTAGAATTCATTGGCAGCATCCTTGAGAATCCGGAAAGTCTAAACCTTGTCTGTGGTATTCTGAGTAGGATTCAGGGATTGGATGACTGTGACGAGCTTCAAACTTGCGAGTGCTGGGCATAGTGACAGACAAGAAAGGATAGTAAATCTTATTCTGGTATGATCGAGAACCTACAGATGATTAGCCGTGCGGTGACAGCGCACCTGGACCATTTTCACTGAGAGGACGGATGGTAGCCATTGACAACGGTGATCCACCAACACAAAGCTTGCCATAGGAGGAACGTGCGTATGTGAACAAGAAGACAGAGGAAAGCAGAGATTCAGAAGATAAAGCATCTCCAAAACTCCAACATATTCTCCATTACTGCATAACAAGTAACCTTTAATTCATGCTCTCTTGTTCATTTGCAAGTCAACTGATAACCACAAATTAATATCCTGACTAAGAGTTGCAAGATAACCATAGCTTGCTTCAAACCAACAATCTCCGTGGGATCGACCCTTACTCACGTAAGGTATTACTTGGACGACCCAATGCAGTTGCTGGTTAGTTGTGCGAATTTGTAAGAAATAGTAATATTGACATTGACATATACAAATTCATGCACCAAGTTTTTGGCACCGTTGCTGGGGATTGTTCGAGTTTGAACAACTGACGGTTTATCCTGTTGCTTAGATTAGGAAGATTTTGTCTTTTGGGTCAGAGTCTTTTATTATTGTTGTTAAAATTTTAGAATCCTTATTTTCTTTTTCAAAAATTTTTTGAAACTTTATTTTTTTATTTATTTTATCTTATTTTATTTTTATTTTTACTAATAATTGAGTTCTTCTATTTAAGTTTAGTTTCATATTTTAAGTTTGGTGTCAATTGCATATTTTATATTTTCCTTTAAACTTTCGAATTTGTGTTCTTTGTTTTTCCTGGATCTTCAAGTTGTTCTTGTTTATTTTTCTTGTTTGATCTTTAGTTTTTCAAAACATTAGCTTTCAAAAAAAATTTACTTCTTCAAAACAAGTGTTACATGTACTGCCCAATTGGCTAGAGCGTTGGTCTATGTTCTTGGTAATTGGGTATCTTCTTTTTAAAATCTTTTTTTTTAAAAAATAATTTTTCTTTGATTAAATCTTGTGCCAAACTTTAAGTTTGGTGTTTTCTTGTTAATCTTATTATAATTTTCGAAAATTTTAGTTTGGTTTTCTAAAAATTTTAAGTTTGGTGTTCTTTCTTCATGTTTTTGTTGTTCTTGTGAGTCTTCAAAGTTTTCTTGAGTCTTCCTTGTGCCTTGATCTTAAAATTTTTAAGTTTGGTGTTCCTTGGTGTTTTCCCTCCAAAATTTTCGAAAACAAGGAGCATTAGATCTAAAAATTTTAAATCTTGTGCTATTTTGTTGTTTTTCTCTTTCCTCATTAAATTCAAAAATATAATTTCTCTCTATTTTAAAGCAAATTTTCAAAAATCAATTTTAAAATTCAGATTTTTTTTTCAAAATTTAAAATCCTTTTCAAAAATCATATCCAAAGTTTTTTTCAAATCTTCTTAATTAAGTAACTATTTTAGTTTTAAATTTTTTGCTCTTAATTTTCGAAATTTATATTTAATTTCTAATTATTTTATTTTATTTCGTTCTTATTTGTTTATTCGTTTATATATATATATATATTGTAATTCACATCAATTCCCTTTTCTCCATCATGGACCTAAGTGGAAGAGAACAGTCCAGAAGGACTCTGGGGTCATATGCTAACCCCACTACTGCTTCATATGGGAGCAGTATCTGCATACCCTCCATTGGAGTCAGTAGCTTTGAGTTGAATCCTCAGCTCATTATCATGGTGCAGCAAAGTTGCTAGTATTCCGGTCTTCCACAAGAAGAACCTACAGAGTTTCTGGCACAATTTTTACAAATTGCTGACACAGTACATGATAAGGAAGTAGATCAGGATGTCTACAGATTATTACTGTTTCCATTTGCTGTGAAAGACCAAGCTAAGAGGTGGTTAAATAACCAACCTAAGGACAGCATAAAGACATGGAAACAGCTGTCAGAAAAATTTCTGAATCACTATTTTCCTCCAAAATGGATGACACAGCTAAGGCTGAGTATCCAAGGCTTCAAACAAGGAGACAATGAATCCCTTTATGATGCCTGGGAGAGATACAGAGAGATGCTCAGAAAATGCCCCTCTGAAATGTTTTCAGAGTGGGTTCAGCTAGACATCTTCTATTACGGGCTTACAGAAAGAGCTCATATTTCCCTAGACTACTCAGCTGGTGGATCCATCCACATGAGAAAGACAATTGAAGAAGCTCAAGAGTTCATTGATACAGTTGCCAGAAATTAGCATCTATACCTAAGCAGTGAACCTTCCATGAAAGAAGAGGTTAAAACAGTGACTACTGAACTCAGTCCTACAGAACAAGCTACTGAATTCAATCAGCAATTGGATTTTCTAACAAAACAGTTAGCCAAATTCAAGGAGAGACTACAAGAGACAAGGATGGCTAATATAAATATGGAAGTACAATTAAAGCAAACAAAGCAGCAGCTGTCAAAATAAATAACAGAAGAGTGCCAAGCAGTTCAATTGAGAAGTGGGAAAACATTAAATACCTCACCTCAAGGCAGCAAAAAGCCAAGAAATGAGCAAACTATCCAAAATCCATCTGAGGACAGTAAGAGCCCAGAGAGGAATAATTCTGGCGCTCAAATGCCAGAAATCGGGTGGAAGGCTGGCGCTGAACGCCCAAACCATGCTCAGTCCTGGCGTTCAACACTAGAAACAAGCAAGGAATTGGCATTGAACGCCCAAAGGAAGCACAGTTCTGGCGTTCAGACGCCATGAACAGGTGAGGAGTTGGCGTCTAATGTCACTCCAGCTTCCAACCCTGGCATTTAAATGCCAGTGAGGGATCAGACATACACAAGTGCTGATAACAACCCCTCTAAAAAGGCTTCTCCAACCACTTCTGTAGGAAATAAGCCTGCAGCAACTAAGGTTGAGGAATATAAAGCCAAGATACCTTATCCTCAAAAACTCCGCCAAGAGGAGCAGGATAAGCAATTTGCTCGCTTTGTAGATTATCTCAGGACTCTTGAAATAAAGATTCCGTTTGCAGAGGCACTTGAGCAAATACCCCCTTATGCCAAGTTCATGAAAGAGATCTTGAGTCATAAGAAGGATTGGAGAGAAACTGAAAAAGTTCTCCTCACAGAAGAATGCAGTGCAGTCATTCTGAAAAGCTTTCCAGAAAAGCTTAAAGATCCTGGGAGCTTTCTGATACCATGCACCTTAGAGGGTAATTGCACCAAGACAGCTTTATGTGATCTTGGGACAAGCATCAACTTAATACCTGCATCCACTATCAGAAAGCTTGGTTTAACTGAAGAAGTTAAACCAACCCGGATATGTCTCCAACTTGCTGATGGTTCTATTAAATACCCATCAGGCGTGATTGAGGACATGATTGTCAGGGTTGGGCCATTCGCCTTTCCCACTGACTTCGTAGTGCTGGAAATGGAGGAGCACAAGAGTGCTACTCTCATTCTAGGAAGACCTTTCCTAGCAACTGGACGAACTCTCATTGATGTCCAAAAGGGGGAAGTAACACTGAGAGTCAATGAGGATGAGTTTAAGTTGAATACTGTCAAGGCCATGCAGCATCCAGACACATCAAAAGACTGCATGAAAGTTGATCTTATTGACTCTCTGGTGGAGGAGATCAACATGGCTGAGAGTCTCGAATCAGAGCTGGAAAACATCTTTAAAGATATTCCGCCTGATCTAGAGGATTTAGAGGAATTGAAAGAGCCTCTGAAACTTCCTCAGGAAGAGGAAAAACCTCCTAAACCCGAGCTCAAACCATTACCACCATCCCTGAAATATGCATTTCTGGGAGAAGGTGACACTTTTCCAGTTATCATAAGCTCTGCTTTAAATCCACAGGAAGAGGAAGCACTAATTCAAGTGCTAAGGACACACAAGACAGCTCTTGGGTGGTCCATAGGTGACCTTAAGGGCATAAGGCCAGCTAGATGCATGTACAAGATCTTATTGGAGGACAATGCTAAGCCAGTGGTTCAACCACAGAGGCGGCTAAATCCAGCCATAAAGAAAGTGGTGCAGAAAGAGGTCACCAAATTACTGGAGGCTGGGATTATTTATCCTATTTCTGATAGCCCCTGGGTGAGCCCTGTCCAAGTTGTCCCCAAAAAGGGAGGCATGACAGTGGTTCATAATAAAAAAATGAACTGGTTCCTACAAGAACAGTTACAGGGTGGCGCATGTGTATTGACTACAGAAGGCTCAATACAGCCACCAGAAAGGATTATTTTCCTTTACCATTCATAGACCAGATGCTAGAAAGATTAGCAGGTCATGATTATTACTTCTTTTTGGATGGCTATTCAGGCTACAACCAAATTGCAGTAGATCCCCAGGATCAAGAGAAAACAGCATTCACATGTCCATCTAGAGTGTTTGCTTACAGAAGGATGCCATTTGGGCTGTGTAATGCACCTGCAACCTTTCAGAGATGCATGCTCTCTATTTTCTCTGATATGGTGGAAAAATTTATGGAAGTCTTCATGGATGACTTCTCAGTATATGGAGACTCATTCAGCTCCTGTCTTGATCACCTAACACTTGTTCTGAAAAGATGCCAAGAGACCAACCTAGTTTTAAACTGGGAAAAATGTCACTTTATGGTGACTGAAGGGATTGTCCTTGGGCATAAAATTTCAAATAAGGGAATAGAGGTAGATCAAGCTAAAGTGGAAGTAATTGAAAAATTACCACCACCTGCTAATGTTAAGGCAATCAGAAGCTTTCTGGGGCATGCAGGATTCTACAGGAGGTTTATAAAGGATTTTTCAAAAATCGCAAAACCCCTGAGTAATCTGCTGGCTGCTGACACGGTAATTGTGTTTGACACAGAGTGCCTGCAAGCATTTGAGACTCTGAAAGCTAAGCTGGTCACAACACCAGTTATTTCTGCACCAGACTGGACATTACCATTTGAACTAATGTGTGATGCCAGTGACCACGCCATTGGTGCAGTACTGGGGCAGAGGCATGACAAGCTTCTGCATGTCATTTATTATGCTAGCCGTGTTTTAAATGATGCCCAGAAAAATTACACAACCACAGAAAAAGAGTTGTTTGCAGTGGTTTATGCCATTGACAAGTTTAGATCATACTTAGTAGGATTAAAAGTGATTGTGTACACTGACCATGCTGCTCTTAAATATCTACTCACCAAGCAGGATTCAAAACCCAGGCTCATAAGATGGGTGTTGCTTCTGCAAGAGTTTGATATAGAAATAAGAGATAGAAAAGGAACAGAGAACCAAGTGGCTGATCATCTGTCCCGGATAGAGCCAATAGAAGGGGCGTTCCCCCCTTCTTTTGAGATCTCTAAAACCTTTCTGGATGAGCATTTGTTTGCCATTCAGGAAACACCATGGTTTGCAGACATTGCAAACTATAAAGCTGCAAGGTTCATACCCAAGGAGTATAGAAGGCAACAAAAGAAAAAATTAATTACTGATATAAAGTACTACTTGTGGGATGAATCCTATCTCTTTAAGAGATGTGCAGACGGAATAATCCGTAGGTGTGTGCCTAGAGAAGAAGCACAGAAGATCTTATGGAATATTAACATAGAGGAGTCATAGGAATATTAACATAGAGGAGTGCTAGAGGGTCAGTAATTTTGTGATTTGTAGCCATCAATTAGTCATCACTAGTATTTTTAATAGCATGAGATTATATCCAATAATGATGTGGGATTACTGATGAGCGGATATTTTATACGCTTTTTGGGGTTAATTTCATATAGTTTTGAGTATGTTCTCGTTAGTTCTTAGTCTATTTTCATTAGTTTTTAGGAAAAATTCATATTTCTGGACTTTACTATGAGTTGTGTGTTTTTCTGTAATTTCAGGTATTTTTCTGGCTGAAATTGAAGGAGCTGAGCAAAAATCTGATTCAGGCTGAAAAAGGACTGCTGATGCTGTTGGATTCTGACCTCCCTGCACTCAAAGTGGATTTTCTGGAGCTACAGAACTCAAAATGGCATGCTTCCAATTGCGTTGGAAAGTAGACATCCAGGGCTTTCCAGAAATATATAATAGTTCATACTTTGCACAAGGATAGACGATGTAAACTGGCGTTCAACGCCAGTTCTCTGCCCAATTCTGGCGTCCAGCGCCAGAAAAGGATCAAAAGCTGGAGTTGAACGCCCAAACTGGCATAAAAACTGGCATTCAACTCCACAAATGGCCTCTGCACGTGAATTGCTTAAAATCTCAGCCCCAGCACACACCAAGTGGGCCCCAGAAGTGGATCTCTGCATCATCCATCATAGTCCACTCATATTTTGTAACCCTAGGCTACTAGTTTAGTATTTAAACAACTTTTAGAGATTTATTTTGTACCTCATGACATTTTAGATCTAAACTTTGTATTCTCTGACAGCATGAGTCTCTAAACCCCATTGTTGGGGGTGAAGAGCTCTGCTGTGTCTCGATGAATTAATGCAAGTATTTCTGTTTTCCATTCAAACACGCTTGTTCCTATCTAAGATGTTCATTCGCGCTTAACTGTGATGGAGGTGATGATCTGTGACACTCATCACCTTCCTCAACCCATGAACGTATGCCTGACAACCACCTCCGTTCTATATACGATTGAATGAGTATCTCTTAGATTCCTTAATCAGAATCTCCGTGGTATAAGCTAGAACTGATGGCGGCATTCATGAGAACCCGGAAGGTCTAAACCTTGTCTGTGGTATTCCGAGTAGGATTCAAGGATTGAATGACTGTGACGAGCTTCAAACTCCTGAAGGCTGGGCGTTAGTGACAGATGCAAAAGGATAGTAAATCCTATTCCAACCGAATCGAGAACCAACCGGTGATTAGCCGTGCTGTGACAGAGCGCGTGAGCGTAGTTTTCACTGGAAGGATGGAAGGTAGCCATTGACAACGGTGATCCACCAACACACAGCTGGCCATAGGAGGACGTGCGTGCGTGAACAAGAAGACAGAGGAAAGCAGAGATTCAGAAGACAAAGCATCTCCAAAACTCCAACATATTCTCCATTACTGCATAACAAGTAACCTTTAATCCATGCTCTATTGTTTATTTGCAATTCAACCAATAAACATAATTAACTTCCTGACTAAGATTTACAAGATAACCATAGATTGCTTCAAACTAACAATCTCCGTGGGATTCGACCCTTACTCACGTGAGGTATTACTTGGACGACCCAGTGCACTTGCTGGTCAGTGGTACGAGTTGTGAAAAGTGTGATTCACAATTTGTGCACCTAGTTTTTGGCGCCGTTGCCGGGGATTGTTCGTGTTTGGACAACTAACAGTTTATTTTGTTGCTTAGATTAGGAAAAATTTCTCTTTTTTTGGTTTAGAGTCTTTTATTATTTATCCCTTGTTAAAACACTTTAAATTTATAACTCAGTTAGTTAGAACGTGGTGTTTATGTTCATGGTAATTGGCTATCATATTTTTTTAAACCTTTTTCAAAAATAATTTTTCTATTAAATCCTGTGCCAAACTTTAAGTTTGGTGTTTTCAAAAATAATCTTTCTTAAAATTTTCGAAAATTCCATAACTCATTTGGCTAGAGCGTTAATCTGTGTTCTTGGTAATTGTGTTAGAGTCTTTTATATTCTTTTCAAAACCTTCTTTTTCATAAATAATATTTTCTCTATTAAATTTTGTGCCAAACTTTAAGTTTGGTGTTTTCTTGTTGATTTCCCTTTGGTTTTCGAAAATTTTGGTTTGGTTTTCTAAAAATTTTAAGTTTGGTGTTCTTTCTTCATGTTCTTGTGTTCTTGTGAGTCTTCAAAGTGTTCTTGAGTTTTCCTTGTGTCTTGATCTTAAAATTTTTAAATTTGGTATTCCTTGGTGTTTTCCCTCCAAAATTTTCAAAAACAAGGAGCATTAGATCTAAAAATTTTAAATCTTGTACTATCTTATTGTTTTTCTCTCTCCTCACTAAATTTAAAAATATCTTTTCTCTCTATTTTTAAAACAAATTTTCGAAAATTAATAAAAAAAAATAAAAAATATAATAATAAATAAATAAATGAATAGATAAAAAGGTAAATCAATCCAAGTTATATCCCTTTATCCATCATGGACATAAGTGGAAATGAACAGTCCAGGAGGACTCTGGGTCATATTCTAACCCCTCTACTGCTTCATATGGGAGTAGCATCTGCATACCCTCCATTGGAGTCAGTAGCTTTGAGTTGAATCCTCAGCTCATTATCATGGTGCAGCAAAGCTGCCAGTATTCCAGTCTTCCACAGGAAGAACCTACAGAGTTTCTGGCACAATTTTTACAAATTGCTGACACAGTACATGATAAGGAAATAGATCAGGATGTCTACAGACTATTACTGTTTCTATTTGCGGTAAAAGATCAAGCTAAGAGGTGGTTAAATAACCAACCTAAGGCCAGCATAAAGACATGGAAACAGCTAACAGAAAAATTCCTGAATCAATATTTTCCTCCAAAAAGGATGACACAGCTAAGGCTGGACATCCAAGGCTTCAAGCAAGGAGATAATGAATCTCTTTATGATGCCTGGGAGAGATACAGAGAGATGCTACGAAAATGCCCCTCTGAAATGTTTTCAGAGTGGGTTCAGTTAGACATCTTCTACTATGGGCTTGCAGAAGGAGCTCAGATGTCTCTAGATTACTCAGCTGGTGGATCTATCCACATGAGAAAGACAATTGAAGAGGCTCAAGAGCTCATTGATACAGTTGCCAGGAATCAGCATCTGTACCTAAGCAGCAACCCTTCCATGAATGAAGAGGTTAAAACAGTAACTGCTGAATTCAGTACTGTAAAACAAGCTGCTGAATTCAATCAGCAATTGGATTTTCTAACAAGGCAGCTAGCTGAATTCAAGGACAGGCTACAAGAGACAAGGATAGCTAATATACATATGGACGAACAGTTTAAGCAAACAAAGCAGCAGCTATCAAGGCAAATAGCAGAAGAATGCCAAGCAGTTCAATTAAGGAGTGGGAAAACATTAAAAACCCCACCTCAAGGCATCAAAAATTCAAGAAATGAGCAACCCACCAAAGATTCACCTGAGGACAGTAAGAGCCCAGGGAAAAATAATTCTGGCGCTAAAACGCCAGAAAATGGGTGGGAGGCTGGCGCTGAACGCCCAGACCATGCCCAAAACTGGCGTTCAACGCCAGAAACAAGGCAGAATTGGCGTTCAACGCCAGAAATGGGCAAGAATTTGGCGTTGAACGCCCAAATGGGGCAGAATCCAGCGTTGAACGCCCAAAATGGGCACATTTCTGGCGTTCAGGCGCCAGGAACAGACAGTGAGCTGGCGTCTAACGTCACTCCAGCTTCTGACTCTGGCACTCAATTGCCAGTGAGGGATCAGAAACACACAAGTGCTGATAACAACCCCTCTAAAAAGGCTTCTTTAACCACTAAGGTTGAGGAATATAAAGCCAAGATACCTTATCCTCAAAAACTCCGGAAAGAAGAGCAGGATAAGCAATTTGCTCGCTTTGCAGATTATCTAAGGACTCTTGAAATAAAGATTCCATTTGCAGAGGCACTTGAGCAAATACCTTCTTATGCCAAGTTCATGAAAGAGATCTTGAGTCATAAAAAGGAGTGGAGAGAAACAGAAAGAGTTCTTCTCACTGAAGAATGCAGTGCAGTCATTCTGAAAAGCTTTCCTGAAAAGCTTAAAGACCCTGGAAGTTTTCTGATACCATGCATATTAGAAGGTGATTGCACCAAGACAGCTTTATGCGATCTTGGGGCAAGCATCAACCTAATACCTGCATCCACTATCAGAAAGCTTGGTTTAACTGAAAAAGTTAAACCAACCCGGATATGTCTTCAACTTGCTGATGGCTCCACTAAATACCCATCAGGCGTGATTGAAGACATGATTGTCAGGGTTGGGCCATTCGCCTTTCCCACTGACTTTGTTGTGCTGGAAATGGAGGAACACAAGAGTGCTACTCTCATTCTAGGAAGACCCTTCCTAGCAACTGGACGATCCCTTATTGACGTCCAACAGGGGAAAATAACCCTGAGAGTCAATGATGATGAGTTCAAGTTGAACGCTGTCAAAGCCATGCAGCATCCAGACACATCAACAGACTGCATGAAAGTTGATCTTATTGACTCCTTGGTAGAAGAGATCAACATGGCTGAGAGTCTCGAATTAGAGTTGGAATACATCTTTAAAGATGTTCAGCCTGATTTAGAGGATTCAGAGGACATAAAAGAGCCTCTGAAATTTCTTCTAAAATAGGAAAAACCTCCTAAACCCGAGCTCAAGCCATTACCACCATCCTTGAAATATGCATTTCTAGGAGAAGGTGATACTTTTCCAGTGATCATAAGCTCTGCTCTAAGTTCACAGGAAGAGGAAGCACTTATTCAAGTGCTAAGGACACACAAGACAGCTCTTGGGTGGTCCATAGGTGACCTTAAGGGCATAAGCCCAGCTAGATGCATGCACAAAATCCTATTGGAGGATAATGCCAAACCAGTGGTTCAACCACAGAGGCGGCTAAATCCAGCCATGAAGGAAGTGGTGCAGAAAGAGGTCACCAAATTACTAGAGGCTGGGATTATTTATCCCATTTCTGATAGCCCCTGGGTGAGCCCTGTTCAAGTCGTCCCAAAAAAGGGAGGTATGACAGTGATTCATAATGAAAAAAATGAACTGGTTCCTACAAGAACAGTTACAGGGTGGCGCATGTGTATTGACTACAGAAGGCTCAATACAGCCACCAGAAAGGATCATTTTCCTTTACCATTCATAGACCAGATGCTAGAAAGACTAGCAGGTCATGATTATTACTGCTTTTTGGATGGCTATTCAGGCTATAACCAGATTGCAGTGGATCCCCAGGATCAAGAGAAAACAGCATTCACATGTCCATCTGGAGTGTTTGCTTATAGAAGGATGCCCTTTGGGCTATGTAATGCGCCTGCAACCTTCCAGAGATGCATGCTCTCTATTTTCTCTGACATGGTGGAAAAATTTCTAGAAGTCTTCATGGATGACTTCTCAGTTTATGGAGAATCATTCAGCTCCTGTCTTGATCACCTGAAACTTGTTTTGAAAAGATGCCAAGAAACCAACCTAGTTTTAAACTGGGAAAAGTGTCACTTCATGGTGACTGAAGGAATTGTTCTTGGGCATAAAATCTCAAACAAGGGAATTGAGGTGGATCAAGCAAAAATAGAGGTAATTGAAAAATTACCACCACCTGCCAATGTTAAGGCAATCAGAAGCTTTTTGGGGCATGCAGGATTCTATAGGAGGTTTATAAAGGATTTTTCAAAAATTGCAAAACCTCTAAGCAATCTGCTAGCTGCTGACACGCCATTTGTGTTTGACACTAAGTGCCTGCAGGCGTTTGAAACGCTGAAAGCTAAGTTGGTCACAGCACCAGTCATTTCTGCACCAGACTGGACATTACCATTTGAGCTGATGTGTGATGCTAGTGATCATGCCATTGGTGCAGTATTGGGACAGAGGCATGACAAGCTTCTGCATGTCATTTATTATGCCAGTCGCGTTCTAAATGATGCCCAGAAAAATTACACAACCACAGAAAAAGAACTACTTGTAGTGGTTTACGCCATTGACAAGTTCAGATCATATTTAGTAGGATCAAAAGTGATTGTGTATACTGACCATGCTGCTCTTAAATATCTACTCACAAAGCAGGATTCAAAACCCAGGCTCATCAGATGGGTATTGCTTCTGCAAGAGTTTGATATAGAAATAAGAGACAGAAAAGGGATAGAGAACCAAGTGGCTGATCATCTGTCCCGGATAGAGCCAATGGAAGGGACGTCCCTCCCTTCTCTTGAGATCTCTGAGACGTTTCCTGATGAGCATTTATTTGCCATTCAGGAAGCACCATGGTTTGCCGATATTGCAAACTATAAAGCTGCAAGGTTCATACCTAAGGAGTACAACAGGATACAAAAGAAGAAATTAATCACTGATGCAAAGTACTACTTGTGGGATGAACCTTATCTCTTTAAGAGATGTGCAGACGGAATCATCCGTAGGTGTGTGCCTAGAGAAGAAGCACAGAGGATCCTGTGGCATTGCCACGGATCTCAATATGGAGGCCATTTCGGAGGTGAGCGAACAGCCACCAAGGTCCTCCAATGTGGCTTCTATTGGCCCACACTCTATAAAGATTCCCGAGAGTTTGTACGTAATTGTGACAGTTGCCAAAGAGCTGGTAATCTGCCTCATGGTTACGCCATGCCTCAACAAGGAATCTTGGAAATTGAGTTGTTTGACGTATGGGGAATTGACTTCATGGGACCTTTCCCACCATCATACTCAAACACTTATATTCTGGTGGCAGTTGACTATGTATCAAAATGGGTTGAGGCTATTGCCACACCCACCAATGATACTAAAACAGTGCTGAAGTTCCTCCAGAAACATATCTTTAGCAGGTTTGGTGTTCCTAGAGTACTAATCAGTGATGGGGGCACTCACTTCTGCAATAAACAGCTTTACTCTGCCATGGTTCGGTATGGAATTCGCCACAAGGTGGCCACTCCATATCATCCACAAACCAATGGGCAAGCTGAAGTCTCTAACAGAGAATTAAAGAGAATCCTGGAACGGACAGTAAATACCCGTAGAAAGGATTGGGCACGGAGCTTGGATGATGCTCTGTGCGCTTACAGGACAGCATTCAAGACCCCCATAGGGACATCTCCATACCAACTCGTGTATGGTAAGGCATGTCACCTGCCCGTGGAACTGGAACATAAGGCCTACTGGGCAACCAGATTCCTAAACTTTGATGCCAAATTAGCAGGAGAAAAACGATTGCTCTAGCTAAATGAGCTAGAGGAATTCAGATTCACAGTTTTCGAAAATGCCAAGCTTTATAAAGAAAAATAAAAAAAATGGCATGACAAAAAGCTGTCATCTAGAATCTTTGAACCAGGACAGAAGGTCCTGTTGTTTAACTCTAGACTCAGGCTATTCCCCGGGAAACTGAAATCCCGGTGGAGGGGACCATACGTGATTACAAGTGTGTCACCATATGGTTATGTGGAGCTTCAAGATATTGATTCTGATAAGAAGTTCATTGTCAATGGACAGAGAATCAAGCATTATCTTGAAGGCAACATCGAGCAAGAATGCTCAAGGCTGAAGCTAGATTAAAAGCTCAGCCAGGTCCAGCTAAAGACAATAAAGAAGCGCTTGCTGGGAGGCAACCCAGCCATGGGGCAACAATCCTCTAAGCATTTTTCCCTATTTCTATTTTTATTTTTTATTTGTTTATATAAAGTTCATTGATAATAAGGTAAATAATCATTTACAGAAGACCTCGGCACACAAAACAGAGAAAAGAATCTCACTGGCAAGAAAATGCCAGTAAAAGAGCATTTTGGGCGTTCAACGCCCAAAATGGGCATCCACTGGGCGCTGAACGCCAGTTATGGTAGCAGTTGGGCGTTCAACGCCAGAAAGGGGCACCCACTGGGCGTTGAACGCCAGTAATGGCAGCAGCTGGGCGTTGAACGCCCAGGAGAGCAGCAATTGGGCACTGAACGCCCAAAACAAGCAGTGTTTGGGCGTTCAAATGCCAGGAAGGCAGGGAGGAGCCAAATTCATTTTTTCCACACGTATTTCCATTTTAATTTCAAATTTTATGCTTCAATGCATGATTTTTACATGAACATGTCAAGAACCCTGATTTCTAAAATCCTTAATTTCTAAAAATCCATCTTTCCAAATTCAATCCAACTCTTTTCAAATCTTTTCTGAAAACAAATCTATCTTTTTCACTCCAAAATCTTTTCAACTAATCCATATCTTTTTCAAATCTCCATATTATCTTTTTCAAAATTTAGATTTATCTTTTTCAAAAATCTATCATATCTTTTCAAAATTAAACTATATCTTCTATCTTATCTTTTTCAACTCAATCTTTTTATCTTATCTTTTCGAATTTTTCGAAAACCCACCCCCCATCCCTTTAAATTTGGGTTCGGCCTCCCTCCTCCTCCATCAACAATTGCACCTAGCTCTCCTTCTATCCCTCTCCTTTCTTTTCTTTTGCTTGAGGACAAGCAAACCTCTAAGTTTGGTGTGTTTATCCGAGATCACTAAGATCATGGCTCCTAAAGGAAAACAACCCACTCCAAGAGGCAAGAAAGAGAGTATTCCAAAACCACTTTGGAATCAAGGGAAGTTCTTATCTAAAGAACATTCAGACCATTATCTTAAAGTAATGGGTCTGAGATCAGTGATCCCAGAAGTTAGATTCGATCTGAAAGAAGATGAATATCCGGAGATCCAGGAGCAAATTCGAATCAGGAACTGGGAAGTCCTAGCTAATCCTGAAACGAAAGTAGGAAGGAACATGGTCCAGGAGTTCTATGCTAATATGTGGCAGACTGACAAGCAAAAACTATCTGGAACTGCCTTCTATGAATTTCGGACCATGGTCAGAGGGAAGATTGTTCATACTACCCCTGACAAGATTAGGGAGATCTTAAAGCTACCTCAACTAAAGGATGATCCAGACTCCTTCAACAGGAGGATGATGAGAGCAGACATTGATCTGGATAAGATTCTAGAGGACATATGTATCCCTGGAGCCAGGTGGACCACCAACACAAAGGGTGTCCCAAATCAACTCAAGAGGGAGGATCTCAAACCAATCGCCAGAGGATGGCTGGATTTCATTGGGCGTTCTCTGTTGCCCACTAGCAACCGTTCTGAAGTCACAGTTAAAAGAGCAGTGATGATCCATTGCATCATGATGGGGAAGGAAGTGGAGGTTCATCAGCTGATTTCAACTGAACTCTACAAGATTGCTAACAAAAATTCTAAAGAAGCCAGGTTGGCTTATCCAAGCGTGATTTCTCTGCTCTGCAAGGACGCTGGAGTAAGAATGGGAATAACTGAATATATCCTAATTGAAAAGTCAATCACCAAAGCATCAATGGAAAAACAACAAGTACAGGAGGATCCCATCAAGAAGAGAGCACAGGAATCCCTCCCAGAGATCCCTCAATCTGAATACTGGGAGTATCTTAAGACGTCTGTTACCAAGATACGGGAAGCTATGGAGCAAATAATAAAAGAACAAAAGGAACACAGTCAAATGCTGACCTATATGTTTAAAGAACAAGAGGAGTAGGGGCGTGACTTAAGGGAACTGAAGCGCCAAAAGTCTTCTCTTGTAGGACCGAGCACCCCAAGGATCAGAGGAACCCCCGTGCCCCCAGAATAAAGGTTGTTAATTTCCAATTTCTGCCTTAACTCTGTGACAATGTCCTTATAAAAGTTTACCTTAGAAGTCATATAGTAGTAATTAGTATCTATTTTGATTTTATCTCCAGTTAAGCTATAGTTTATTTTTCTCATCATCAGCAAACATGAATAAAGTAGTAGATCTTTTGAATAAGAGGCAATAAAATTTCGAGTTTAATAAGAGAAATTCTAATTAGTTAAATGTGGTGGCAATGCTTTCTGTCTTCTGAATGAATGCTTGAACAGTGCATATGTCTTTTGAATTTGTTGTTTAAGACTGTTAAATATGTTGGCTCTTGAAAGAATGATGAACATGAGACATGTTATTGATAATCTGAAAAATAAAAAAAATGATTCTTGAAGCAAGAAAAAGCAGCAAAGAACAAAGCTTGCAAAAAAAAAAAAGAAAAAGAAAAAGAAAAAGTAAGCAGAAAAAGCCAATAACCCTTAAAACCAAAAGGCAAGGGCAAATAAAAGGGATCCCAAGGCTTTGAGCATCAGTGGATAGGAGGGCCTAAAGGAATAAAATCCTGGTCTAAGCGGCTAAACCAAGCTGTCCCTAACCATGTGCTTGTGGCGTGAAGGTGTCAAGTGAAAACTTGAGACTGAGCGGTTAAAGTCAAGGATCAAGCGAAACGAAGAGTGTGATTAAGAACTCTGGACACCTCTAATTGGGGACTTTAGCAAAGCTGAGTCACAATCTGAAAAGGTTCACCCAGTTATGTGTCTGTGGCATTTATGTATCTGGTGGTAATATTGGAAAACAAAGTGCTTAGGGCCACGGCCAAGACTCATAAAGAAGCTGTGTTCAAGAATCATCACACTGAACTAAGAGAATCAATAACACTATCTGAATTCTGAGTTCCTATAGATGCCAATCACTCTGAGCTTCAATGGATAAAGTGAGATGCCAAAACTGTTCAGAAGCAAAAAGCCACTAGCCCCGCTCATCTAATTAGAATCTGAGCTTCATTCAAAAACTCTGAGATATTATTGCTTCTCAACCTATTAGTCTTCTATTTTATTTGTCTAGTTGCTTGAGGACAAGCAACAGTTTAAGTTTGGTGTTGTGATGAGCGGATATTTTATACGCTTTTGGGGGTTAATTTCATATAGTTTTGAGTATGTTCTCGTTAGTTCTTAGTCTATTTTCATTAGTTTTTAGGAAAAATTCATATTTCTGGACTTTACTATGAGTTGTGTGTTTTTCTGTAATTTCAGGTATTTTTCTGGCTGAAATTGAAGGAGCTGAGCAAAAATCTGATTCAGGCTGAAAAAGGACTGCTGATGCTGTTGAATTCTGACCTCCCTGCACTCAAAGTAGATTTTCTGGAGCTACAGAACTCAAAATGGCATGCTTCCAATTGCGTTGGAAAGTAGACATCCAGGGCTTTCCAGCAATATATAATAGTCCATACTTTGCACAAGGATAGATGACGTAAACTGGCGTTCAACGCCAGTTCTCTGCCCAATTCTGGCGTCCAGCGCCAGAAAAGGATCAAAAGCTGGAGTTGAACGCCCAAACTGGCATAAAAACTGGCGTTCAACTCCACAAATGGCCTCTGCACGTGAATTGCTTAAGTCTCAGCCCAGCACACACCAAGTGGGCCCCAGAAGTGGATCTCTGCATCATCCATCATAGTCCACTCATATTTTGTAACCCTAGGCTACTAGTTTAGTATTTAAACAACTTTTAGAGATTTATTTTGTACCTCATGACATTTTAGATCTAAACTTTGTATTCTCTGACAGCATGAGTCTCTAAACCCCATTGTTGGGGGTGAGGAGCTCTGCTGTGTCTCGATGAATTAATGCAAGTATTTCTGTTTTCCATTCAAACACGCTTGTTCCTATCTAAGATGTTCATTCGCGCTTAACTGTGATGGAGGTGATGATCTGTGACACTCATCACCTTCCTCAACCCATGAACGTGTGCCTGACAACCACCTCCGTTCTATATACGATTGAATGAGTATCTCTTAGATTCCTTAATCAGAATATCCGTGGTATAAGCTAGAACTGATGGCGGCATTCATGAGAACCCGGAAGGTCTAAACCTTGTCTGTGGTATTCCGAGTAGGATTCAAGGATTGAATGACTGTGACGAGCTTCAAACTCCTGAAGGCTGGGCGTTAGTGACAGATGCAAAAGGATAGTAAATCCTATTCCAACCGAATCGAGAACCAACCGGTGATTAGCCGTGCTGTGACAGAGCGCGTGAGCGTAGTTTTCACTGGAAGGATGGAAGGTAGCCATTGACAACGGTGATCCACCAACACACAGCTGGCCATAGGAGGACATGCGTGCGTGAACAAGAAGACAGAGGAAAGCAGAGATTCAGAAGACAAAGCATCTCCAAAACTCCAACATATTCTCCATTACTGCATAACAAGTAACCTTTAATCCATGCTCTATTGTTTATTTGCAATTCAACCAATAAACATAATTAACTTCCTGACTAAGATTTACAAGATAACCATAGATTGCTTCAAACCAACAATCTCCGTGGGATTCGACCCTTACTCACGTGAGGTATTACTTGGACGACCCAGTGCACTTGCTGGTCAGTGGTACGAGTTGTGAAAAGTGTGATTCACAATTTGTGCACCAATTACTCACTATTTTTTTGCTGTTAAAGTACTGGTCAAATTTTAATATGACCCCCAAGAATTTTTCTAGCAACATATTCTTATGAGGCAGGGACATGCCCCCGCCCCCGCCTTTGTCCTAGCTCTCTCATAAATCAGTCCTCGTTTCTATGATGGATAACAGGGATCCTGTATTTATTAGGGACTTGGGCATATTTAATAAAAGCAAAAAAATTTCAAAAACATAAAAAAAAAAGATTAAGTACTTTCCCTAATCTCTTGGGTCAAAATCAAAATCATCTCCGACCTTTTTTCTTATTAATATCATCATCGACGTTACAAAACGTTATAAAATCACACTTTTCCTAATTTTGGACCAAAATACTCTCTTCTGAACCAGCTTTCCCTAAACATCCATGGCAACATGACCTTCTTCTACCCTTACAAAACTTATGTTCAGGAATTTTCTGCCAAATCCCAACTCCTTCGGGACTCACTCTCTCAAATCTTGACGCTCTTCTACCCTCTCACTGCCCGCCTCCGAGACGCCGCCACCATCCACTACAACGACTAAGGAGCCTTCTTCATCCAATCCCGAACCCAAACACCTCTCTCTCAGATCCTCTTCCCCTAATTTCGACATCATCCAAAATCTTCTCCCTACTACCAACTCTAAAACCATGCAACTCTCCAATGCCTCCATGCTCCTTGTCCATTTTACCTTGTTCGGTTGCAGCGTCACTGCCGTCACCATCTCCCTCACTCACAAGATCGCTGACTTTGTAGCCTTGATCACTCTCCTCAAGGCTTGGATCGCTGCCCGCATTGGCGGAGACACCCGACCGGTGGTCTCTGAACTGACCATCGGATTCGCTCTCTTCCCTCCGAGAGAGATTCTTCCCACTAGGATGTTAGGCTCCATGAACATCGCGGTGGAAAAGTTCACAACGAGGAGGCTCATTTTCAAGTCCTCGAAGGTAGAGAGCTCAACAAGAGTGTGAAAAGTTAGGGTGCGATGACGCTTCAGTTTGAGTCATCGAGGATTGACGTAGTGCTTGGTCTCATTTGGAGATGCGAATTGTTATCTTCAAAATGTAAAACGCCTTCAGCGTTGTTCCAGGCAGTGAACCTGCGACCACGAATGGAACCTCCGATTCCAAAGACGGCGTTAGAGAACTTCATGTGGGTGTTTGCAAGGTGAGCTTTGGTGTAATGGGAAATGAAGGGTATTTTGGTCCAAAAATTAGAGAAAGCATGATTTTATAACGTTTTGTAATGTTGAGGATGATATTAATAAAAAAAAGGTCGGAGATGATTTTAATTTTTACCCAAGACATTAGCAACGGAAAAAGTACTTAACAAAAAAAAAACCTACCAATAATCACCATTCACAAGCAATAATTTTCAATAGCATCAACATAATGAAACAATGAGGCAATACATTCAGCTTAGTTATAACAATTACCACAAGTTAACAATCAATACAAGAACAATTAGCAAATTAATAAATTCAGCACAATAGAAAAATTATAAAATAGCAACAACACCAACAATTAAAATTTAAAACAAAGCAACAACATCAACAATTAAATAAAAACAAGAAAAAACAATAGCAAATAAAGGCTAAAAATCACCTTCGACGAAAGCTGAAATTTGAACACAAAAGAGGGAGATGAAGTACAGATAAATGTCGGAACTCAAATTGAGACGAGAAAGAGAGCATTGGAGCATAGATGAGGAAGACACAGGAGACGGAACTGGAACAACGGCCGCGGAATAGTGGCGACGCATCTGCCTCGAATGGGTCAAGCGGTGACAACGATATTCTCCTCGGCTAGGCGCGCCGAGTACGACGTCAATATACGTTATCCCCGGGATGGGACTCAGGCGCGCGACGAATCAACGATGCAGTGCTGCGATGATGAGCCGGTTACCAGCAATGAGAGGGGAGTTTGGCAGTAAAGGGGTAGGAAGTGGCGGACATTGGAGGTGACTGGTAAAAAGAGAGGGTTTGAATTTTGCTGAGATAGTGAAAAGAGAGCAAGTGAGAGAAGTGACGACAGTTAGGGATTTAGAGTTCTTATATATATATATATATAAGTCATTTCACATATACGGGTTCTCATGGGATGGGGATCGAGTACACAGGTCCTTGTTTCCCATCTCCGCAAGTACAAAAACACTCCCGTATCTGTACTTTGACAAGTAAATTTTTGCAGATATTTGTCCCGCTAAAAAATTTTGTAAATATAAAATTATGTGTTAAATTAAATAATATAATTTTAGATCATTATCTCCTTAGTATTACTAATTTGATTAAACTTTTAAAAAATTAGTTATGATAAAACAGAAGTATTTCACTTGTAATTTGAGGACGATACCTTGCTTTTTTGCCTACTGATAAAAATGTCTTGAAAAATATGAGAATTCTAGACATTTTTTCTATGTCCAATCATGATTGCTCTTAAAAATAAATAGGAGTGGGCAGAACAAACAATAAGCAAATTGTGATGTCTATGTGACGTTATTTGTGACTTATTTGAGTGTCCCTCTAGATGCATACCCATGTAAAGTTGCAATATGAAAACTAATAGTTTAAAAAGTGGAAATTAAAGTAGATTAGCAGTTGAAAAAACAAAAATACTATCATGAGTAGATAAGCTTGTTCTCATAAAAGCTATTTTCAATACTTTGTCCAAGTTCCATATTAACTTATTTAACATTTCTAAGAGTGTAGTAAACAAAACCATTCAACTACATAAAAAGTTCTTTTTTTTTTTTGGAAAACAAGGAAAATGTAGAATTAGAAATCCGTTAGTAAAACTGGATTTAATCCTAAAGCCAAAAATGTATGGTAATTTAAGGGTGGGAGACCTAATTTTAAAATAATGTTTTGTTAATGACCATGGAAGTTTTTGAAATCTTTCATGGAAGAGAGTGTTTTTTTTCAAATTACAAATTAGACTTTAAGAAATTGGTGGGGAATACTCGGAAGAATATCATACGAGGATAAAATTGAAAATGAGTCAAACCGAATTAAGTCAGGTAAAATTCAAAATCGACTCACAGCTTAACTCGTTAACAATCAAGCTGGAGTTTATTTGTAGAGCTTAAACTTGACTCATCAAAAAATTACAATCTAGTTTGAGCTCACAAATGGAATAACAAATATGGATTGTCAAGAACGTAAAGAAGGTAAAATAGGTAGTTGGTCAGATCTAATAGGAATCGTATATGGACGGTAGTTAAAGTCGACGACTCTTCTAGGATTATTTTTTCATTTGAGATCTTGGAAAATATGATTGAATTAGCCCTTGTGAACAGCTTGATGCATTATATCCGTTCAACCCTTTAAACGAAATGTGGCAAAAGAAAAAAAAATATATAAACTGACCTATCATCTCCATCCTGTAGGAACAAAAAGATCAGTCCAACGATGTCTTTAGCATTCAGGAGTTGTGAACCATCCATAGAACCCTATTCAAAAAGTGAAATGCATTAGTTATCCGCTCTCACATTGAAAAATATGAATTGAGAAAAGAACAACTATTTATTTCTAAAACTAGCATTCTTAAAACTAAAGAATCTGATAGAAAAAATAACATATTCATAATCTAAAATTCCATATAAATAAATTATAACTTATAAGTAAAAGAATAACAATTATAGATTATATATCTATTAATTATAAATTATCTATCAAAATTATATTAAAAATATGATTATAAAAGTTTATATTAAACTATCATCATATACAAATATGTTGATAGCTTTTATCATAAATAATTTAATTAAACTTGTTGAGTTATAATTAATCATTTATTTAATGTATAATAAAATAAACAGATATTATAATTTGGATATACAAGAGAAAAATAAAACATGCATCCTCATATTTACCAAATATAAATGTCATAATTATTTTATCGTATTAAGAGAAAGAAAAAAATAGAAACTACATAATAATAATTTTTTAAAATTTGATAGTGGGACAAAATATATATAACATGACAATAATTTTTATAATAAATATATTATGTGTACATAAAAAATCAGCAATCAAATTATTTATTAATTATTATGTATTTGTGTGTGTATATATATATATATATATATTATTTAATTATTTTCAATGTATATTTTATATTTCAATATGTATTTTATATGGTTAGTTAATTTTTATGTATAAAATATGATTAATCTTCAAAATATATCTAATTTACAAATTAAAATACTAAAATAGTAATTTAAATAATAACATATAATTTAGAATTGTATTCTTTAGGTTTTATATTTTGAAAAATTTAAGTAATATTTTTCTTAACAATACAATCAAAATGCCTCTCTTTCTATATATATCACTAAATAATTATTTAAAAATTTACTTCTCATATAATTAGAAGCCAACTCTTACTCATATTCATAGTTAGAAAAGTTCTTTCAATTAATGCAGTTACTATAGACAAAATTAAAGCTAACTTCAAAAGAAGATAAATAATACTCTTTCGAGTTGATTTCTAAGAACAAACACTAATCTTATTTAAATTGAGAATTGATCATTCTAATAGACATATAACATGATATTCTTAAATTGAATATTAAGTACTAAAAGTTTAATAAAAAATTATTGTGAGGTCAAATTTAATAATTTAATAGAATAAAATAAATATTATTATCATATACTACTAAAAAATTTCAAATTATAATGGGGTGATATGAAAATGTATCAAGAAATAGAGAGAATTCAAGATAATCAGAGAGAATAGAAGAGAAATTCCTAGAATTAGGGCCAAAGAAGAAAAATAGAATTTCTCATTACATCATGGATATGTCAGATTATTACATCATACACTTATTTATAGTATAATTCTCTCATTGGGCTAGCCCAAGACTAATCCTTTCATTACCCTACCCTTCAAAACAACCTTATCCTCAAGGTTGCAAAAAAAAAATTTATAAGTCCTATTAAAATTGTAAATCTGAATTACAATTAAAAAAATTAAAAAAATAATCCTAAAAGAATATATTTTATTCTACTGCATAGAAAAAAAAACTTTACCACCTAGATCCCATTGGTTTAAAAATTTTTGACCCACTAATTGTATAAAATAATTTGGTTCATACATTGGCCTAGATTTTGGCATACGATAGAAGCCCAAACCTTGGCTAGGGTTCAGTATCCTTTCCTCATTCTCATTGATGAAGAGGAAAGGAACCCACTGAGCGTTGTTGTATCTCGGCGCCACTGCACTGCCCAGAGATGCACCCGCCGCTGCTGCCACGGCATTCAACCCGCAGTCACCGGCCGTCGCGAGCTTGCATGGAGGCACGCCACTGCTGTCCAGCTCCTGTCCTTCCGCTGTTCGCTATTCGAGTTCTCCCTACCTCTTCCCGAAGCCGCTACTCGCCCTTGCAACCCCTCGTCACTTCGTCCTCCTTCTTAATTCCAAGGGAAGACAGCTGCTATGAGTGGTGGTGGCTTGGCCATTAATAGAGAGATGCAACGGACCCAAACTCCATCAGTCACTGTTGTTGTTCTGCCTTCCGTCTTCACTGACGCTGTTCTCCCATCTACCATCGCAAGTTTTCGCTCGCCCATCGCGAAAGTGCTAACCTTGGCGCTGCTCCTAGCTTTGTTGTCTTCGCAGAATCGCTGCAGATCATGGCCGTACTCGTCATTAATAAACCCCATTTTTAGGGTTTATCTTCTGTTAAAATTAGAGCATTTTGTCAAACTTTTCTCACATTTATTCAATAAAATAGCATAGTTTTGTGATTCCTCCTTTAATTGTGTTTAAGTGTGAAAACATGCTTTTTAGGTCTTTAATTTGATAATTGTAATCTTCCGATGATTCCACTAGATGCCTTGATGTGTTTGTTAGTGATTTCAGATTGAAACAGGCTAGGAATGGATCAATGGAGTGAAGAAAAAGCATGCAAAGTGGAGAAATCATGAAAAGCCAAAGATTTGAGATACGCGCGCGCGCATTGGACGCTCACGCGTGGATTGCGAAAAGCTCCATGGACGCGTACGCGTGCTATACGCGTACACGTCGAAGGCCGCACGTGATCTCTTTATTAAACTCGTGCCTGGCGATTTTGGAGGGTTTCTGGCCCCACTTTGGAGCTGAATTTTGGCGGAAAAAGGCTAAAAGGACTAAGGATTGAAAGGAAATGCATCATTCCATCATTAGGGAGTTAGTTTTAGTTTTAGAGATAGTTTTCTAGAGAGAGAAGCTCTCTCTTCTCTTTAGAATTAAGATTAGGGTTAGATTAGGATTTCTTAGATCTAGGTTTTAATTCATGCTTTCATCTACTTATGCCTTTCAATTCCTTGTTCCTACATCTTGTTCTTTTATTCTCTTGTTGTAGTTTTCCCTATTTTGTTTCTATGCGTTGTTATAGATCTACTCTTGTTCCTTCTATTTTCTTTTAATGCAATTTGAGATAATTCATGTTAATTGTTCCCTCTTTGATTGTTCCTGTTAATTCTTTGCAATTAGTAGTTGTTAGATTTCATTCTTGTTGTCAAATTACCATGCTTTCCTTTTGTGCCTTCCAAGTGTTTGATGAAATGCTTGGAAGGATGTTAGAGTAGAATTTTATGTTCTTGGCTTGGGATGGTAATTTAGGAACTCTTGAGCTACTAATGTCCAAGTAATTGGTGATTGGTAACCATTGACTCTAGTTCTCATTAATTGAATTAGTGGAAAGCTAGGACTTATGGACTTGGGTTGATATAGCTCATTTGACTTTCCTTTACTAGTCACTAGTTAGAGGATGATTTAATGAGATTGATCCTTGCAATTATCATGTTGTGGTTAGTGATAAGAATAGAGATCCTTGACCTCCAAACCTTGCCAAGACCGTTTTACCATTTGAATTTCATTGCCATTTATTTTTCTTATTTCTCATCTCAAAACCCCAAAACATACCTCATAGCCAATAACAAGAACACTTTGTTGCAATTCCTAGGGAGAATGACCCGAGGTTTGGATACTTCGGTTACTTTTATAGGGTTTGTACTTGTGACAACCAAATATTTGTATGAAAGGATTATTGTTGGTTTAGAAACTATACTTGCAACGAGATTTCATTTGTAAAATTATATGCCATCAATTTTTCGATCATCAAAATGGCGCCGTTGCCGGAAAATTGCAATGGTGTTATGTTATTGGTTATTGTACATATGTGAATATTGTAAATAGCTTGATTTTGGATTGCTTGTCAGTTTTTGCTAGTTTTAGGACTTTGTTTCATTGTTTCTTGTTAGCTTTTGTTTCTTGTTTCCCCTTTTCATCATGAATTCTCACTTTGGCTATGAGTTTGGTTCTAACCATGTTGTAGGAAATGGAAGCTTCAATGAGGATGTGTACCAAGAATGGAACACTTAAAGGTGGGAGGAGCCATATGCATATGATCAATCTTCTTGGCAACAACCTCCACTAATGCACTATGAACAAGAGCCATTCTATGATGCATATCAATCTAATGGTTATGGTGAATCTCCTTGTGACTTTCAAGGACCACCACCATATACCTATGAGCCATATCCTCAACATAGCCCTCAACCATACTCACAAGCCCCTTTCTACCAAACATCTTCCTATGACCCATATCCATCACACCAACCATCTTTTGAACCATATGAACCATACATGGAACCACCACAATATCAACACTTCCAAGAACCACCTCCTCCATACTATGACCAAGATGAACCACCTCCAATGTACACAAATTTTCAACCACAAGATGTGTTTTACTATCCACCACAACCCTCTATGGAAGAATGTCCATGTCCTTCAATCCAAGAGCAATATGATCCTACTTATGTTAGCAATTTGGAACAAGAGCCAATGGATCGTCTCAAGGAAGCAATGGATCAACTTCAAGCAACCGTCCGCCAAAAGTTGGATTCATGGGACTCACACCACATGTCCAAGGATGATTGTGGAAGAGCAACCAAAGAGGGAAGTTTGAATGGGTTTGTAGAACATCAACTTGCGAACAATGAATTTGAGTGTGTTGGGCAACAAGTAGAACAAATGGAGAACATAGAACCACCACGTCCTTACTATGATGAGCCACCTTCCTATTATCAACCTTCCTTCCAAGATAATAGACCCTTCTATCTACCCCAATCTCCAATAAATGAAACCCTTGCTTCTATCCTTCAAAGGAAAGAAGAGATGCAAAGGGAGGTACTAAATTTCACGGCCGCCTTGACCGATGTAGTGAACCGATTAGCCTCTCAATGCTTGAACACCCAACGTACTCCTACATGTGAAGAATCTAACGAAGAGCATAGCATGAAGGAATGATTGGAAACCCTGGTGGAGAATGAGGAAACTTGCTTTGTATTGGAACAATTGGAGGAAGCTATAATTGTTGAAGAAAAGGAAGAAGTGTTTGAAGACTTAGGAGATGCGGAACCCCCATGGGAACATAGAGTTGAAGAATATCCTTCTAAGAAGATTGAATTTGATGTTAAGGAGGAGAGTGCACAACCTCCAAGGCATATTCCATATGAAGAATTGGATGGGATAGAGCAAGAGTTGAGTTCCCTTGGCAAGGAAGATCGAGCATCAAATCTTAGTGGTGAAGAGGTGGAAGCCCTTAGAAATACAAGGACAGAAGTTGGATACGCTTTGTCAAGACTCGTGGAAGCTTCTATACCTAGGTTGTCATCTACTCCTACATTTGAGTGGGTAAAACTCATTTCTATTAGCTTTATTATCCCACTTGAATATGGCTTGCTTGAAACGGATGGTCAACTTAGAGTACTTTGCGGGATAAAGCGCAAGAGAAAAATGTTCCATGGTTGGCGTTGCAAATCAAGACTCATTTTGGTTGGCAAAGGTTGGACTAGTGCTCAATTAAAAGGGCCTAGGAGGATTGTTCGGCACTTCATTGAGAATTCATCGTGCCTACCACCCAAATGGAATAATGATGATCAATTTGAAGATGGGTGTAGCCACAAGATATGGGATCCGGGAATACATGAGGAATAAGCCACCTTGATGGGGCTCCCCATAAGTCCAACTTAAGGACAATAAACAAAAGTGCTAGGTGGGAGACACCCCACCATGGTAAACTTTTTCCACTCTCTTGTAACTTTGATTAATAAGTGAATTGAGTTGCCATTGTAGGTAGTTTTCTCTTCATATAGTTGCTTTAATAATTGGGTTGTTAGTTGCTTGTGAGACAAGTTTTCCTCACTTGTATTTAAAAACCCTTCAAAAACCAAAAAGACTTTTGAGATTTTTGCAATTTTGATTAGTTTAGAGTTGTAGGCAGTGTTAGGGAGATTTGTAGCTGTTTTTAGGATTTTTGAAAAAAAAGGGGGTAGGGACGCGCGCGCACGCAGTACGCGCACGAGTCCATGAGCGGATGCACCCCTGGTACATTTTCCAGAGAGTTAGGCAAAAAGAGGGCCAACACTATGCTTTTAGCACAAACTCCATTCACGTGGACGCGCACAATACGCGTGCGCGTCCATACGCTTAAAGACATGCACGCGGACACGCACATGCCGCGTACGCGTCGACCCGCTGATACAGTTCCCATACATGTGACTCGAGAGTTGTGCCAACTCTGGGCCAACATTATGCCCATGACCCAACTGTCAACCGACGCGTAAGCGCACCGTACACTCCTGCACCCATGCACACATTTCCTCCCATGCCTAAGCGCACAAGACACTTCCGCATCTATCCCTCTTTTCGTCCATCCACGCGGACGCGCATAGTACGCACACGCGTCGATTCAAAAACCTTAACCCCAGAGACGCGTTGAACCCTAGCGCAGTCATGCACCCTAACCCTTATCCCCTCTAACGTACCCTCTCCTCCATCTCTCTCTCTCAAATAACCACCGTCGCGGCCGCACTCTGGCGACACCACCGCCGCCAACCACAACGACCCTTCCCTTCCCCTTCTCTCTTCTTTTCCCCCTTCTCTTTTCACCTCAGCTCTCTATCTCTCTCTCTCCTGTCTTGGCCAACTCCCTTCACCCCCGCATGCCTCTCCGACCGCCGCTACAGCCACCGGCGAACCCTCTGCCACCCTCATCATCTCTTCTTTCTCCCCTCTTCTCACATTCAACCCCCTCTACCTTACTGCTTCACCGCACCCTGTATCCTGAGCTGCCCCTGTGCCTCTGCTTCACTCCTCTTTCCTGCGCGGCCGCGTGCCCCATCGCCACCACCACTATTGGGAGGCACTACCATCTTCTTCCCCTTCTATTTGTTCAATTCTGTTTGCTCTCCAGTCCAGGTTTTCTACTTCCCTCTGTTTACTGCTTCATGCTCTGTAGCTAGTTAATTTTTCAAGCTCACTTATGTTGCTTAGCTCTATTTAGTTTAGGATTAGTTAGATATGCATGTTTTAGTTGATCCTAGGTGGTTAGGTAGCTAGGTTGTGGTTAAAAGATTCTAGGCCTGATAAGTGCTCCGTTTCTGTTTACCTTGTGAATGTTGCTTGTTTGGCTGAATGGTGATTGGTGTGTTATTTTGTGTACATTTTGCCTTGCTATGTTGTTTTTGCTTTCAAGCCTTGATTATTTCCTGCTGTCCTGCCTTATTAGTGTTGCCTAAATCATATGAAATCCTTGATTGTTTTGCCTGTTTGATGTAACATGGATTTATATGTGAGTTCTGCTACTTTTTTCTATCTGGGAACATCCGATTTACTGCCAGAATGCTGCCCAAATTTCTAAAAATTGTTTTGGTTTGAACTTGCCACCTATAATTGAACTTGATACTCTTGGAATTGAGTTTATTTGACTTACACCAAGTTCAATTCTTAGGTTGCCTTGGGTGGGCATTTCCGAATTTATTGTGTTTCCCGTGATTTGCATTAAACCCTCACATGCTTTCACTTATCAAGTTAATCAAATGCCTTTTCATTTATGCCACATTCACTATTTGATTTTAACTTGAAAATTCTCTTGAACATGGTTCATTCTTTTGCAATAATTGGTGCATTTCACTTGTTTAACCCTCTTTATTCAAAATGGTTTTTAATTTGATTTAGTTACACAGAGTGCATTTAATTTTTGCAACACTAACTATTGCACATTTAGTGACCATGGCATTGATTGATGATTTGCTTTCCATTTATATACTCTTTTGCAAAATTTCATGTTTCATCATCAATAATTTCATCTTTTCTCATGATAGTGAGCATGCTTGTTTTCAATACTTTGTGAACTTCTCTTGATTGAGCCAATGACCATCATACCACTAATTTTTTGAACCAGTTTCCTAACTGCTAACTTGCTTAACTTGCTAACTCTCTTTTGGTTTTACACTAACCCTTTCACCATTCTTTTGGGTATGGTGCTTATTGAGCTTAATAAACAAGCATTGTGCTAATATTGCTTGAATTCTTGGTTTGTGGCTTTCATCGATTTGTGAGTTTTGCTGCTTGCATTCCAAGTTTTCATCCATTTCAACTCACCTCATGCATATGTCATTCTTTGCTTGCTATTCCTCTACTTGGCTTAATTGTTTATATCCTGTCATATCTGTTTTTCAGGATGTCGGATAGAGGAAAAGTCAAGGTTACTTCGAGAAAGAGAAAGAAAACTCAAGCCTCTTCTACTTCTCCTTTCGTAGACTATGCAAAGAACCTTATTAATGACAAGGAGAAAGCTGATCAGCAGCTGCCTGCCACTGACACGGATAGGTTCCCCAACCTATACTCTGAGCTCTATTTCCCAAGCTACAATAAAAAGAACCTGAATGTAGAAAAGAAGCTGGCCATTCCATCCGACCTAAAGCTAACCATTAATAGCCATATTGAGAGAATGGGCCTGGAGTTTAATGACAGGGAGCTGGGCAGAGTGAACAGATCTTGGGTTCAAGAGTTCTACTGCAACTTCTTCAGACATACCCTTGACTCGATTCACATCCGAGGCAGCCAGGTGCCGATCACAGAGGCTGCTCTTGAGGATGCACTCCGCTGTAAGCCCAAGACTAGTGACACAGATGCATTTGAGCAGGCTGAGGTGGAGCTGCATTGTATGATGTTTGATTATGATGCCCTACGGACTGTCATTGCCACCCCGGACGCCCCTTGGGTGATGGATTCTGATAACAAGAAGCCCAAGGGGATGCTATTCCACATTGAGGCTGTCGTCAGGCTTTGCCACCAGTCGAGCTATCGAGCCCGAGGAAGGTGTAATTTTGAAGCTACAGGTGCAAGAGCTCCAATGCAGCCTTCACCAGCAAGCTCAAGAGCTAAATGATTATCAAGAGAGGTATTAGGAGATCTTCACCCGTGTAATCGGACATCGATGAGCTCAGGCTGGAGTGAAGGGAGCAGTTGGAGTGGCATTAGTGAATGGAGGCTCAGATGGTGGTGTACCAAGCCCAGATGCACGCTGCTGGCATCATCTCTGCTAGTGGCAGCACCACTACTGGTGGCACACAAACATCACCCCTTCTGCGCCGCCTCTTTAGGGCCACGGGACCGACGACAAGGCGGAGGACTACCAAGATCTTTAGTTATTAGTGTCTCGTTTTATCGTTTTATTGTATTTATTTGATATACTTGACTTTTAATTTATTTGAATATTATATTATTTATTTTAAATAATAGGTTTTATTATTTATGAATTGACCATTAATTGTGTGAAAAATAAATTTAAATAAAAATTAAAATTGACTATTTATTTCAATTTTTTTTAAAATTGACATTACCGTCGAATTTACTGAAGGAATAATCCGACGGTAATAGTGCAGGAAAGAACATATCTTGGCGCCATAATTACCGTAAAAAAAATCTGCCGATAACTAAATGGTTTTTCGAATAGGTCATCCATCGCAGAATCCAACGGTAATTACCGTCAGGCAAAAAAATCTGACGCTAAACATTTTACCGGCGTAGTTTATACCGTCTAATTTCTTCCAATGATAAATCCGATCGTAACTAAATTACCGTTGGACTTTTTTCATTTTTCCAACAGAAAATTTGTCGGTACTCAGTATTTTTCTTGTAGTGTAATTTTCTATTAGTGAATTTTAGGTGGTTATGATAGGTTTAGGTTATTAGGTTCTGAATTGCTGAAAAGTGTTTGGATTATTGAACTAAATTGCTAAATATTATTGCTGGAGTTGTTTGAAATTGTCTGAATTCTGTTGATTCAGTATGTTACAGCTGGTTTTGCTGAGATTTGATTACCGGATTATTTGGATTATGCTTGGTTGTTGCTGGTTTTTGAATTATTTATTGTTGGTGTTGATTATTGATTTAAAATTAGGGCTGTCAATTGCTATTTGATGTTTGTGCAGGTCAAGTGTTCGTCAATATGCCTCATAACTTTTAATACAATTTTAGTCTAATTCTTGAAAATCAATGCTTGTTTGCATGTTATGATTGTTATTATGCATTGATAATGGAATTTGATTTATTTTTAATTGACCAAAAACTTTTTAATTTTTGAACGATTGAAGCATTTATTTAATGATACAAGATTAATTAAGTTAGCCTTTTTTAACCTAATTATATCAACTTTGTATATTTAATTGGTTTTGGGTTATATTAGGAACGAATTTTAAATGTTGAAATTAATCTTGTGGTATTAGTTATAAGAATTATATTGGTGTTTGAACTTATTGTTAATTATTTAGTTTTGAATATAGGGTACTGAACTTGTTTTAAATTTAGAATTTTCTAAAATTCTAAACTTAGGGTATTGAACTTGTTTAGTTTCAATTTTATTAGAACACCTTCTGATTTCTATTTTTTATTTAATTTTAAACTTAGAGTACTGAACTTGTTTTGAACTTATGATTTTCTAAAATTCTAAATTTAAGGTACTAAACTTGTATAGTTTTAATTTTAATTAGAATATTGAAAATTTGTGTTACTTATTTAGTTATGAACTAAAGGTATTGAACTTGATTTGAACTTAGGGTCAATAAATTCATCTATTTTTTTTAATTAGTTAAAGTTTGTCCTAAAAGTAGTTACCAATTAAAAAAAATTAAAAAATTAATGTTAACTAAAATATTATAATTTTTTTAGGTGAACAGGAAGAAAATATTACAGTGGTATTACTTAAAGATGTAAGCACTTCTCTGTACTGATTGAAAAATAAATAACATGCAAACAACCTAAATTCATGAATAATATTTTAGTTTCTTTTTACAATAAAAGTCTCGAACAAAGTTATCCATAGCATTTGATTTCCTGATATTAAGCTTATATCAAACTTACATTTCTGAACAATATTTTTTTATTGGCACCATCAAAAATGATGAACGGTACCAATGTTTACTTATATATTTTTAATCAATGACAAAATTTACTTATATATTTTTATCTTTGGTTGTTTGGTTCTCATAAAAATTTGTTTTTGTTTGCTCTTAAATATTGGAAAGTCATATTTTGATTTAAGTTATAATTTTCAGAAAGTTACCTCAGTTTTTTTTTTTTAATTTATTTTTGTTCAAGAGATGAGGAACAGTTGTCACCAATTGTATTGTGCAAGAAATCATAAATTTAGTGATGAAATTGAGATTTTGGGTCGAACTAACGCAAGTATTTTCACAGATAATTTTGATAATTTTAGCATTTTTTAAGGCTAATTCATTTTTTTATTAAAATGTCAATTGTTCGCATTTTCTATCCTTCAATAAATTTGGAAAATATATAATTCATTCTTTAAAAGAATTGATAAGAACTAGAAAAAGTTTCGATTTATTTGAATTGTACAAATATTAGGCTGAAATAGTACAAATAAAAAAGATAATCTAAATTTTAAATAAGTATATATATTTTAATATACTATATAGTATAAAGAAAAAGATTCTCCGTAGTTATAATTTTATCTTTATACAACAATAAATTTGCCTACCTATTTTTTTTAATAAATATAGTTTAAATGTGCTCTAAAAAATATCAATTAAAAAAATACTAAAAAGATAAATATTAATGTTAAGTAAAATATTAAAGAATATTAACCACTCTAATTTATATGTTGATTTTTTAATCAGATTAAACATCAATATAACAAAAAAATTAACTACTCAATATGCATGTGTGCTAAATAAATTAACTCTTCTAATAAATATATATTGATCTTTTTGTAAACAAAATATACATAAATATAATAAAATAGATCAGTATATAATTTGTGCAAAACGCGGTCCATACTTTAGGAATATGTGAAGATTTGATCAAATCAAAATACATTAATTTTCACTAATCTATTTTTTTTATCATTAGTGTTTTTTGTTATTAATAACAATCTTTCTTATAAAATAAAAAAAATATTTGATCTCATATATAATTGTTTTTTTTTTTTTTTAGTTTTTAAGATTTGTGTAGGTGATGATGCTGATGTATAATACTCATATACATATCGATTAGATATATCTTATATATATATTAAATATTAACTTGGAATAATTATACAAATCAAAAGAAATAATATAAATATTGAATAAATATAGTCTATTAATGTTATAATAAAGAACCATTTTAATAGTGATTTTACCTTTATATAACAATAAATACATTTGCTTATTTATTTTTAAAATTAGTTAAAATGTGTTTTAAAAATTTTTATTTAAAAAAATTAAAAACATACAAATTAATATTAACTACTCTAAATTTCATATTTTTTTTGTAATTATATTAAACATCAATATAATAAAATGAATGTTAACCACTCAATTCTTGCAACATGCCAAAAAAATTTTATTCATATATGAGCTCCTTTAAAAAAGTAAAAAATAAAAAAGATTGATGAAATAACATACACCAAAAGTGAAAAATGTAACACCCTAATTACCCTAAACCTTACCTCTAGCCGTAAAGCCAAGGTTAATCAGAGATTACGACAGTCCTAAGGCTTATACATATTTATATATAGAAGGAAGTAATATATTCTAGAAGCCTGATGAATAATATAGCTCAAAATCAGAATTTGAAAAGCGCAAAACGTACTAGTGAAACTACTAAATTAAAGCACAAGAAATAGATAATATATAGCAAGATATCATAGCATAATATTATAAGAATCTAGCCACAGCTCAAAGAGTTTAAGCCGGCTAGCCATATATACAAATAACTAGAAGACTATAGTTCAAAAAGGCTTATACAAGTTTTGTTCTCTCAAATAAAAGTCTCTAGAAAAAATAAAATACAAAAGTGAGAGTACAATTAAAAAAAATAACCAAGATGACAACAAAACAGAATAAGATCCTCCGCTCTAATACCATCACCTAACTCACTGCGGTGTGTTGCGACTTGCATTTGAAAAACAACAACAACGTATGGAATGAGAACCAGAGGTTCTCAGTATGGTAACAGTGTCCAATGATGTAAGATGTAAGGCTCCGGGAGCCGAAGGCAATCCTAGAACTTCACATCACATACGGATATCCAAGCTTAGAATAAAATAAAATAAAATAAATAACTAACGAACTTAAACCATAAACCGGGTTTCTAAACTTAGAGAAATTCTAACTAATACTAATCACACCACTGTATCCCACAGCCCTTGCCAACCTAACCTCCGCGTGATCTCATCGCCATCGCCTACCTAACCTCCTCAACACCGGACAATCACAATTAATGCAAACAAGTAAAACACAGATAATATTCATATACGATAAGTAGTTCAAGAAGTAGATAGGTATGTTAAACAATTAGGCAAACTCAAGTAAACAAAGCAGACAAGCATATTGAAGATACACATGATGAATGTCTGCCCTATTGGCTGTGATATCACATGTCGGTTATCGCCAAACCTGACAGAAAATTCGGTCGACAACTCCCGGATTAGTCTCTCTATTGCGCATAAGGAGAAAAATTCCAAGGGATGAGTGCCCTACCACCTTCTCCTTTCAGAGGGAAATATTCCGACAGAGAGTACCCTACCACCTTCCTCTGGTTGCCGTATGATTCCGTGGGTTAGTGCCCTACCACCTTGCAATCAGAGAGAAATCGCATTTTCAGGAGGAATAATTCCGAGGGATGAGTACCCTACCACCTTCTCCTTTCAGAGGGAAATATTCCGAGGGAGAGTGCCCTACCACCTTCCTCTGGTTGCGAGAAATATGAGTGAGAAGCCCAGCTTCACTCTCACATCTGAACGTAGGCGGGAGACTACCACAGCCCCTACGACGGAGAACAATGCATATCATAATCACGTATTCCATCTTAGAGGCCACTCCTCTAAAAATACTCCCACTCATACTCATCACAACCATCATAAATTGATAAGTTCCATTCCGAACTCCTTAGTTCATCAATTCCTCAATTCCAATACCATCCTCCTTCCTTACCTACCATATCCATCCTCAGTACACCAGAAACCTAAGCCTCCGTTCTCTAACTTTTCAAAGTAATACCAAGTGAATTACCTAGGACCCTTTCAATGTTCTAATACCCGAAATTAAGCCCAGAGTCTTAAAATGGTGTTGCAGAAGCTTACAAACTTGTTGGGAAGGTGAAATAGTTGAAAACAAAGTTTAATTTTGAGAAACAGGGCGTGTGCGTACACACAGGGGTGTGCGTGCGCACGCCCAGGAAGTTTCAAAACGTGTGCGTACGCATAGGGGTGTGCGTACACACAGGTACCAAAATTCACAATGTCTGTTCACTCGCACAACCTGTGCTAGCGCCCCCAACAGACTGACCTTCCTGATATTCCACTATTTTATGGTTTATCTTGTGCTAATTTGAGTGGTTTTTATCAACTCTTTACTCACTTATTCATATAAATTGCATGGCTTTACATTTTCCTTCCTAATTTTGTTCTATAATTGGAAGCTTGCTTCCCAAGCCTTTAAATTACCAAAAATTAATTCTCCTTTATACCATTCAATGTCGTGATATGTGTGTTAAGTGACTTCAGGCTCTATAAGGTAGGAATGGCTTAGAGGATGGAAAGGAAGCATGCAAAAGTGGAAGGAATACAAGAAGTTGAAGGAGTTGCTAAGCTGTCCAACCTGACCTCTTCGCACTCAACCGACCATAACTTGAGCTACAGAGGTCCAAATGAGGCGGTTCCAGTTGTGTTGGAAAGCTAACATCCGGAGCTTCGAAATGATATATAATTTGTTATAGTTTCTCTGAGGATAGACGATGAGCACGCGTGCATCATGCGCACGTGTCGTTCTGCAGAAATTTCAGCGACCTGCACGTATTTGAATTCGCCCCCAGCGATTTATGGGCTGTTTCTGACCTAGTTTTCACCCCAGAAAATACATATTAGAGGCTATAAAGTGGGAGAATCCATTCATTTATGTAGACAACATTCCATAATTCACAATTTTAGGTTTTAGGATTTAGGATTTCTTCTTTCAATTTCTTCATTCCAGGTTCAATGTTCCTTTAATTTAGTTTCTCTTCTACTTTCAATTATTCTATGGCTTTAGTTTGTTTATTTTCCCAATTTGATTTATGAACTCTCCATGTTAGATTTGATTTCTTTATTTAATGTAATTTGAGGTATTTCATATTTATGATTGCTTTCTTCTATTTATAATATAAATAATTTGGATTTTTCCCCTTTTGGCTTTGGTGGAGTAATTGGTGACACTTGAGTTATCAAACTCCTTGTTGAGTGAGAATTGGAATTTTCTAATTAGTTTGTATCCCTCTAAAGCTAGTCTTTCCTTAGGAGTTGACTAGGACTTGAGGAATCAAATTGATTAGTCCACTTGACTTTCCTTTATTTAGTAAGGGTTAACTAAGTGGGAGTAATAAACAATTCTCATCACAATTGATAAAGATAACTAGGATGGGATTTCCAGTTCTCATACCTTGCCAAGAGTTTTTATAGTTAGTTTGTTTCCATTACCATTTACTATTGTTGCTTCTTATCTTAAAAAACCCAAAAAGATATTTTTTCCATAACCAATAATAAACACACCTCCCTGCAATTCCTTGAGAGACGACCCGAGGTTTAAATACTTCGGTTATAAATTTTATTGGGTTTGCTTAAGTGACAACCAAAACTTTTGTACGAAAGAATTCTCTGTTGGTTTAGAAACTATACTTACAACGGAAATTTATTTGTGAAAAATTCGTTACTAGCAGAAAATCCGTTCGTCACTTCCTAACGTGTGCGAGCGCACAGGGCTGTGCGTACGCATAGGTTGTAAACCCTCATTAGATATGCGCGCGCACCAGCTATGCTAGCGCTAAAAATAGGAAGCCTTCCCATGTGGGTGCGTACGCACAGGTCTGTGCGTGCGCACAGGTTTAAAATCTCGCAGGGGTGTGCGCAGGGACGGATGTATGGGGGGGCAAGTGGAGGCCTGGGCCCCCCAGCTTTAAAAAAAAATAGTAGAAAGCTTAACCCAACCCAAATAAAACATAAATGCTTTTAAAATTTTTCAAATCCCTAAAACTAATTTTGTTTCTTCACGTTTCCTATTCCTGTGTTGTTTCCTCACAAGTCACGCGGCACCCACCAAGTCACTATTACAGCGTCACTGCCATTCCCAAGCTAAGGTAAGTATCTAGTGTTATTTTTATATTTCAATCATATATAATATATTCATATCAAACGCAAGGTATTCATTTTATTTTTGAGATTTATTTTCTCTTATTTTTTATTTTATTTTTTAATGAAATTGATAATAATTTAGTAAAAACATTATTGTTCATACCCTGGGTCGAGCTATCCGACCCGGGATGATCGGCGACAAAGTGACTAACCTCTTCAGGTCAGACTATCCAACCTCTTCCCAAAAGAGGTCGGCCAAATCGACAGGAAGGCCCGAAAAATGGGCCCAACTCAAGGAATACAACCCAGATCCAAAGGCAGTCCAGGCCTATAGATATAAGGGCGGTTCCATTGAAGATAAGCTGACCTCGCCAAAAGATAAGATAAGATAAGATAACTAACTTATCTTATCTAAAAAGGTCACTCTACAACTACTATAAATACACTGGAGCACCCAGGTATAACTCATACTCTGATTCTACTAGAAACCTGCTTAATACCCGTACTAACTTAAGCATCGGAGTCTCTTGTAGGTACCCCCCACCCTCCGGTGACCAAGGATCAGCAGTGCAGCAAGTCCAACAAGTCGGACACAACAGCTCAGGCCGCCACCAGCCAGCCGGACACGCCATCTCCGACCAGTACAGAAGATCTCATCCGAGATCGACCTCCAGTTTCAGGTAACCCTTAGAACATTGTAGCCGTTGCCGGGGACCCTGAAAGTCATCCCAACACCATGGTGGACGGCCATGACAACGATCACGATTCAGATTTGGAAAAAAGAACACCGCACAAGAACACGGACACTACGCTAAAGGATACTCCAGAATTCAACGGGGACAAAAACTCATCAAATCCGGGGGTAATAGAAGCACTTCAAGACCGCTTAAAGCAACTTCAAAAAGAAACCCAACAACAACGAGAGGTCGGAAAGGATCTACAAAGAGAGGTACGGCGGCGACGAGAATTGGAAGATAAACTCCTACAATTAGAAGCCGATCTCAAATCAAAAACCCCTCGGACCACTCCCGAGGAAAGTTCACACAAAGAGCAAGATCCATTCACTAGGAAAATCATGAAAACCAAAATCCCCAAAGACTTCAAACTCCTGGATATGATTTTGTATGATGGTACCACAGATCCCAACCATCATCTCAGCAATTTCAGAGCAGAATGTACCTCACCGACGCCTCAGACGCCGTTCGTTGCAAAGCTTTTCCAACAACTCTCACGAAGACAGCAATCAGATAGTTCGACAACCTACCTCCAAAGTCCATCTCAAACTTTGACGACCTGGCCAAAAAATTCCTAGCCAGATTCTCCATCCAAAAAGATAAGACCAAACACGCCCCCAGTTTACTAGGGATCAAGCAAGGAGATCGGGAGAGCCTCCGCAACTACATGGAAAGATTCAACAAAACATGCATGGACATACAAAGCTTGCCAACAGAGGCCGCCATCATGGGACTCATCAATGGCCTACGAGAAGGACCTTTTAGCCAATCCATATCAAAGAAGTACCCTACCTCCTTAGATGAAGTGCAGGAGCGAGCAGAAAAATACATCAACATGGAAGAAAACGCTCGGTTAAGAGAAACCTCAAAATTCAGGGTCCCCTACCGAGATAAAGACAAGGAATCCAAAAGGAAATAAAATCAAAAAATACCACAATTACACCCCCTCTCAGGGCATCCCTAGTCGACGTATATAAAGAAGTCTACCATACGGAGAAAATACCCCCAGCTCGACCACTCAAAGGCAAAAGAGGAGGAGGAAACCGGAATAAATATTGCGAATATCATCGAGTGCGAGGGAACTCCACCAACGAGTGCTTCGATCTAAAAAACATCATAGAAAAATTGGTGAGGGAAGGAAAACTAGATCGGTTTCTAGCCACCCGAGATGACGACCAAAGAAAGAGACGAAGGGACGAAGATATCAGACGAACCGCGCGATCACCTCGTACACCGGAAAGACACGTCCACATGATACACGACGGATTCGCAGGGGGAGGAATCTCCAAGTCATCCCGCAAAAGATATCTCAAAGAAGTATATCATGTCGAGGGAAAGGAAGAAACACCCGACATCCCTGTAATCACATTCACTAAAGAGGACGCATCCGGTATCATCTCGGGACACGACGACCCCATGGTCATCACCATCATACTGGCAAATGCCAATCTGCACCGCACATTAATAGACTAAGGGAGCTCCGCCGACATCTTATTCAAAACTGCCTTCGACAAGCTCGGCCTAGAAGACAAGGAGCTTAAGGGATACCTGAACAGTCTGTTCGGACTGGGAGATACCCCGGTACAACCATTAGGATACGTATCACTACATACAACCTTCGGAAAAGGGAACCAATCCAGAACACTCAAAATAGACTACATTGTGGTCGACGTGAGTTCAGCCTACAATGCTCTAATAGGTCGGACCACACTAAATCAACTCGGGGCAATAGTCTCGACTCCACATCTATGCATGAAATTCCCAATTACAGAGGGGATAGCCATAATAAAAGCAGACCAAAAGATGGCACGCCGCTGTTATAACGAAAGTCTAAACCTCAGAGGCAGAGGAGAAGAATTCCACACAATTGAGCTTGGCGGAGTTCAGAGACGAGAAGAGCTCCGTTCGCAGCCAGAAGGTGAGATAGAGAAGGTTCAGATCGGAGACACCTCGGACAAAATGACTAATATCGGCACGATCCTGAGAGGAGACTCAAAAGAATTACTGGTACAATTCTTACGAGATAATGTCGATCTCTTCGCATGGAAAGCCGCAGACATGCCAGGCATGGACCCCATGCTAATGTGCCACAAGTTGGCGGTCTATCCAGGATCTCGGCCGGTACAGCAAAGACGAAGAAAACTTGGGCCAGAGCGATCCCAAGCTGTGGAAGAACAGGTATAAGCATTACTGGAGGCAGGATTCATAAGAGAGGTCAAGTACCCACTATGGCTAGCCAACGTCGTCTTGGTGAGAAAATCAAATGGGAAGTGGCGAATATGCACCGATTACACCGATCTCAACAAAGCCTGCCCAAAAGATCCTTACCCACTCCCAAGTATCGACGCTCTGGTCGATGCTTCCTCCGGATATAGATACCTCTCGTTTATGGACGCATATTCGGGATACAACCAAATCCCCATGTATCCACCAGATCAAGAAAAGACCTCGTTTTTAACGCTGAAAGCAAACTACTGCTACATTGTGATGCCTTTCGGTCTCAAGAATGCGGGAGCTACTTATCATAGGCTAATGAATAAAGTCTTCTCAGATCACATCGGGAAAATCATGGAAGTCTATGTGGACAACATGTTGATAAAGACACAAAGTGAAGAAACATTTTTATCCGACCTGGCTCAAGTGTTTGACACTATAAGGAAGCATGACATGCGACTCAATCCCGCAAAATGCACCTTTGCAGTAGAAGCGGGCAAATTTTTAGGTTTCATGCTCACACAAAGAGGAATTGAAGCAAATCCGGATAAATTTCAAGCCATACTCAACATGAAAAGCCCAACCTGTGTCAAAGAAGTACAACAACTCAACGGGAGATTGGCCGCCCTATCCAGGTTCTTAGCAGGATCAGCGATAAGATCTATCCCCTTCTATGCTACTTTAAGAAAGGGAAAGCAGTTCGAATGGACAACAGAATGTGAACAAGCCTTCCAAGACTTCAAGGATTTCTTAGGACGGCCACCTATCCTATCTCGGCCACAAAAAGGAGAACCGCTCATATTATATCTCGCAGTAGAAAGCCGGGTAATAGCCTCAGCACTAGTCAGAGAAGACGAAAGTGGGCAACAACCCGTCTACTTCATTAGTAAAGCGCTACAAGGATCCGAGTTGAACTACCAGAAAATTGAAAAGTTTGCCTATACTCTCGTTCTAACATCTCGACGACTTCACCTGTACTTCCAGGCTCACACAATTAAGGTTCGAACTAACCAGCCCATAAAAGAAATATTGCAGAAAACAGATTTAACAGGCAGAATTTTACAATGGACAGTCGAGTTATCCGAGTTCGACCTCCAATATGAAGCTCGGACGGCCATCAAATCACAGTATCTGGCCGACTTCATCGCAGAATTCACAGATGCCCCGGAAATCCCCACAGAATGGAATCTCTATGTGGACGGTTCTTCAAATAAGACTGGAAGTGGCGCAAGTGTGATAATAGAAAGCAACCAAGGAACCCAAGTTGAGCTCTCCCTTAAATTCGGGTTCCCGGCCTTAAACAATCAGGCGGAATATGAAGCATTATTAGCTGGTTTGAAGCTGGCTAAAGAGGTTGGAGCTCAAAAACTCAACATTTATAGCGATTCACAAGTAGTCACCTCACAGATAATAGGGAGCTACCAAGCCAAAGATTCCACCATGAAAAAGTATTTGGATAAAACCAAAGAATAGCTCGGACAACTCGGGGAATATAAGATCCGCCATATACCCCGCGAACAAAATACCCGAGCTGACGCACTCTCGAAACTAGCCAGCACCAAACCAGGAGGCAACAATAGAAGCCTCATCCAGGAAATGCTACAGAACCCGTCAATCTTGGAAGAGGAAAAATGCCTAGCCGTAACAAGTCAAGACCAAGGATGGATGACCCCCATAATTAACTACCTCAAAACAGAAACACTCCCCACAGAAGAAAAGGAGGCAAAGAGGTTAAAAAGGGAGGCACAGTACTACACTGTCACAAACAACATCCTGTACAAAAGAGGGATCTCAATACCATTACTAAAATGTGTGCCGACCAACAACACAAAGGAAGTTCTAGAAGAAGTACACGGCGGCATTTGCGGCAATCATCTCGGAGCACGAGCTCTCGCCAAAAAAGTACTCCGGGCAGGATTTTATTGGCCAACTCTACAGAAAGAAGCTACATAATTTGTAAAGACATGCTCACCATGTCAGAAACATGCCAACTTTCACATCGCCCCGCCAGAAGAGCTCATTAGTGTAACTTCGCCTTGGCCATTTGCAAAATGGGGACTTGATCTTCTCGGACCCTTCCCCCAGGGATCAGGACAAGTTAAATTCCTCATAGTAGGGGTAGACTATTTCACAAAGTGGATCGAGGCAGAGCCCCTAGCCAACGCACTGCTCAAAGAAGCAGGAAATTCCTATATATAAACATTGTCACAAGGTTCGGGGTTCCACACTCCATCACCACAGACAATGGCACTCAATTCACAGATGCAGGCTTCAGAAAGTTAGTAGCCGACTTAAACATAAAGGACCAGTACACCTCCGTGGAACATCCGCAAGCCAATGGACAGGCTGAAGCTGCCAACAAAGTCATATTGGCCGGGTTAAAACGGAGATTACAAGACGCAAAGGGAGCTTAGGCAAAAGAGCTTCCACAAGTTCTATGGGTGTATCGAACGACGCCACACTCCACCACAAAGGAATCCCCCTTCCGGTTAGTATACGGAATAGAGGCAATGATTCCAGTAGAGATTGAGGAAGGATCGCCTAGAGTGGTTCATTACAATGAGGGAGCAAATTCCCAACTTCAAAGGGAAGAGCTCGACCTACTACCTGAAATCCAAGAAAGAGCTCGAATCAGGGAAGAAGCACTAAAGCGTCGAATGGCTTCCAGATATAATCAAAGGGTAGTGCCGAGAATTTTTGCAGAAAATGATCTCATCCTAATCCGAAATGATATTGGAACAACTCGACCAGGAGAAGGAAAGTTGGCAGCAAACTGGAAAGTACTTGGGAAGGGCTACTACAGACTGTCCGAACTCGATGGATGAGAGCTTCCCAGATCATGGCACGCCTGCAACCTAAGAAGGTACTACAGCTAGAAAAAGTAAAGATCTCACCACTGGATACACTCTTTTTCCTGAAAAGGTTTTTTAATGAGGCACCAAGCTGAGACTCAGACACTATCCGACTTAAAGGGATGAAAAATTCCCACATGTATATATTTGCACTTTCCTTTAATAAAATATATTTTAGATATTCTACAAGTTTTCAAGACGCATTAATCTGAAGCATTCATCGTCTGATTATAAAGCAACAGATCGGCATAAAGTGAAAAGCAACTTCACTGCACGATCACGATAAAGACAATCGTCCGATAAAGGTGAAAACGCGATTCACCTAAAAGACGATCTAAAGATAGCAACCACCTTCTACAAATCGGCAAAGATGAACACAGAATAATGTAAGAAGTTATAGAAAGTGATCCGAAAAAGAACCTGACGAGGTCTTATGGATTGCTAAATAATAACTTAAAGACTGGCCGACGTAAAGTAGTCGGATCAAGTCAACCCAAGTTACAAGTAAACCCTAGAAAGAGGTCTGGCCAACCCTATTAAAGAAGATTACTTTAACTTAGAAGGGCCCGACATAACAAAGTCAGCCCAAAATGAAAAAGTTATAGAAGTAATCCCTGAAAGAGATCTGATAAAGATCCAAGAAAGAGGATTACAAAATAACTTGGAAGAGACCGACATAACAAAGTCGGTTTCCTACAATGAACAAGTTATAAAAGTAATCCCTGAAAGAGACCTGACAAAGCTCCAAGAAAGAGGATTACAAAAATAACTTAGAAGAGGACAACGTAAATAAGTCGGCCTCCTACAAAACAAGTTATAAAAATTCTTGAAAGAGACCTGACAAAGGTCCAAGAAAGAGGATTACAAAAATAACTTAGAAGAAGATGACGTAAAGAAGTCGGCCTCCTACAAAACAAGTTATAAAAGTAATCCCTGAAAGAGACCTGACAAAGGTCCAAGAAAGAGGATTACAAAAATAACTTAGAAGAGAACGACGTAAAGAAGTCGGCCTTCTACAAAAACCAAGTTATAAAAGTAGTCCTTAAAAAGAGATCTGGCAAAGATTCAAAAAAGAGGACTATAAAAATAACTAGAAAGAGGACTAACGTAAAGAAATCGGTTATGAAAGTGCTAAAGATACAAGCAAAAGCGAGAAAACCGAAAAACAAGTTGGACCCACACAGCCACAACCTCAAAGGATCCAAGCTACAAACAATAAGTACAAAGCAATCCAAAGAGGACGAGCCGCAAGATTCCAACACTCTCAAAAACCAGAAGAGATACCAAGTTAAATGCAAAAAAGCGTGATATAATCTACAAAAGTTAGAAAGCTTCAGAGGCCACCAAAATCTACCTCAAAAAGCTAGAAAGCTACCTTTGTTTTTCAAAATAAAGGTTGCTAGGCAAGCGACTAGAAAGTGTCAGCAGTTAACAAAACAATAAAGAGTTTAAAAGCCCACAAGCCGGGCCAGCTACACAAATGTTCAGAGAGAAATCAACAAACATCGGGAGCCTTCTTGGCAGCATCATTAGGGGGAGAAGGAGGGCGAGTCTGAATAGGCACAGCATCCACAGTACCATCCTCCCAGTTCAGAATCTGGCAATCCGGATCGGCTACAACCGGAGGAGCTGAAGAAGTCGACACTTTGGCAGAGGACACAGGGGGAGGTTCAACATCATCATCCTCGTCATCAGGGACAATCTTGCCATCCTTGACAACGTTATCCAGGCTAAAGAGGGTAAGGTCGGCCTCGGGAGCAATAACCCGAACTTGTTCCTTCAGGTTCTCGTAAGCAGCAGTCACACTGCCAACGAGATGACCCTGAGGCTCAGAGTAAACTTCCCGGGAACTCTCCAGCTCCCCCCTCAGACATATCACCTCCCGATAAGACGTAACATAGCTATCCTTATGCATCAGTGCCGTGTCCTCGGCCAGCCGCACAGAAGCTGCCAAAGCAAGAGAATTCGCCTTCTCGTTCTCCAAATCCTTCTCCAACTTGGCAACCTTTACCTCAAGCTCCTCTTTAAGGCCCTTCATCCGGTTGAACTCCTACTTCGCCTCCTCCATAAACTCTTTGGTGGCATGGAGAGGAATATTTTGAGCAGTTCGGTACAAAGCAGCCCCATATACGCCATTTTTACACTGTTTCGGGCCATAAATTCCAGATGGCGAAGGATAGACACATCGTCCATAGGAAGAGCACCGTAGGGACCAATTTGCTGATCCACGAATTCGATCGCATTGAAGTCGGGAGCATCAAAGTTGAAAGGCTCAGCCGTTTTTTGTTTCTTATTGGGAGGAGTGCCAGAAGGAGCGGCAGAAGTTGGTGGAGGGTCAGCCAGACGAACTCGGGGAGTGGGGATCACCTCCCTCGCCCCAGGAGAACTCGGCATGGACGGCTTCACACTCACTTGGGAAGATCCCTCCCCGGCCGCCTTGGCCGAGATGTTTTTAGCAGCAGTCGCCTTCTGTGCTCTTTTAAAAGCCTTCATGGATTCATTATTCTTCATTGCCTCTGCAAATAAAACATAACAGTAAGAAATTAAGCTGCAAGTCGGAAAGGCATTTACAAACAATATAAACAGATAATCAGGAACGCAAAATACCCATCTCGGTTTGAAGAAGAGAAGGATTGGTTAAAAATTTCTTTGTATCAAGATGGGGAGGTTGACCCCAGTGTTCTTCCAAGACGGTCACAAAAGCTCGCTCAGTTTCATCCAACATCTCCCACGTGTATCTGGACACTCTCACATCTTTTTGCCATTCCAAGAGAAAGGCGGGCTCATCATTTTCATCCAGAAAAAAGGGCCGAGCTCCTTCAACAGCTCGGACCTTGAAAAAGTAATTTTTAAAATCGCAAAACGATTCGTCAAACATGGAGAAGACCTTCTTTCCCTGGGAAGATTGAAAGAAGACCCAAGCTGCCTTCTTTTTTACTACTCCAGGCTTTGTCAAAACAAATAGATAGAAGAAGAGAGATTGCGAGGCAGGAATACCGAAACCATCACACAACAATTGAAAAATTTTCAAGAAGCCCCAGGAATTAGGGTGAAGATGAGAGGGAGCAACATTACAGGACCATAACAGGTTGGTCTCAAAATCAGTAAAAGGGAGGGTGATATCCAGCTGACCAAAGAAGAAGTCATAATCATAAAAATAAGGGCGATCTCTAACAACCCGAGTAGAGAAACAAACTCTCTCTTCAGAAAAGGGAAGGACAAGTTCGTAATTCTTTTCATCACCTGCACTACTACAGACCCTATGAAACTGCCTAAGCTGCGCACAAAACTCGGAATCAACCAAAGAGACACACATAAGAACCATTGAGTCCACCCAATCGGCCATGCCCTCAGGAACCTGGGAAGACATCTCTACAACGTTATTGTGAGAAGACATGAGACCAACTAATCCTACAATAAGAAAAGAAGAATGGATTACTAAAAAGCATCTCGGACAAAGGGTGAAACAACTCGACTAATATGATACAGAAGAACAAAAAGGAAAGAAAAACCCCAAGACTCAAACCAAAGTCCTGGGGCATCCTTTGGAGGTAGTAACAAAGCACCGTTTCAGGAAAAAACTACCGCTTACATTCCAGCATCTCTTAAACAAGAATAGAAGACCCCAAACATTGAAGCACGACAAGTAGAAAGCGTCAAAGATACTTCCTTTTTTAGGATCAAACAAAATTATCACTCAAAGCTTCGAAACCAAAAGCACTAACAACAGGCAGAAGCCCTAAAAACAGCAAGCAATAGGAAAAGCGAAAAATCATGCAAAGAGGCAAAGAAACTACAGAACACACCACGATCAGGCATAAGCAAAGACAGAAAGATCCAAACTTTTTCCAGCCAAAATCAAAAATTTCTCAAAATAAATGGCGTAAAGGAAGGAAGTAAGAAGAACCAAACCTGGAAAATGGGAGAAAAGCTACGAAAGAAAGCAGAAAAACGGAAGGCGAAATCCAAAATCACCCCTCTTCCACGAAAACAGCAACAAAGCAAGCGTCATAGGAAGGAGCTATGGACTCAAAGCCAGAAACAGAAAGCGAGAGAGTAAAGGGAGAAGTTACGAAGAAAGAGTGAAGAAGAGAAACCGTTTCCTGAGTGTAAAGTTCAAAAATAAAGAAGTTAAGGGAAACGGAGCAATTAATGCCAAATTAATTAGGGCATTAAACCCTCGCACGTTCCCCATAACAAGGCGCTAATACAAAAGCGCGTGCTTTTAGAGGAAAATGTTCTACATTCAAAAAAAAGGTTCTACAAAAGAGGAAGTTGACAAAATGCTCGAGTTCGGCTCCACCCGAGAAGGATCGAAGTCCTAAAACCAAGACTCGACCTCCAAAAGAAAGACCGAGCTCGAGCAGGGGCACTGTTCATACCCTGGGTCGAGCTATCCGACCCGGGATGATCGGTGACAAAGCGACCGACCTCTTCAGGTCAGACTATCCGACCTCTTCCCAAAAGAGGTCAGCCAAATCGACAGGAAAGCCCGAAAAATGGGCCCAACTCAAGGAATACGACCCGGATCCAAAGGCAGTCCAAGCCTATAGAGATAAGGGCGGTTCCATTGAAGATAAGCTAACCTCGCCAAAAGATAAGATAAGATAAGATAATTAACTTATCTTATCTAAAAAGGTCACTCTACAACTACTATAAATACACTGGAGCACCCAGGTATAACTCATACTCTGATTCTACTAAAAACCTGCTTAATACCCGTGCTAACTTAAGCATCGGAGTCTCTTGCAGGTACCCTCCACCCTCCGGTGACCAAGGATCAGCAGTGCAGCAAGTCCAACAAGTCGGACACAACAGCTCCGGCCGCCACCAGCCAGCCGGACACGCCATCTCCGACCAGTACAGAAGATCTCATCCGAGATCGACCTCCAGTTTCAGGTAACCCTCGGAACAATTATTATTATTGATATTTAATTAATAAAAAATATTTAGATTTTGTTTATTTATGTAAGTATATAAATTTTTGATTTTTTTTTCAGGTAAAAAGAAATTAGAATATTTTATGATGAAAAAGCAAAGTAAAATTGATGCAATTTTTAAGAGAAAAGCTACTGATAATGTTGGAGTTCAAACAAGTCAACCCTCTAATCTTATTTCACAAGAAGTTCAAGTAAGTGAGCTCTCTAATCTTACTCAAAATACACATCAACATGAAACCAAAGTACCAAGATTAGAAAGAGATGTTGATATCTCTTTACTAGAAAGGGATCCAGGAAAGCGACATCCAATTTGACAGTATAATGTCAATGAACGTGATAAGATTCGTAGAGCATACATAATAGCTGGGCCATACCAACCAACTAATATTAGCTATCCAGCTTCTGGTAATAACAATCACCGTCGATATTTTCAATCTTCTTGGTTTAAGAAATTTTCAAGTTGGTTAGAATATTCACCAAAAAAAGATGCTGCTTATTGTTTGCCTTGCTACTTGTTTGGTAAACATTATGGTGCTCGCAATGATGGAAAAAAATGCATTTTCAGAGTTAGGATTTAGTAATTGGAAGAAAGTAAACAATGGGGTAAATTGTGCATTTGTATGTCACGAGGGTTCTATTCCTAATTCTCCCCATAATTTATGTGTGAAATCTTGTGATGATTTAATGGCTCAATCTAAGCATATAGACAAAGTTCTTGATAGGCATAGTGATGAAACTATTGCAAATAATCGTTTAAGGTTAAAGACATCTATTAATACTATTCGATGGCTTGCATTTCAAGCATGTGCATTTAGAGGCGATGATGAAAGTCTTGGATCTTTGAATAGGGGAAATTTTATTGAGTTAATTAAGCTTTTAGCTTCCTGTAATCAGAATGTTAATAATGTTGTCCTTGAAAATGCTCCTGGAAATGCTCAATATATATCTCCCGGTGTTCAGAAAGATATATTGCATATCTTTGCTAGAAAAGTGCGTGCAACAATTCGAGAAGAAATTGGTGATTCTAAATTTTGTATAATTATTGATGAAGCAAGAGATGAGTCAAAGCGAGAACAAATGTCTGTGGTTTTGAGATTTGTAGACAAGCACGGTTGTGTTCAAGAAAGATTTTTTGATCTTATACATGTTTCTGATACATGTTCTTTGACATTGAAAACAGAAATTTCATTAGTTCTTTCTCGTTATAATCTTGATGTCCAAAATCTTAGGGGACAAGGGTACGATGGAGCTAGTAATATGCGTGATGAATGGAATGGATTGCAAGCTCTATTTCTGAAAGATTGTCCTTTTGCTTATTACATTCATTGTCTTGCTCATCAATTACAATTAGCACTTGTTTCTGCAGCCAAAGAAGTTTGTTATGTTCATCAATTCATTTCAAAACTTACATTAATTGTGAATGTTGTGACTGTTTCTCCTAAATGTCATGATCAGTTAAGGGTTGCTCAAGCAAATAATGTTGCAAACTTAATTGCCAATGATCAAATTGTGACAGGTAGTGGACTTAATCAAATTGGTACTTTGCAAAGAGCTGGAGATACTAGATGGGGGTCTCATTTGAATTCTGTACGTAGCTTGTTATGCATGTTTGATGCTACTTGTGAAGTTCTTGAAAAAAGCACCGAAGAAGGTAATTTCTCCACTCGTGGTGATGCTAGTGCTGCTTATGATGCTATCACATCCTTTGAATTTGTCTTTGTTTTGCATTTGATGAGAAATATTTTGGAAGTTAGTCATGATTTTTGTCAAGCTTTGCAACGAAAAAATCAAGACATATTGAATGCTTTAACTCTGGTTTCTACTACCAAGACTTTAATCCAAAGAATGAGAGAATCAAGTTGGGAGGCTTTCATAAAAGAAGTTATACTATTTTGTGAGAAACATGAAGTTGAAGTTCCTGATATGAATGCATTGCATATTCCTAGAAGAGGCCGAACTCGCAAAATTGTTGATCAAATTTCAGTGGAGCATCATTACCGTGTTAATTTATTTCTGGCTGTAATTGATACACAATTGCAAGAGCTTAATGGAAGATTCAACGATAATATGGTGGAATTGCTTACTTTAAGTTCAACTTTAGATCCCAGAGATAATTATAAGTTCTTCAGTGTCAACAAAGTATGTGAATTAGTAGAACGGTTTTATCCAGGTGACTTCAGTGACCAAGAGAAATTTCACATTAGAATGCAAGCTCAACATTATGAACTTGATGTTCCTAATCATGCTGAATTAACTAACTTGTGCACAATTTCGGAGTTATGTCAAGGATTAACGAAGACAGGAAAGTCTTTAACATATCCTTTGATTGATCATTTGATTCGCTTGGTATTAACTTTCCCTGTTTCAACTGCTACAACTGAGAGATCTTTTTCAGCTATGAATATTGTGAAGAATAGACTCAGAAACAAAATGGACGATGAATTGCTTGCTAATTGTCTTTAGATTTACATTGAGAAGAAGATTGTTGAAAAATTTGACACAGATTCTATTATTGATGAATTTTATGATATGAAAAATCGACGTGTACCACTTCGTTAGTAAAAAGTACACATTTTTTTATACTTTAAATATATATTCTCTATCTGTATATTTTTTTTAATACATCTTACACTATAATTTATTTGCATATATTTTTTTATATTATACATATTATTGCGCCCCCCCCCCCATAACAACATTTCTAGATCCGTCCCTGGGTGTGCGGGCGCACAAGGCTGTCCGTGCGCACATATTAGAAATCCTGAAATTCTGTAACTTTGCAGAATTTCACATTTTTAACACCATCTTTGAATGATCAGAACTTTCTCTACAAAATTCCAAATTTCACAAACTTTATATCGATTAAAAGGATTTTCAAAGATCTTTAGTTCTAGATAAGTTTCATCAGATTTTGAAAACCGAGGCAAAAGTTATGATCAAACAAAGTTCACTAAAAACCAACTTTTTACCAAAAACCTCAAGAACTCAATTTCACCAATTTCCACAATTCAAAGACAAGCTAACCATACCCCAAACAATACCAAAACAACATCAAGGTCCATACCATTACTCTCTCAACTCAATCATCCATAATATTCCCATTTACACCATTTATCACCATCAAAGTCCTTAATCATCAACATCCAAAACCATCATAAACACTCATAATCATCATCAACCAACAACAACATCAACAACCACTACAAATCCTCATCAATTTCAATAATCATTACCAAACAAAATCTAACATTAACCAAGTCCATTATAAAACTCATCAACACCAATAATACTCAACAATCATTATAAACTACAATAACCAACTATAAAATCATCATCAACATCCATCTTCAAATTTCAACACCCACCAACACAATTCATCAATATTCATCATTTATCAATACCAAGCATCACACTCAATCTCATTTCACGTCAATCTAAATATTTTACACCATATTATCATTACAACATCATAATTCATCAATATACTCAAAAATCATCAACCCATCATAACTCATCATAAATCATCATTCAACAGCTCAAATCCTCAAATCATTATACATCATCATCATACAACAATCCCAACAACCAATTTAATTCAATCCTATCCTATGGGTCACTAGCCTAATGTTCAGAAACATTACATATTACATAAAGGAAACCGAAATCATACCTTGGCCGATTCCCAAATGCTCCAAACACCAAAACAAAATCACCAAACTTGATCCAAAGCCTCAACCAACTCCAACAAACACCAAAGCTCAAACTAACAACACATATATCACTAAAATCAAAACCTAAGATACATAAAACAACTAAACACAAGGGTTTAGTGAAACCTTACCTTATCCAACGTGAGTAGGGATAAAATCCAACAATTACCCGCTACTAGAGACCACCTAAACAAGCAAAATCACAAAATCTACTCAAAATCCATAACCAAAATCCCGCAGAAACTTAGGGCAGAAAACTGGGGAGTAAGAGTCGATATCTTACCAGATTTCTTTACATATAAAGGAAGAGCTCGTCAAGAGCTTCGCGTGGCCTCAAATGGCTCGTCAATCGAAGCTCCGGATCAAAAGTTATGGTTTTCGGAAGTTGAGGATGAATAGTGCCACTTCCTTCTTCCTCTCTTCTTTCATAACCAGCGCTCCTTTCTTTGTGGGTTGCTGAAAATGAGCTTAAGGCTCATTAAAGGGTGCTTTTATATGTTGGGTTTGGGCCCAACTTGGGCACGGTATAACCCGTTAGCGTTTCTAGCCCGTTCAGCCTAACTTTGGGCCAAACCTTTAACACTGACACCCGGTTTTCCGTTCCTAATATTTTTCTAAAGTTTTCGACTGTCCTCACTTTTTCTCACATAGTACTGGGCAGATTTAAACTGGTTCAACTGCCAGTTCACATTTTTTCATGTTTTTTCGCAGAAAACACATTTTCTGACTCGGAAAGACCTACTGAGTCCAAAAATCATATTTAAATCCCCAAATTCTAATTCCAACTTTTCATAACTTAATTTGGGTATTTAAATTATTTTATTCGTGAAAACTCCGGTTCTTACATCCTCCCCTCCATAGAAAGATTTTCGCTCTCAAAAATCTGATCCACGCGATGTAATATATATGCCTATATATATATTCTCCACGAAGCATCCTACTTTAACGTTGTCAAACTAACAAGTTGTAAAAGCATCTCGTTCATCATCATCCTATCGTGTCGATGTGCTCTCTCGCCTTCCGCTGTGTCACTCTGATTATCGTCGTTAAGAATTTGAAAATTTTCCTTAAACCACATACTAATTTTGTAATATTTTTCAAAACCTTTAAAACAAGTTCAATCTAAATGAGTCCATTATTAAAACCTTATCAAAAGAGTCAAAAATATTGTAATGTGTAAACCAATCACTTTGAAACACGATTTTTCCTAAACTAATTAGAATCCTTAAATCATAAACCTTTCGATTTGAATCCCTTTTTATAAATCAAATTTTCAAACTAAAATCACAAGTTAACAAAATCTTAGGACTCACTTTCCTTTTTAAATCATCTCATTTGATCAAAAGTTTCAGTCCTAGTTTCAAAACCAAATCAATCAAATCAAAGTTCTCAAACCAAGTCTAAAAATCAATCAAATCTTTAAAACTTTTCAACACGAACGACGATAATCTATACTATGAAGATAAATTGAGACTTGGTCATCGGCTTCATAATTACCTCAACCCTATTGATGTGATCGACCCGCCTCATGTATTCCTTGGCGTGGGCAATCTCTAACCAATTGTCCTGGTGAGCCACACTTGTAACATAGTTTCTTACCCAACTGGCATGGCCTATTCGGATGGTAGTTCCCACACTCCTGACATTTCATATCAGGGGAGTAAGCTCTTGACCGCTTTCCCTCACTAGATCTCTTGAAGTTCTGTCCCTTTGGCCCAAGGTAATCGTCGCGTTCCCTACTAGTGTTTCCTCCATGAGTATCCTTTGACGAGGCTACCGTCTTTGCGTATTCCTAAACCACTCTTGCCTTGTTCACCAGATCAGAGAAAATCCGAATCTCCATAGGAGCCACAGCAGTTATGATGTCGTCCTTCAAGCTCCTTTGATACTGGACACACTTCCAACTTTCATAGGTCTCCGGGGTACCCTGACATGCCCTAGAGAACCTACAGAGTTCCTCAAACTTGCTTGTGTAGTCCGCCACAGAGAGGGAACCTTGCTTCAGCTGCATCAGTTCTATCTCCTTCGCTTCCCTTACAGACTCAGGAAAGTACTTCTTGTAAAAGGCCGTCTGGAATACATCCCAAGGAACATCGGCGTTCTGAAGTTGGAGCAAGCGGCATTCCGCCTGCCACCAATGTTGGGCCTCTTCCAGAAGCTGATAAGCAGCAAACTCCACATATTGGTTGTTCGGGACATGTTGTGCATTGCAGTGCACGCTCCATAGCTTGGAACCAGTTATCCGCTTCTGTGGGATTGGTCGATCCTCTGAAAGTCGGTGGGTGAACTTTCAGAAACGTAGCCAGGGTCATCCGAGCACCTCCCAAGTCATCACCATTTCCATCTCCATTCCCCGCCGGTTAGCCTAGCCTCTGCATAGCTTGCAGAGTCGCAGAAGCATTCACCTCCATGGTATTCGCAAGATTCGCCATTGCCGCCATGAACTCGACATGGTTGTCGACCAGTTGCTTGTTTCTACTCTCTCTTCATGAACTTGTACGACCTCATCCGCGAGTAGCCATTAGGGTTCCTGTCTACACCAAACAATCGATATCAAGGTGATCAGTCTCAATACCAAAAGCCTAGTGCTTCCATTATACCAAACAGGCACTCACAAACAAGCATGCTATACAATATCAAGTAGATAACCTAATAGCATCAAAGAAAAAGACACACAGAGTAAGCAACGAAGCACAATCGGTCCATTCCTCAGGCTCACGAGGACGAACCGCTCTGATACCACTAAATGTAACACCCCAATTACCCTATGCCTTACCTCTAGCCGTAAAGCCAAGGTTAATCAGAGATTACGACAGTCCTAAGGCTTATACATATTTATATATAGAAGGAAGTAATATATTCTAGAAGCCTGATGAATAATATAGCTCAAAATCAGAATTTGAAAAGCGCAAAATGTACTAGCGAAACTACTAAATTAAAGCACAAGAAATAGATAATATATAGCAAGATATCATAGCATAATATTATAAGAATCTAGCCACAGCTCGCAGAGTTTAAGCCGGCTAGCCATATATACAAATAACTAGAAGACTGTAGTTCAAAAAGGCTTATACAAGTTTTGTTCTCTCAAATAAAAGTCTCTAGGCAAAATAAAATACAAAAGTGAGAGTACAATTAAAAAAATAACCAAGATGACAACAAAACAGAATAAGATCCTCCGTTCTGATACCATCACCCAACTCACTGCGGTGTGTTGCGACCTGCATCTGAAAACAACAACAACGTATGGAATGAGAACCGGAGGTTCTCAGTATGGTAACAGTGTCCAATGATGTAAGATGTAAGGCTCCGGGAGCCGAAGGCAATCCTAGAACTTCACATCACATACGGATATCTAAGCTTAGAATAAAATAAAATAAAATAAAATAAATAACTAACGAACTTAAACCATAAACCGGGTTTCTAAACTTAGAGGAATTCTAACTAATACTAATCACACCGCTGTATCCCACAGCCCTTGCCAACCTAACCTCCGCGTGATCTCATCGCCACCACCTACCTAACCTCCTCAGCACCAGACAATCACAATTAATGCAAACAAGTAAAACACAGATAATATTCATATACGACAAGTAGTTTAAGAAGTAGATAGGCATGTTAAACAATTAGGCAAACTCAAGTAAACAAAGCAGACAAGCATATTGAAGATGCACATGATGAATGTCTGCCCTATTGGCTGTGATATCACATGTCGGTTATCGCTAAACCCGATAGAAAATTCGGTCGACAACTCCCGGATTAGTCTCTCTATTGCGCATAAGGAGGAAAATTCCAAGGGATGAGTGCCCTACCACCTTCTCCTTTCAGAGGGAAATATTCCGACAGAGAGTACCCTACCACCTTCCTCTGGTTGCCGTATGATTCCGTGGGTTAGTGCCCTACCACCTTGCAATCAGAGAGAAATCGCATTTTCAGGAGGAATAATTCTGAGGGATGAGTGCCCTACTACCTTCTCCTTTCAGAGGGAAATATTCCGAGGGAGAGTGCCTACCACCTTCCTCTGGTTGCGAAAAATATGAGTGAGAAGCCCAGCTTCACTCTCACATCTGAACGTAGGCGAGAGACTACCACAGCCCCTACGATGGAGAACAATGCATATCATAATCACATATTCCATCTTAGAGGCCATTCCTCTAAAAATACTCCCACTCATACTCATCACAACCATCATAAATTGATAAGTTCCATTCTGAACTCCTTAGTTCATCAATTCCTCAATTCCAATACCATCCTCCTTCCTTACCTACCATATCCATCCTCAGTACACCAGAAACCTAAGCCTCCGTTCTCTAACTTTTCAAAGTAATACCGAGTAAATTACCTAGGACCCTTCCCATGTTCTAATACCCGAAATTAAGCCCAGAGTCTTAAAATGGTGTTGTAGAAGCTTACAAGCTTGTTGGGAAGGTGAAATAGTTGAAAACAAAGTTTAAGTTTGAGAAACAAGGCGTGTGCGTACGCACAGGTACCAAAATTCACAATGTCTGTTCACTCGCACAACCTGTGCTAGCGCCCCCAACAGACTGACCTTCCCAACGTGTGCGATCGCACAGGGCTGTGCGTACGTACTGGTTGTAAACCCTCATTGGATATGCGCGCGCACCAGCTATGCTAGCGCTCAAAACAGGAAGCCTTCTCCTGCGTGTGCGTACGCACAGGTCTGTGCGTGCGCACAAGTTTAAAATCTCGCAGGGGTGGGCGGGCGCACAAGGCTGTGCGTGCGCACACATCAAAAATCCTGAAATTTTGCAACTTTGCAGAATTTCAGATTTTCAACACCATCTTTGAATGATCATAACTTCCTCTACAAAATTTCAAATTTCACAAACTTTATATCGATTAAAAGGATTTTCAAAGATCTTTAATTCTAGATAAGTTTCATCAGATTTTGAAAATCGAGGCAAAAGTTATGATCAGACAAAGTTCACTAAAAACCAGCTTTTTACCAAAAACCTCAAGAACTCAATTTCACCAATTTCCACAATTCAAAGCCAAGCTAACCATACACCAACCAAAACCAAAACAACATCAAGGTGCATACCATTAGTCTCTCAACTCAATCATCCATAATATTCCCATTTACACCATTTATCACCATCAAAGTCCTTAATCATCAACATCTAAAACCATCATAAACACTCATAATCATCATCAACCAACAACAACATCAACGACCACTACAAATCCTCATCAATTTCAATAATCATTACCAGACAAAATCTAACATTAACCAAGTCCATTATAAAACTCATCAACACCAATAATACTCAACAATCATCATCAACTACAATAACCAACCATAAGATTATCATCAATATCCATCTTCAAATCTCAACTCCCACCAACACAATTCATCAATATTCATCATCTATCAATACCAAGTATCACACTCAATCTCATTTCACCTCAATCTAAATATTTCACACCATATTATCATTACAACATCATAATTCATCAATATACTCGAAAATCATTGACCCATCATAATTCATCATAAATCATCATTCAACGACTCAAATCCTCAAATCATTATACATCATCATCATACAACAATCCCAACAACCAATTTAATTCAATCCTATCCTATGGGTCACTAGCCTAAGTATCCAGAAACATTACATATTACATAAAGAAAAACAAAACCATATCTTGGCCGATTTCCAAATGCTCCAAACACCAAAACGGAACCACCAAACTTGATCCAAAGCCTCAACCAACTCCAACAAACACCAAAGCTCAAACTAACAACACATATATCACTAAAATCAAAACCTAAGATACATAAAACAACTAAACACAAAGATTTAGTGAAACCTTACCTTATCCAACCTGAGTAGGGGTAAAATCCACTAATTGCCCGCTACTAGAGACCACCTAAACAAGCAAAATCACAAAATCTACTCAAAACCCATAACCAAAATTGCGAAGAAACTTTGGGCAGAAAAATTGGGAGTAAGATGCGAGATCCTACCAGATTTCTTTAAATAAAAAGAAAGAGCTCGTCGAGATCTTCGCGTGGCTGCAAATGGCTCGTCAATCGGAGCTCCAGATCAAAAGTTATGGCTTCCGGAAGTTGAGGATGAATAGTGCCACTTCCTTCTTCCTCTCTTCTTTCATAACCAGCGCCCCTTTCTTTGTGGGTTGCTGAAAATGAGCTTAAGGCTCATTAAAGGGTGCTTTTATATGTTAGGTTTGGGCCCAACTTGAGTCCGGTCCAACCCGTTAGCGTTTCTAGCCCGTTCGACCCAACTTTGAGCCAAACCTTTAACATTGACGCCCGGTTTTCCATTCCTAATATTTTTCTAAGGTTTTCGACTGTCCTCACTTTTTCTCACACAGTACCGGACAGATTTAAATTGGTTCAACTGTCAGTTTGCGGTTTTTCACAGAAAACACATTTTCTGACTCGGAAAGACCTACTGAGTCCAAAAATCATATTTAAATCCCCAAATTCTCATTACAACTTTTCGGAACTTAATTTGGACATTTAAATTATTTTTTTCGTGAAAACTCCGGTTCTTACAAAAAACATACAAAAAAAATATTTTGAATAGTTAATTTCACCTTTACATAATAGTTAATTTATCTATATTTTTAGATTTAGTTAAAATGTTTGTTAAATGTTACAATTTGAAAAAAAAATTATTAAAAAGATATAAATTAATATAAACTAAAAAATCGAAAAATATTAACTATATTAATTTTTAATTATTGATTGTTTAACTGGATTAAACGTCAATATAACAAATGAGATTAATCACTTAATCTTTTTGTATAGTAAGTAAATTAATTCTTTTAATATATATATATATATATATATATATATATATATATATATATATATATATATATATATTTGTAAACAAACTATATATAAATATAATAAAGTAGATTAAGTATATAACTCGCGCATAGTGCGGGCTATACACTGGAGTCTAATAATATAACTAAATGTCACTTAATGAATATTTCTTGTTTATGTGATTAGGGTATAAACTATTTTTATTTTTATTAAAGTTTTATTTTTTTGGGAATTGTATAATAGTAACAAAATGTAACAACATATATTTAAATACGCAAACATAATAGTCTTTACATTTAAGTAGAATCCGTTGATATAGACTAAAAACATAACAGTTATTTGACTTCTGGAGAGTAGAAGAGAAACAATCTTATATAGTGTACAATAAATTCTTATATATAGAGACTATTCTAAGTCAAAATTAACAACTATTAGTATTAATGAAATGCACTAACAAATTTTTTTAATGAATCAACATTTAACATGCGCTATCACTAGTTAATCCTAAAAAATATCCCAAATCATCACATGAATATCTCAAATTAAATTCTATCTATCTCAATTTATTGAAAATTAGAAAAATCTAAAATTTATTAATTTAGAATCTACAAATTAAAAATAATAAACAATATTCAAACCATTAGTTAATAATATGTATGTATTTAAGAATTGGGTAATACTAAATCTAATAAATGTATAATTTTAAATGTTACATATATAAAATTATATATAGATATTAAGTTAAAGATATTTCACCTATTTTCACTATCCAACACCTTGTATACATAGAATGTTATACATAGAAAATAAAAAATACAAAAAATTATAAAACAAATCTTAAATATTATTATGTGATCATATTAGAATCAACAAATAAATACATATATTAAAATAATAATTAAAAATAATAAATAATATTAAATATAATAAATATGTAATTATGTATGTTATGACCTAATAAATTAGTCCAAATATTTATTTTTTGTCAAATCGGCCCATCCAATTTAATACAGGTGATAATCATAGGTTAGGGAACGTAATCGGTCTCCCAAGATCATAACTTAAAATATTATTGATCTCGTACAAATTTACAAGTTAATCAATAAACGTACTCATCAAGTTGATCAATTAAAAAAAATGAAATTTACAATCTAATAGAGTATGAGATAGTTACTTCGCTACATTATTATAATAATTAAAGAATAAATAGTCATTTTAGCACTCAAAAAATTCTAATTGATAAAAATAGATTCCGGCAAATTTTTTTTGACAAAATGATTCTCTAAATATATTTTTCGTTAGACAAAATAGTCTAACCTTTGTTTCATTAACCTGAGCATTTCACTACAAGAAAATCATTAAATAATGTCAAATTTTTTGTTGAATTTAGCGTCATACATTAGTGGCAGAATTATCGGCAGATTGGCAATAAATTTGTCAGGTAAAAAAAAGTTACCGACGGATTCAGTTTTTCGACAATAAATTCACCGGGAACAATTGGAGAGAAAAAAGAAAAAAATGGTGAGAACATTACTGGAGGATAAATCTGACGGTAACCTAATTAGTACAACAATGTATTTTGGTCCATCACAAAGCGTTATTGTCGGATTTATCCACAGGTAAACATGCCCTAAATTCGAATTACAAACCCTTTCCCTCATCATTTTCGAATGACTCTCTCTCTCTAACCTTTTCCTCTTTATCTCTCTCTCTCTCTCCTCCCCGTCCCCCCCCCAAACCACCTCCACTAGCCCCTTCTGGAAGCATTGGCCACCACCAACAGCGTTCAAAGACTGCGCGACTCGGATGGTGCTTCTTGTGTCGTGTTAGTCATTTTGTCGCCTCCATTTTCGTCGCTTCCGCCACTACTGCCGCCACTACTATCGCCGCCGCTCTTTGTATCGCTGGAATCGCCTCCTTCCTCCCTTCAGGTAGATTGTCCTCCTCCCTCTCTTTATTATTGTTTTACAATTTTATTTAAAAAAAAACCTAATCTAGTCGTCCTATCGGTTGGTCACTGTCGCTACCACTACACCGTCCATGATGCCACTACGCTAGAAAATTCTCTGTAGCACCACTGTCTTCAGATAACTTACTCACTAATTATTAGTTTAGAGTAGTTAAACCCTAGCTAAACCATAATTTATCTAATTTTAATTTGTTATGGGTTGGAAACATCAGCTTTGCACTGTCGTCCTCTCTCTTTCCCTCTCTCTCGCTCTCACATTAGGTTTTCTTTCCGATTTATCTTGCAACTAAACTTTCAATTCACATTTAGCTTGTAATAACTCATCAAATTTGTTCAATACCTCACGTGTTTGTTTAATTCTGCTATTTTCAGCTGTCGTAGCTTAATTTTTCAAAACTTCTTTAAGTGTGTAATGATTTTGATTTGGATATATAATAATTGCTAAGCTTAAAGTTGTTATATGAAAGCTTTTGAAATATCTCCTTCTCTGCTGGGCAATGCGTGCATCGGCATTACTTTCACAATATTTTTCTTGTCCTATTTATGATTTTTTATTTGGGCAACGCTAGGTAACCAATGACTTATCTAGCCAACATGACCAACGGGCCTTGAAAGTGGCCCATGTGAACTAAAATTGTCCCCAAAACTTAATTTTAACCATCCTAATTTTATCACTAATCCTAATCAGCTACCCCTTGTTGACCAATCAGTCAAAACCGTTTTCCCTACCCCCAGAAATTGAACGTGCACAACGCTCATAAGGAAAAGTGAATAGCCTTCCCCACTAAAGGTCTTTTCGTTTCCGGGTTCTGTCCATCCAACTTCTCTGCTGCTGCCATCATTCGTGGAGCCCCTCCCCCGTGCAGGAATCGAGCGGCCGTGAACGAAGAGGATGCCCCCCTATCCTCAAATGCGTTCCCCGCACCAGTGACAGCGCCCATCGCCGCCGGCGCCGCCCGCGTCCGTGATCGCCGCAAGGGCCTTGCGCGTTCCCAACGCCGCCCACATCTCCCCTGAAGGTGTGCAACTACTGGCATTCGGTATCCCTGCTCGCAGCCTTCCCAGGTTAGTGAAAGGCCATCTTTGCTTTTACTGAGTAGGTTTTTATAAAATTGTTTAGTTGATTGTTTCTTGTGAACTGTTGGGCTCGTTGTGGTCATTGCTATATCTGTTTGACTTCTATAAGATTGAATAAACATACTGACAGGTTTATGTAGTTGAATAGTTTATTTTTATCGGCTTATTTTTTAATGGTTGACTGAATTCGTATATGTTTGGTTCCCGGGTATCAGAAAGTCACGAATTGGTTTCAGACATGTTTTTTTTTTATGAATTTGTTTACTCCATGTATGATTTGTTTATGCAATTTAAAAGGGATGGTTACTTCACTAGGTGAATGGATGTTTGAAATTTTAGACAGAGAATGTGAAATTTGTATGAGTCTTGGGACCTAATTTCTGGCTTTTGTTAGGTAACTAATTTTTTGGGTAACATGTAAAAACGCATTCAGTTTTACCGTGGACTATGTTTGATTTTTTATAAATACTATTTAAGCTGTTTGATATCTTTACTTTCGGAATAATCTGCAAGGCAAATTCTAAAGTTACGAAACCTTGCTGTATATAAAGTTTTTAAACTAGTTTGGGTTATTTGATACATTTTTAATCACAGTTAGTAGTGTAATAAACATTTTTTCTACATGATTACCCTCTTATTTTGTTACTTGGTTGACCATGGATGGTCATTTTTTCATAACATATATTAATATCAGATGATCATTACGAAAACAAAATTAATTAATATTAATACATGATAAAATAAATGTTAATTATTTAATTTTTTTGTTCATGATATATTTTAATAAAATGTCAAACGGGCATTTTTAAATTTTATTTTAGTTTTGAAATCGATTTGAGTTGTATATTATTATTTCAGTAGTCCTAATTTTATGTATTGGTTTTTCATTTGAATTAATTTGAAATGATATCTGTTACGGATGTTTGGTTTTGTACGATTCTTTGATGCAATTCTGAGAGGGACTTTTGTGTTGAATTAACTCGTGATATGTTATTTCGGTTCTGGAAACTATGGAAGACAAGTTATGATGAAGGAACAAATTTTGGTTTTATGGTTTTGGAATTTGTTAGGCAATTATTCGCTTGTGTTCTTCTAATGTTACAATACCTGCTTGTCTATAAAGTTTTTGAACTGGTTTGGGGTTATTTGATACTTTTTTTAATAACAGTTAATAGTGTAATATACATTTTCTACACATGATTACTATGTTATTCTGTCTCTTGGTTGACCATGGATTTTCTTTTTTGACTAAGATATATTAAAAGCAGATGATCATTCTAAATACAAACTTAACTAACATTAATCCATTATAAAACAAATGTTAGTTATTTAATTTTTTGTATTTGGAATATATTTCTAGAAAATGTCTAACGGCCATTTTTAATTTTATTTTAGGTATAAAATCGGTTGGAGTTGAGTAACAATATTTAAGCAGTCTTAATTTTATGTATTTGTATTTTGTTTGAGTTAATATGAAATGATATAGTTACAGATGTTTGGTTTTGTAAGACACTTTGATGCAAATCTGAGATGGACTTTTGTATTGAAGTAACTCGTGACGTATTATTTTGGTCCTGAAAAAAATGGAAGAGCAGTGGTTAATTCTATGATTGGTTGAGTTGCTGCTTGTGTGATTCTTAGTTGGGTTTGTTAACTTTGCACAACATCGGTTATTCTGCTTATTTGAAAAGGAAAACTTCATTAAGGTGAACTCATTTTAGTGCCATGATGTTGTGTGTGTGTGTTGCTTTTAGGGTGCTCGGTTAGTTTTCTAATTCTATTCAAATGATAACGTGAAGAAAGTGGCAAGACTAATGATTTATTGGTTCGTTATAGGCATCAACCTGTTTTGACTTTGATTTGTTGAGTACCACTCTGATGGGGGAAAAGGTAATCCGCTATCGTTGTTAAGCAGTATTTATTCTAGTTGCTTGTAACTTGTATTTTTTTGTCAACAGAAATTAGCAGAGACACGCTGCTCTCCATGCTATATCAACGGAATGATCACCCACCTGGAAAACGTTAATGCCATCGAGAAGCTATCGGAGATCGATGTAATTGGGTTCGGTTTCGTGAAGAGGATTCCAAAATGGGCAGTGAAACAGAGTATAACGTTACAGCTAGCGAAGGCATACGATGTGAAAACAAATACACTTATAGTGGATGTTGGAAACATCTGGGTCAATTCTGAGTTGATAGGGAAGGCGTTAGGGATACGTGACGGTGGTAAGCTATTGATGTTTCCTTGTTAGTATTTGCCATAGATAGCTTGGTCAATTTCCTTTTTCTTTGTGTAACAATTGTTGTACACACTTTGCTGAATCCAAAATTATAGGTGCTGCCATACCTGAACTAAAAAAAGAAGAATTCTGCCTATCTGGATATTAAAGAACAGTTTAAGAAAAAGGCAACCACCCAGCTGCGTGACTTTGTATATGCCTGTCCCATGGACACCGAAGCAGACCGGGAAAATTTCAGAAGGCACTTCATCCTGGTGATCTTGAAGATGTTCTTATGCCTAACAAGTTAACAAACGATTTCTCTGTGACACATACCTCCTATTCTGGATGTCGCCGACCCAAGCATATTCAATTGGGCACATAAGACATTCAAGTGGTTGGGGCTAGCAATAGAAAAATTCAAAATTAAAAAGCATGAAACTTGTGGTGGCTGCATGTTCGCCCTGATGGTATTTTTTAATGTTTAGTTGCTTATTTTACCTCCTTGATTTTATGTTGCACTGCATAACCTTTTAGCCTTGCCATCCAGCTGTTATACTTTCAGCGATTCCAGCATGGTGCACTCGATCGCTGTCGAGAACCAGAGCCATGGGTGACTGCATGGACTGCTGCAGAACTTGAAAAGAAAGCCGCTAATGTGCTTAATGAGGTACTAACCCGGACAATTTAGTCATTGTTATATGCTAATCCACTTAACCATTGAGGGTTTTTTTAAATGGAATAATGTTCCATCGGGAGAATTTAAATTGTTACTTTCTAAACCCAATTGACCTTTCCCTAATAGGGTTGCATTGGAGATAGGAAAAAAGTGAGCGAAGAATCAACATCCAGAAAACAAAGCCAAAAGAGGGCACACAAGACTAGAGCGACGCACAAGGTAATTTGTGTGTTGTAATTTAAATTAATTATTGCATTCAAGTTATAGGTGGTTAGATTATATGCATATTTAAATTGTTTGTTTGCAATTGCAAACTAGATGCATGCCCCTATTTCCTTTTGATGTGTTGTACGGTTTACATAAGTAAAATTGTATGAGCAAAAAAGTAAGGGCGTTATATGCATTTATCGATGGGTGTACACAGGAAAGCAAGGATGAATCTGTTAAAAGCAGGCACCGAAAGTCATCAGAAAAACTGCCACCTAGGCCTGTTGAAACAAAAGTACCTGATACCCATACAGCACCACAAGCGGTGAGTGCATCTTGTTGTTGATATAGGTTGAGATGAAAACTTAGTTACTCATATTTAATATCAATTTTTTTGAGGTTGCGAGCTGAATATTTTTTGGGTGCCATGTTAGTTCTGTTGGATGTTATTTAATATTTTTTGATATAGTGATGTATATGTACATCTCGGAACCTACCTTGCATATATTTTTTATTGAATTGCCTCATTTGGTCACTATTTTGTGTGTGAAATTTTTAAACATGCTCATTTACAACCCAGATAACCAAAATAGGCACGCGAAAAAAGCTACCTGTAATCAAAGGCAAATCCTGCAAAGGCAGCACAGAAGCTCATGAATCCCCGATGTGCAACGAGAGACCTATAGTACCTTTAGACTCCGATGAAGACGATGATCAGCCGATTGCTCAAAGAAGGCGCTGACTGTTCCAAGACGGCTGGAACCCAAATGGTGAGGATGTAAATGAGGAGCCCTGTCCGTCAACTCCACCACAGAAGGATCCAATTACACCATCTACGGCACTTGTGGACTTGATTGATTACAATTTTGACAGGCAAGTTCAAGAAATAACCATCTGTTTTATATGTCAATGTTACATATCTCATTTTTTTTCTGTTATTTCAATCTGCTTACAACTAGTGTTATCTTATTATAGTTGCTTTCGATGCAGAGACTTTGAGCTGAACTTCGTGCAATGTCCAGAAGTTGAGAAAATATTGGTAAACATTGAACAGGGTAGGTACACAAGGCTGATTATCATAGAACCCATCCAGACCGTCATGCCTAAGAAGTCACACTATCACACCCCGAGCCCTGGAAGGCCTAGCTTTTCCCTTGGCTTGACACAACTTGAGAAGTCAACCGCCACATCCCCCTATTACAAGAGTACATCCAAGGCTTAACAGTGTCCGGTTAGGAGAAGAAAAGGAGGAAAAGGTCCGGAGTTGGATTCTGAACTCTCGCCTTGACAAAGAGGCACCATTGGCAACCTATGAAGGTAGGCCGCATCTTTAGCTGTCAAGGTTGGATCTATGGACTTTGAAAGCATGTGGTTGGGTCAATAGTAACGTAAGTTATCAAATTTTATGTTCTAGTTACAATGAATTTGTTCCTCATACCCCGGATGTCATGCTTCTTTATTTTTCTACGCAGATAATTCAATGGATATGCTACACTTTTAACGATGCACCGGTTGTGCGATACAAACGTGATTTCTATTGCGTGGCCCTAGGAATAGTAGTATAAAGAATATAGTTTTTTCGTAATCTCATAGTAACTATTGCATGACTAGCTACTGCTTTGACAACAGGAAACGGTGATACGATAACGTAATCTAGATGCATTCCATAACGGGCCAGATCCAGTTTATAAGGGCTTAGGTCCAAACTTCGGCGAGAATGCCAAATTCTTTGACAAAGTGGAGGTAGCCAAGAGAAAATGGGTGAGACATCATTCTATTTTATGTAGTGCATGGTCAACCGTATTTAGATGAGAACTTATTTGTCCGGTTTATGCATTCTACCTGAAGTGTTGTTGTGTTGAAAAATGTTAGACATTATGTTATTTGTTTTCTGCATGAACTTATTGAATCGTACTTTTTTCATTTGAAAATGACTTTATTATGTCAATTAACCATGAGTGGGAAAGATTGAACGAACTTGTGAATTGTATGATATGGTTGTCGTGCATCTTACAACATGCAGTTAATAGTTGAACGTGTTGTTATTTGTGATTTCTTGTTGCAATAGTTTATTCCAATGTGTTGGAAAGGACATTGGTGGCTGTATGCATTTGACGTGGAAAGGAAAAGGATGTTGGTAATCGATAGTCTGAGATATGAGGAACCCACTGATGATAGGAAGAAACTAGATGCATATGCGGTAAGCTAAGACACCACGTGTGTGTCGTTTACATATTCATTGATAAAAAACAACAAAAATTGACGAAACATCGATGAGTATTTTACAGGGGCGACTGATTGAAGAAATGGTCAAGGTTGCCATACCAACTTACGAACGTAGTACGAATGGCCCAAATTTTGCATATGCCACAGTCCTTGTGCAACCGAACGGGTAAGTAGAACTAATCAACACACTCAACAAATTTATCCATTCGCAGTTGCAGTAACATTGTTATCATACTGATTGGATCATACTTACTTAATTATGTAGTTGGGATTGTGGCATCTATGTCATTAAATTCATGGAGTCATGGACTGAGGATTGTAAACTAGATGAATGGGACGATGTAAGTTACTCGGTAGCTCTGTTTTAATTCTGTAAATTCCAATTCATGTTTATTTGATAATTCGATTATCACCCTCACAATGAAAATACCATACAGGAGATGCTTTGGGGATTGAGAAGGGAGCTTATAGTGGATATTGTCATGGGAGCACACAATGAATTAATTGAACAGGTGCGAACTTTGTTGGAACAAAATGATCAACGTGTATGCCACAACCGTACATGAAACATGAAAAATGAGGTTAAATCACTATTCACTAGGACATTGATGAAACGGGCCGGAGAATTACCTGTGAGGAAGAACCGGAAACGGAGAAAGCAATAGATTTACTAAGTCTTAAGACCAAAGATACCTTTGTCACATTGTTTATGTGTTTTCGCTGGTGGAGTTTTGTTAGAATAGATATGATATATTTCCATGTAGAAGAACATGCTTGGTTCTATGTAGAACAATTCTAATTCTGTTTCAAGATATTAGCTAAGCGCGTAAAACCTATTGGTTAAGAATAACCATCTGAGTAACAATAGAAATAAACATCAACTATTCTACTGAATCGAACATCCATGATAAAATACTTGTAACAGATCACACACAATACACCAAAACTATTTTAAATAACATTCTACAAACAAGAAGAAATAACCATCCCCTATCATACCAAATCAAACATCCAGGTTAAAATAAACATCCGGGTAACAGGAAAAATAAACATCCGCTATCCTACTGAATCGAACATCCAGGTTAAAATACGTGTGAATTCATCGTGACTTTCTAAATTACTTTCTGTGTACAGGTAGAAATAACCATCCTCTATGCTTCTGAATCGAACATACTCAGTAACATACTTCAAACTGATCACACACTACAACCATCCTATTTAGAAAAACCATATTGGGAACAAAAAAATATAAAGATCCACTATCTTATTGAATCGAACATCCAGATTAAAATACTTGATACTGAAAACACACAATACACATTAATTATTCTAAATAACTATATGGGTACATGTTTAAATAAACATCCGCTATCATACTGAATCGAACATCCAGTTTAAGATACTTCTAATTTATAAAACACAATACACCCATACTATCCAGAATAACCATCCGGGTACCTGTAAAATAAACATCTGCTATCCTACTGAATCGAACATCCAGGTTAAAATTCTTGTGAGTTCACCATGACTATTCTAAATAGCTGTCTGGGTACAGGTAGAAATAACCATCCGCTATGCTACTGAATCGAACATCCAGGTTAAAATACTTGAAATTGATCACACACAATACACCATGACTATGCTAAATAACTATATGGGTACATGGTTAAACAACCATCCTGTATCATACTGAACCGAACATCCAAATTAAAATTCTTCTTAATCACAGAAAGCCAAACTCACATATACATCTGACCATCAACAACTCGCAGAATGAAATAACCATCAAACATACATACTGAGTTGGACAACTAACAAGAAAAGGAGATGTAATATATACATAATAGATTCTGTATCCAAAACAATCTAGGTATTGTCAAACGAGTTTAACAGTGACATGAATCCACCAACTCCTTGCGGACTAATCTGCCAAGCGGGAGCATCCAAATCTATATTTCTGCAAGATTCCACACGCTTATCCTGAAAGAAACAAACACAAACAAAAACAAGTCATTATCCTATTAATCAACTATGTACTAAAGGTGAAGCTTTAAATTAATTACGATACCTACCGGGGCTGAACTCTTTCGCTTTCTCTGCATGGATTTCTTGATCGACTTTTCTAACTCATATCCGAGCCTTTTACCTTTTGGCCGACCCTTTGTGTTTACCTTCGATGGGCCTTGAATGTACCCTGCAGCCACCACGGAGGAAATCTCTATGCCGATGCTAGTGTGTGCATCAACGACAGCTAGGGGTGAAAAAAAGTCAGACGTCCTGTCAAGGGCCTGTGTTTGGCCTGACCTGGCCTGTTATAAAATAGGTATAGGTTCAGGCTCTTATAAAAGCCTTATTATGTTAATAGACCAGGCCCAGGCTCACTAATTAGCCTTATTGGCCTGTCAGGCTTGCCTGGGCCTGTTAATACATAATTACATATATAAATAATTTTTTTATTATTAACAAAATCATGAGATATTTTAAATTTATTATATTTAACTATAAATAGTTTTGTATATTTTGAATACTTTAAAATTTAAATTTTTGTATAAATATTAAATATGACATATTACATATAAATATGTTTATTAAAAAATAATTTTTTTAAATAATATTTTTATTTTTGAAAAAAAAAATTATCAGGCCTTTAATAGGCTTCAGGCCAGGCTCAGGCCAATTGACTACATAATAGGCCAGGCCTATTAAGAGCAAAGCCTGGCCTAGTCTGGCCTGTTTCCACCCCTAGCGACAGCCTTAATCCGAACCTTGCCACGGTAATCAACTAGCTTGGCCCTTGCATCGTCCAGAGCAGCATGCAACATGGCTGCTTCATCATCATCATTCACAAATTTCTGAGCAACGTTGTAGAAGTGTGCACACAACCCTCTGGATATAAGTTGTGGCTCTCATCCAAACGTCTCACGTCGTGGCTACTATGAATGTAGGTGTGCTTGCGCTTTATTTTCTTACTCCAACGACGAAGAACGTAGCATGAAGGCACTTTATTCACTTTGTAAAATGAAAGTACTACAAGACAGTGGCAACACAACACACCTGCACTCTCAAACAAGTTGCACTCACATTGTACCTCATGAGTTAAACGGTTCAAACAGACGTTGCACGTAACATACAGGGTCTTTTCATAGGCTAGAATTTCCTGTTCCACTTTTACCCAGGCCAAGTCGCCCTGTTCATTAATGGCACGAATATTGCAATCAGCCTTCTTGACAAACTCCGTTTGGACATCCCTAAACATGTCATTGGTATACTCTTGTTGAAATTGTCGCTCGATGGCTGAGCTAGTTGCACATGGGATAAATCCTCTCGAGTCTGCAGCATCGTCCTCCAGTTCCTTCTACTCCTTGTTTCCAAGCACATTGTCGAACTCGTGGACGAACTAAACCAAACTAGTCTTGGAATGTAAGTATCCACCAAAGAATGAGTGCATACTCTCACTCCTTTGCGTACTCCTCATAGATGCCTAAAATTGACCATTGAAAAAGATCGGCACCCACATGTGTCGATGATGAAACAAGTCTACACAAAACATACCACCCAACAACAGAAACCCGCATAAGGAACAGATTTTCAGAACAAAATACAAGAGCAGTATAACATCTAAGGAATGACAATACATTATTTAACTTAAAATACAGGAACCTGATAGCCATTTGTTGTGGTGTAGGTCGAACTCGTCAATGAATTCAGCCCAACCATCCTCGAAAGCCTCAACCGATGGAGAGTTCCATATAATGTGCTTCAGGTCGGCCTTCAACTCGTTGAACCTAGCATAACCACCGAGCTTATACGGTATCTTTTGTGTAATATGCCATATGCACCAACGGTGGCGTGTATTGGGTAGGACCTTCCTAATTGCACCAAACATGGACCTGCACTGGTCTGTGATGATGCCATGCGGTGCAATTCCCATGCACTTTAGTCATTGCGTGAACACCCACTCGAAGCTAGGGATCTCCTCAGTGCCTAGAAGAGCACAACCCAACAAAGTAGACTTACCATGGTGGTTTACACCTACGAAAGCGGCGAACGGCAAACCATGCCTAAAGTGAAAACAACCACATTTATTAACATCCAACTAATACAAAATACCACTAATCGTAAAAAATGTCAACGTAATTAATTTTTACCGGTTCGTGCTGTATGTGGTATCAAATGACACCACGTCTCCATAGTACTCATAAGAAGCCCTGCACCGTACATCCACCCAAACTGCACTTTGAAATTTGTAATCGTCGTCCACATTTACTACGTAGAAGAAGTTCGGATTCATCTCCTTCATTCGCATCAAGTAATCCAGCATCTCCTTAACATCGGCGTTGATATTAGTGGATCGGAGTCTTGCTGAGATGTAATTCTTGACATCCTTCTCGAAGAAGCCCAAGTTCGACGGCCCACCAACCTCATTAGCCAATGCTAGAAATGTCTTATCGGGTCGAATTCCTGCCTCATCATTAACCTCAATCATGCATTTCACATGCATGGTTGACTCTCTATTCTCGTGGTAATGCAACACCTTTTTAGTTGAACACGGGTGCGAGTGCCTCAAATCAACCTTCAACAAGACCCAGTCTTTCTTCTCTCTGTCAAACTTTGCATATATCCTTGCTCTGCACCCCACACCTGCAACCGTGTTCTTCCGTGTGGGTGCTTTAACATGAGATCCACGAAAACCCTCCCGGTTATAATGGATAGATTGGTTAATCGGTTCTTTTGTCATCCTATCAAGATTTGTGTTCCGTATCTTACATACGAAACCGACTTTCTTTGCATATGTAGCATAAAATTCCTGAGCCAGTTTCAAATCCTCAAACTGCATCCCAACTATTGGTATTTCATCTTCGGCAAGGCAACTATGATTCGGTAATTGCGAATTAGTTCAAAACAGACATCATTTTATGAACATGAGAATTAATGTTTGATACAAACATACAGTGCATGAAAAAATAACAATATACTAGAGACCAAACCTCATCAACAAGATCTGTGTCATCACTTCCAAACTCAGTAATGTCCATACATTCTATGGCCTATAATCAAACATACACAAACAAACACAAAAAAATCTATCTACCTAGACAACCTAAACCAAATTTTCTTCTATGCTTTGAAAAGCTCCTTAATAACTGTTGTATCCTTTTCCTTTTTCTTACATATGTAGCCAGCTAAATTTTTTGCATGGATGGCATGGGAGCATAGGTACGGGGATTCAATACAATCTCATGGCAACCATTAGCCATAATTTTTCAGTAAATACTAAATCTATAATCAACCAATTTCAGTTTCACATATTAAAAAGGTAATATAATATTTTATCGGATCAAGAAAATAAATGGTTCATCTTCATCTTCCATAGAAATTGATCTATAATTTATTATTATTTAACTAATTATTATATTGATGAACTAGAACACCACCAAAAAATTTTTGGAATCAATACCAACAACGATTAAGAATGTTTGGCTTAAAATAATCATCTCATTTATATGAAAATGAACATACATCCCACTCCACCAACATACATTGCTAACCTTGTTAAACTTTTCACCTTTCACGTCACAAGTATTGAGAAAATTGTCACTTGAATGGATGGTATTGCAGTTGGTGAAGGAATCTGGGGAATGAGAAATCGGTTCAATAAAATTGGACTCCATAGAAGGGGCTATAAGAGGTTACGTAATCTTGAAAGCGCAGCCACAACTCTCCCCTATATTTTGGTCGGGTCAGCTGGAGACGAAGCGGGGGTGATGGTGGACACAGTGGGCTTCGATGGACTGGACGGTCCGTGTGTTTGTCAAAGGCGGGAAGGAAAAAAAATCAGGCAACGACTGGATGCTCGGCGGTTGGGATAGAGGGAGGCGGGGCCTGGTTTTGGAGGCACGGCGTAGGTTGCATGGGGGCGACAATGACTTCCGTTCGGCATGGGGAGGGTGCAGCGAAAGAAGAGAGGCAAGTTGGAGAGTCTCAGTGGGATAATCCTTATTTTTTTTAAATTTTAAAGTTGATTATTGATAAACCATTATTTTATGATTTATATTGTGTTTACTTGAGTGGTTTTATCAAATCTTCACCCACTTATTCATATGATTTGTATGTATTTACAATTTCTTCCCAAAAATTGTCCATGGTTGAAAACTTGCTTCTTAGAGACTTTTAATTATGTATTTTTATTCTCTTTTACACCATTCGATGCCGTGATCTGTGTGTTAAGTGTTTCAGGCTTCATAAGGTAGGAATGGCTTAGAGAATGGAGAGGAAGCTTGCAAAAATAGAAGGAGCACAATAAACTAAGGAGATGACCAGGGAACACTGACGCGAGCGCATGGCTCACGCGAACGCGCAAAATGGAGAAATCGCAGCGACGCAAACACGTGCCTGACATAAACACATGGATTAGAGTCTGCACGAATGACGTGAACGCGTGGATGACGTGAACGCGTAACAAGAAAAATCGCTGACTGACGCGAACGCGTGGACGACGCATACGCGTGACCTGCGCGATCTGTAGAAATAACAGAATACGCTGGGGGCGATTTTGGGCCGCATTTTGACCCAGTTTTTGGCCCAGAAACACAGACTAAACCTAGGGAACATGCTGAGACTCAACACGCATCCACACACATTCAGATTCAACACATTAGGATTACTTCAATTTTAGATCGGAACTTTTAGATTGGCATTACATTGATAGTTTATGCTTTTGCTTGGATTTTCGGATGCTAAGAGTCATTACTTCCGTTGAAGACATTACTTTAGTTTGTTTTCTTATTCCCTTATTTTTAACTAGTTACTCATTGACTCTGTTCAGATAATTATGTTGCGTTTTGAATTTAATATATAGAGTTATTTTTATTTTAATTAATTTTAATTCTCTATTTTATCTTATTTAATTATGTCTTCTCATATTTTTATGATTATTAATTTCATGTCAATGGAATAGAATTTCTACTTGACATGGGGGTTGATTAAGAGGAGATACTTGAGTTGGAATGCTCAAGTGCTTGGTTGAATTGGACGTTGTTAGCTAATTCCATACCCACTAACACTAGACCCCCCAAGGGAGAAGACTAGGATTTGAGGGTAAGAGTTAGTTTAATCACCATACTTTTTCTTATTTAGTAAAGGATAACCGAGTGAGAACAACACCCTTTTTACACTACACTTGAGAAGATTCCAACAAGGATAGAAATTCCATTTAATTATTCCCCCAGTCAAGGCCTTTTATTTGGAGTATCAATAATTATTCTTAGTTTATTTTCATTGCTTTAATTTTTAATCATTTTAGTTACTCATTATCAAAACTTAATTTTTCTGAAATCCCCTAGTTAATAAAATAGCACTCTTTCCTGCAACTCGTTGGGAGACGACCTGGGACTCATACTCCCAGTATTTTATTTTTAAAATTTGTGACAACCCTTTTTAAATTGGTGAGACAGATCTTAGCCGGTTGAGAGCTATACATGCAACGTTGTTCTCTTAATTAAAATCTCTAAATTGGTTAACTTCTGCCACCCGCCAATTTTTGGCCCCGTTGCCGGGGAGTTGCAATAGTGTGCTAAATTATTAATTAGTGTATATATTTTATTTTTATTTACATATTTTATTTTTACTTCTGTTACCATGAGCTATTTGTTTTTCTCATTGAATGACGCGTTCATTGCCTGATCCAAGTTTAGTCCCATTTGATCCTGAAATTGAAAGAACTCTTTTACATATTAGACGAACTCGACGTCAGTTAGCCTCTCAGGGTGGTGAAGTGATTATTATCGATTCACCAGTCTTATTTGAGGGCGAATCTGAACCGCCATATGAGAGCGAAACAAGCTCCTTTACTACTGATTCAGTTCACTGACGTGCAGGTGACATGGCAGCACCTAGGAGGATTACTCTCTAGGAGGCAGGAGCCCCAGACTTCACACTGCAACCATATCAAGTGCATCACCCAACTTTGGCTGCAGATTTTGAACTAAAGACCGCACTGATCAACTTGATGCCCAAGTTTCATGGCTTACCTGCTCAAGAGCCTATCAAGCACCTTAGGGATTTCCAGATAGCCTGTTCTACTGTTAGGCGTCATGGTGCAGATGAAACTTCTATTCTGTTAACCGCTTTCCCATTTTCTCTTGAGGGAAAGGCAAGGGAGTGGTACTACTCCCAACCTGAAGCAAATGTTACCAACTGGAATACACTCAGGAGAGAATTTTTGGAAAAATACTTTCCAGCTGAAGTCACAGATAGACTGAGAAAAGAGATCTCATGCATTGTTCAAGGTGACTCAAAGACTCTCTATGAATATTGGGAGCGCTTCAACAATCTCCTGGACGCATGTCCCCATCACATGATTGGTAAACTAGTATTGATCAGCTACTTCACTCAAGGCATGAACCCCCAAGATAATACTACACTGGAAGGTGCTAGTAATGGTTCCATGAAAAAGTACAAAATCGCAGATGAAGCTTGGCAGTTGATCAGTGACTTAGCTGAGTCCACTAGGAATCACAGACAGAGGCACAACCATCCCAAGGCCGTTGCCGAAGTTTCTTCTAGCATTGAAACTACTGCTCTCACACAGAGTATATGTGAAATGACCAACCTACTAAAGCAGATGTAGTTAAACCAACAGCAAACACATAAAGCTCAGTCTTCCCCACCACAGCAAAGCCAACAGTTAGTCCCCCAAAGAGTAAGCGGGATCTGTGCTGATTATAGTCATTCTACTGATGAATGTACGCAGCTCCAACAGGAAGACAACATTGTGGCAGCCACTCATAACTTCTATGACCGCCCAAATCCAGGATACAATTAACAGGGTGGCAACTACAACCAAGGTGGAAACTATAACCAAGGATGGCAAGACAACTCCAACCAAGGTTGGAGGGACAACTATAACAGAGGAGGCAGAGACAACAATGGAAACCAGGGGTGGAATAAAATTAATAACAATAGATAGCAGAATCAGAATCAACCTTACAGAGCACCTCACCTAAAACAATCACAAGGAACCCAGCACAACCAACAACAAGTTCCTCATATCACTTATTCTAATTCCTCATCAAATGACGAGATGCTCCATTCTCTTGCATAAGGACAACAAGACAAGCAGGCTCAGCTGAACTCTAGTCTAAATAGCTTGACTGCCACTTTACAAGCTCTCGTCTCCTGAATGGATTCATCACTTAATTCCACACATCAACCTTCAAGCTCCAGTGGAATTCCTTCTCAACCACTGCCTAATCCCAAAGGTGATATCAATGCCATCACTTTGAGGTCTAGAACCACATTACAGGAGAGGAACCATGAGGAGCCAAGCCCACCAGAACACGTGCCAGCAAAGAATGTAGTGGAAGTGGAAGATGCTGAAGAGGAAGAGGATGTACAAGACATAGTTGAAGAAGAGGAAGCTCAACTACAGAATGAAGCACCAAGGGATGCAGAAGCTGCAAATCGCGCCCATCCTATTCCCTTTCCACAACTTGCAAGGAAACCCAAAAAGCAGATGGAACTTGATCCCAAAATGGTAGAAATATTCGAAAAGGTCGAGGTAAATGTTCCCCTTTTTTATGTTATTCAACAGGTACCTAAATACGCAAAGTTTCTAAAGGATTTGTGCATACATAAAGATAAAATTAATGAATTAGAAACAATTCCTTTAGGTAGTTCTATATCTGCTTTAATGGGAAATATACCTGAAAAATGTAGTGATCCAGATCCATGTATGGTTAACTGTACCATTGGAGGTGTAAATTTTTCTGAATGCATGTGTGATTTTGGAGCATGTGTTAGTATAATACGTTTGTCTATATATGATACTTTGAGGCTCCCTCCCTTAAAAAGGTCGGCAGCTCATTTTGTGTTAGCAGATAAAAGTATTATTACAGTAGTTGGAATTGCTGAAGATATATTAGTGAGCATTAAGGGGCTCACATTTCCCATTGATTTCTACATCCTGGAAATGCCCCCTAATGACTCAGGAAGACCATCATAATCCTGTTTGGAAGACCGTTTCTGAAGACTTCAAAGTTCAAGCTGGATGCATTCTCAGGAACTTACTCCTTTGAGATAGATGGCAGAACAGTGAGTTTCAGTTTAAATGAAGCTATGAAGCATCCTCCGAAAGATCATTCTATCTTCCAATATGACATTATTGATGAAACTATAGCTGAAGTTCACCAGGAAGAATTAGAAGAGAAGTACATGGAGCAATGTCCAAGTGTGGGGACACTTTCTGAAAACAATGAGAAGACTTTACCATTATCACCAGTCCCGAATGATCCAGAGCCTAGCTATGAGTAGAAATTAGAATTAAAGCCCCTTCCTCTACACCTCAAGTATGCTTACCTTGAGGACAAGCAGAAGTTCTCAGTCATCATTGCAAAGGAACTCACTTTTCAACAGGAAGAACAGCTACTTAGTGTGCTGAGAAAACATAAGAAAGCAATTGGATGGAGCTTGGCGGATATAGTAGGCATTAGCCCTCAAGTTTGTGAACACAGAATATTCTTAGAAGAGGGAGCAAAGTCTGTCTGTTAGCCTCAAAGAAGATTGAATCCCACCATCTTAGAAGTTGTCAAGAAAGAAGTAACCAGACTACTTGAAGCAGATATCATTTACCACATCTCAGACAGTGAATGGGTCAGTCCAGTACAAGTGGTGCCCAAGAAATCTGGAGTCACAACAATAAGAAATGAGCATGGAGAGCTCCTGACAACTAGAGTGCAGAATTCATGGAGAGTTTGCATTGACTATAAGCGTCTCAACCAAGCCACTCGCAAGGATCATTACCCCTTGCCATTCATTGATCAAATGCTTGATCGCCTGTCAGGTAAATCCCATTACTGCTTTTTAGATGGTTATACAGGCTACTTTCAAATTCATATAGCTCCTGAAGATCAGGAAAAGACCACTTTTACATGTCCTTTTGGGACTTATGCTTATAAGAGAATGCCCTTTGGCTTATGCAATGCACCAGCTACTTTTCAAAAATGTATGATGAGTCTTTTCTCTGACCTTATTGAGAACTGTATGGAGATTTTTATGGATGATTTCAGCATATATGGTGATTTATTTAGCCTTTGTTTGGATAGTTTATCTAGAGTGTTAGACAGATGTGTTAGTACAGACCTTGTATTAAATTTTGAAAAATGTCACTTTATGGTCAAACAAAGAATTGTACTAGGACATGTGGTGTCTAATACTGGCATTTCTGTAGATCCAGCAAAGGTGGATGTTATTTCTAGTTTACCTTACCCGTCCTCCATGAGGGAAGTCCGTTCGTTCCTTGGCCACGCAGGTTTTTACAGGAGATTTATTAAGGACTTCAGTAAGGTAGCACTACCTTTATCCAAATTGCTACAGAAGGAAATTGAGTTCGAGTTCAGTGAGGATTGTATGCAGGCATTTGATAAGCTGAAGATCGCCCTGACTCAAGCTCCAATTGTGAGAGGACCAGACTGGAGCCAGCCATTTGAAATTATGTGTGATGTTTCCAACCAGGCAGTAGGAGCAGCGCTGGCTCAGCACGAAGGTAAGGACCCTTTTGTAATTGCTTATGCATCTAAGACTTTAGATGCTGCTCAGTCTAATTACAATACTACTGAAAAAAGAGCTTCTTGCTATTGTTTTTGCTCTGGATAAATTCCGAGCCTATTTACTTGGTATTAAGGTAGTAGTGTACTCAGACCATGCAGCTCTAAAATATCTATTAGCTAAAAAGGAGTCCAAACCAAGGCTAATACGTGGGATACTGCTGCTGCAAGAATTTGATTTAGAAATTAAGGATAAGAGTGGTAACCAGAATTTAGTGGCAAACCATTTGAGTCGCCTTGAGCACATTAAGGATGACTCCACTCCTATAAATGATAATTTCCCATTTGATAGCTTACAAGCAGTATCTGAAGTAGTTCCTTGGTATGCACCTGTAGCTAATTATCTAGTTAGCCACACTTTTCCTCCAAATTTTACTAAGCACCAGAGAGACAAGCTGAAAAGCGAGTCCAAATATTATATATGGGATGATTCATATTTATGGAGGTGTGGTGCTGACCAGGTAATTAGACGGTGTGTGCCTCAATCAGAATTCCAGTCCATTTTAGAGGCCTGCCACTCATCTGAGAGTGGAGGACATTTTGGCCCTCAAAGAACAGTTAGAAAAATTCTAGACTGTGGATTCTGGTGGCCTACTCTTTTTAAAGACGCTGCTGAATTTTGTAAATTTTGTTCCCCATGCCAAAGGTTTGGTAATATATCCAAGAGGGATGAGATGCCTTAACAAATTATGCTTTTCTGTGAAATTTTTTATGTTTGGGGCATTGACTTCATGGGTCCGTTTCCAAATTCTAATGGGTACTTTTATATACAGTTAGCCGTAGATTATGTTTCTAAATAGATGGAAGCAATTCCTACCCGCACTAATGATGCTAACACTGTTGTTTCCTTTGTTAGAAACCATATTATCTGTCGCTTTGGATTACCACGAGCAATCGTGAGCGATCAAGGCACCCATTTTTGTAACAGGAGAATAACAAGATTACTGAAAAAGCATGGGATAATTCACAAAGTAGCAATAGCTTATCATCCCCAGACCAATGGGCAAGCAGAAGTCTCTAACAGAGAGATTAAACGTATTCTGGAGAAGATAGTAAAACCTCATAGGAAGGACTAGAGTGCCAGGCTACAAGACGCACTCTGAGCATATAGAACAGCGTACAAGACACCCATTGGGATGAGCCCCTTCCGCTTGGTATACGGAAAAGGTGGTGCACGAAATTGTGATGTCAATGTTCACATTACTCTCTTACAATTTCGCACAACTAACCAGCAAGTGCATTGGGTCGTCCAAGTAATACCTTACGTGAGTAAGGATCGATCCCACGGAGATTGTTGGCTTGAAGCAAGCTATGGTTATCTCGTAACTCTTAGTCAGGATATAATATCAATAATAATTCTTAATTTGAATTCTGAAAAGTAAGAAGGGCAGAACACAAATTATACTTGTATGCAATGATGGAGAATATGTTGGAGTTTTGGAGATGCTTTGTCTTCTGAAATTCTGCTTTCCTCTGTTTCTGATTCACGCACGCATGTCCTCCTATGGCAAGCTGTGTGTTGGTGGATCACCGTTGTCAATGGCTACCATCCATCCTTCCAGTGAAAAGGATCCAGGTGCGCTGTCACCGCACGACTAATCATCTGCAGGTTCTCGATCGTACTGGAATAGGATTTACTATCCTTTTGCGTCTGTCACTACGCCCAGCACTCGTGAGTTTGAAGCTTGTCACAGTCATTCAATCCCTGAATCCTACTCGGAATACCACAGACAAGGTTTAGACTTTCCGGATTCTCTTTAATGCTGCCATCAATCTAGCTTATACCACGAAAATTCTGATTAAGAGATCCAAGAGATATTCATTCATTCTACGGTGAACGAAAGTGGTTGTCAGGCACGCGTTCGTGGGGGAATGATGATGATTGTCACGTTCATCACATTCATGTTGAAGTGCGAATGGATATCTTAGATAGGAACACACATGTTTGAATAGAAAACAGAAATACTTGCATTAATTCATCAGGACACAGCAGAGCTCCTCACCCCCAACAATGGAGTTTAGAGACTCATGCCGTCAGAAATTACAAAGTTCAGATCTAAAAAAATGTCATGAGATACAAAATAAATCTCTAAAAGTTGTTTAAATACTAAACTAGTAACCTAGGTTTACAGAAAATGAGTAAACTATGATAGATAGTGCAGAAATCCACTTCTAGGGCCCACTTGGTGTGTGCTGGGGCTGAGACTAAAGCTTCTCACGTGCCTGGGCTGTTTTGGGCGTTCAACGCCAGGCTGTAACGTAATTCTGGCGTTGAACTCCAATTTGTAACGTGTTTCTGGCGCTGGACGCCAGACAGCAACATGGAACTGGCGTTGAACGCCAGTTTACGTCATCTATCTTTGAGCAAAGTATGGAATATTATATATTGCTGGAAAGCCCTGGATGTCTACTTTCCAACAAAATTGAAAGCCCGTCAATTGGACTTCTGTAGCTCCAGAAATTCCATTCCGAGTGTAGAGAGGTCTGGATCCAACAGCATCAGCAGTCCTTTTTCAGCCTGAATCAGATTTTTACTCAGCTCCCTCAATTTCAGCCAGAAAATACTTGAAATTACAGAAAAATACACAAACTCATAGTAAATTCTAGAAATATGAATTTTGCCTAGAAACTAATGAAAATAAACTAAAAACTAACTAAAACATACTAAAAACTATATGAAATTAACCCCAAAAAGCGTATAAAATATCCGTTCATCACAACACAAAACTTAAACTGTTGCTTGTCCTCAAGCAACTAGATAAATAAAATAGAATACAAATGAGTCAAGAAACAATAATATCTCATAGTTTTTGAGTGAAGCTCAGATTCTAATTAAATGAGCGGGGCTAGTAGCTTTTTGCTTCCGAACAGTTTTGGCATCTCACTTTATCCATTGAAGCTCAGAATGATTGGCATCTATAGGAACTCAAAATTCAGATAGTGTTATTGATTCTCCTAGTTCAGTATGTTGATTCTTGAACACAGCTACTTTTATGAGTCTTGGCCGTGGCCCTAAGCACTTTGTTTTCCAGTATTACCACCGGAACATAAATGCCACAAACACATAATTGGGTGAACCTTTTCAGATTGTGACTCAGCTTTGCTAAAGCCCCCAATTAGAGGTGTCCAGGGTTCTTAAGCACACTCTTCTCTTTGCTTTGGACCTTGACTTTAACCGCTCAGTCTCAAGTTTTCACTTGACACCTTCACGCCACAAGCACATGGTTAGGGACAGCTTGGTTTAGCCGCTTAAACCAGGATTTGATTTCCTTAGGCCCTCCTATCCACTGATGCTCAAAGCCTTGGATCCTTTATTACCCTTGCCTTTTGGTTTTAAGGGTTATTGGCTTTTTCTGCTTGCTTTTTTTTTTTTGCAAGCTTTGTATTCATTGCTTTTTCTTGCTTCAAGAATCATTTTTATGATTTTTCAGATTACCAATAACATGTCTCATGTTTATCATTCTTTCAAGAGCCAACATATTTAACATTCAAGAACATCAAATTCCAAAGACATATGCACTGTTCAAGCATTCATTCAGAAGGCAGAAAGCCTTGCCACCACATGTAATTAATCAGAATTTCTTGTATTAAAAACTCGAGAAATACTGCCTCCTTATCCTAAAGAAAATCTTCTATTTTATTCATGTTTAATGATGATGAGAAAAATAAATTATAGCTTAATTGGAGATAAAATCAAAATATAAATACTTATTGCCATTATATGACTCCTAAGGTGAAACTCAAATAATAGAAAAGAAAGTTATCACAGGGTTAAGGTTAAGATCAGAACTCAACAACCTTGACTTTGGGAAGCGGATGCCTCTTTAGTCTGTGGGGTGCTTGGCCCTTCAAGAGATAGTTTCTGACGCTTTAGTTCTCTTAATTCACGCCCTTGCACCTCTTGTTCTCTGAGCAGTTTGCAAAGCATGCTGTTTTGATTTTGCTGTTCTTCCTTCAATTGGTCCATGGTTTCTTGCAACTTAGTGACAGATGCCTCAAGATGCTCCCAGTATTCAAATTGAGGAAGTTCTGGTAGGAATTCTTGCGCCCTCCTCTTGATGGGGTCATCCTGCATTTGTTGTTTTTCCATTGTGATTTTAGTGTTTGGTTGCTCCACTGAGATATACTCTGTTATTCCCATCTTTATTCCAGCATCTTTGCAGAGCATAGAGATTAGGCTTGGATAAGCCAACCTGGCATCCTTAGAGTTCTTTTGGCAAGTATGTAGAATTCAAATGGGATCAGTTGATGAACTTCTACTTCTTTTCACAACATAATGCAATGGATCATCACTGCTCTTCTAATATTGACTTCAGAACGGTTGCTGGTGGGCAATATAGAACGCCCAATGAAGTCCATCCATCCTCTGGTGACTGGTTTGAGATCTTCTCTCTTGAGTTGACTTGGGGAACCCTTCGTGCTGGTGGTCCACCTGGCTCCAGGGATGCATATATCCTCTAGAATCTTATCCAGACCCTTGTTTGTTCTCATCATTCTCCTATTGAAGAAGTCTGGGTCATCTTTCAGCTGAGGTAGCTTAAAGATCTCCCTAATTTTGTCAGGGTGGATGTGAACAATCTTTCCTCTGACCACAGTTCTGTAGTCATAGAGGGCAGCTCCAGATATTCTCTGCCTGTCTGTTTGCCACAGATTAGCGTAGAATTCTTGAACCATATTCCTTCCCACTTTCGTTTCAGGATTAGCTAGGACTTTCCAGTTCCTGTTTCGAATCTGCTCTTGGATCTCCGGATATTCATCTTCTTTCAGATTGAACTTGACTTCCGGGATCACAGATCTTAGACCCATTACTTTGTAGTAATGGTCTGAATGTTCTTTGGTTAAGAACCTCCCTTGATTCCAAAGTGGTTTTGGAACACTCTCTTTCTTGCCTCTTGGAGTAGGTTGTTTTCCTTTAGGAGCCATGATCTTAGTGGGTATGGTTTAGTGATCACGGATAAACACACCAAACTTAGAGGTTTGCTTGTCCTCAAGCAAAAGAAAAGAAAGGAGAGGGATAGAAGGAGAGCTAGTGTTGAATGGTGGATGAGAGGAAGAAGGTCGAATGGGTTTTTAAAAGGGAGGGGGTTTTCGAAAATAGGGAGAAAGATAAGATAGAAGATATGATTTAAAAAAAGATAAGTATGATAAGAAAAGATATAATTTAAAATTGAAAAGATATGAAGGATATTTGAAAAAGATAAAATTGGATTTTTGAAAAAGATAATATGGAGATTTGAAAAAGATATTGATTAGTTGAAAAGATTTTTGAATGAAAAGAGATAGATTTGTTTTGAAAATTTTTGAAAAAGAGTTGAATTGGATTAAAAAAAAAGATTTGTGCTTATGGATTAAGATACATTTGATATTTTTAAAGTGGGGTTTTTTTTTTTGAAATTAGGGATTTTAGAAATCAGGGTTTGTAACATGTTTATGCAAGAAATCATGAATTGAAACATGAAAATTAAGATTAAAATGAAAAATATGAAGAAAAAACGAATTTACCTCCTCCCCACCATCCTGGCGTTTGAACGCCCAAAAGCTGCATGTTTTGGGCGTTCAACGCCCAACTGCAGCTTCTCCTGGGCGTTCAACGCCCAGCTGTTGCTTCTTTCTGGCGTTGAACGCCAGGAACTCCTTTGTCACTGGGCGTTTTTCTGAACGCCCAGGACGCTGTAAATCTGGCGTTCAACGCCCAGAAGATGCTTCTTTCTGGCATTTAACACCCAGATGGCTATCCTTACTAGCGTTCAACGCCCAGTGGATGCTTCTTTTGGGCGTTGAACGCCCAAAACAGACTTTTACTGGCGTTTTCTTGCCAGTGAGCTCTTTTTCTCTGTTTTGTGTGCAGAATCCTTCTGTAACCCTGTAAACTTATACAATTGACTCTTTACCTTAGTATCAATGAACTTTATGTAAATAAATAAAATCAAGAATAGGGCAAAATGCTTAGAGGAAGTGATGCCCCCTGACTGGGTTGCCTCCTAGCAAGCGCTTCTTTATTGTCTTTAGCTGGTCCTTGCTGAGTTGTTAATCTAGCCTCAACCTTGAGCACACTTGCTCAACATTGCCTTCAAGATAGTGCTTGATTCTCTGTCCATTAACAATGAACTTCTTATCAGAATCAATAGCTTGAAGCTCCACATAACCATATGGTGATACACTTGTAATCACATATGGTCCTCTCCACCGGGACTTCAGTTTCCCAGGAAATAGCTTGAGCCTAGAGTTAAACAACAGAACCTTTTGTCCTGGTTCAAAGATTCTAGATAACAGCTTTCTGTCATGCCACCTTTTTTATTTCTCTTTGTAAAGCTTGGCATTTTCGAAAGCAGTGAATCTGAATTCCTCTAGCTCATTCAGCTGGAGCAATCTTTTCTCTCCAGCTAATTTGGTATCAAAGTTAAGGAATCTGGTTGCCCAGTAGGCCTTATGTTCCAATTCCACAGGCAGGTGACAAGCCTTACCATACACAAGTTGGTAAGGAGAGGTCCCTATAGGAGTCTTGAATGCTGTTCTGTAAGCCCACAGAGCATCATCCAAGCTTCATGCCCAATCCTTTCTACGGGTACTTACAGTCCGTTCCAGGATTCTTTTTAGTTCTCTGTTAGAGACTTCATCTTGCCCATTTGTCTGTGGATGATATGGAGTTGCCACCTTATGGCGAATCCCATACCGGACCATGGCAGAGTAAAGCTGTTTGTTGCAGAAGTGAGTGCCCCCATCACTAATTAGTACCCTAGGGACATCAAACCTGCTGAATATATGTTTCTAGAGGAATTTTAATACTGTTTTAGTATCATTGGTAGGTGTGGCAATGGCCTCTACCCACTTTGATACATAGTCAACCGCCACCAGAATATAAGTGTTTGAGTATGATGGTGGGAAAGGCCCCATGAAATCAATACCCCATACGTCAAACAACTCAATCTCCAAGATTCCTTGTTGAGGCATGGCGTAACTGTGAGGCAAATTACCAGCTCTCTGGCAGTTGTCACAGTTACGTACAAACTCTCTGGAATCTCTGTAAAGTGTAGGCCAGTAGAAACCACATTGGAGGACCTTGGTGGCTGTTCGCTCACCTCCGAAATGACCTCCATATTGTGACCCATGGCAATGCCATAAGATCCTTTGTGCTTCTTCCTTAGGCACACACCTATGGATTATGCCGTCTGCACATCTCTTAAAGAGATAGGGTTCATCCCACAGGTAGTACTTTGCATCAGTAATTAATTTTTTCTTTTGTTGCTTGCTGTACTCCTTGGGAATGAACCTTGCAGCTTTGTAGTTTGCAATATCTGCAAACCAAGGTAATTCCTGAATGGCGAACAAATGCTCATCCGAAAAAGTTTCAGAGATCTCAATAGAGGGGGAGGACGCCCTTTCCACTGGTTCTATCCGGGACAGATGGTCAGCCACTTGATTCTCTGTCCCTTTTCTATCTCTTATTTCTATATCAAACTCTTGCAGAAGCAACATCCATCTTATGAGTATGGGTTTTAAATCCTGCTTTGTGAGTAGATATTTAAGAGCAGCATGATCTGTGTACACAATCACTTTTGATCCTACTAAGTATGATCTAAACTTGTCAATGGCATAAACCACTGCAAGCAATTCTTTTTCTGTGGTTGTGTAATTTTTCTGGGCATCATTCAAAACACGGCTAGCATAATAAATAACATGCAGAAGCTTGTCATGCCTCTGCCCCAGTACTGCACCAATGGCGTGATCACTGGCATCACACATTAATTCGAATGGTAATGTCCAGTCTGGTGCAGAGATAACTGGTGCTGTGACCAGCTTAGCTTTCAGAGTTTCAAACGCCTGTAGGCATTCTGTGTAACACAAATGGTGTGTCAGCAGCTAGCAGGTTGCTTAGAGGTTTTGCAATTTTTGAAAAATCCTTTATAAACCTCCTATAGAATCCTGCATGCCCCAGAAAGCTTCTGATTGCCTTAACATTGGCAGGTGGTGGTAATTTTTCAATTACCTCTATTTTAGCTTGATCCACCTCTATTCCCTTGTTTGAAATTTTATGCCCAAGGACAATCCCTTCAGTCATCATAAAGTGACATTTTTCCCAGTTTAAAACTAGGTTGGTCTCTTGGCATCTTTTCAAAACCAGTGTCAGGTGATCAAGACAGGAGCTGAATGAGTCTCCATATACTGAGAAGTCATCCATGAAGACTTCTTGAAATTTTTCTACCATATCAGAGAAAACAGAGAAAATGCATCTCTGAAAGGTTGCAGGCGCATTACACAGCCCAAAAGGAATCCTTCTGTAAGCAAATACTCCAGATGGACATGTGAATGTTGTTTTCTCTTGATCCTGGGGATCTACTGCAATTTGGTTGTAGCCTGAATAGCCATCCAAAAAGCAGTAATAATTATGACCTGCTAGTCTTTCTAGCATCTGGTCTATGAATGGTAAAGGAAAATGATCATTTCTGGTGGCTGTATTGAGCCTTCTGTAATCAATACACATGCGCCACCCTGTAACTGTTCTTGTAGGAACCAGTTTATTTTTTTCATTATGAACCACTGTCATGCCTCCCTTTTTTGGGACAACTTGAACAGGACTCACCCAGGGGCTATCTGAAATAGGATAAATAATCCCAGCCTCCAGTAATTTAGTGACATCTTTCTGCACCACTTCCTTCATGGTTGGATTTAGCCGCCTCTGTGGTTGAACCACTGGCTTAGCATTGTCCTCCAATAAGATCTTGTGCATGCATCTAACTGGGCTTATGCCCTTAAGGTCACTTATGGACCACCCAAGAGCTGTCTTGTGTGTCCTTAGCACTTGAATTAGTACTTCCTCTTCCTGTGGATTTAAAGCAGAGCTTATGATCACTGGAAACGTATCACCCTCTCCCAGAAATGCATATTTCAGGGATGGTGGTAATGGTTTGAGCTCAGGTTTAGGAGGTTTTTCCTCTTCATGAGAAAATTTTAGAGATTGTTTCAATTCCTCTGAATCCTTTAGATCAGGTGGAACATCTTTAAAGATGTTTTCCAGCTCTGATTCGAGACTCTCAGCCATGTTGATCTCTTCTACCAAAGAGTCAATAAGATCAACTTTCATGCAGTCTTTTGGTGTGTCTGGGTGCTACATGGCATTGACAGCATTCAACTTAAACTCATCTTCATTGACTCTCAGGGTGACTTCCCCCTTTTGGACATCAATGAGGGTTCGTCCAGTTGCTAGGAAAGGTCTTCCTAGAATGAGAGTAGCACTCTTGTGCTCCTCCATCTCCAGCACTACAAAGTCAGTGGGAAAGGCGAATGGCCTAACCCTGACAATCATGTCCTCAATCACGCCTGATGGGTATTTAATGGAGCCATCAGCGAGTTGGAGACATATCCGGGTTGGTTTAACTTCTTCAGTTAAACCAAGCTTTCTGATAGTGGATGCAGGTATTAGGTTGATGCTTGCCCCAAGATCGCATAAAGCTGTCCTGGTGCAATTTCCCTCTAATGTGCATGGTATTAGAAAGTGGTAGCACAAATTGCGAATCACACTTTTCACAACTCGTACCACTAACCAGCAAGTGCACTGGGTCGTCCAAGTAATACCTTACGTGAGTAAGGGTCGAATCCCACAGAGATTGTTGGTTTGAAGCAATCTATGGTTATCTTGTAAATCTTAGTCAGGAAGTCAATTATGTTTATCAGTTGAATTATGAATAACCAGTAGAGCATAAATTAAAAGTTACTTGTTGTGTGGTAATGGAGAATATGTTGGAGTTTTGGAGATGCTTTGTCTTTTGAATCTCTGCTTTCCTCTGTCTTCTGATTCACGCACGCACGTCCTCCTATGGCAAGCTGTGTGTTGGTGGATCACCGTTGTCAATGGCTACCTTCCATCCTTCCAGTGAAAACTACGCTCACGCGCTCTGTCACAGCACGGCTAATCACCGGTTGGTTCTCGATCCGGTTGGAATAGGATTTACTATCCTTTTGCATCTGTCACTAACGCCCAGCCTTCAGGAGTTTGAAGCTCGTCACAGTCATTCAATCCTTGAATCCTACTCGGAATGCCACAAACAAGGCTTAGACTTTCCGGATTCTCATGAATGCCGCCATCAGTTCTAGCTTATACCACGGAGATTCTGATTAAAGAATCTAAGAGACACTCATTCAATCGGATATAGAACGGAGGTGGTTGTCAGGCACACGTTCGTGGGTTGAGAAAGGTGATGAATGTCACAGATCATCACCTTCATCACAGTTAAGCGCGAATGAACATCTTAGATAGGAACAAGCGTGTTTGAATGGAAAACAGAAATACTTGCATTAATTCATTGAGACACAGCAGAGCTCCTCATCCCCAACAATGGGGTTTAGAGACTCATGCCGTCAGAGAATACAAAGTTTAGATCTGAATTGTCATGAGATACAAAATAAGTCTCTAAAAGTTGTTTAAATACTAAACTAGTAGCCTAGGGTTACAAAATATGAGTGGACTATGATGGATGATGCAGAGACCCACTTCTGGGGCCCACTTGGTGTGCTGGGGACCACTTGGTGTGTGCTGGGGCTGAGATTTCGTGCAGAGGCCATTTGTGGAGTTGAACGCCAGTTTTTGTGCCAGTTTGGGCGTTCAACTCCAGTTTTTGATCCTTTTCTGGCGCTGGACGCCAGAATTGGGCAGAAGGCTGGCGTTGAACGCCAGTTTACGTCATCCATTCTTGTGCAAAGTATGGACTATTATATATTGCTGGAAAGCCCTGGATGTCTACTTTCCAACGCAATTGGAAGCACGCCATTTCGAGTTCTGTAGCTCCAGAAAATCCACTTTGAGTGCAGAGAGGTCAGAATCCAACAGCATCAGCAGTCCTTTTTCAGCCTGAATCAAATTTTTGCTCAGCTCCTTCAATTTCAGCCAGAAAAATACCTGAAATTACAGAAAAACACACAACTCATAGTAAAGTCCAGAAATATGAATTTTTCCTAAAAACTACTAGAAATAGACTAAAAACTAACTAAAACACACTCTAAACTATATGAAATTATCCCCAAAAATTGTATAAAATATCCGCTCATCACAACACCAAACTTAAACTGTTGCTTGTCCTCAAGCAACTAGACAAATAAAATAGAAGACTAATAGGTTGGGAAGCAATAATATCTCAGAGTTTTTAATTGAAGCTCAGATTCTAATTAGATGAGCGGGACTAGTAGCTTTTTGCTTCTGAACAGTTTTGGCATCTCACTTTATCCATTGAAGCTCAGAGTGATTGGCATCTATAGGAACTCAGAATTCAGATAGTGTTATTGATTCTCTTAGTTCAGTGTGATGATTCTTGAACACAGCTTCTTTATGAGTCTTGGCCTTGGCCCTAAGCACTTTGTTTTCCAGTATTACTACCGGATACATAAATGCCACAGACACATAATTGGGTGAACCTTTTCAGATTGTGACTCAGCTTTGCTAAAGTCCCCAATTAGAGGTGTCCAGAGTTCTTAAGCACACTCTTCTTTTTGCTTTGGACCTTGACTTTAACCGCTCAGTCTCAAGTTTTCACTTGACACCTTCACGCCACAAGCACATGGTTAGGGACAGCTTGGTTTAGCCGCTTAGACCAGGATTTCAGTCCTTTAGGCCCTCCTATCCACTGATGCTCAAAGCCTTGGGATCCTTTTTAATTGCCCTTGCCTTTTGGTTTTAAGGGTTATTGGCTTTTTCTGCTTGTTTTTTTTTTTTTTTTTTGCAAGCTTTGTTCTTTGCTGCTTTTTCTTGCTTCAAGAATCATTTTTATGATTTTTCAGATTATCAATAACATGTCTCATGTTCATCATTCTTTCAAGAGCCAACATATTTAACAGTCTTAAACAACAAATTCAAAAGACATATGCACTGTTCAAGCATTCATTCAGAAGACAGAAAGCATTGCCACATTTAACCAATTAGAATTTATTTTATTTAAACTCAAAATTTTATTGCCTCTTATTCAAAAGATCTACTATTTTATTCATGTTTGCTGATGATGAGAAAAATAAACTATAGCTTAATTGGAGATAAAATCAAAATAGATACTAATTACTACTATATGACGTCTAAGGTAAACTTTTTATAAGGACACTGTCACAGAGTTAAGGCAGAAATTGGAAATTAACAACCTTTATCTGGGGGTATGGGGGTTCCTCTGATCCTTGGGAGGCTTGGTATCACAGAAGATTTTTGGCGCTTCAGTTCCCTTAAGTCACGTCCCTGCTCCTCTTGTTCTTTAAGCATATGGGTTAGCATTTGACTGTGTTCCTTCTGTTGTTTTATTATTTGCTCCATAGCTTCCTGTATCTTGGTGACAGACGTCTCAAGATGTTCCCAATATTCTGCTTGAGGAATCTCTGGAAGGAATTCCTGTGCTCTTTTCTTTATAGGATCATCCTGTGCTTGTTGTCTCTCCATTGATGCTTTGGTGATTGGCCTTTCAATTAGGATATATTCAGTTATTCCCATCTTGACTCCAGCGTCCTTGCAGAGCAGAGAAATCACGCTTGGATAAGCCAACCTGGCCTCTCTTGAATTTTTGTTAGCAATCTTATAGAGCTCTGTTGAAATCAGCTGATGAACCTCCACTTCCTTTCCCATCATGATGCAATGAATCATTACTGCTCTTTTAACTGTGACTTCAGAACGGTTGCTGGTGGGCAACAGAGAACGCCCAATGAAGTCCAGCCATCCTCTGGCAACTGGTTTGAGATCCTTCCTCTTGAGTTGATTTGGGACGCCCTTTGTGTTGGTGGTCCACCTGGCTCCAGGAATACAGATGTCCTCTCCAATTTTATTCAGGCCAATGTCTGCTCTCATCATCCTCCTGTTGAAGGAGTCTGGATCATCCTTTAGCTGAGGTAGCTTTAGTATCTCTATGATCTTGTCAGGGGTGGTATGAACAATCTTTCCCCTGACCATGGTCCGAAATTCGTAGCAGGCTGTTCCAGATAGTCTTTGCTTGTCAGTCTGCCACATATTAGCATAGAACTCCTGGACCATGTTCCTTCCTACTTTCGTTTCAGGATTAGCTAGGACTTCCCAGTTCCTGATTCGAATTTGCTCCTGGATCTCCGGATATTCATCTTCTTTCAGATCGAATCTAACTTCCGGGATCACTGATCTCAGACCCATTACTTTAAGATAATGGTCTGAATGTTCTTTAGATAAGAACTTCCCTTGATTCCAAAGTGGTTTTGGAACGCTCTCTTTCTTGTCTCTAGGAGTGTATTGTTTCCCTTTGGGAGCCATGATCTTAGTGATTTCGGAAAAACACACCAAACTTAGAGGTTTGCTTGTCCTCAAGCAAAAGAAAAGAAAGGAGAGGGATAGAAGGAGATTGAGTAGCACTTGTTGATGAAGGAGGGGGGGAGGCCGAACCCAATTTAAAGGGGGAGAGGGGTGGATTGTTGAAAAAGATAAGATAGAAGATATAGTTTAATTTTGAAAAGATAGGATAGTTTTTTTGAAAAAGATAATTCTGGATTTTGAAAAAGATAATATGAAAAAGATATTGAAACAGATATGGATTAGTTGAAAAGATTTTTGAGTGAAAAAGATAGATTTTGAAAAAGATAGATTTTTCAGAAAAGATTTTGAAAAGAGTTGGATTGAATTTGGAAAAATGGATTTTTAAAAATTAAGGATTTTAGAAATCAGGGTTCTTGATATATTCATGTAAAAATCATGCATTGAAGCATTCAAATTTAAAATTAAATTGGAAATTCGTGTGGAATCACTGGAAATGGCTCCTCCCTGTCCTCCTGGCATTTGAACGCCCAAACACTGCCTGTTTTGGGCGTTCAGCGGCCAAATGCTGATCTCCTGGGCGTTCAGCGCCCAGTTGCTGCCATTACTGGCGTTCAACGCCCAGTGGGTGGCCATTCCTGGCGCTGAACGCCCAAAATGCCCCTTTACTGGCGTTTTCTTGCCATTGAGCTCTTTTACTCTGTTTTGTGTGCCGAGGTCTTCTGTAAATGATTATTTACCTTGTTGTCAATGAACTATATATAAAATATAAAGATAGAAATAGGGCAAAATGCTTGGAGGATTGTTGCCCCATGGCTGGGTTGCCTCCCAGCAAGCGCTTCTTTATTGTCTTTAGCTGGACCTTGCTGAGCTTTTAATCTAGCTTCAGCCTTGAGCATTCTTGCTCAGTGTTGCCTTCAAGATAATGCTTGATTCTCTGTCCATTGACAATGAACTTCTTATCAGAATCAGTATCTTGAAGCTCCACATAACCATATGGTGACACACTTGTAATCACGTATGGTCCCCTCCACCGGATTTCAGTTTCCCGGGGAATAGCCTGAGTCTAGAGTTAAACAACAGGACCTTCTGTCCTGGTTCAAAGATTCTAGATGACAGCTTTCTGTCATGCCATTTTTTTTATTTTTCTTTACAAAGCTTGGCATTTTCGAAAGCTGTGAATCTGAATTCCTCTAGCTCATTTAGCTGGAGCAATCGTTTTTCTCCTGCTAATTTGGCATCTAAGTTTAGGAATCTGGTTGCCCAATAGGCCTTATGTTCCAGTTCCACGGGCAAGTGGCATGCCTTACCATACACGAGTTGGTATGGAGAGGTCCCTATAGGGGTCTTGAATGCTGTTCTGTAAGCCCACAGAGCATCATCCAAGCTCCTTGCCCAATCCTTTCTACGGGTATTTACTGTCCGTTCCAGGATTCTCTTTAATTCTCTGTTAGAGACTTCAGCTTGCCCGTTGGTTTGTGGATGATATGGAGTGGCCACTTTGTGGCGAATTCCATACCGAACCATGGCAGAGTAAAGCTGTTTATTGCAGAAGTGAGTGCCCCCATCGCTGATTAACACTCTAGGGACACCAAACCTGCTAAAGATATGTTTCTGGAGGAATTTCAGCACTGTTTTAGTATCATTGGAGGGTGTGGCGATAGCCTCAACCCATTTTGATACATAGTCAACTGCCACCAGAATATAAGTGTTTGAGTATGATGGTGGGAAGGGTCCCATGAAGTCAATTTCCCACACATCAAACAACTCTATTTCCAAGATTCCTTGTTGAGGCATGGCGTAACCATGAGGCAGATTACCAGCTCTTTGGCAACTGTCACAATTACGTACAAACTCTCAGGAATCTTTATAGAGTGTGGGCCAATAGAAGCCACATTGGAGGACCTTGGTGGCTGTTCGCTCACCTCCGAAATGGCCTCCATATTGAGATCCATGGCAATGCCATAGGATTCTCTGTGCTTCCTCTCTGGGGACACACCTACGGATAATTCCGTCTGCACATCTCTTAAAGAGATAGGGCTCATCCCACAAGTAGTACTTTGCATCAGTAATTAGTTTCTTTTTTTGTATTCTATTGTACTCCTTGGGTATGAACCTTGCAGCTTTATAGTTTGCAATATCGGCAAACCATGGTGCTTCCTGAATGGCAAATAGATGCTCATCAGGGAACGTCTCAGAGATCTCAAGGAAGGGGAGGGACGTCCCTTCCACTGGCTCTATCCGGGACAGATGATCAGCCACTTGGTTTTCTGTCCCTTTTCTGTCTCTTATTTCTATATCAAACTCTTGCAGAAGCAATACCCATCTGATGAGCCTGGGTTTTGAATCCTGCTTTGTGAGTAGATATTTAAGAGCAGCATGGTCAGTATACACAATCACTTTTGATCCTACTAAGTATGATCTGAACTTGTCAATGGCGTAAACCACTGCAAGTAGTTCTTTTTCTGTGGTTGTGTAATTTTTCTGGGCATCATTTAGAACGTGACTGGCATAATAAATGACATGCAGAAGCTTGTCATGCCTCTGTCCCAATACTGCACCAATGGCATGATCACTGGCATCACGCATTAACTCAAATGGCAATGTCCAGTCTGGTGCAGAAATGACTGGTGCTGTGACCAGCTTAGCTTTCAGCGTTTCAAACGCCTGCAGGCATGCTGTGTCAAACACAAATGGCGTGTCAGCAGCTAGCAGATTGCTTAGAGGTTTTGCGATTTTTGAAAAATCCTTTATAAACCTCCTATAGAATCCTGCATGCCCCAGAAAGCTTCTGATTGCCTTAACATTGGCAGGTGGTGGTAATTTTTCAATTACCTCTATTTTTGCTTGGTCCACCTCTATTCCCTTGTTTGAGATTTTATGCCCAAGAACAATTCCTTCAGTCACCATGAAGTGACACTTTTCCCAGTTTAAAACTAGGTTGGTTTCTTGGCATCTTTTCAGAACAAGTTTCAGGTGATCAAGACAGGAGCTGAATGAGTCTCCATATACTGAGAAGTCATCCATGAAGACTTCCAAAAATTTTTCCACCATATCAGAGAAAATAGAGAGCATGCATCTCTGGAAGGTTGCAGGTGCATTGCATAGCCCAAAGGGCATCCTTCTATAAGCAAACACTCCGGATGGACATGTGAATGCTATTTTCTCTTGATCCTGGGGGTCTACTGCAATCTGGTTATAGCCTGAGTAGCCATCCAAAAAGCAGTAATAATCATGACCTGCTAGTCTCTCTAGCATCTGGTCTATGAATGGTAAAGGAAAATGATCCTTTCTGGTGGCTGTATTGAGCCTTCTGTAGTCAATACACATGCGCCACCCTGTAACTGTTCTTGTAGGAACCAATTCACTTTTTTCATTATGAATCACTGTCATGCCTCCCTTTTTTGGGACGACTTGAACAGGGCTCACCCAGGGGCTATCAGAAATGGGATAAATAATCCCAGCCTCTAGTAATTTGGTGACCTCTTTCTGCACCACTTCCTTCATGGCTGGATTTAGCCGCCTCTGTGGTTGAACCACTGGTTTGGCATTATCCTTCAATAGGATTTTGTGCATGCATCTAGCTGGGCTTATGCCCTTAAGGTCACCTATGGACCACCCAAGAGCTGTCTTGTGTGTCCTTAGCACTTGAATAAGTGCTTCCTCTTCCTGTGAATTTAAAGCAGAGCTTATGATCACTGGAAAAGTGTCACCTTCTCCTAGAAATGCATATTTCAAGGATGGTGGCAGTGGCTTGAGCTCTGGTTTAGGAGGTTTTTCCTCTTTCAGAAGAAAGTTCAGAGGCTCTTTCATGTCCTCTGAATCCTCCAAATCAGGCTGAACATCTTTAAAGATGTTTTCCAACTCTGATTCGAGACTCTCAGCCATGTTGATCTCTTCTACCAAAGAGTCAATAAGGTCAACTTTCATGCAGTCTGTTGATGTGTCTGGATGCTGCATGGCTTTGACAGCGTTCAACTTGAACTCGTCATCGTTGACTCTCAGGGTTATTTCCCCCTGCTGGACGTCAATGAGGGATCGTCCAGTTGCTAGGAAGGGTCTTCCTAGAATGAGAGTAGCACTCTTGTGCTCCTCCATTTCCAGCACAACAAAGTCAGTGGGAAAGGCGAATGGCCCAACTCTGACAATCATGTCCTCAATCACGCCTGATGGGTATTTAGTGGAACCATCAGCAAGTTGGAGACATATCCGGGTTGGTTTAACTTCTTCAGTTAAGCCAAGCTTCCTGATAGTGGATGCAGGTATCAGGTTGATGCTTGCCCCAAGATCACATAAAGCTGTCTTGGTGCAATCACCTTCTAATATGCATGGTATCAGAAAGCTCCCAGGGTCTTTAAGCTTTTCAGGAAAGCTTTTCAGAATGACTGCACTGCATTCTTCAGTGAGGAGAACTCTTTCTGTTTCTCTCCACTCCTTTTTATGACTCAAGATCTCTTTCATGAACTTGGCATAAGAAGGTATTTGCTCAAGTGCCTCTGCAAATGGAATCTTTATTTCAAGAGTCCTCAGATAATCTGCAAAGCGAGCAAATTGCTTATCTTGCTCCTCTTTCCGGAGTTTTTGAGGATAAGGTATCTTGGCTTTATATTCCTCAACCTTAGTGGTTAAAGAAGCCTTTTTAGAGGGGTTGTTATCAGCACTTATGTGTGTCTGATCCCTCACTGGCAATTGCGTACCAGAGTTAGAAGTTGGAGTGACGTTAGACGCCAACTCACTGTCTGTTCCTGGCGCCTGAACGCCAGAAATGTGCCCCTGTTGGGCGTTCAGCGCTGGATTCTGCCCCATTTGGGCGTTCAACGCCAGATTCTTGCCCATTTCTGGCATTGAACGCCAATCCTGCCTTGTTTCTGGCGCTGAACGCCAGTTTTGGGCATGGTCTGGGCATTCAGCGCCAGCCTTCCACCTATTTTCTGGCGTTTTAGTGCCAGAATTATTTTTCCCTGGGCTCTTACTGTCCTCAGGGGAATCTTTGGTGGGTTGCTCATTTCTTGAATTTTTGATGCCTTGAGGTGGGGTATTTAATGTTTTCCCACTTCTTAATTGAACTGCTTGGCATTCTTCTGCTATTTGCTTTGATAGCTGCTGCGTTGTTTGCTTAAACTGTTCTTCCATATGCATATTAGCTATCCTTGTCTCCTGTAACCTGTCTTTGAATTCAGCTAGCTGCTTTGTTAGAAAATCTAATTGCTGATTGAATTCAGCAGCTTGTTTTACAGTACTGAATTCAGCAGTTACTGTTTTAACCTCTTCATTCATGGAAGGGTTGCTGCTTAGATACAGATGCTGATTCCTGGAAACTGTATCAATGAGCTCTTGAGCTTCTTCAATTGTCTTTCTCATATGGATAGATCCACCAGCTGAGTAATCTAAAGACATCTGAGCTCCTTCTGTAAGCCCATAGTAGAAGATGTCTAACTGAACCCACTCTGAAAACATTTCAGAGGGGCATTTTCGTAGCATCTCTCTGTATCTCTCCCAGGCATCATAAAGAGATTCATTATCTCCTTGTTTAAAGCCTTGGATGTCCAGCCTTAGCTGTGTCATCCTTTTTGGAGGGAAATATTGATTCAGGAATTTTTCTGTCAGCTGTTTCCATGTTCTTATGCTGGCCTTAGGTTGGTTATTTAACCACCTCTTAGCTTGATCTTTTACAGCAAATGGAAACAGTAATAGTCTGTAGACATCCTGATCTATTTCTTTATCATGTACTGTGTCAGCAATTTGTAAAAATTGTGCCAGAAACTCTGTAGGTTCTTCCTGTGGAAGACCGGAATACTGGCAACTTTGCTGCACCATGATAATGAGCTGAGGATTCAACTCAAAGCTACTAACTCCAATGGAGGGTATGCAGATGCTACTCCCATATGAAGCAGTAGAGGGGTTAGAATATGACCCCAAAGTCCTCCTGGACTGTCCATCTCCACTTATGTCCATGATGGATCTCTATGGATATAACTTGGACTAATTTATCTTTTTATTTATTTTATTTTATAAGAAGTAAATACTTAAATAAAATAAAATAACTAAAAAGAATTTGAATTTTGAAATAATAAATTTTTTTTTTTCGTAAAAAAAAATTTTAAAATAATTAGTTAAAAAAAACAGAAATTTTTTTAAAAAAAAGGGGAGATATTTTCGAAAATTTGAGAGAGAGAGAGTTAGTTAGGTAGTTTTGAAAAAGTTAAGAAACAAACAAAAAGTTGGTTAGTTAGTTGAAACAAATTTTGAAAAGATAGGAAGTTAGAAAAGATATTTTGAAAAGATATTTTTGAATTTAGTGAGGAGAGAGAAAAACAATAAGATAGTACAAGATTTAAAATTTTTAGATCTAATGCTCCTTGTTTTTGAAAAATTTGGAGGGAAAACACCAAGGAACACCAAACTTAAAAATTTTAAGATCAAGACACAAGGAAAACTCAAGAACACTTTGAAGACTCACAAGAACACAAGAACATGAAGGAAGAACACCAAACTTAAAAATTTTTTGAAAACCAAACAAAATTTTCGAAAATCAAAGGGAAATCAACAAGAAAACACCAAACTTAAAGTTTGGCACAAGATTTAATAAAAAAATTGTTTTTGAAAAAGAATGTTTTGAAAAGAGTATAAACGATTCTAACCCAATCAAATTAATGTTGTAGCCAAATGAGTTATGGGACCTTATTTTAAGAAAGATTATTTTTGAAAACACCAAACTTAAAGTTTGGCACAGGATTTAATAGAAAAATTATTTTTGAAAAAGGTTTTTTTTTTAAAAAAATATGATAGCCAATTATCATGAACATAAGCACCACGTTCTAAATAACTGAGCTATAAATTTAAAGTGTTTTAACAAGGGATAAATAATAAAAGACTCTAAACCAAAAAAGAGAAAATTTTTCCTAATCTAAGCAACAAAATAATCCGTCAGTTGTTCAAACACGAACAATCCCCGGCAACGGCGCCAAAAACTTGGTAGCACAAATTGCGAATCACACTTTTCACAACTCGTACCACTAACCAGCAAGTGCACTGGGTCGTCCAAGTAATACCTTACGTGAGTAAGGGTCGAATCCCACAGAGATTGTTGGTTTGAAGCAATCTATGGTTATCTTGTAAATCTTAGTCAGGAAGTCAATTATGTTTATCAGTTGAATTATGAATAACCAGTAGAGCATAAATTAAAAGTTACTTGTTGTGTAGTAATGGAGAATATGTTGGAGTTTTGGAGATGCTTTGTCTTTTGAATCTCTGCTTTCCTCTGTCTTCTGATTCACGCACGCACGTCCTCCTATGGCAAGCTGTGTGTTGGTGGATCACCGTTGTCAATGGCTACCTTCCATCCTTCCAGTGAAAACTACGCTCACGCGCTCTGTCACAGCACGGCTAATCACCAGTTGGTTCTCGATCCGGTTGGAATAGGATTTACTATCCTTTTGCATCTGTCACTAACGCCCAGCCTTCAGGAGTTTGAAGCTCGTCACAGTCATTCAATCCTTGAATCCTACTCGGAATGCCACAGACAAGGCTTAGACTTTCCGGATTCTCATGAATGCCGCCATCAGTTCTAGCTTATACCACGGAGATTCTGATTAAAGAATCTAAGAGACACTCATTCAATCGGATATAGAATGGAGGTGGTTGTCAGGCACACGTTCGTGGGTTGAGGAAGGTGATGAATGTCACAGATCATCACCTTCATCACAGTTAAGCGCGAATGAACATCTTAGATAGGAACAAGCGTGTTTGAATGGAAAACAGAAATACTTGCATTAATTCATTGAGACACAGCAGAGCTCCTCACCCCCAACAATGGGGTTTAGAGACTCATGCCGTCAAAGAATACAAAGTTTAGATCTAAAATGTCATGAGATACAAAATAAGTCTCTAAAAGTTGTTTAAATACTAAACTAGTAGCCTAGGGTTACAAAATATGAGTGGACTATGATGGATGATGCAGAGACCCACTTCTGGGGCCCACTTGGTGTGCTGGGGACCACTTGGTGTGTGCTGGGGCTGAGATTTCGTGCAGAGGCCATTTGTGGAGTTGAACGCCAGTTTTTGTGCCAGTTTGGGCGTTCAACTCCAGTTTTTTATCCTTTTCTGGCGCTGGACGCCAGAATTGGGCAGAAGGCTGGCGTTGAACGCCAGTTTACGTCATCAATTCTTGTGCAAAGTATGGACTATTATATATTGCTGGAAAGCCCTGGATGTCTACTTTCCAACGCAATTGGAAGCACGCCATTTCGAGTTCTGTAGCTCCAGAAAATCCACTTTGAGTGCAGGGAGGTCAGAATCCAACAGCATCAGCAGTCCTTTTTCAGCCTGAATCAGATTTTTGCTCAGCTCCTTCAATTTCAGCCAGAAAAATACCTGAAATTACAGAAAAACACACAACTCATAGTAAAGTCCAGAAATATGAATTTTTCCTAAAAACTACTAGAAATAGACTAAAAACTAACTAAAACACACTCTAAACTATATGAAATTATCCCCAAAAAGTGTATAAAATATCCGCTCATCAGAAAGCTTCCAGGATCTTTAAGCTTTTTAGGAAAGCTTTTCAGAATGACTGCACTGCATTCTTTAGTGAGGAAAACTCTTTCAGTTTCTCTCCAATCCTTCTTATGACTCAAAATCTCTTTCATGAACTTGGCATAAGAAGGTATTTGCTCAAGTGGCTCTGCAAACGGAATCTTAATTTCAAGAGTCCTGAGATAATCTGCAAAGCGAGCAAATTGCTTATCCTGCTCCTCTTGGCGGAGTTTTTGAGGATAAAGTATCTTGGCTTTATATTCCTCAACCTTGGTTGCTGTAGGTTTATTTCCTACAGAAGTGGTTGAAGAAGCCTTTTTAGAGGGGTTGTCATCAGTACTTGTGTGTGTCTGATCCCTCACTGGCATTTGAATGCCAGGGTTGGAAGCTGGAGTGACGTTAGATGCCAACTCCTCAGCTGTTCCTGGCATCTGAACGCCAGAACTGTGCTTCCTTTGGGCGTTCAACGCCAGTTCCTTGCTTGTTTCTGGCGTTGAACGCCAGTCCTGAGCATGGTCTGGGCGTTCAGCGCCAGCCTTCCACCCAAATTTTGGCGTTTTAATGCCAGACTTATTTTTTTCTGGGCTCTTACTGTCCTCAGATGGATTTTGGGTAGTTTGCTCATTTCTTGGCTTCCTGCTGCCTTGAGGTGGGGTATTTAATGCTTTCCCACTTCTTAATTGAACTGCTTGGCATTCTTCTGTTATTTGTTTTGACAACGGCTATTTTGTTTGCTTCAATTGTTCTTCAATATTTATATTAGCCATCCTTGTCTCTTGTAGTCTATCTTTGAATTCGGCTAACTGTTGTGTTAGAAAGTCCAATTGCTGATTGAATTCAGCAGCTTGTTCTACAGGACTGAGTTCAGCAGTTACTGTTTTAACCTCTTCTTTCATGGAAGGGTCACTGCTTAGGTACAGATGCTGATTTCTGGCAACTGTATCAATGAGCTCTTGAGCTTCTTCAATTGTCTTTCTCATGTGGATAGATCCACCAGCTGAGTAATCTAGAGAGATCTGAGCTCTTTCTGTAAGCCCATAATAGAAGATGTCTAACTGAACCCACTCTAAAAACATTTCAGAGGGGCATTTTCGTAGCATCTCTCTGTATCTCTCCCAGGCATCATAAAGAGATTCATTATCCCCTTGTTTAAAGCCTTGGATGTCCAGCCTTAGCTATGTCATCCGTTTTAGAGGAAAGTATTGATTCAGGAATTTTTCTGTCAGCTGTTTCCATGTCCTTATGCTAGCCTTAGGTTGGTTATTTAACCACCTCTTGGCTTGGTCTTTTACAGCAAATGAAAACAGTAATAATCTATAGACATCCTGATCTACTTCCTTATCATGTACTGTGTCAGCAATTTGTAAAAACTGTGCCAAAAACTCTGTAGGTTCTTCCTGTGGAAGACCGAAATACTGGCAGCTTTGCTGCACCATGATAATGAGCTGAGGATTCAACTCAAAGCTACTGACTCCAATGGAGGGTATGCAGATACTACTCCCATATGAAGCAGTAGAGGGGTTAGCATATGACCCCAGAGTCCTTCTGGACTGTTCATTTCCACTTAGATCCATGATGGAAAAAGGGAGATGATGTAATAAAAAATTATTTTTATTTATTTATTTCAAAAATAAAATAAATTAAAATAAAATAAATAAAAATGGGTGAAGATTTTCAAAAAAAATGAGGAGAGAGAAAGTGGTTAGGAAGTTTTGAAAAGGATATGATGATTTTTGAAAAAGGTTTTAAATTTTGAAATAAAAATCTGAATTTTAAAGGTAAATTTCGAAAATTTGCTTTAAAATAGAGAGAAAAGATATTTTTGAATTTAAAGAGGAGAGAGAAAAACAATAAGATAGCACAAGATTTAAAATTTTTAGATCTAATGCTCCTTGTTTTCGAAAATTTTGGAGGAAAAACACCAAGAAACACCAAACTTAAAAATTTTAAGATCAAGACACAAGGAAAACTCAAGAACACTTTGAAGATTCATAAGAACACAAGAACATGAAGAAAGAACACCAAACTTAAAATTTTTAGAAAACCAAATAAGATTTTTCGAAAACCAAAGAAAAACCAACAAGAAAACACCAAACTTGAAGTTTGGCACAAGATTTAATGTAAAAATTATTTTTGAAAAAGAATTTTAAAAAGAAGGTACCTAATTTACCAAGAACACAGACCAACGCTCTACCCAAATGGGCAGTAAATGTAACACTTGTTTTGAAAAATATTTTTAATAACTAAGAAAAAATATTGTTATTTTTTTTTTTTGAAAAGAATATAAAAGCCTCTGACCCAAAAGACAAAATTTTCCTAATCTAAGCAACAGGATTCACCGTCAGTTGTTCAAACTCAAACAATCCCCGGCAACGGCACCAAAAACTTGGTGCACGAAATTGTGATGTCAATGTTCACATTACTCTCTTACAATTTCGCACAACTAACCAGCAAGTGCACTGGGTCGTCCAAGTAATACCTTACGTGAGTAAGGGTCGATCCCACGGAGATTGTTGGCTTGAAGCAAGCTATGGTTATCTCATAACTCTTAGTCAGGATATAATATCAATAATAATTCTTAATTTGAATTGTGAAAAGTAAGAAGGGCAGAACACAAATTATACTTGTATGCAATGATGGAGAATATGTTGGAGTTTTGGAGATGCTTTGTCTTCTGAAATTCTGCTTTCCTCTGTTTCTAATTCACGCACGCACGTCCTTCTATGGCAAGCTGTGTGTTGGTGGATCACCGTTGTCAATGGCTACCATCCATCCTTCCAGTGAAAAGGGTCCAGGTGCGCTGTCACCGCACGGCTAATCATCTGCAGGTTCTCGATCGTACCGGAATAGGATTTACTATCCTTTTGCGTCTGTCACTACGCCCAGCACTCGCGAGTTTGAAGCTTGTCATAGTCATTCAATCCCTGAATCCTACTCGGAATACCACAGACAAGGTTTAGACTTTTCGGATTCTCTTGAATGCTGCCATCAATCTAGCTTATACCACGAAAATTCTGATTAAGAGATCCAAGAGATATTCATTCATTCTACGGTGAACGGAAGTGGTTTTCAGGCACGCGTTCGTGGGGGAATGATGATGATTGTCACATTCATCACATTCATGTTGAAGTGCGAATGGATATCTTAGATAGGAACACACATGTTTGAATAGAAAACAGAAATACTTGCATTAATTCATCAGGACACAGCAGAGCTCCTCACCCCCAACAATGGAGTTTAGAGACTCATGCCGTCAGAAATTACAAAGTTCAGATCTAAAAAAATGTCATGAGATACAAAATAAATCTCTAAAAGTTGTTTAAATACTAAACTAGTAATCTAGGTTTATAGAAAATGAGTAAACTATGATAGATAGTGCAGAAATCCACTTCTGGGGCCCACTTGGTGTGTGCTGGGACTGAGACTAAAGCTTTTCACGTGCCTGGGCTGTTTTGGGCGTTCAACACCAGGCTGTAACGTAATTCTGGCATTGAACTCCAACTTGTAACGTGTTTCTGGCGCTGGACGCCAGACAGCAACATGGAACTGGCGTTGAACGCCAGTTTACGTCATCTATCCTTGAGCAAAGTATAGACTATTATATATTGCTGGAAAGACCTAGATGTCTACTTTCCAACACAATTGGAAGTGTGTCAATTGGACTCCTATAGCTCCATAAATTCTATTCCGAGTGCAGAGAGGTCAGGATCCAACAGCATCAGCAGTCCTTTTTCAGCCTGAATCAGATTTTTACTCAGCTCCCTCAATTTCAGCCAGAAAATACCTGAAATTACAGAAAAATACACAAACTCATAGTAAAGTCTAGAAATATGAATTTTGCCTAGAAACTAATGAAAATAAACTAAAAACTAACTAAAACATACTAAAAACTATATGAAATTAACCCCAAAAAGCGTATAAAATATCCGCTCATCAAAAGGCTTGCCACCTCCCCGTGGAGGTGGAACACAAGGCTTTCTGGGCTATAAGGGAATGCAACATGAATCTTACAAAAGCTGGTGCTGAAAGAAAACTACAATTAGTAGAACTGGAGAATCTTCGCCTAGAAGCATATGACAACTCCAGGAGATACAAAAAAAAAGATGAAGGCTGTCCATGACAAGCATATTAAAAGGAGAGAATTCAGACCAGGGGAGTTAGTTCTACTATATAACTCCAGACTGAGGCTCATGCCAGATAAACTGAGATCAAGATGAGAAGGTCCATACAGAGTAGAAAAGGTAGAGCCATACGGAGTTTTCCACTTGCGTTATCCTACTAGCTCCAAATTTTTAAAGGTCAATGGACATCGCCTAAAGCTTTATCATGGTGAGAAGATGAAGAATCAAAAGGAACTAGAGATTTTCCTTTTGGAAGACCCACCAAGAGAAGCAGAATGAGCCTAAAGAGCATCCAACTTAAGGACGTAAAAGCAAAGTGCTAGGTGGGAGACAACCCACCATGGTATGATCGTTCCGTTTCAGTCTTAGTTTTATTTTTACTTTATTTTTATGGTGTTAATGACTCTTATCATCATCCCTGCATATAGCTGCATATAGTTTGCATGAGCATTCTGCATATTAATAAAAAAAACGCACGCGACGCGTAGGCATCGCTGATGCGTCCGCGTCACAAAGTGCGTTGGGAAGAAACCAAATTGAACGGAAAGTCACGCGAAAGCGTGGCTGGAGGCGTGCCTTAGGCACAACCATTACCACGTGACCGCGTCAATGACGCATCCGCGTCGTTTGGAAAATGGCCTCCCACGCGTCCGCGTCAACCACGCGAATGCGTGACCCTAAAAATCGACGTAAAAGAGGTATATGGCAGCGAGTTATGATGGAGTGAGGCTGAAATGGTGCTGGAAGCACCAGTCTTACCACGCAACCACGTGCCCTATGCGGCCGCGTCTTCCTCCAAACATGGCCATCCACACGATCGCGTCAACCACGCGATCGTGTCACCTAAATATTTTGGCAAAATGAGTTTGAGACAAAGAGTTGCGCGAACACGTCGCTACCCTCGCGCCATTCGCACAAATCAAGTCACGCGACCGCGTGACCCACGCGTTCGCGTCACTTGAAAAACATCACACACCACGCGACCGCGTGACCCACACGTCCGCGTCACATGCGGTGCACATAATATCCAGATCGGCCAAAATATCTTATCTTGTCTTTCCCAAATCCTAATTTTTCTTATCCTTTCTTATTTCTTTCTTCTCCCTTCTTCCTTCTTACTTCTTTCTCACTTTCTACTTCTTCCTTTTCACCACCATTATCAAGGTATTTATTTTCTTCTTCCCCTCTTTAATTTTCTATTATTATTCTTATTTTTATTATGTTTTCTTCTTCTTTTTCTTTTCTTTTTTTACTTTCTTTATCTATATTTTCTTTTTCTTTTTCTTTCTTCCTTTTTTTCCTTTTAATTGGTGTTGGAAATTTATTTCGGTCTTTATTTTTCTATATTTTACTTGTGGATTATCATGGATTTTTTTGACAATTAATATTACCTTTTAAAGGGTTACTTGCATGTTCTATTTTATATTTTCAAAAACATATTTACCATGCATGCTATATGTTTGTGAAAAAGCCCGTATGGCATCATGCACTACTTTTATGTTATCCTACTACTTTAATGCCTGTTTTTCACAAAATTCTTTTTATATTTTATTGATTAAAATATAATTGTCAATACAAACAGATTGTTAGTTTGAATGATGTGGTAATCTAATTGGGACATTAATGCTTGATCTATGCTACTCATGCCTTTGCTGGCATGCCAATAAACATCTTGCATTTAATTGCCATCACATGCACTTACTATATTACCTTTGATGAACTTTTCACATGTAGTCTAGACCATGTGTTAACGACATACTTATTTATCGTGCATGGATTACCACCCATATTTTTTGCTCCCTTGCTCGAACCCTTAGCTTTACATGTACTTACCTCTTTCCTTTTTCAGGATGGCTACCAAGAAAGGCAAAGAGAAAGCCACTCCCAAACCATCAGCAAGGAGAGGAACAAAAAGAGCATTAGTGGCAGAGCCATCTTCAACAGCAGTAAAGCCCTCAACAAAAAGAATCAAGAGGATCATCAAGGTCGATGAAAAAGAGAAAGCCTTCCCAGCAAAGGACACTGCGTTGTTCACTAACCGCTACTGTGAGCAGATGTTCCCCATCCTAGTAGCAAGGAATTATAACAATGAGCACCTTCTCATCCTCCCTACCAACATTACTAAACTTGTCGAGCCCCACATTGAGCAAAGACAATGGAAATTCCTACGGAGACAGCCACGGCAGGTTAATCTATCATGGTAGTAGAACTCTACTCCAATTTTCACATGCCAACCATGCAGTCTGTCTATGTTCGTCAGAAGCAAGTCCCCATAACTGAAGAGGTCATTCAACAAGCTTTAGATCTTCCCCTGCCCCAGAAGGATTGGACGCATTCCAAGAAGCCTCACTCAAGCGCCAGACATACCAATTTGACTGGGACGCTGTTCTAAGAGTTATAGCACAACCTGGCAGCAGATGGATCTACGGATACCATCAATCCCAACCAAAAGGGATATTGGCTTCAGCACTTACCCTGAAGGCTCGAGTATGGGCACAGATCATGTCCCATTATGTCTTTTCGAGCACTCACGAGTCCTCCTTCACTGTAGACATGGCTGTTTTACTTTGGTGTATCCTTACAGACCAGCACCTAAACTTACCAAGACACATCCGGAATGCAATGGGACACGTACAAATTGTGGGTAACTTACCTTTTCCCGCCTTGGTTTCAGATCTCGTCTCGGCAGCCGGAGTCTCCTACAGAGCTGGGGACACCAAAGCCTTACTTCCACGGGATGATCAGTACGTCCCTAACGGAAAATATATCAGACCGCCAGCAGCCACTACAAGCCAGCCTACAGAATCGGCTGAAGACATTCCTCCTTCAACACCACAAGCACCTACAACAAACCAACTGCTCCATCAGATACTTGAAAGGTTAGATCGGCAGGAACACAAAGCAAAGCTAAGAGAGCACCGTAACAAGCACCGATTCACATACCTCAAGGAGCTACTTATGGGGAACTACAAACACCCAGACACCCCAGACTCCACTTCATTTACCAGTACAGGGAGCCATGACGGTCCCGATGGTGGAGATGCTGCTACTAGCCCCACTTTGTTCCTGACAGATGGCACCGAGGACGGTGCAAAGCCTTAAGTGTGGGGAGGTCGGTTAGTACCTGACTTCCGGAGGTAAATTCTCTTCCTTAAACACCAGTAAAATATGATATTTAGTTAACTTTTCTTTTGTAGAATAGGATAGATTGCATAGAAATAGGTTATTTGCATGCATGTTCTACTTGATTGAAAATAATAAGTTTCTTCTAAGACCCTGTTTTTTTTTTTTTTTGAAAAATTTCACTAATTTAAATCAAAAATTTTGTGTTAAATTTGTTTGAAGTTGTATTTGGAACATAGTTTAAAAAGCTAAGAACACACAACCTGTGAGATTTGAGCTTAATTACATGGTTACATTATTTAACCATAAATATTTTATTCTTGTATGTTTACTTCTCTATGATTGTAATCTTATTTTGTTTCATCCTATATGTCCAATGTTTAATATGTTATATGCATGTGTATGATTGAGGCCATTATTTGTTTAGCTCACTTGTCCCAATTAAGCCTACCCTTTAAATTACCTTTGTCAGCCACTTTGAGCCTTTTAATCCCATTTGTTCTATATTTTACCACTTTACTAGCCTTAAGCGGAAAAATAATTAAATATCCCAATTGAATCTTTGGTTAGTTTAAGATAGAAATTGTGTGTTAATTCAGTATGGGAAGATTGTGGAAACAATGGTTAATAAGGGAATGTGTCATGATAAAATAATGGGAATTTGACCTACTCATGTGAAACTATAAAAAAAATTTATTAAAATATATGTGCATTGATAAGCTATATTTATTTTCATGTAAAAAAAAATATATATATATATATAAGAGGACAAAATTACCCCGATTCTAAGTTAAGTTCAAAGATCAATGCATGTGTAATAAAAATTTTTAAAAGAAAGGTTGATGCATGAGTATGTAAGGAAAAAGTGAAAATTATGGGTAGCTAGGCATGATTATAAAGTTATATAGAGTATATGCATGTTAGGTGAAAGTTTAGGTTAGTCAAAGATTCATATTATACCTCACTTGGTCATACATATACCCTCACCCTTACTTTAGCCCCATTACAACCTTGAAAAGACCTCATGATGTTTGCATTGGTATGTTAAATATTATTGATTGATTAGGTGAAGAACAAAATTTAGAAAGCATAATTAGAGAAGAATAGAGTGATTACCCTATACACTTGAGAGACTAGAGTGCACATACACCATCAGTGAGGGTTCAATGCTTGATTCTATGTTCCCTTCTTTCATGAGCTATCTTCTTGCATTTTTATCTGTTCTTACTGTATAAACTGAATTAGTGCAATTTGATTTATGTTTGTCTTGAAGAGCTTATTTACTTTTAACCAAGTAGACAAGGAACATATAGTTGCATTCATATGTGTGTGTGTGTGTGTGTGTTGCATTGCATTTTATGAGTTTTACATTTTCCTACTCATTTACTTTATCTCCTTTAACTAAGCATGAGGACATGCTAATGTTTAAGTGTGGGGAGGTTAATAAACCATTATTTTATGATTTATATTGTGTTTACTTGAGTGATTTTATCAAATCTTCACCCACTTATTCATATGATTTGCATGTATTTATAATTCCTTCCCAAAAATTGTCCATGGTTGAAAACTTGCTTCTTAGAGACTTTTAATTATGTATTTTTATTCTCCTTTATACCATTCGATGCCGTGATCCGTGTATTAAGTGTTTCAGGCTTCATAGGGCAGGAATGGCTTAGAGAATGGAGAGGAAGCTTGCAAAAATGAAAGGAGCACAATAAACTAAGGAGATGACCAGCGAACACTGACGCGAGCGCATGGCTCACGTGAACGCGCAAAATGGAAAAATCACAGCGACGCGAACGCGTGCCTGACGTAAACGCGTGGATTGGAGTCTGCACGAATGACGGGAACGCGTGGATGACGCGAACGCGTGACAACGAAAAATCGCTGACTAACGCGAACGTGTGGACGACGCGTACGCGTGACCTGCGCGATCTGCAGAAATAACAGAATACACTGGGGGCGATTTCGGGCCCATTTTGACCCAGTTTTCGGCCCAGAAACACAGACTAAACCTAGGAAACATGCTGAGACTCAACACGCATCCACACACATTCAGATTCAACACATTAGGATTACTTCAGTTTTAGATCGGAACTTTTAGATTGGCATTACATTGATAGTTTATGCTTTTGCTTGGATTTTCGGATGCTAAGAGTCATTACTTCCGTTGAAGACATTACTTTAGTTTGTTTCCTTATTCCCTTATTTCTAACTAGTTACTCATTGACTCTGTTCAGATAATTATGTTGTGTTTTGAATTTAATATATAGAGTTATTTTTATTTTAATTAATTTTAATTCTCTATTTTATCTTATTTAATTATGTCTTCTCATATTTTTATGATTATTAATTTCATGTCAATGGAATAGAATTTCTACTTGACATGGGGTTGATTAAGAGGAGATACTAATTGAGTTGGAATGCTCAAGTGCTTGGTTGAATTGGACGTTGTTAGCTAATTCCATACCCATTAACACTAGACCCCCCCAAGCTAAGGGAGAAGACTAGGATTTGAGGGTAAGAGTTAGTTTAATCACCATATTTTTCCTTATTTAGTAAGGAATAACCGAGTGAGAACAGCACCCTTTTTACACTACACTTGAGAAGATTCCAACAAGGATAGAAATTCTATTTAATTATTCCCCCAGTCAAGGCCTTTTTTTTGGAATATCAATAATTATTCTTAGTTTATTTTCATTGCTTTAATTTTTAATCATTTTAGTTACTCATTATCAAAACTTAATTTTTCTGAAAATCCTTAGTTAATAAAATAGCACTCTTTTCTGCAACTCGTTGGGAGACGATCTGGGACTCATACTCCCAGTATTTTATTTTTAAATTTGTGACAATCCTTTTTAAATTGGTGAGGCAGATCTTAGCCGATTGAAAGCTATACGTGCAATGCTGTTCTCTTAATTGAAATCTCTGAATTGGTTAACTTCTGCCACCTGCCAATTTTTATTAGATATTAATTATTAACGTCACTAATTAAATTTGATAATATTTTACTGTTTTAACCCTGTTGGTTATATTGTTCAATAATTACGTTGGTTACACATATTTTTTCTTTTTATTTTTGTTTATATCTATTGTTCTTTTTATTTTTTATTTTTTGTATTTAATTAAATCTGGTTCTGATTCTTGTTTTAAATTTTCTGTTTATTTAATCTAGTTCTGATTTTTTTTATTTAAATCCTCTATTTATTAAATCTAGCTCTAGTTTTTATTTTTGTTTTTCATTTTGCAGTGTTTAAAATTGTTATTAATCTTCTATAAGTATTTGTTCTAGTTTTATTCTCCTTGTGTAGTGAGCCAGGAACTAGCACTTGAGGAAGTCCTTGCAGACAAAACAAGAATTGATTACTAATATTATATTGATGTTGCTTCTTGAGTTTTATTCTATTCACAAACACGTCATCATCATTTGTTTTATTTAGACTTATTATGTTATTTATCTTTATATGTTAGATTTGTTTCATTCAGATTTAATATGTTAGGTTTATATTTGTACTGAAATTTTTTTTTTTTGTTAAAATTATTATTTAAAAAATTGCATATTCAATCAAACTATATCACTTAAAATTAGATCAGATTTTTTAAAGAAATTAAAATTTAAATTTATTGTCAAATTTACCGAAAAATAAATCCAATGATAATAAATTCTAGAGTTTCACCCATTAACTATTTATATCCGATGTTAAATTTATTAAAAATTAACAGCAGATAATAAAATTCATCAATAGAAAAAAGTTACTGACCCATTAGTACTCTTCTACTACACTATTTTTAATTTCTGTCAAAATAGAAAGAGAAAAAGTTACATCAAATAGAAGCCATAACAGATTAGGAAAATACTACGATGAGGAATATCATTTTTTCTACACATGAAAAACTTAGTTAGTATTATCTATTAAGTGCCATCTGTCCAACTGAAGGAGAGCAACTTTTAGCCGTTTACATACCACAATGCAAAATTTGAAAGCATTTAATGTGGTGTCAGTACATTACACGTTAATTAGAAAATGTGATTAAGTCTTTTTTAATTCTCTAATACTTTAAATTATTATTTAAGTTGTGGGCCTTTTTTTAACCGGTTTATGTTTAGACTTTGGAGGAATAATTAATTGCACTCACTTTTTTTTTATGATATAAGATTGATATTAGGCACAAACATAAAGTCCTATTAATTAGAATTTTTTTTAGAAATAAAATAAAAAAATTCATATTTTTTCAAACACCATTTTTAAATTTTAATTCTCTAAAAACGATTTTTTTTAGAGCAAGTTCGTCCCACCCCGGTAAACTCTATAAAAATTATAGAGTTCGCCTTATCCCCGTATACTCTCTTTAACTTTTTTGAATTCCGCGTTTTTAATCCATTTTAATCCATTATCATCATCTCCAAATAGTATATAGATCTACAAATAAGATATAGGAGTATACAAAAATACACAGACAACAAGCATGACTTTTTCAAGAATTTTTTAAATTATAAATTAAAAAAATAAACTATATTTAACAATGACAATCATTATCGTCTCCAGAAATACACAGGTACACCGAATAAGTAATATTTAACAAGGATTTTTTTTTTAAGTATAAGTCGTATTTTATTTTGAAAAAATTTATTTATATTTTTTTAAAAAATTTCAAAATAAAATACTACTTATAATTAAAAAAATTCTTGTTAAATATGGCTTATTCCGGTGTACCTGTGTATTTCTGGAGACTATGATAAAGATTGCCATTGTTAAATATGGCTTTTTTTTAACTTATAATTAGAAAAATCTTTGAAAAAGTCGTGCTTGTTGTCTGTGTATTTTTGTGTACTTCTATATACACTGTTTGTAGATCTATATACTATTTGGAAATGATGATAATGGATTAAAATGAATTAAAAACGTGAGATTCAAAAAAGTTGAAGAAAATTTATCGGGGATAAAGCGATCTCTATAATTTTTATAGAGTTTATCGAGGTTGCGGCGAACTTGCTCTAAACAAAAAAAAATCGTATTTAGGGAATTAAAATTCAAAAATGGTGTTATATTCAATGTGAAATGATTTAAGGTCTAAAAAATTTTTTTTTCAAGAGTTAAAATTTGATCTGATGCTAAAGATAAGTTTGGTATAAAAAATGTTAAAATATTTTATTATTAGTAAAACTTAGTGTGTTCTGCATAATAAATACACAATTGATAAAAGACATTTTTTTTTATTAACAAATAATCTCTATATATTTATTGTCATCTATTGTATTCTAAGAAAAAAATAAATTTTAGATATTAAAAATGACATATAATAACAATAGTGAGTGTTAATAATGTAAGAAAAAATAAATAATTAACATAAAATTAGTTAAATTATCAAATATTTAAATTTTTTATTAAAGATTATAAATTAAAGCTAAAAAGATTTTAAAAATATATATTTAATGAGAAGAAATTAATCTTTTATAAAATTTTCAAATGATATATAAATATACTTGTTATGTACAAATTCAATTTTATTGTTATTGTCAAATGATCAACTGAACTATATATCTTATATCTTTTGACACAAGTTAATTTACTTCCCAAAAGATGTATAGTCTAGTTAATCATTTGACAATAGCGATAAAATTGAATTTGTACATAATAAACATATTTATATATAATTTGAAAATTTTATAGAAAATTAATTTTTTTTCATTAAATATATATTTTTAAAATCTTTTCAGCTTAAATTTTTAATTTTTAAAAAAAAATCTAAATATTTGATAATTTAACTAATTTTACATTGATTATTTATTTTTACTTACATTATTAATAGTCACTATTGTTATTATTATATGTCATTTTTAATATATAAAATTTATCTTTTTTTTCGAAATACAATAGATGACAATAAATATATTAAGATTTATTAGTAAAAAAAATTTGTCTTTCATCAACTCTGTATTTATTATGTAGAACACACTAAGTGTTACCAATAATAAAATATTTTAACAATTTTTATACCAAATTTATCTTTAGCATAAAATTAAATTTTAACTCTTAAAAAAAAAATCTTTAGACTTTAAATTATTTCACATTGAATATAATCACATTTAATATTAATAAGCCAATACAAAATTATTTATTTTAATATTCAAAATAAAAAACAAGTAAAAATTACAAATCATTTAGATAAAAAAGAACAAAAAAATGTGAATATATGTAAAAAAGATAAATTATCAAATATTATCTCAAATGGACATATTAATTAATAAGATTTTTTATTTGTGCCTAATATCAATCGTGTATCATAAAAAAAATTAGTGCAATTAATTATTCTTCCAAAGTTCAAATATAAGTCGGTTAAAAAAAGAAGCCCACAACTTAGATAATAATTCAAAATATTAGAGAGTTAAAACGACTTAATTACATTTTTTAATTAACTACAATTTAAAATGTACTGACACCACATTAAATACTTTTAAATTTTGTATTGTAATTTGTAAACGGCTAAAAGCTGCTCTTCTTCAGTTAAACAGATAACACTTAATAAATGATGTCAACTAAGTTCTTCGTGTGTAGAAAAAAATAATGTTTTTCACCGTAGCATTTTCCATAACAAAATATGTTTCAATATGATTTTTATTCAAGACTCATAAAAGATTCATACCTGCCAATATAGGCAATAAGAAAACTATCTTCTAGAGTTGCCTAAGTTTTTTATTTTAGCATGACCATCTCATGAGGGCAGAATTAGGACCCACGATTTCATCAAATAATGGTTTTCCCTTCATTTGGTACACACTCAACATAATTACTGTGGGAATGATAATGTTAAAAAAATAAAAAAAATAATCGAAATTTGTTTTATTTAATATTTATTAATTATCATAATAATTAATAAATATTAAATAAAATAAATTATAACTATTTTTAGCTGATTTTTTTTTGTTACCCTTTATCAAATATTTCTGTTATTGCAAATAGATGCATTATTCTCTGTTGATGAAGAATTCTTCTCCGTTTTTGCTCCACCCATTAATGTCTGCAATAGATAGCAACATTTCAATTTGCAGGTTAGGGTTTTATTGATCGATGAAAGGAATTTGATGGTCGCATCATTCACTGTGCACTCCATGTCATTACTTAATATGCCACATTGACCACATACATGAACAACATCTTTTATAGTGATAGGGTTACGGTTGAACCATTTTATTAAACAGAATATATATTTAGATAGTTATTTTATCGAATTTTTGTTATTATCTGTTTTGTCAAAATTAAAATCTTTTCGATACCAATATGACTATTTATTCATAATTAAATTTTTTGAGTGAGCACTATATGGTAGAAAAATATCGATTTAATAATTTTGTACAATTAAAAAAATAATTAATTTAAAAAAGAGTGAATATAAAATAAAAAATAAAATTAAATAAAATAAACATAATATTTAATTAAATGATTTAGATTATATATGTATTAATTAAAAAATATAATATATGGATATATAATATATTTAAAAGAATATAATATATAACAAAAGGTAATTTGGCTTAGTGGTGTTATTATATTAATAAAAATAACTTTTTTAATTTATTATTTAATTTAAAAGCTTATCTAAACACATAAATTTAATTAAATGATCAAAAAAAAATTATACCGTCAACAACATATATTAAACTCATATATTAACTTGATTTAGATATTAATACAGCATTAAAAAAAAACATAGCCATGAAATTATATAATATATATCACTTTGCAGATAATAACATATGGCATGCATGTTTCAAGAAAAAAAAATTTGTATATGATGAAGAGACGAGACAGATCAAGTTAGGCCAGCAAGTTCATAATAATAATGTATGTGTGAGTACCAAAATTGCCAACTTGAAGAGAATTATATGATCTCTAATTCACCATTCTCATAGAAGAGACACGTGCAGTACATTTAATTTTGTAGGTTTAGTACATGATCAAGATTAGACACACGATTATGTGGATCCCTGTTGGTAACTATATATATATACTTTTTTCATTTTACATTTAATGTTTGTGTATGATTAATATAAAACAAATTATATAAACACCCTATTTAGTTATATATGTATTATTTTTATTAGTAAGAGTAATATTTATGCATGTTTTGCATTTAATCTAATCTAATTAATTATTTAAAAGTAAATTAATTAAATAGTATTATATTAAAATTAGGCTTTTTCCTTTTATTAAAAGTCTAAATTACACAAAAGGAAAAAATTAAAGTGATAAGCGAATTAAATGATTAAATGGTATTTGCATATAGATTTAATTTTTTTTATTTGGTTTTTATAATGGATGAAAAATATAAGATGACTATTGACTAACCTGCTTAATTTTATATAAAAATATTTTTATATGAATAACCACTAAAATATAATTCAGAGAACCAATAAAATGTTTTTAACAGTGAAATTTGAATATTTACATGCAAAAAAGTATAAATTCATGTTTACAAAATTGTCAACGATAATAAAAATCAAATTTTTTTATTTTAAAATTTGTTAGTAATTTTAATTAAATGCAATCTAATAGTATCAAATATAAAACTATATATTCTCCCAAAGAAATGCTGATCATGCAAGATAATTGCAATTTCACTTGCACCATTATAGAATAATTAATATAACATGATTTAATTCAAAAAAATTAGCCAATAATTATGGAAACTCAAAACAGCTTGATATTCAACCACTATACTTGAATGATAATATTTTTTTATAAGATGGTTTATCAACAACTAATAACTCGGGTATAATTTTTATCCTTTTTTCAACCGTATGACTTATTTAATTTGACACTTGCATCCAAACGTTTTTTCGAAGTGTTTTAGCTCATATCATAATAGTAGTAATTAGAACTCTAATTATATATAATAAAAAAAACAGATCATAAATTTAAAACTCAAATTATATATTTTTTTTATTTTTCTTTAAAGCCTCCACCAGTTACATATCAAACAATGCACTTAATTTCCCTGCCTTGCAAGCCTGGCTTTGCTACATGTGCTACCTATCTATAGTCACAAAACGTGCAAAGATGCTATTTTTGTTTTAAGTTTTCAGTTTTCTCTATTATTAGCAACGTATTTCCATATATATATACGTAATTGGATCTATTGGCTATTGGCCCAACCCATTATTTGCTGCCACTTAATTAATAAGTGACTCCACATTAATTTTCCAATGCTTTGCATTTGACACGTGCATGTATGCAATATCATTTGTGAGAGCAACTTGCCCTGTAACCCAAGCCCCAAACTTTTATGAGGTGGATTATATATCATTATATTATCCCGTCTCCGTTTTAAAATAATTACTGTTTTTAATGTTTGTGTTCATTGGAAAATTAATACATTTAAATAATTTTTTTATTATTTATAGTATATTCGGTTTAAGAGATTAAGAGTTAATTTACTGTAAATTTGAATTTTATTTAAGAGTTTATTGATGATCAATAAATAACTTGTTTTTGTCATGTCAGCCTTTCTAGTAAGTCTTTAACTATCACACATTCGTCTGTGGTATGACCGAACTTTTGGTGAAATGCGTAGTACTTCGTTTTGTCCACATACCTTTGGTCTTGGTATGTACCTGCCTTGCTTGGCGGCTTTATGAATTTGTTATGAAGGATCTCTTTGATTACGTCTTTTCTTTTGGTGTTGAACTTAGTGTAAGAGTCGAACTTAGGAGCAAGTTTGAAGGGTTTCTTAGGCTTCTTGTTGGTGTGAGACCTAAGTTGTCTTAGTTTCGGTGGAATTGTGGCTTCTCCATCCGTCGAGCTTCGTAGAGTACTTCGATCTCCATCTGACCTGCTACTTTTTCTCGGAATTCATCCAAGTTTTTGGCTTGGTTACGGCAATGGTTTCTTGGAACTTCCCTGGGCGGAGGCCACTTTTTAATGCATGTAGATGTACCTTGCGGTCGAGGTCTGGGATTTTCATGGTTGTTTTGGCGAACCTTGTCATATAGTCCTTCAGACTCTCCTGCAGACCTTGTTTAATAGTGTTGAGGTAATCATATCCGTGTACATATATTCTCGAAGCCGCAAAATAGCCTATGAAAGAGCTCGCCAAGTCTTCAAAGTAAGAGATCGAACTTGTAGGGATTTTAGAAAACCAAAGTAAAGCAGCATCATCTAAATAAGTTGGAAAAGAACGGCAGAGTATAAGATCAGAGACACCGTTAAAGAACATCATAGATTGGAACTTCTTGATGTGTACACGGGGATCTCCAAACCCTTTTTATGTTTTAAGCCCTGTGGGCAAAACGAAATTTTTTGGCATCTGAAAGCTGACAATCTTCTCCGAGAAGGGTTGTCCATCGTCAGCCTTTCTTTAGGTGGGGTGACCTTCTGGGGGCTTGAATCCAGAGGTCGCGCTCCGTTTGAGGTTGCGCTTTTAGGATCCTCTGTGTTGGACTTTCCGTTGTGAGCTGCTTCTAGGAGGTCGGCCATTCTTCTTACCTCTGCCAAGAGGGTAGCATTCATACCTACTAGCTCTTCGTCAGTGGGAGGAGGAGTTGCAGATATGACTTCTTCGGCCACAATCCTGCAGAGAAAATGTAGAGCGAGATATATGTGGGGTTAAAATCGAAATAACTTCGGGCCTACGGTGGGCGCCAAATGTTCTATCTAGGACTTGGCTCCGAGGTATAGGTTAGGGGCAGCAGGAGGTGCATTGATGACGTCCTTCTCCAAGCGTCTGCACCGTGAATTCCTTCCTCGTCCGAGCAATGTAAAGCACCTGCAAAAAGGAGTCAGATGTTTAAGTCAGTTCGTGATAAAAAAATTAACAACACGATTACTAGTATAGTATTTTTTGTGTATCCGTCCCCCCTAGGCTTTTTAAACATCGCTATTTAAATCCGTGAGATGTGGCCGTTCTCATCCCGAGATTGTGGTGAAATATTCGAGCTAAATCTCAGATATTTCTCCTAGAGGCGTGTGATGTGATTTTGACCGGGTATATCGCGTTCGGTTGGTTAGTACGTGGTTTATCCGAGATATAACGTCGGTTCGAGATTATTGGTATGGATCAATTTTAATAATAAAATATAATAGGATAAAGTATATTTTTTGTCCTTAAAGTTTGGCAAAAGTTTCAAAAATATCCCTAAGTTTTATTTTATTTCAATTTTATCCCAAAAATTTTCAATTTGCATCAAATATATTCTCGACTGCTAAATTTTCAAAAAATTTAAGATCAATCTAACAATAATGCATGAAAAATTAACTTGATTTGCTTGTGTTGAGTGTTGTTCTTATGAAATTATTGTTAAATTGGTCTTAAATTTTTTGAAAAATTAGTCATCAGGGATATATTTGATGTAAATTAAAAATTTTTTGAACAAAATTAAAACAAAATAAAACATAGAGATATTTTTAAAATTTTTATCAAATTTCAGAAACAAAAAATATACTTTACCCAATATAATAATAAAAGAAAGAATGGCATATCTTGAGTAGTTATCAAGGCTAAATGAAACTAATAATGGAGAAAATTGATAACTAAAAACAAATTAGTTTACTGAAAAAAACTGACAACATATCTTCTGACAACAGAATTTTACAATATGCTAACTCATCATCCAACTAATTAACTAATCTAACATCCCTCTCAAGACTAATGTGTCATATGCAGAACGTACTCTAATAATAAGCTAATTAAGGTTGTTGTAATTTTGTCCGAGGATTATATTGAATCAATTATATGTGTTTTTATTGCTTAGCTTGACCAAGAGATCGATCACTTAATTAGAATATCAAAACCTATTATACATAGATACCGATACAAATACAAAATATGATATAATATAAAATATATAGACACATAAATTTTAAATTTTTATAGAATACGAAAATATAGTATATATAACGTAAAGTATTTTTTATATAAATTGTAATAATATTTTGATATTTTATTAATAATATTAAAATATAAATTAATTTTTAATAAATTTAATATTTTTATTTAATTATATAAAATATTTAAAATATTTTTTTATTTTAATACATAATAATATATATTATTTTTAAACTCATTTTAAAAATATATGTTAAAAAAATTAGACACGTTAATACATGATAGTATTTAGGTGTGTGATGTGTCCAAACATGTCGGAAGAAAAATTTTTTATTTTTTATTAAGATACAGTTAGACACAGAAGACATACGTATCAAACGAATGTCGTATTTAAAATGAGTCCGACACACGAATACAGCAACTCAAAAAAGTATCCATACTTCATAGATTAAAACAATGCAAAAGAAGAAGGTTTAATTGGATTCTCCATCTTCTAAATCTGATCTCAAGTCTTCATCAAGACCCATTAACCTCAAAACACTTATATATTCTTGACTAAATGTCCCTATGAGATCATTCTCTAAAGTTCCTTCCATTGTGATTGCTGTATAATAATGGATTCACTAATAATAAACATTTTGCTAGAACAATAGAAGTAAGAAGATGTGTCCGGTAGTAGCGACACATTAGAGAACTCCTACTATTAATATAATTTTTTGGTCACACTTTTAAAATATGGAAGATATTTTTTTATTTAGGTAAAATAAGAAACAAATATATATATAAAAAAAGGTTAAGTTTGTAACGTTTATTATAGAAAAAATGGTAAAATTTCGTCTCACATTATTTGAACATGTAAAAGAAAATTAGTAAAAAATTCAGCTAAGAGAATGGATAATATGAAAGGTAGACAATGATAGAGTAAAATCCAAAAAAATTATACATGCAGTGATCAAATAAAATCTACGTATAAACAATTTTATTGTAGAAATGACATATGATATAATACAATAATATCGTTTAATTTATGTAATTCACTCTATTTAATGAAATAAAACTTTATTATTATTGTTCTTGTGATTACTTAGCCCTAGATTCATTTCACGCTATCTTTTAGCAAAAGTTCATAAATGTATTTAAATTGGGGCAAAAAGATAGAATCATTAAAATAAAATAAAAACATTATTCTTGATTGTTATTCATTGTTGTAAGAAAAAGAATCATATTTGGTGAAAAAAAAAATAGCTATATAGTATGTGACTATGGTGACTTCCTCATCCTCCTTGTTTTAATTTTTAAAGGGGCTTAAGCACCCTAAGGGCCAATCAAACCCACCCTCTTCTTTGATTTCGGAAAAGTTCACTAAGGTGGCAACAAAACGACAATGACGGTGAGCAAAACGACGAAAAGTTGCGCTTGTAGGTTCTAATATAAGGTTAGGGCTAGGGTTTCAAATGATGGTGTTCAAAGCAATATTAATTAACAATCTTTTAAAGAAGTTATTATTATTTGACTAACCTAACTTGTCACATTGGAAACCACATTTTATGGTCAACTAATAATTACCGAAGACACCAAAAAATTGGCTAATTAATTAACAAACCCTAAAAAGTTAGCAAAAGTTACTTGGATCCTTTTTTTTTTTTTTTTTGGCCATCTTCCAGTCACAACATACTCTGTCACACCACATTCACTCTTATTCTCTCAGTCTATGACTACATGTTTATATATATCAGAGTACTTTAATTTCCTTAAAAGCATATAAAATTTGTTTTCCTCTGCCGATCAAACATAACAATTATAACAAAAACAATTTCAATTCTATGTATTGATAGTATAAACAGTTCTAGTAATTATTCAATTCATTTTATATGTTTAAATAATTTTTTAAATATCAAATTTAAAAATTAGTTATTTTCTATTATATGATAATATATGATTATACATGTGTATAAATTTTTTTACATTATTCTCAATGTATAAAAATTAAATTAAAAAATAAATTTTATTAGTGAGTTGAAGCATCTACCATGCATGAATTTAGAAAAGTAAATTCTTATGCGGATAGACTAGTCTTACATAAACATAACTTATAATATAGTTGTCATATGTTTTCGTCTAATCTTTATGTATCTCTTTTAGTTTTTTTTTTTTTTTTTATTTAGTTAGAACAATGTTTTTTAGGGTAGTGGTTATTTAGTCTGTTTTTTCTTAGATATTTTCTACCCCACTGTTTAAAAAAAAAAAGTAGATGATAAGAAAATAAACAAGGCAGTTACACTATTAAAAAAAAAAAATTTTAGTGGGTATTTAATTATTTTGTTTTTAGCGACAATAAAAATAGTTATTAATATATTTACTGACAATTAAATATTATTCATCTTATATTTTGTCGCTAAAATGTTTTAGTGGCAATTATATAATTGTTGGTAAAAAAATTTTTAATTAGCGCAAAAAGTATACACTCGCTATTATAACATATAGTAATAACGGTACATAATTGTCGCAAAAACATAAGTTAAATAAGATATATAGTAGTCATTATGTTATTGCCACTAAAAATAATTTTTGTTGAAGTATTAGAAATATAATCATTCATATGACTCATCTTATTAATTTAAAGTTCTTAAAAAAAATAGTGGTTTTCTGACTAAGAGAAACAAATTAACTTATTATTTTTATTCATTATTAATTATCATTTATTATTATATATTAAAACATTATTAATTAGTTCTTCTCTCTTCTCTACTTTTACTTTTCTTTTAATTTGCATTCTTATTATATATTTTCTTCTATGACTAGTTGCTTTATTATTTCAAATGGTGTATGTTTCAGTTATTGATCATGAGTGTATAATTCACGTATTTGATTCTACCGATTCAACACTATCAAAAACACGGGAATTACCAACAGGAAAGTACCCACGAACGATAAACAGTGACAAAGTTTAATGACCGTGTTAACCATTGGCAACGTATTATATCTCTGTGGCTAAATTTTAAGGAATTTTTCAACGTTTTCGTTTGTCCGTGGCTAATTTGAAATAGATTTTCTCATTTGTCACAGACCCAATGATCACCGTGACAAAATGGAACGATATCTACTTCCAATTCCGCGCTTAATTTGGTCATTCCCTCCATCCCGTTCAAAATTTTTTATGCAGTTTATCTTTTTCTTAAATTTAAACCGTAATTAACCTTAGATAAATAGTATGGTGCAGTTTTTTTCAGGAATCCTAATAGTTGGTTTCTTTTCCTTCCTTTCCAGTGCTGCCATTGAGAATTACTAAGGTATGTTAATTATGATTTTTTTTTATTTTGTTCATTAGTGGTATAAAAATTAGATGTGGATCATGAAGTCATTAAAAAAATACTTATGAAGTCATTTTCATTTTTTTATAGGAGTACATCCATTATATCATAATTTTAATAATTAATATAAATTAAAAAAATAAAAAATTTATATGTATTTTAATTACATTCAAGAGTGAATTATATGTACCCCTATAATTAAGAAATAGACTTAATTTATTCCATAATAAGTGAGTTTTCTAATTATTTAATTTATAAAAAAAGATCCCATCTTTTTGTTTATTCTAAAAATTAAAAATAAAAATTAATATTCATGCTTTTGATTAACAGAATTAAAATAAAATATAAAAATAAACTTTGAATAAAGATAAAAATGCAAAATTTTGAATTTTAAAATATAAAATAGTTAAAAGATAAGCTAATTATTTAAATATAATTTTTTAAAAGCACTCTATAAACTTAGATAAATGAATATTATATGCAAAATGAATCATTATATATTGACATAAATGATAATTTTTTATAAATACACAAAAGAACTAAACTCATAATTTTATTTCAATTTGAGAATTTGCGCCAAAAAGACCGAGCTTAATTCAAATCACGCTTTAATCTGCATAAAAAACCCCAAGCTTGAATCAAAACCGCCCCCCTTTTTATCTTTTAGTTTCGGAGCTCATTCAAACTTTCACTCGCCGACCCTAATCCACCTCTGCATGTATCCATCTCCTCGGGCTCAGATCTCGCACCCCGCCACCCTCCGATCTCGCGCCGCTGGCAACATCAACGCTCGTGATACACGCGCACATGTCACAGCTCTCACTCGCTGACGCTGCTGTACCTCCTGCCGGCGGTCGCTTCCTCTGATCTCAGACCTCGCACTTCCGGCAGCCTCCGACATCGCACTTCAGGTGACATTCACAGTCGTGCTTTGCACTCACAGGTCGCATCTCTTACTCGGTTACACTGCTCAACGTCGTTGTCGTCAACAACAATAACTTCTCCAGGTTTTTTTTTTCAAATTTGATCCTTTGTAAATTTTTATTTTATCTGGTATTTATGTATTTCAGAAAAAAAGAAGGGATTAGATGATGGTTTAGAAATGGGCATGTGTCTGTATTATTTGGTTTGATGTTGTGAGAAATTATTCTTTTGTTGCCTGACTCGTACAGAGCATCAATTACAAATCCAATATTGGCACAAGACTAGCAGCTACCTAGCACTTGAATTCCTAATACGGTAATTTTCTCTTTAACATGATACATATTATGTGTGACATTTTAAGCAAATAGTTTGATATCACTAACACATAATGGAATCGTAGTCATCATTACTACGAGGATTTTTTCTATATTGGGCTTCTCAATTTACTTATATAATAAAATGAATGCTAATCTCATTTAGTGATATAAAATTTATTGCTATTAAACTAGTTATTATGAAAGTGGATATAGTTGTTCATATTTTCAAAATTTTTTATTTACTGCAAAAATTTCTTTTCATTCCTCATGAATCATATATTCTTGAATCTAGTTATATGAGTCAATACTCTTGATGTTCATGTTTTGGTTTAATACTTAAGAGATTATAGAAGGTCAGAGGAACATTATCCAACCGAACCAAATATATATTTACCAGTTTCTAAGTAGGAAATTATTGATTTAGTATGGTTGGACATGAGTGATTTCTTTCAATTATTAATGATGAAACTTTGGAAATATTCTGAATCTAAATTTAGGTTTGACTTGTTAAATATGCTCTATGATTAACTTACTAAATATGTTGTATTGGATTATGCTTAGTAATGTTTAATTTAATTAAATGTAGAGACATTTATGAAACTTTTTGTATGTTATTTGACTTCTTGTGTTTCAATTATATGAATTATTTTATGTCACTATTTTATTTGATTTTTATTTTTTCTGAATTCTTTTTACGCTGTCTATGACTTTGTGTCGCAGGCATTTAGAATACTATGAAGCATAAACGTAATTTCTGCGGACAATCAATCCTTGAAGAGTTATGAAGACAAAGTGAAGACATAAACTTGAGTTCAGAAGATGGATTGGAACAAATAAGTCTCAATGATGATGGGGATGAAATTTCAGAGACGGAGATGTTAAATCAAAGTGGTGTTGATCTACCAGAACCTGTTGCACCTAAGAATAAAAGAGATGAAAATGAGCCACTGCTTGTGAAGGTTAAAGGTAGGTTTATTCAAACTCTAACTTCTCTTTGAGTCCAATCTATTGACTTTGTGCTGGTTGATTTTTTTTTCTCATCCTGTTTTTTAATTTACACAACTCAGTTTTTGTTCCCTTTAGTTTTGGTTCCTTCTATATTTGCTCTGCACAAAGCATATTTGTGAATTTTCTGTCTTCTCTTGGATATGTGTAACTATAAATATATTTTAAAATTATTGGATTGTGAATTTTATGGTGTAGAATATAATTTTTTTCTATACATATAGAACTTAGGTAGAAGCTTTTAAATTGGACACTTGTTGTATTGTACTCTATGTCTAATCAGGTCTTGTAGTCTCTTGGCTAAACAATAGGATAGCTTGCAGTAATTTGTTTGTTTATATTAAGTATTAATTGAAATTAATTTTTGAATGGAAGTGTTAATTAGGCAGATTAAATTTTTTTGGGAAGTTAAAAATTTGGACTATACTTGATTATGCTGCTGGCGTCAAATGGGCTCTGAGGACCTTAGGTGATAGATGGAAGGCCCATAAATATAATTTACGGGGAGAATACTTCTTTCCTAACAAAAGAAAGGCAGAAATCCTGGCTGCGAATCCCTCAGACATACTGCCTGTTGAATGGACTGCTTTTGTGGATCATTATATGGATCTTAAAACAAAGGTAAATAATTGATCTATATTTTTTTATTATTTTTATTGAATATTTATAATGGATTGGTAACATTTATTTACTTGTTTCTTGATCTTGAAAATCATAGAAACAATGTTTGCAAAACGCCAGAAATTGTGAGAAGCTTATAGTTTCACATGCCGGTGGAAGTAAAAGCAATGCTAGAAGAGCAACTTAGATGGTATTATTTTTTTTATTATTGAGGCTAGTACTGTTATACTATTATTATAAAATTAGCGCTTTTAATTAAATTTGTGATTACCTTTAATATTCTATTTATTGTATTAGGAAAAAAATTGGGAAGGCCTGTATGTCGAAGCGAGGTTATTGTATCAACTTTGCTAAAGAAAGATGGGAGTTATGTCAGCGGGGAAGGATAACGATTAGCTGTGAGTGTCTCAATTGTATTTTATATGGTTGTTTATTTTTTTTATATGCCTTGATTATGTCAATACTCTACTCCAATGCGATGTGCATTTGTTTGTGGGAAAAAATAGCAGAGTATTTGTCTGAAGACTAAGAGCGTGCTGCCACTGAAGGTATTCATTCAAAGGTCTTGGCTCATCCAGATGATGCAATTGGAAAAGTTTGCAGTCCTGAGAATGGTAAGCGAGTACGTGACTTTAGTAATGTTGCATGTCCCCGTGGTTTTGTTAAGTCAAAGCGCATCTTTGGAGGGGCAATATGCGGAGGTTCTAGCAGTGCATCGCAACAGCATGTTGCAGATTTAGAAAGGCAACTTCAAGAAGCTAAAGGTCAAGTGGCAACTCTCCACAGATTTCTACAACAGAAATACGGTGATGAAGTGCCTGCCTTCTCTGATTCTGTGCCACACATTGAGTCGGAATGATGTACCTCATGTCATGTTTATTTTAATTTTAATTTATGTCTAGTTTATACTGTTATTAGAGATACTTTTATTTTTTGTCGTACAGAATTATAAAACTTGGTTTTTGTTATTTCTTTACTATATATATGAACAATGCATATGCTTTAATTTACTGTTATTACTTAGTTTGCTATTTTTTTATTTTAATGTTATTATCGTTGCTTTGATTGTTTATATTGTTATAAAATTATTTTAATATGTTAGTATGTATATATAGAAATAAATATATGCAATATTAATTTAAAAAAATATTCAATTGGTAATTATAGTTGAGAGTTTTTTTTTAAATTGAAAAAAAAATTTAGCTACGGATTGATGGGTTGGTAAATAGCCCATAATATTGGCCACGAAAAAAAGCGTGGACAAAAAACCCAGTCTATCAAATATTTTTTGTGCATGATTTTTTTTTTTGTCACAGAAAAACCGTGGCTAAATAACCCAGCAATGTTTAGCCACAGAAAAAATGTGGCAAAAAAGGCCCAGCCTATCAATATTAGTCACGGAAAAATTGTAGCAAAACTATGCTCATTGGTTACACTGTTGTCATTTAGCCACGGTTTACAGTGTGGCCAATAACGTAAAAACCGTGACTATTTAGATGTCTCCACATATCATAAAACCGTGACTAACTGAAAAGGCGTCGCTTTTGTTAGCCACAGAAATGTATTCATTGTTAACGCTTAGTCGCCACAGATTTTCTTGATTTTAGCCACAATTTTTTCCGTGGCTAATCACTGCATATTTGGTAGTGCAAGTTCACTTTTTACTCTAATAACGATGCATGGCATGGCATGCATGAGAATCACTTTACTCCAATATCTCATAAAAATTAAGGGAATGAGTACATGTGAGTTCCGATTAAATAATATTCATCATGTTAATTTAAGTAAAATTATATCGATTTGCTCTATTTATGAAAACTATTTTTATCTATCGTTTAATTATTGAATTATAATCATCTATAATAAAAGTTTATTCGTACCGAATTTTATAAACATCATGACTAAATATTAATGAACTATAATCCAGCAATCTATATTCATATAGATTTTGGACTTTTATATTACCGTTAATTTTTTTTTATAAAAACGGTTTTGTTAGGTAGGGCAATGACTTTCGTAAACAATATGAACAATGGATTTTAAAATTGGTCCAATAAGATAAAAACACATTACACCCCTACGAAAATCTCAAGTGAAAAAGAGAGGTTACCATTTGCATAACTGCATTGTTCACTAAATTCATTATTATTTTCCTCTACTTTTCCATAAAAGATATACCAAATGAATTTTGATGGATAAACTATTAATTAAAATCGCTCCTGATTTTTTAAGAAACTAACGAAAATAGTCACTTTAATACGATAAAAATATCTAATGTTAAATATATATTTTTAAAAAATATTTTAGAGATTGAATTTTAATACCATTTTTTATAATATGATTAAAAAAATAAGATAATTTTATCAATAAAATATGGTAATTTCACTCTGAATATAGAATTATTTTTGTGATTTTTTTAGTAATGACCAAGAATATTTTTTAAAATAAAGAAAATATAGAGATCGAAGTTTTATCTAATTTATTGTATGTGTTTTCTAAATAATTATTTAAATATTTTTATAACATTTTGGATCAAATGTATAAATAATTTTTTAAATACAAAAATTGTTTATCATTTATAAAAAATATTTTTATTGAACATTAGCAGAAGTAGAGATTATTTTTGTTAGTGTCTTCAAAAATGAGATGTAATTTTAATAGTTTACCCGATTTTAATTGACATGAGATTTTATAGTCATCATCTACAGCACATTCATCTACCACAAAATATAATAGGCTGGGTTTAAGAGTAGAGGAGTGCTAGAGGACCAGCAGATTTTTTGAGTTGTAGTCATTAATTAGTCATCAATAGTGTATTTAATGGTGTGAGATTTCATCTAATAGTAAAGAATCATTCATTTTCCTTTTACTGGCTAAGTGTTGGCCAAATTTTAATAAATTTGCTGGCCCCTAGACTTTTCCTAAAAATAAAACTCTGAGATTTGAAATGTCAAAACAAATAATATTCTCAAACAGTTAGATAGTTAAATTGAATTGTTATAAACTTATTATAATATATTATTAATTAAACAATTAAAATATATTACATAATACTTTTTTTTTGGTGACTTACATAATACTCTTTTGTTATGACTAAAACAATTTATTCTCCAACCTAAACAAATTCACATCCTTGTATTGTCTTATATGTAGTATTTTTTTTATAATTCATAATTAACTAATTATAATTACACAATTAAAATATAACACATTACTTTTTAAGTACAATTAAAATTCAATTATTAGCGCCCAAATTAAGTAGTGTATTTTGACACTCCTAATTAAGACATACTAGTAATATTATGAAAATATAAATCTTTTAAAATTATATCGATCATGACATTATAGATTATGACACAAAAAAATTATAATATTAAACTACTTTTACAAAAAGATCGTAAGGGACAAAAGTCATTGTTGACTAAGAAGACCAGAATTTCTGTGAATAAAATAAATAAATAAAAACTACGTCGATCCTGATACTATAGATTATGACACACAAAAATTATAGCATGCATTAAACTACTTTTAATTACATAAAGGTTGGAAGGGACAAAAGTCACCGTCGACTAAGAAGACCAGAGTTTCTGTGAATAAAAAAAATAAATAATAAATTGTTTAGTTATTATTTTCATATGAAAGAGTTTAATTTTTTACTAATAATTAATTTTAACATTCGTTATCTAAAATTTGAAAGAATATAATTTAACGTATATACTTTTATATTTGATTAAGTATTAAGTCTGTGATACAAATAGAAATAATTAATTTTAATGCTTGCTATTTAAAAATAATATTTTATATATCTATAAATATAATTAGATATTAGCATAAAAAATTATATTGATAGTTATATAATTATTTTTTTAAAACAATTGAATCTTGATTCTAACTTTTAACCACAACATTAGTATTTTTTTAAACTATATGTAATAAATATCTGAAAGAAAAGAAGTGAAATATAGATTAGAAAGATAAGCAGCAAAAATTTAAAACTAAATAAAAAATATGCATATAATAATATTTTTATTTAAATTATATTATGTTGTTAATTTTACTTTTTGTATAATAGAAAGGTAGCAGAGAAAAATAGAGAATGAGAGAAAAGAGAGAGAAAGATAAAAAAGAAGAATGAGAGAGTGAGTTTGTTAATTTTGGAAATTAAAAACAAATTTTATTTTAATTATAATAAAAAAAATATGGTGACACATTTTGATTTGCAAATTACTAATATAAAATATAAATTATAAATTATATATAGAGTGGAAAGGATAGAGAGAAATAGAAAAAAAAAAGAGAGAGAGATAGATAAGAGAGTATAAGAAGAAAGTTTACTAATTTTGAAAGAAAATATTTTTTCTAAATTTTAATAAGAGGGTGTCATGTGATACATTTTAGTTATTAAATCAGTTAGTAATATATAAGTATAATATATAATATAACTATATTTTAATTTTAATTTTAATATTTTAGTTTTAATTTTAATTTAATTTGAATGCAATTAGAGAATGTCATGTTGTATATTTTGATTGTCAAATTTATAATTAGTCATTGATAATGATATATAAGAGAGATAGAATGGGTGAAGGAATGAGAGAGAAAGAAAAAAAGAAAGAGGAGAGAAGAACTTTTTAATTTAAAAAAAAATTTGATTTCAAATATAGTAAAAAAATAACATATGACACATTTTAATTATACAATTAGTAATATATAATAGATTATTCTCAATAATCAATACAAAGTACATTTGTAACAAAATTTCACCAAACGATGGGAGGAAATTAGGGAGGCAGTTTGTAACACCCTAACTTTTAGCACCTCATGATCGCATTAAAAGTTCGAGCGCTACTTATACCTGTATTCCTTTATTTATATACTACGTTTATTTAATATTGAGCCTTCGCGAATACGAACCGAAACTCTAATTAAGAAAATAAAAGGTCTTTACTTTAAAACTCTTAATCACAAATACACATATACTCACATAGTAATATACATAGACTTATTCCAAGATTCTCAAATACAAGTCCTACCCCTCTAAAAATCAAAGACAATAAATGGTAAGGAAAAAATCTAAGACTAAACCAACTACAGAAAATACGGATATATATTTACATAAAGCTCTGATGCTCAGTCGCGGCTCCGCGCCAAAGATTCCCAGGCCTGTCGCTGAAATAGAAGATCTGTAGTGGGTGAGAGCGTCATCCTCGCAGGTTCTTAATAGGGATAGCGAATGCTGTAAAAATACACAGAATAATATACAAATAGTTAACTCATGACCCAAAACAGTTTTTTTTTTATTAAACCCTTGAAATCCTTCTTAAGTCTTACATAAAGTTGTGTAAAACCCTTTCTTTAAATCACATTACTTAAACAAAATCTCCGTCACATTAACAATTCCTCATCTCTTAACAACAGTCCTCAATTATCGCAATATCTAAATAAGCCAGCATCACAAATAATATAACTAAACTCAAACCACAAACATCAACTCCCACCACATTATTAATTCCACAACACAAGTAAAATGTCCAATCAAGCTTACAAGCAAGTCACCAAGACAACAGCACAATCACAAATAAACAAGATAAACAACCACAACCAAATACAAATGCGCAAACAATATGATGCATGCCTTTTCTATGCAAGCCATGAGCTCATGCATCGGTTGTCTACCCACAACCAGACGTTACTCAGAGTGAACCCCGAATATGGTTCCTTTACTGTGTCAGTTAGACACCTTGGCATCATGGTTACCCGTGTCAGTTAGGCCTCATCATAATAACATTTTAATGTGCATCACAGTTAGAAACAGTGCTATCAGTTAGGCGAACATTATCGCATTAGCAATCTCAGGCTATTTGTTAAGTGGGCACTTTCGCATTAGCAGTTTATAATTTGCTATCAGTTAGGCAGACATTCTCGTATTAGCAATCTTAGACTATCAGTCAGGCGGGCACTTCCGCATTAGCACTTTGGCACAAGACCTATTTAACATACACTTTTTAAGTATCTATCTTATTCATTCTTTCTCATTCTTTTCCTCTTAAGTATCTATTTTCTTCATTAGTTCTCATTTCCTTTATTTTTTTTATACCTCCACATCACCAATTACATACCCACACCTCCACATCACCTACATTATTAAATGTACTTCCGCATCACCGCTTAATTACACATACCTCCGCATCACCAAATAATCAATTACACCTCTACATTACCACCTATTCACTCATCTATTATAATCTTAAATCGATTAGTTTCTAAATAATCAAAATTCATAACATTTAATAAAAACTCTTTTTCTTAATAAATCGAACTCAAATTATTACTTAAAACAAAAATCTTTTCTCAATAGGTAAAGGTTTAATAAAACTATAGCTTCCTTGAGTATGTTAATTATTTGCATTTTATTCGTTACTTCTATAGCATTTTCATTCCCTACTGAGAATGTGTAGTTTGTTCTCATCCCAAAATCTTCTACCCTTTCAATGACACAGGTTCGAAGACTCAGTATGAGGCCTCGGACGAATAGTTGGAATTGTTTAAAAGTTAAATTATTTTCATAGAGTTCACTCGCCTTTATTGATTAGAATTTTATTTTACCCAGAGAGATAGATTATGCACCCAAATTTTATATTAAATTTATTTGTATGACATTTATTATTAGTAATAACTATGTGATAATAGTAATCACATAGTTGAATTTATTTTTATGGCATTTATTTTAATTGCATGCATCAAATACGATAATAATGATAGTGCGTAATTTGAATTGTTCGAATGAATAGTTGAATTTTTTTTAAGTAAGTATGCATAATTTAAATTATATCTTATACAAATAGTAATTTATTAACTAGGAATAAATCTAAATTTACGATGAATTAATTTTTAACCTATTAAGTCAGATGATATCATAAAAATAAAAGAATAAAATGTCATTTTTGTCTCCAAACCCTAAAAGAGTGAATTGTTATTTTTATTTATATTTTACTAATGGTAATATAACGTCAATTTTACAATAAATTATAATGAATTAAACCCCAAAATGGTCCCTAAAATTGACGTCGTGCACTAAAATGTCCCTAAGATTCTAATTGCACCAATTACGTTCCTGAGATTGACAAAAATACACCACGTTAGTCTCTGACCCATTTTTCATTAACAATGTAATGACATGGCTTGATGATGTGGGCTGTTGTGACATGTGTCACTCCATGATTTGGCCATATGTAATGGCATGATGATGTGTTGACCAGTGACACGTGGCATGCTTATGTGGATGGTTGTGTCACGTGTCACAATGCTATTTGGCCATGTGTCTGTTTGGGCCACGTGTTGCAACAGTATTCGTCCACGTGTCATCCATTATGTCATCATTATAGATGCACCAAATTAGTCCCTCACTTTATATTAAGTGACTCATTTTAGTCCCTGAAATTAAATGTCGTGCACCAAACTAGTCCATTCACCAGTTTTTTCTCATTTTTTTAAAAATTTAAAATTTTCAATATCTTAAATGCATTAATTTCAATTCTATTTTTTCACATATCGTTTAAATACAAGTGCTTTTATAAAAATTTTTAAGATTTTTGTTTTAATTATATAAATTTTTTTCTATAATAATTTAACATTAGTAAATTTTGTAATATATAAGTATGTTATTATAAAAAAAGAATTATATGATTGATTAGACACATTTTTCCATAAAAAAATATTTTTAACAAGAAATCAAGAATTAAAATACACATCTTTTTTTCGGTTCTTATGAAATACACATTTCTGTTGTGTGTAAATGGGCTACACTAAAGGCACTTCAAGCACCCTTATTACCATTTTCGACCTCTTCAATCTAGACGAAAGAAGTCAGAGATGGTAGTGTGGTGCTTGAAATATCTTCACGTCAATTCCAAGATGGCGGTTAGGGGTACCCGCAAGAGAAAAAATATTTTATAAAAGCACTTATATTTAAATAACATGTAAAAAATTAGAAATGAAATTAATGGATTCAAAGATATTGAGAATTTTGAATTTATAGAAAAAAAGGAGAAAAAACTAGTAAATGGACTAGTTTGGTGCACGACATTCAATTTTAGGGACTAAAAATGAGTCACTTAACGCAAAGTGACGGACTGATTTGGTGTATCTACAATGATGACATAATGGATGACACGTGGACGAATACGGTTACGACATGTGGCACAAACAGACATGTGGTCAAAGAGCACTGTGACACGTGGCATAACCATCTACAACAGCATGCCACATGTCACTGGTCAACACATCATCATACCATTACACGTGGCTAAATCATGGAGTGACATGTGTTACTAACAGCCCACGTTATCACGTCGTTAATAAAAAATGGGTCAGGGACTAACGTGGTATATTTTTGTCAATCTCAAGACCTAATTAGTGCAATTGGAATCTTAGAGACGATTTTAGTGCACGACGCCAATTTCAGAGACCATTTTAGAGTTTAGCAAATTATAACCTCCACTTCTTTAGTATAGAATTGTTAATAAAATTAACAATACGATAATATTATAACAATTTTATAGCGTTAAATATTTAAATAAAATATTTAAAATATTAAGAATAACTTAAAGTTTTGAGTCAAATATTACAGACAAAAATTCGAAATAAAAAATAATGGTGATGTGCATTCCAAAATAAAGCTTGGTAAGAAATTGTTATATAGTAGTTAGTTGTTTGATGCAAGAAATCTCCCATTTCTATCAAACTATGAGTGATATTTTGGTACAACTTGTATGAGTGAAGTGAGTGCACGTTTTTCAAGAGTAGAGAGCGAAAGAACGATGATATATAAGACAGTGAGTTTTGTGCCTATACAGATCAGGCTCTCAGGACGCCTCTTACTTTTTGTCAGGAAGAGTAAGAGGTTTCTTGGTTTATTATGAAATTTGGTTGCTCCCACATAAATTTTGTTATTTGCAAAAGTAAATCCTGTTTATTTGAATATTGTTTGTGGGTGCAACAAATATTGGGCCGGCCCGTCCAATGTCATAATATCTTCGGCCCTTTTTTTTGTTATAGTTACCCGCAAGTATTATTTATTGTCTCTAGTGGAGGACAAAAACATTTAAACATGAAAAGTTCAAGTTAAAAAAAAAAAACGTAAAAAGTTGAAGACCAAAAAAAGAAAACCTGAGAAGTTTTACATTTTTATTAGAGAAAAATTGAAAGACAAAAAACAAGAAATGTATCATCTTATTGTCTGAAAGTGGTTTCTCTTCTCTAAAACTCAAATCCCCAAATTGAAAAAGTAATGGTATCCGATCTAAGAGTTTGATTGCGGCCAAGTTGCATAAAATACTTTGACATCCGCGGTAGTTTCCATGATCCGTAGCTGATGGTCAGCATTTCGTTCTGTTTGAATTTCTGTATGGAGTTATACATTGTGCATTGAATTAAAGCAGTGTTGTTCAAAGATAAGCAGAAGTACACTTATTTCATGGTTTTTATGTTAAGTTTGTAGGCATTATTAGAGGAAGATCTAGACATGTACTGTGACGATTCGATATATGCATCATTCCAGGAAGAAGGGGTGTTTGAGGAGAATGAAGTGAGCAACGAAGATTATTTCGAATGGGTTGGGGGACATTTAGCTGAGTTCTGTGAGAAAGGCGATGACATTAACAGTTCTTGAAAGATAGTTATTTTTGTTAAAATAGCGTTATGTAATTAGATGCATGTGTAAAATGATTTTACACTTATACTTATAGTGCATCAAAATTAAATTCTTTAAATAATGACATTTTAAAATTTAATTGTTTGAATTGTAAATATATATCTATCATATAAGTTATTTGTGCAATTTTTTAAATTAAAAATGTAATTGACTAATTTATTTTAAATTGAATTAATATGGAATTTTATGTTTATAATTAAGAAGATATGAGATTCATACTTAACAACAAACTTTTTTTATTAGAATAGGGTACTCAACAATTTTTTTTATTTGTCTTACATTTACTAATCCTAGTCAATTCTCTTTTTCTTTAACTAAAAATGTTGGTCATTTAATATTTTTCTCAAAAATATTTTTTACTATAGTTTAAGATAAATTGTATTTGAAAAAAAAATATATTTTAAAAATTGATCTAATTAGAAATGAATTGAAAACAAATTATTATATTTAAGATAGTTATATAAAATAAAATAACATTGTCCTCCATATTTCAAAAACTCTGTTTCAAATTTTCAATGGAGCTAATGCAAGGTTCTTAGTATTGGGGCTATTTCTTGGGCTGGAGGTTCTTTATATTGGCAACGGACTGTCCTGCAGCGATAAAATAGTATTTATAAATAAATTGTTACTTTGATTAAATAACTATTTTAAATTTGTGACACCTTCAATATAATTTGCACAACTACATAATCTCTCTTGTAATGTTGGAATAAATAACATTAATTTGACCTAATTTAAACATAAATTTTCTTCTGTTTTAATCATTTTTTAATTAACTCTTATTAATAACTAAATAAAATTAAAACAAATTTCATAGTGCCTTTTTTTTTGTCAAGAATAAATTGCCATTTATTTCAGACTCAGTTATGGATCAATTCCAATATCAAATTTTATTTCAAAGTCTAAATTGACAAATAAAATAAGTACCTCTTACCAGTAATAAACCAAAAAAAAAATCTACCACTCCAACTACTAAAATGCCAAAATCAGAATTATCAAAACAAAAAAAAAGGCCAATTCACAAGAAAACAAATATTTATAAATTTTTACCCATACATATAATTTTTATATTTTCACCCAAAGTGTTCAGACAGAATTGTAATTATTATAAAACTGGTTCTACTTGTCTGGAGGTCAGAAATAACACCTCATTCATACAGCCTGTCAATGTACAATACATGTGTCTAATTCTGGAGCCAACACCATGACAAAAAGTAAGGAGCATTCTAAGAGTCTGATCTAGACAGACACAAGCTAAAACTCACCCCCAAATCCCATGTCATAACAAGTTCGTGTATTTCTCAAATTCTGGTGCGTTTTAGCCTACGCTGATCTAATTGGGGTTAATGAAGTGCCTCGTACGGACTGTGTACGTGTGAGTGTATATAGTAGACAGGTGTATTTATGATTGATAATGTGTAAAAATAACGTGGTAATTCTGACTTTTAGACAAATTTTTTTGGTCTTTTAGTAATTATATTTTTGGATTTTGTTTTTGGAGTGGATGTGTGATATATATATTTTGCAGACTTAATATATAAATATGTTATTGTTGTTAGCTGGGTTCTTTAGTTGGACTTGTCATAGATTTATTGGGGTAATTTAATGTATAGTTGTAAGAATACATCGAATTGATCGGTTTGACCGAAAAACTAGTAAATTAATAATCTAATTAGTTCAGTTGAAAGTTTGGACCGAAAGCATAATTAAACTGTCAATTACAAGGTTCTGAAAACCGGACCGGACCGGTCGGTTCGACTGGTTTAACCGTGAACCGGCAATGCATGCGGTCCGGTCCTCCTGTATTAACCGGCGGGGAGAAAACCGTGAAAAAACCGGTGAACCGGTTAAAAACCGGCCGGTTGGACCGAACCGGTGACCGGCCGGTTCTTCTAAAAAACTTAAACGGCGCCGTTTTTAATGGTTTTTTAAATAATTGAAAAACTGAAACCCAACCCGCCCGACTCGCCCGACCCGTTACCACTCGGAACCCCCTTCTTCCCCATTCCCAAATTGCAGTCTCACGCTCTCACTCTCTCTTACTCTTACACCCTACCCTAGCTCTCTGAAGCATTCGAAAACCCCAGCCCAGTCGCCACCGCCGTCGCCGGGGTTTGCAGGTCGTGACCGCCACCACTGTCGCGTGGTCTCTTCTTCCGTTCATTCATCTCAGTCTCACTCCAGATTCTAGGCGTGAACGGTGAACCCTAGCCCCTTCTGAAGCATTCGAAAACCCCAGCCCAGTCGCCACCGCCGTCGCCGGGGTTTGCTGGTCGTGACTGCCACCACCGTCGCGTGGTCTCTTCCCCAGTTCGCCCGTTCATTCATCTCAGCCTAGCCCCTTCTGAAGCATTCCCAGGCTCCCAGCGTCCCCGTGGTCCTCAGGCTGCCATTGCTGTTGCCTGCTCCTCAGCACCGCCGTTTCGTCTTCGCTGGCCTCTCCCTTCGTCGTCGCTGGTCTTAGCTTCGTCAGCACCCAGGTGAGTGAATCCTCTATTTCATCTTCTCTGTTTCAACTTTCAATCTTTCATCCTCAGCGGCGGACCTCTGTGCCGCTGCACCCCTCTCTGCCTCGCCTTCACCTTCCTTCCCCCATTCTTCTTCTGCAACGCAGGTTCTACCCTCATGCTCCCTGCCCTGTTCCCTTTTTACTGCCTTATTTTACTTGCTTTCAATTCTGTTCTGGATTTTTGTTCGAGTCACTAGGAGGCTTTAGGTTAGCTGACTTCTGTTTTCTGGTTTGAATGTTATTGTTGATTGGCTGAGTATTTTGGATTTTTCTGGATTGAATGCTGCAATGTCTGAACTGTGAATGCTGCTGTGATTGAACTGTGACTGCTGTTTCTATATTCTGCACAAAACCTGCCTGATGAAATGCCTGAATGGAATTTTTGATTTAATTTTTGATTTAATTTTTTGATTTGATTATGCACCTTAATGTAATTTTTGCTGCAACACCAAACTGAGCTTGGAATGTGCCACTGTGGTTGTTTTGTTTGGCGTTACCTTAGCTGTGCATATTTTCCTTTGGCATGATAATCTCCTGAGTTATGTACCTGTTAAACTCTAAACTAGTTTCAAACTTACAAACTTTGAAATCTGTTTACTGTATTTTTCAACAGTACATACAATGTTTGTTTGGGGAATTGACTATAATTTTTCAGCAGTACCCACTCAGTTTTTAAGATTTATATTAGACTATAATTATATTTTAAGATGTGTATTTATAATTTTTATTATTTCTATTCTAAAACGGTTTTTCCGGTTGAACCACCGGTTGGACCGGTTAAACCAGTAAACCAATGAACCAGTAACTAGAACGGTTTGATGACCGGTCCGATTTTCTGAACCTTGGTCAATTATTAGACGATTCATTATAAATTGGAAAAATGGGCCGGTTTAATGTAAATTTATAAACTGACCGGTCCTACGGTGATCTCAGTGTTCCGTAGGTTTTTGGTGCTCCAGCGTCTCTTGGTAGCTCGAGAATTCCTTTACCTCGTGGATCCTCAAGAGGTTTGAACACATGTTCTCTTGTTACAGTCTAATAATACATGCCATTAGGTTATTTCATTCCTTTATTATTTTATGTACTAGTTATTATATATATTATATACATATACAATTGAATTATTTTATATTTATTTAATTTAATTTTAGTTTTATATTTACTTTTTTATTTATAATTTTTTAGAATTTATATAGTTTTTAAAATTTTAGTAAAGATATTTATTTTAAATTTTTACAATATTGAATTAAGTAGTAGATTTTTGAGAATTTTGACTTAATACTAATTAGTAGGAATATATAAACATCACCATTAGATTTCATACGATAAATTGATAGAGAAACATAATGTGTCTATCTTTTACTATAGTAGAGGACTAAATTAATACTTTATTTTTTTTTTTAAGGATAATTAATCTAAAATAAAAAATTTCAAGCACCTACTTTATTTTTAATATTTTTTTTGTTTAGAAAAAAAACACTAATGTATTAAAATTTTATTTTTTTTCATTTTGCTCTTTTATAAAATATATTTTCATAAAACACTAAAATTGAAAACAAATATATTCTTATTAGAGTTAGGATTTTCATTTTTCACCATGAAATTTTTTTTCTTCGTTTGAGTTGTTATTAATTAATAACTTAGTATTCAATGCTAAAAAATTTAATCACAAACATAGTAGGCATTGATTTAATGCTGACCATTTATTGGTTTCAATTTTAATAATATTTTTTTGTTTAGAAAATAAATAAATGAAAAAGGAACAAATGAATTGGTTTTATTTTAAAATTTAAATTAACTATTTATTTAGATCTTGACTGAATTTATATTCTTTCATTTCTCATATAAAAATTATATAGATATATGATTTATGTTCATAACCTGACTCACAACTTAGCCAGGTCCAAAATGATTAAAACCCTAGTCTACAGAGCGAGAGTCTAGATAACACTCTGAAACCTATCTGACCTCACAAAGGTTGGCCTATGCGACATCAACTTGACCCGACTTATTCAAATAAGATGAATCTCAACTAACTCCTACAATCTTTCCTCTTCGTCTAAAAAGGAGATCTCAACAACCTCCCTAACAAAAGGGAGTAACAAACCCACCATCAAAGGCGGAACTACTCTAAAGGTGGTTATTGACTCTACATCTACACTTATAAACACACTGACACCCCTAGGTGTTCTTCGAACCCAATCTTATAAAAACCTGTCTAAAATCATTTCTAACTTAAGTATTAAAGTCCCTTGCAGGTACCCACCCCCACCTTTGCAAAGACGTCGGACGGCGGCACCTCTGCAGCGGAAAGACGTCAGACAAATTACCCTAAGGCGTTTGGACCTTACGTCCAAGTCCAAAAGCAACCCAGTTTTAGGTAACTCTCAGAACATTGGCGCCGTTGTCGGGGACTTGGAGCTCAACCCTTGAAAATGGCAAATAATCAACATCAATATGAACGAACATCGTCCAACTCCGAATAAAAAAATAGAGACCACGACGATCAAACAATGAAGTAAAGAAATGGCCAGACAACCACTCGAAATGAACAAGATGCAAATGTGTTAAAATCAATGGCACAATTATCCTCTACTAAAATTCTATTCCCAATCATTCTCGGCCCGATTTCTCCGATGACGACCAACCTGGCCCTGAACCCATCAAGGTTACTATAGGCAACAAAAAACCATGGAAAGAGAGGCTGAAATACAGTTTTTATGGATACCGAATATTCCATAAAAAGTTCTTCCAAAGGCAGACGATATCAAATCTACAGTTAATTAGATTAAATAGACCAAACGGCAGAGACGAGAATGATGCACCCACAGCCGCTACCACACCATCCCCACCGACCATGGTGGATTGAAAACCGTAAATTCACCATGTCAAAGAAAAGAAGAGGGAACGACAAAGTGCCATAACTCGTATGTTCCCTGCCATCTCTGTTGTCGCAGACACTATTGATCCCAAGCTCCTCTTCCGCCTCTCCCTCCGCGTCGCCATTAACGATCTCTCCAAGCTCACGAAGCACCCTCAAAGCTTCGCGAGTATACAAAGAACGACTCGCGGCTCCAAAAGCAATGTTTGTGAAACCGTCTTTGATGACGCTCTAGAACGAGCGATCGAGTCACGACGTAGGACTTGGTTTCTTCTCGAACTCGGAATCCATCATTGCTGGGCTAACGTTACAACCTCGGGAAGAATCACGATACTGGATCTATACTTACACGATCACACTCCCTTTTGAAGATTCCTGCTTCTGCTATACAGTTTTAATCTAGTGACCAGGTAGAAAAGTCAACTGCAGATACCCACTCATGGTAATGGAGCAGTTGCATATTTTAAATACATAGGTTTTATGAAGAAAAAATAAATAAATAAAATATTTCATATTAGTCAGTAACTAAAGGAAGAATGAAAAATGTTGTTGGTAAAAACAATGAAACCTTTCTTTCTAACTTATGTTCATGCCAAAGAATACAGCATCAACCAATTTGAATGCAACACAGTTAAGAGATACTCAAGGCACATCAATTTTCGAGAATGAAAAAAAATGGCAATGTAGAATTTGATGTTGTTTGCACTTCATTAAAGGCGGATGCCCTCCAGAAAAATAAATGAGAAGAAAGCACCATCTCAAAGTCATTGTAGAAAGCAAACCAAAATGAACTCGAAAGCCAATTAACAAAAAGAATGTTCAACTAAAAGAAGACTCAATTGGCAAGAGAAAATATATGAAAAGAAAAGGAGTAAACAAGATCTCTACCACTCCAGCAGAAAAAATAACTGATCTGATTAAAGACTTAATGGCAGAATCTACCAAAAATTCTTGTAAAAAGACTTCGTTTGACGGATTTACTGGCACAGAAATTACAATCGCACAACCAAACAAATACAGTAAAAATTGGAGACAACATAAATGTAAGTCTTCCTTATGATATAGTCACTTTCATAAAGGAGGCATCCAAGTCATTATCAGAAGAGACACAAGTCCCGAGGTAACAAGAAAAACCAAAAGGAAGACAAGAATTCTGACCGACCCCAAAGGTAACACTCCTACACTCCATTTTGTATTTCTCTAGTAAGTATATACGAAAAAATATGCCACAAAAAGATACCTCTTCCTTTACCAAACCAAAACAATAATAAAGGAAGTTGGATAGATTACTATGGGTATCATTAAGTCTATGAACACTTTGCTAATGAATACTATAATTTGAAAAATGTGATTGAAAAATTGGCTAGAGAAGGCTGATTAGACAAATACATTGCTACAAAGACGTTGGACGGCAAAAGAAGATGGGAATGCCAAGACAGAGAAATATCACCAAAATTCTATAAGCACTTTGGATCGAAGTGTCCATGTTATCACAAGACGGACATCCTCACAATCTAGGGATGAATGACTCCAAACGTTGAATATATCAAGTTCGACATCCTTCCTCAAGAGTAAAGGGAGGCAAAGAGATTAATGAAAGAAGCTCAGCACTACACCTAAGTTTATAATATTCTCTATAAAAAAGGGATCTCAACACCTCTATCAAAATGCATCCCGACTTCGAATACAAGAGATTTTAGATGAAACCATAATGAAATATGTGGAATTCATCTCGGAGCATGTCACCGGCAAAAAAGTGTTGTGAGTTGGCTTCTACTAACTGACTCTTCAGAGCTCACACAAATGCTATAAGCATATGGAATGACTCAAACTACCATTGAAGAATCTCCTTTCGACATGCATATGGCACAGAAGCGATGATTCACATCGACATAAATAAAGAAAAATCAATGGCAACATTCTACAATGAAGTCGGAGCACAAAAGAAGAACTCGACCTCCTTCCAGAAATCTGAGAGCAAACTCAGATAAGAGAAGAGGCTTTGAGAAATTCTACAACGAAGTTGGTAACATTCAAGTTCAAAAAGAAGAGCTCGACCTCCTTCAAAAATTCAAGAGCAAACTCGGATAAGAAAAGAGGTTTTGAGACAAATGATGGTTACGAGGTACGACAAAATTCGCCACAAAAGACCTCATTCTGATAAGAAATAATATCGAGCTACAAAAGTCAGGCGAAAGAAAGTTAACAGCAAATTGGAAAGGATCCTACAAGATTACTAGAGTCTTAGAAAAAGAATACTACAAAGTGTCTGACCTCAAGGGTAACGAACTGTCCAGGTCGCAATACGCCTCCAACATAAGGAGATACTACAATTTCTTATGGAAATTAATTTGATATCATCAAATGTGCGGATCGAATCGGATCCAAGTATAAAAATTACGAATAGTGAATCCGATCCAATAATTTTAGTGCGAATTGGATCGAGATTTTAAAAAGAATGGCGGACATCATCTACGGCGTGACCAAGGATAGGCAATAAGGCTTTAAATAATGCGGTCTCTGGAACAATTTATTTGGTGATTATCATTTAATTTAATTCCTTCAAGGAAATCTTTTGCATTTTTTCTTGTTTGGTTTTTCTAAGAGAATTGCGTCCCTAATAAATACCATCTCCCATAGAAAAATATAACTGGCCTTGATGATTTTGCTATTTTGGCAATTTTCTAAATCCAAAAAATCTTTGTTGATCGTTGTTCCCTCTTTTTTTTCTGACTCGATTAGAGTACTCAAGTTAAAGGAATGGTAACAAATCATGTGAGTAATTTCGGTATAGGGTAAATTTTCAATCGTATTTTGTTAGTTGTCTATTTTCAATCTCAATTACTCAGCTGTCGTTTATGCACAACCGAGGAAAAAACGAGAAAATAAAATTGATTTTAGCGTTCATAAGAGATGGATAATGTTAACAAAAATATATCTTTTCCTCACATTCATTAAGTAAATTAACAATAAATCTCGAGGGAAAAATTACATAGGAGACGGATCAATGTTATCAAACAAAAATTCAGCCTGCTTTAGATGTTCTTGTTACATTTGGCAGAACAACAGATTTAAGATTCCCTGGATAAGGGGTGAATAAACCTAATCCTCCTCTAGTTTCTCTTAAGTTGCTATTCTTGAGTTCATCCAACCGTTTAACCCATTCAATGGGAGAAGAGTGCTCTCTTGTGTGAGGGTGCAACACAAACAGTGAATTATATTCACAGTTTGGAAACATGAAGAAGTTGAATGACTCCCCTAATCTGTAAGCAACATATCCAAAACTAAGTTGATCTCTTGGTGTGAAGAGATGAACCTCATTGAACCACAAGCAGCTAAACAAGTCGTTCATCGCAGTGTGTTCTCGGAGTATGATTGCTCCCTCTGGCACATCTGAAATATTAAACTTACTGTCAAAAATAACACAATACCAGAATTGATGAGCAGAATTTTGAAACATTCGCCATGCTTTAAAAAAATAGAGGATTTACTATTGTGATTCAAGAGCTAAAACCTGAGGAGGATTGATTTGGAATATCAGAAGTGAGAGTGAAAGTACAAAAATCGTTGTTGAAATCAAACTCTAAAAAAGGGCTCAGTTTCCTCTTACCACTAGCAGTCCTTTTCTTTGGATTCCATTCCTTCATTCCCTCATAATAGTAGATTTTCATGTGGAGATCAATGAGGGGTCGTGCATATCGCTTTCGCCTTTTGTTTGCATCTGCCTCTTCGTATATACTGCGGTGATGCTTATGTTGAGCAATGGCAAATGAATGCTTCCCACGCCATAGATATCTGCACGGCAAACACCGTTTTCAGGGTTACACACATCACTATCTTTTAAATATTCGTATCATCTTTAAGACCAGGCAAAATTATAATGACGGATAAGTACCTCTCAAGCATTAGCAATGGATCAACTATCAGCTCCATTTTACCATCTATCCATATGCTATATTGTGCTTCAGGGAACATTCTGTGAGTTAAAATCTTGGGAACCTTCCCATTCCTTCTTGGTTCATCATAAGGTGGATGCTTAAGAAGAATAAGACGCCAAATTCCTACCCATTTTCCACCATCGTTGTCTACTTTGACAGTAGCATTTTCCCTAATGAATTTCAGAGATACTTCATCCACCGCCATAAGAAAGCAAAAGAGCTTCTTGGAGCGATCACTTATATTTGATGGTTGATGAGGTAGATCATAGCCGTCAAAAATGCCAGATGCAACAACAAATTTACATTTCTTGACATATTTGATGTCTACAGGATCCATGTCAGCACCACCGCCTTGGATAAATCCACAGTGCACCTGATCATGGAGCCCACAGGAAAACAAGATTCAGCAATGGCAGATAACACATAAACTTATAAAACTGTGAAGCAGTTGCAATCAGAATTAACTATATCAAACATCACAATAAATTTACCTTCATATTTGATTTTAGTTTGAAACTTTCCTCCCTCTGCTTCCAACTTATATGGCCTCCAAAAAGAGGAGATGATTGAGAACCATTATGTGAAATTTCATCTTCCATAACATATGATAACTTTTTAACAATTTTGTCAGAAGTTCTTCCATTTGGGATAATAATTTTATCAGGGTTGTTGGCAACAGGAATAGGGCACCCTAATGAATAGAAGAAGTAAATCAACCATCTGTTATTATTTGGTATAGTCTAAGATGAATGGTTGGAGGCCAAACTGCAAAAATCTTACTGTGAGGTTTTGATACAAGTCCCATAGTGTCTAACATGTAGTAAACCTTGCTTTCTTTGTTACACATAACTGCAGGTCAAGTAGAAACCACATAATTTCAAATATTATGACACTTCATGGACTATCTTGGTGAAGAAATTTGAAGACAAATTTGGTGAAGCATAAAATTAAATAATCAGAATGTCCCCATCATTTTGCAATCATACTCATAGCAAATGTGCATATAAATACACCAATAACAACGTAGACATATGCATTTGCACAGTTATGCTTCAGAAACAAAATGCATATTAATTATTGCGCAGTCCTATTTCCCTTCAGTGAAACCTCTGAATCATCAAAGAGTTAAGGGCAAAGTAACTAGAATAACAGGAAATAGAGGAGGAATAATTTCTTATACACCAATAAATCATTAAATTCATGTTTCAGTACCAAATCTACTAGTTCAAGCTTTAATAAAAATCTGAGTTACTTCCTGAATCTACAGTGAAGGGAAAAAGAAAAACGGCCCCCCCGGGGGGGGGGGGGGGTACTATTTTTAGGTATAAACTAGAGAGACAGAATCTCCAAATTATATTGCTCAAAGACAAATATCTATGGATTTAGGGTTTAGGGAGTTCGCTTTCTAATACTGGGCAACAGAATACAGCCACAAAAACTAAAATCTAACATTGATGTTATCTATTCCTTTCTGCCTAATTCCCAATAGATCAAGTGAAGGATAAAAGTATGATGAAATGCTCATGTGATCATAATCAAGGACAGCTAATGATAATGGATGAACTTGAGAAGGCACACAAGTAGTATCGGAATGTGCTAACCTGATAAAAAGGAGACAGTAGATTGACAAGACCATATATGGAACAACAATGCAACAAGAATTAATAGCATCCACAGGATCCCCGCAACAAGAACCAATTGAATAAACCCCTTCCGCCAAACAATCTTAACCGGGTAACCATCTTGGGAGGCCCACCCTGAAGAAAGGAAACCCGCTTCTGAATCTGCATTGCCAACCCCAAAAAAAGGTTACAAATTTTGTACATCAGCCAAAGCCAAACTAGTTGTTTACTTTCCCAGCATGCCATTTAGTAAAGAAAAAAGAAAAAGGCAAGCTTTTTTAACAAATTAAGAACCAAACATACTTGATGGCATTCCTCCATTACCTTTATCAGATGCGGTTTGATTATTTCGGTCTCCTCTACGATTGGGGCGCAAAGACAAAGACTTCTGAAGATCACCTTCCATATTTGATTCTTTCTTCAGCTCGTCATTACTGGAATCGCATATGAACAAAGATACACACAGATCTGGGTGTGTGTGGTTCAAGGATTAATTTTTATGCCTAGGAATATCATTACTAGAAATATGATTCATGAAGAACATAACACTGCTCTAGTTCAATATTCCAAACCACAATATTTTATTAGTTGAATGGTAAAAATACACATCAAAATATGGTTAAAGAACTATAACAATCTAATTAAGATAGCATATACCAAAGAAAACAACGATTATTTTCCTTGATTGATAAAGGAAAAGCCGTGAACAGCAACAGCGAACAGCGAACAACGAAGTAATGAACATCAAGTGGAAGCAAACAATACAAGTGATACAAATGGAGAAGTGAATAGCAACAATAATTGAAGGAAGAGACAACCAAAACCACTAACATAAAGAGCAGTTGGAGAACACAGCCACTGTGAAAGTGTTATAGAGGCATATCAATTTAGAATCCAAAACAAAAGTAATACACAAGCAAACATGCAATTTTAGAATCTAAAGTGTTAAGAGTCATATCACTGAACACTTGGCGTGCATGAATTTATTAAACAATAATTATCACAATCCAAGCAAATCAAATGCACGAATTCCTTAATTTTAAGCACATCAAACCAAAATCAATCAAGAATTATTTACAAATCATCAATAACACCAAACTCAAGAACTAAAAAAACATATTCAAAGTTCACTAACACTTTACAAAGCATGCCTATTAACGGAAAGGATAAGACAAATCCTGAAAAAATCAATCCACAAGCTCTGAGGCCAAAGTAACTCATTAAGTCCTTAACTTATACAATATTAAAGGCATTAATATTTTAAAAAAAAAGAACACAAGCTAATAAGAAAAAGTAAAAAAAACCAATATGAGTAACTAAGAGAGAATTAGGGAATATTCAAATAAAGTTTGCCCAATTTAATTCTTTGGTTGATATGTATGCTAAATGTGACAGAATCGGGGAAGCAAATAGGATTTTTTCAAATTTGGCTCTTCAAAGTTCAGTTCCTTGGACAGCCCTGATGTCGGGTAATGTTCAGAAGGGACACCCTGAAGAAGGTATAAAGCTATTCATTGAGATGCAAAGAGCTGAAAAGACTGCAGATGCAGCTACCTATGCCAGCATCCTAGAAGCTTGTGCAAATTTAGCCTCACAGGCTCTGGAAAAGCAGTTACACTCGCACATAATCATATCAGGGCACATATTGTGTTTTTAATCAGATCAGGGCACATATTGTGAATTAGGGAGTATACAAATCACATGTACAAATTCTTCAATTTTGAGTACAGCAGTCCAAAATCAATCAAGAATTATCATCCAAATCATCAACAATACCAAACTCAAGAACTAAAACATGTTCAAAGTTCACTAACTAAAGTTAATTCTAATTTGAAAATCCTAATTCAAACTAAGCTAAATCTAAAAATTCAGATTCAATTAAATGCAAACTAAATCCGAACAACAAAATCAGAATTAACATAGAAACATAGAAACTTCATCAACTACAAGATCAGAAAAAAGAAAATGAACCCTGGTGCGAATTGACAAGATGAGTTATAGGGAGAGGGGGATGCTAGTTGAACTCAGAATTGGAGCAGCTAGCAGTTGCAATGAGCAGAGGGGATCAATGCGGTGGCGCAATAGAGGTTGCCAGGATGACGCTGGCAGTGGCTGTGCAAGGAGGGTTGACGCACAGGAAGCAGTGGCAGTTAACGAGGGGTGCGGTGGGTCGTGGCTTAGTGGTCAAGGATAGATAAAGACAAAGGAAGAAGGCCGGAAGTGTGGCAACCAAGGTTCTGAAAACCGGATCGGTCATCAAACCGCTCTAGTTACTGGTTCACTAGTTTACTAGTCCAACCAGTCCAACCGTGGTTCAACCGGAAAAACCGTTCCATGATAAAATAATAAGTAAATTATAAATAAACATAATAAAATATCTTTCAAATTTAAAACCCTATACAAACTATCACCAACTAAATGTAATTAATCATCAAAATATGCAAAATATGCAAAATAATTGCAGTGCACAAGTTAAAGATAGCCAATATTACCATAACGTAATTGAGTCAAAAAGTAAAACAAAACAGGCTCTTTTAATTCTTTTATGCTTGTAGGCTTTAATATAATCATTAATATAATCATTACCATGCAGAGGAACTTTCCTGAAGGAATTTATGGCAACCAAAATAGGCCCTGCTTTTGTCTGAATTGTACAAGATATGATTAACAAGGTTGTCTGAATTGTACAAGATATGATTTACAAGGTTAAATATTGAAGTTAGTTAATCAGACCAAACAAGAATATTTCCCAGTTGTCTCACTGAGTCCAGCCAAATGGAAAAAACATCACTGTGTACTATTGTAATTTTAGATCATATCTTACTTTCCCATCAGGCAGTGAAACAACAGACTCAGTTCCAGAAGATGTTGTTATCTTCACCAGCTCCTAATTCCCATTTGAAAGTTGGAGCCAACACTGAACCTTTTGAAATAACGAACTTCAGAAGTAAGGGAAAGAAATAGAAAATTCTAAACTATCCATGTCTCACTAATAATGAGAACAGAAAAACTCAATCTCTTAAACTCAATAATTACATCAGTTATCCAACTAAATAATTGGATCACAGTTATCATAAACTGATTTCAAAGCCTAAAAGCAGAGTGAAATTAAAAACATGAAGCATATAATAAATCAAAAGATCACCAATTGCAATTTTTTTAATAAGAACAATGAAAAATGAAGAAAGATTAACATTTTTCAACCCAATTTTAACACAGCTCATCACAATGATTAACAACAACAAAAAGCACTGAAGGAACAGTGAATCAGTTACATGGGCAGTGCAAATTTAAAATTTAAAAGTTATCAATTTAAAATCTATCATCAAATACAATCAGTGAGCAAAGCCAATTCAACCAAGCACTGACTGAGCATTCTGTTATGATTCTGTGACTGGGAAGCCACAAATTCAGCAACAAATTCAAGTTACAGCAACAAAATTAACAAAATTAACAAATCTATTATTCAAGTTTACAGCAACATTTAGATCAGCAACAAGGCAAATTTATTGATTAGCAATTTTTTCAGCAACATGCAAATATACAGGGAGAAGGGAAATCTGGAGAAGAGAGAACAAGGAAGAGATGGTGCAGGGACTCACCAACGGTCGACGGCGAGTCAGCGACCACCCGGCGGAAGGCGACGACGCAAGGGACAAACCCACGAGTTGCTTCTGCCGCCGGCGACGAGACAGGCGAACCACGAGATGCCAGTGACTGAGACGAGACTCGAGTGACACTGGGAGGCAGAATCAAGCAGAGACAACCACGGACGACGAGCAGCAACCAACGCGCACAGCTCGAGCACTCACTGGCGGAGGGAGGCGCGAGCAGCCGAGCACAGAGGAGAGAGGCGAGATGCGAGCACACGACGCGGAGGATCCGGCGAGAGGCCCGAGAGCACGAAGACGGTAGTTCTTGATTGCGACGGACGACGGCAGCAATCTCCCACTCCGACAGACGGCGACAACGATTGGTGGAGGCTGCTAGGGTTTGCTTTCTTTGGTGGAGGCTAGGGCATTTGCTGCAGGAAGGAGTTGGAGACTTGGAGAAGTGGGGGATAGTGGATAACGCGTGCAATCTTTTCCCATTCAGCAAAGGAAACGACGTCGTTTTTGTAAACCGGCCGGCATCCGGTCCAGTCTGACCGACCGGTTACCGGCCGGTTTAGTGGTTCTCGAGCGGTTTTAAATGAACGGTTTTACATACTAAACCAGACCGTTTACATGGCCGGTTCTCAGTTGAACCGGTTCGACAAACCAGTGCGGTCCGGTTTTCAAAACATTGGTGGCAACAGGCGAATAGCGAGTAAGAGCGTCAGCAACGCAACTAGTAACAGCAGCAGCCAACGAACAGAGTTTCTAACGAGAAGATGGGTTTAGAGAAGGATAGATGATGGGTTTAGGAAACACAAGCTCAGCAAAACAGAGATTCTGGTGAGAAGCATAGACGATGGATTTAGGGAAGGATTGAGAAGAATGTTTTGGTTTGGGCGGGTTTAAGTTTTCATTTTGCGCCAAATTTTGGAAAAAGTTGAAAGAAGCGGCTATTTATCCAATATTAAATTTTTTTTAAAGGGGGTTTATAAAACTCCTGCATACTAAAAATAGAAAATCATGTAAATTGAATTCCGAACAATGAAAAAGAAAAAAGGACTTCTCTTATCAATATTGCAGGAATTTATAAAAAATCATGTTAAATAATAGCGGTAAAATAAAATATTTTTTGTAATGCACAATGATTCTAAATTAGATGGAACACTACTCAAGTTTAGTGTACTGACCTGCTTAAATATTATTTAATATATTCAGTAGCTTTTTAAAAGATTAACTTTTCTAATTTTAATTTTAATCATATAAATTGGATATAATAATTTAAACATTAAAAATAGAAACATTAAAAAAAATGTATTAAAGTTTTTTAATTTATATCGTATAAAATTTATAAATTTAAATTAAATAAGATATTAAACAAATTTATTATGTTGTTATTATCTATAACAAAATTCAATTAAAGATTTATAAAAATTATAAACAATTAACTATTTATAAACGTTATTAACTTTACTTATCTATTTTTAATAGTATCTAATTTGAAGTAGAGATAAAAATTTATATTCAAAATACTCTTTATATTCATACATAATATCAATTGGTGAAAAATATTTTTTAAATTTTATATTTAATTTTTTAAATTATCTTTGTTTTTATTATTTTTTTAAAACATTAATTTACATTTTTGTAATATCCCTTCACCATATTAAACAATATTATTTCTCTTACTATATACTAATATCTGTACATATACCTATTATTGACTATTAAATTACATTGGCCTTCTTTCTTGTTTTTTTTTTCTTCTCCTGCTACCTTCTCTTCACCCGATCATTATGAATTATCACCACGTATTATCATCGCAACTTTTACCCTCGTCTATCACTATAATCTACAACCATCTATGCTGTTAACTTTTATGAGTTGTTGAAGCTTTGCTGGAAAAATTAAGACACAAAGCATTTATAATTTTTGGCCCAATTATAAAAATTTGATGTCAGTAATCCTATAAAACAATATCAAAATTTATTATTTCGAACTAAGTTAATAAAAAGCAGCACATAAAAGTAAGTTTTTTAACTAAAAATTTATATATTTAAGTCGCAGTGTAATATAATACATTGAGACAAAATCCAGCCATTGCAATTCCACGTGTGGCTGCTACCATATACAATTAACATTTATTTCAATATACACATTAATTAAACTATACTTTATTGCTTGGTTTTACATTTTTATAAAAAATGATATCATATCTTCGGGATGAGATTGATTTTCATAATCGAATGTGAATCTTCTTATTAGCATGATCGTCATTTGATTACTACCCAGAAACAACAGTTACTTTAAGTTCAGAATACTATTAGATAGCTATATAATAAGTATCTTTTAAATTATGTAATGCATAAAAGTTATATCTTTTGATTTATTTTAAAAGCTAAAAATTAAAATTAAATGATATTAGCTCTTTTATTAAGCACAGAGATAAACATCAAATGACTCAACAATTAGGTTCGATTAGAGAACAAAATATCCTACAATAAAAGAATCACTTAAGCTAAAAAATGCATAACAAAACATGACGTGTCTCGGCAAATATAAAATGCGATGGAAAAAAACTATATATCCTTTTGCAGTCGTGACTATTTTTGTAGTATATCTTTCATGTATGCATGTGCCTTATCCATAACTTCTAACTTCTTCGTATTGAATTCTTTGCTAACCAAGTCGATTGCTAACCTCGTCCTATCACTATCAGAGACCTAATAATTTTAAAACGTACGGAGCAATTAGAATAATATATATATATATATATATATATATATATATATATATATTACATTTTTTACTAATAATAATAAAAAAATTTAGAAAATGAATAAATTTGGTTACCGTGATGCCAAAATCATCAGTCCACCCGTACTCTTTCATCCATTGAGCAACCCAGATACCGCAGTCATTACTGTTTAGTTAAATGTGTAATTATACTACTTCATCAGTTTAACCGAACACATGATTCGTACATAGCAAACTTAATAGACATGATAGTACAAAAAATTTTTAAAATAATATTACTTACGAGCCTTTCCTCTGTTGTGGCAGGTCAGACGGTTCCACGATACGAAACTTAGAAATCTGAGGTACAGTGATCTCACTAGAATTGTAGAAAGATTTGTGTTCTAACATTCGTTCGATGAATATAGCCTGTGTGACATAAAATATAGTTGGATACTGTGTAGTGCAAGTAATGTAACGGGTTAATTTTTATTACCTGTCTAAAATGGATATATTATAAAAAAAATTAGAAATTATTAATTCGATATTAGTGTTAACAAATGAACCTTAATTTCAAATTAAACAAACTACTAAGGGTGTGTTTGGGGATCACGTTGAGGAATAGAAAAGCACGTTTGAGCGTCTTGAACGTTCCAATATGATGTTTGGCAACTTTTTGGAACCCCTAACCCAGAAGTGCTTTCACCTCTGAACGTACGTTCACGTGAAGCTACAAATTCAAGTTTCTGCGTTCACGTTAAGAAAATTAATTACCGTTGGAGGAATTAGGTAAGGAATTTATTCCATATCTACCAACTGTACCCTTCATTTCATCTATAAAAAGGATACACATAACCACATCATTTTACCATTAGTTCTCTGTATGTTCTTCCTCATTTCACCATTAGTTCTCTGTATGTTCTTCCTTATAGTTTTTTTTTTAGATTTATTTTCATTACTGCTAAGATAAAGATTTTAATTTTTTTTATTATTTTTAATTCTTTCTTTCATATTTTGATTTTATATTTTTTATTATATTTTTTATTATATTTTTTATTTATATGATAAATATTTTTCATATTATTTTTTAGTATTCTGATGTTATTTTTTTAATTTTCTATTGTTATATTTTTATTGTTTTTTTTATTTATATGACAACTATTGTTGATATAAATTTTTATTTTTATTAATTTTTATGATACTTTTATTATTTTTTATTTATATAAATGATACTAAATTAAAAAGTACTAATGACACTAAAATAAATTATAAAATATTTTTTTGTTTAATATTATAAAATGTATAGTACTCCCTTTTATATTTTTATTTCTTATTATTTTTTAGTTCATATGAATTTTTTTTATTATTTACTGTTCTTTATGTTTAATATGTAAAGTGTCTTTTTTATTTTTATTTGACTTTGTTCTTTTTTATTTTTTACTTATTTTTTATCATTGACTTTTTTTTATATTATTTTTTCAGTGTTCTAATCCCTCAGTCCTCAGATATGTTATTACTTTTTTTTATGGTATTTTTATTATTTCTTATTTATATGAATTCTATTTTTTTTCTCTTTTATGCACTGTGTTTATATCTTATGCGAAGTTTATTTTATTTTTTATTTGATATAGTTCATATAAATTTTTTTTATCTTTTATTATATTTTTTTATTTATATGATATATATTGTTGGTGTTATAAAATTTTTATTGTTTTTTATTTACGTGAGTTCTCATTTTATATTTTATTATACTTTATTTTTGTTTCGGTTAAAATTTTTTATTTTTTTTCGACTATGTAAAATTTATAATTATAATTCTCATATATTATATTTTATTGTAACTTTTTTTATAATATAGATTAATTGATCCCATTAAAAAAGATAAATTAAAAAAAATATTCATAAGTATTAATAAAATTATGAATGTTGGATGCCTAAAAAAGTCTTATAAAAATAAAATTATTGAGAGTACGGTATAAAAATAATATTAAATTAACATTCTCACATTATTACCTGAAATTTAAAAAAAAAAGTTAACATATTTGACTAAATATTCTTATATATATATATATATCTAAAATTTATATTTTTTCTAATAGAACAATGAGTAACAATGAATCTCTAAAGACAAAAGTAGCATGGGACATGGAGACTACTAAACAATTTATCCAAGCATGTTTAGATCAAGTTGCTAAACAGCAACGTAATGGAACCACTCTTACAAAAAAAGGTTGGAAGGATGCTTTGTCTCAATTTAATGAAAAAACTGGAAAACAATATGATAAGATTCAATTAAAAAATAAGTGGGACAATCTTAAGAAGGAATGGTCAGCATGGTACAAGCTTTTTGGCAAAGAAACGGGTTTAGGATGGGATTATACTAAACATACCGTTGATGCACCAAATGAATGGTGGGAGAGAAAATAATTGGTACGTAGTAACTTATTATTAAAGCAAAAATTTTAACTTTAATTTTGGTAACAAGTCTTGTGTTGATTAGTTGTACACATGCAGGAAAATCCCTTATATGGAAAATTCAGAAATAAAGGACTTCCTTTTAAAGATGAGTTAACTATATTATTTAAAGATGTTATGGCCGATGGCAAATTTGCTTGGGCTCCCTCATCTGGGATGTTACCTAGTGGCATAGAAGAATATGGTGATGGATATCGACCATACTTTGAGGAAGGTCATGTTGATATAGAAGAAGGTTCCGGAGATAGTGAAGAAGGTATAGGTGCTAGTGTGGGAGTTAATTCTGAATTTCAACATATAAATCTTAGCTCATCTCAAGAAAATAATAGTCAAAAGAGTACGGGAAAAAGAAAGAAAGATGTGGTTTGTGAAACAACAAAACAGAAGAAAAATTTTAAAGTCCCTGCCTCAAAGCAAATTGCGGATGCAATAAGTAGAATTGCCTATGCATCTGAATCACGCTCAACTATTGTGTCCACATTTCTAGTACCAGGTGCATCTATTGGGGAAGTAATGGCTGAGATTCAAAAGATGGAAATGATCACTAGTGATCCTGATTTTTATAGTCGTTGTTGTCAACTAATGATGTTTAAGCCTGCTAGAGAAATGTTTGTATCCTTAAAAGGATATGAGCAAAGATTGTTGGATTGGCTCAAACATGCAGCATATAATCCACTACCATTCATGTAAAATTAATATTTTTTTTTGTGATTTTCATGCAAAACTAGTTAAGTTATTATTGTACTCCATTTTAATTTGTCCATGAATTTTTTGTTATGCTAGGATAAGACAATAGAAATATTTGTATGTTGCTTATTTAGTTATTTATCATTTTATATAATATTTGTGGTACTTAATTATTGTTCTTATTATATATAATTTATTTCTTAGTTTGGTATTGATAAGAAATTATTTATATTCTTATGTAGGACTTACTTTTTGTTAATTAATTTGGAATGAACATGGAGTATTTATTTGAAGAGTATGAAAAGGAACAACATGAAGAATCAAAATTACTTTCCATTATAGAAGAAGAAATAGATGAAATTGAAAACATTTCTGCATTAATTGGTCAATATGCAGTCAATTATCTGTGCAAAAAACCATGCAGAACTAGTGAACAAACAGGTTATTTATGGGTACAAGAAATTTTATGTGGCCATGGCATTCGTTGTTATGAAATGTTTCGGATGGAAAAACATATTTTTTTTCAATTTTGTGATGAACTAGTTGAACATGGATTAAAATCTACAAGACAAATGGGAGTTCAGGAAATGGTTGCAATGTTCTTAAATACAGTTGGTCATGGAGTGGGTAATAGGATGATACAAGAAAGGTTTCAACATTCTGGAGAGACAGTAAGTAGACATTTTCATGAGGTATTGGTTGCTTGCTTGAGATTATCTATTAAATATATTAAGCCATCGGATTCTAAGTTTCAGAATGTTCATAGCAAAATAAAAAATGACCAACGATATTGGCCATTTTTTAAAAATGCTATAGGAGCAATTGATGGTACTCATATCCCATGTGTGGTTAGTCCAAGTGATCAACCCAAATTTATTAGAAGAAAAGGATATCCAACACAAAATATAATGGTTGTATGTGATTGGGACATGTGCTTTATTTTTGCTTTACCTGGATGGGAAGGCACTGCGCATGATACTCGTGTATTTGATAATGCTATTACAACTCCTACCATGAATTTTCCGCATCCTCCTCCAGGTTAATTTTTATCATTTTCTTACAAATAAACTATATTTACTTGGTTATCATGTAACTATTTTTTTTCTTCATTAGGTAAATATTATTTGGTAGATGCCGGTTATCCAACACCGAAAGGATATATTGGTCCATATAAATGTGAGCGCTATCATCTTGCATATTTTAGGCGTTCTTCTGGATTCACAAATCATAATGAAGTATTTAATTATTATCACTCAAGCTTAAGATGCACAATAGAAAGGACTTTTGGAGTGTGGAAAAATAGATTTGCTATCTTGCGACACATGCCCAAGTTCAAAATTGAAACTCAAGTGCAGATAGTGTGTGCAACAATGACTATTCATAATTTTATTAGAAGACTTCTGAAACAGATACTGAGTTTAATCAATATGAACATGCAAACATTCTTGATGGAGAAGATAATAGTTATGTTGGTGAAATCTCAGATCAAACTCTAACCATTAGCTCTTCTGCAGAAATGGACCGTGTTCGAGATTCGATTAGGGATCAAATTATTAATCACGTGCAGTAGAAATAATAGTGTTCTTATGTAATAATTTTATATAAGATATTGTTTTTTATGTATTTCATTAGTGTTTTATATTTTAATTTAATATTTATTAGTATTTTTATGTATTAAAATATATTTTGTCAATTTTTATATGTTACTTTAATTTAGTAAGTAAATATTAATTTTATTATAAAATGAATTAATAAGATTTATTCAAATATCTAAAGTAAAATAATAGAATAATATAAAAAATTATTTTAATTGATGTCTCTTTTAGTAATTTTTCATCTAAAAGTGATTTTGAGTAGTATAATCCAAACAACATTTACTTTACTATAATCCATTTTGACATAAAGATTGCCAAACATAAATCATGTTAATACAAACTTACTTTTCATCAAAATCAAGTTTGCAAAATCAATTCTATGCAAACTCCCGTTTGCAAACTGTAATCCAAACACACACTAAATCACTTACAAACTGAATATAGCAATGATCTTAAAATACAAATTCAAATCGTAATTTTAAACGATGTCGTGTTTTTTTTTTTCGTTATATACAAAACATTCATAAATAATAGAGAATAAAAGTTGAAAAACTAATTTTACTTTTAAAAAAAATCAAACTGGACCACTTACTATGGTTTCAACTGATAATAGCCTACCGTAGTTTCTGTCTGGTATTTTACAAGAATCAAGCACAAGGATCTTTTCTTTTTTATTGTCTACGATCATCAGGAACCAATGCTCATTGAGGTCGTTGATGGGGACAAAAATCTACTTATTTACAAAATATAGAGGATTGTGAGTCTATGCTATTAAGATAAACATACAATTTGTATTAAATAAATCATATATTATTTACTAAAAATTAAAGGACTTACCCTTGACAAGTACTTCATCTTATACATGTAGTTATCTGCATATTGTTTCCTTAGTTGATTGGGTGGTCTAGACCATGTAAGTGCTAGTTGTTGGTTATATTGTCATAAAAAAACATGACATCAAATTATTCATATGCTGCTTGAAACTTAATCCAAGCAAAATGTTAAATACAAATTTATTCAGGGTATTTTTGTACTGAAACTTACCGAAAAAGTTATTGGCAGAAACTATACAGATGACAATTTGTTAAGCTTTTTATGCTCTTGTGTGAGAATGCAAGTAAGGGAATCTATAACCTACAAACAAATGCATTTATATATTTTTAATTTTACGATGAGGTAATGACCAAATCAGTACCCGAAATATTTAAACGCTGATATTTTGGTACCTGACTATTGTTATTGACAAAATGGTACCTGAATGTTTTAAAAATTTGCCAAGTGTGTCCTCGTGCTTGCCGGACCATAGCTCCGGCGAGTAAGATACTTACGTGTTCACCAGTTTTTGCTGACAAGAGAAGTTTATTTTGAGTTGGAATTTGTAATTAAAAATATTATTCCAAACCCTAATCCCTCTCCCTCCCTCATCGTAGCCCCTTTCCCTTTCCCTTTTCCTCCCCATCGCAGCTCCCATCCCTCTCCCTCCCTCTCATCTCATTTCTGCAATAAAAAAGAACAACAATCCAATATCTCAAAATTTCATCCTTTCAAAGAAACTACAAACCAGAATTTTTGATTCTCTCTCTCACCTCAGAGAAGAACAGAACGAGAAGAAGAAGAAGAAGAAGGAATAATGGATCTAGCACTAGAGGAGCTACAATTCCTGAACATACCAGAAATCTGTTACCTTTTCTTCTTCTTCGCCTTCTCTCTCCTCTCCACCGCCGCTGCCGTCTTTACCGTCGCTTCCCTCTACACCAACAAAGCTGTCTCCTTTTCCTCCACCATCTCTGCAATTCCCAAAATCTTCAAGCGTTTGCTCATCACTTACCTCTGGGTCATGCATTTGATGTTCATCTGTAACTTTATCTTCGTGATTTCTTTGGTTTTGCTTATTATAATAATTGATACACAGAACTCGTTTCTGTAGTTTTTCACGGTTATTGTGGGTGTGTTGGTCATTGTGAAGTTGGTGGGATTGTTGGTGCAGAATATTTTTTACTATTTGCAAGAGTTACCATCACCAAGGGATTGATAAGAGTGCTTTACATGATCATCTTGGTAAGAAATTTGGGAGGTTTGTAGGTGAATTTTTTTTCTACTTTTTTTAATGTAATTGATGGAATAGTATAATACATTTAGAAAGAAACACAAATGGTATTGGTAGATTGTAGTTTGAATTGTGATATTGTGTTCTGTTATGCATGCTTCTATCTGTGCCTTTATATGATCTGTGATGGGAGGGAGAGGGAAGGGGACAGCAATGGAGAGGGAAAGGGAAGGGGGCTGCGATGGGGAGAAAAAGGGAAGGGGGGAGTGTGTTGGGGGCTGCAATAGGATGGAGGGGGAAGGGAGGGGGGCTACGTTGGGTAGGGGAGGGCTACGATGGAGAGGGAGATAGAGGGGGAGTCTGCGATGGGGAGGGAGAGCTTAGGGTTTGGGGGGTGGTTTGCCTGTCATCAAAATACAGTGGCCATGTCAGCATTGTGTTTGCCAGAGATTTGCTCCGGCGAACTCGGGGACACGCTTGTTAAATTTTAAAATTTTTTAGGGACTATTTTGTCAATAAAAAAAGTCAGGTACCATTTTGTCAGCGTCAGAATCTTTCGGGTACCGATTTGGTGTTTACCTCTTTTACGGTACATAACATTAACATTTGTACTTTTTTAATGTTAAATAATAAAAAATAAATATTTACATCATGGATGACTTGTTCTCCTGAAATTAACGTGGTTAAACTTTCTCTATTTGCATATGCGGTACGAGTTGACACCAGTACTTCATCCCTTTACGAATACACATGCAAATATTTAGTTCAGGAAATTGTTGTTACGAAAGTATAAATTAAACTTGCATCGAATCGAATAATGTTAAAAGGATTTACCGATTAACTTGGAACTTTAAATCCGGGCCAAAAACATAAGCGGCACAAGCAAGTTCATCCGTCGTTAGAATCATGTCCTCCGGTGGTCTAAAACTAATGGGCATCCACTGCAAACACGCAGCCATCGTCATGTGCAATTAAACAATAAAATTAAAAACATTAATACTAAACAAAGTTATCACAATACAAGTTCATATTTTTATACACATACCTGTGGAATTTTCGGGCCACATGAACGCCGCGGCAGCGCAAATGATGAGGTACCCTTTTTACCAATATATATTCCCGTATTTGAATTCCAATCTAATTTAGATGATCTTCGTGGGGAGACATTTGGTTTGAAGAGCTTCTTGAGAGTAACGTCGTTTGCGTGGTTATCAGAATTGTTGCTAGGGGAGAATTTGTGTAGGGTGGATTGTACAACTATTTTTTGACATTCTTGTGATCAAATAAATTTGCTCATTATTTTATCTATGTCAACTTTGTTATCAGTTTTTGAATTATTAATATTCATCGTATTATTAATAGCTAAATTTTCTATGTACGGATCGTCCGATCTATTTTTATTAACGGCGTACAACGGATAAGCTATTTGGTTCTGTTTTTCAAGAATTTTCGTCAGAGAGGTTATGGCTGTTGTCATCTTATCAACTGCTTTAGTAAAAATAATTTCACGCTGGTGATGGTACTGGTTGTAGTTGGGTGGTGAGTAAGCTTCAACGTGTTAAGAATGGTTCTTGTTAAGGGAGAATTCACCTCCTTTTGTTTCTTGTTACCCGTATTTAAACTTCTATGAAAGCTGTATTTTAAATGTTACACATAACACACAAATTACAAACATATATTTAAAACATCAACAGATACTAAATAATTAATAAACGTTAATATCGTATTCTAAATAGTACATAAATTTTAATGAAAATTAATTCCTATAAAAAATTTATCACAAAGAATGTAGCTTTTTGAAATTGAAAAAATGATTACATCGTTGTTCACAAAACATACGCTAAAATATTAATCTTTGACATTTTTCCATGAGTTCTAGTGCAGAATAATTATTTACACAAGAAAGAATGATTCATGTTTTAAAAATTGGAATTAAAAACAATCTACAGAATTTCAAAAAATGTTTAAAATCTTGTACTAAAGATATGTACTAATAAATAATAAAACAATTTTTTTTCTATTATATTAAATAGTACGGCATAATAATTAAGAATTAAGTTAATGTTAAAAAAAACACAAAATTGGACTTAGATCTATTATTCAAGTAAACCGATCATAATATAACGACCATATATAGTTATATAATAAAATTAGACTGGTTACCTTAATGATGTATCTATTATTTGTTTCAGTGTTCTTTTCCTCTGCTTTATCCTATTCTTGTCCATGCTGTTTATACAAGATTCTGTCGATTCACTTGTTACATTGATAGTAGATCTAGCTCTTTCCTTGTTTGGCCTCCTACCTCTCTCCTTCAAAGACAGGTTTTTGTGATAATAGTTAATTCAAGTTAAAATCAACTAAAATTTTTCTCGTACGAATATGTAAATTATAAGAAATTTTTCCTATCTATGATCCAGGTGCTCCGAATTTATAAGAGCTAATGATTGAGTATATTTCAAAAATTATAATTTCAAATATTGAATTTTGTTCCAATCAAATTCAAAGTTACGAAATTCAATTTGTTTTCAATCTACATAATGTTAGCCACATTTGAAAATTACATTCAACTTTTAAATTTAAGTGATAGTTTTTTTTTTGAAATTTATTAAAAAATATCTTATTCAAATATTCCAGCTTGATAAAAGTATGTTAATTATTTTTGTAAGAATACGAATTATTTTCTGTTCAGCCGGGAAGCAGCGAATAAAACGGTTCAGTCCAACGTGTGAAACTGCCTAATTAAATAGCATTTGAAAACTGCTGAATTGTCGCGGTTTCTGTTTATTGATGCGTAGCGGTTTATGTGGATATAGGAACACGTGTGTAAACTGCGGGAGGATAAAACGATTTAGGTTGAAAAAGAAATTTGTTGTTTCTGTACCATTTAAAAAGAAAAAAAACTAATGAATTTGAATTTTAAAAATATTAAATCGAATTTATTTTTTATCCAAATTTCTTAATTTCTTTAGTTTAAAATTTAAATGGTATTGTTGTTATTGTTAGAGATTCCTTTCTGTTTAACGATGATCATGAGCCAAATTATCTACCTTTAATGTATCACAACTCTGTACCTAGTGCACTAATTTACTTGTCTATATTGTTTTCATATACCATTTTTAATTAAAAAACAACAGAAGTTGATATCGATAATTATTATTATTCTATTGCGCCTATAGATCTAATATTTTTTATTTTTGAAACAACATATGTAATATTTAATTTGTAAAAATATGATTTGGACTTTTTTTTTAATTAATTGAAATTTTAGATTTAAAATTTCATTTTATGTATATCATTTTTTTGCGACTCATTTTATATATATCTAATTTAAGTTAAAATTTTTTTCCAACAAATGCTGAAACAGATAAACTAATGCATTTAAATCTTAAAAAAAAAATTGAATTTTTTTTAACCGAATTTTAAAATTTCTTTACTTTAAAATTTAAATGGTATTGTTGTTATTATTAGAGATTCGTTTATGATTAACGATGATCATGAGCCAGCCTCTCACTAGAAGATAACGCTGGACTATTCATTTGATTCGACTATTCATTTGATTCGACTATCTCATATTTGGATCATTAAATAGTTTCAGTAACAAAATATATTTGTTAAATTTTTTAATAATTATTAGATAATTCTTATTTAGTTTTAACCATAACTTAATTTTTTATATATTATTTAATTATTAAATTTATCTTGTATTTTATAAATTATTATTTTATTATTCATCTATCATATTTATTAATATTAAAAATAAAAGCAACAACAAAACACATCTTCTATTAATCAACAAAATTTTTTTTTCTTGATCCATTCTGTAAACGCCAAGAAAATTGTGTTTCTTGGTGACTCAATACATTGACCGTACAACACTATCGATTGAATATCTTATGTTTCTTCAGAATTCAATTGATTAGTAGTAACACCTTTAATTTTAAATTTTATTTAAAATAATACGAATATGTTTATTTAAATTAAAAATTAAAATAATAAGAGTACATTTATTTAAAAAAATTTAATTTAAAAGTAACATAAGTGTATTTATTTGTTAGTTAAAATTTAACAATGGTAATTTTTTTTAAAACAAATCGAATAAATATAACGGGCCTGCTACACATACAAGCAAAAAAGCCCTACAAGCTTTACAAGTTCCCAGCCCAGACTTTATTCACATGCGCAGTGACTCTCTTTGAATGGAGCGTAAAATACACGCGCGCCACTCAACGATTGCGCTTCGCAAAAAGCGCTCCTTAATGGCGCACTCTTTCACTTCTCCAAGCCCTTCGAAGAAAACACAAACCGTCCATTTTCGAGCAACATTCGAAACTGAAGAGATAGAACTCGTCGCGAAGATTAGAACTCTCCATCAATACAAAATAGAACTCTCCATCAACAATCTCCAGAAAAAACGAAGATATATTACTCAAGGTATGTTACTATTTTACTCATCTTATAGATTTTTCACATTTCGAAATCGAAGAACTAGGGTTTACTATTCTTCTACATTCTTCTACGTTTTACTATTCTTCTTGTTCTAGCTCTCATTTTACTGTTTTTAATGTTCTTCTTGTTCTAGGTTTTACTATTCTTTTTGGTTCTAGGTTTTACTATTCTTCTTAGTTGTTCTAGGTTTTACTGTTCTTCTTGTTCTAGTTCTTCTCATAACTAATTTTTGGGAGTATATTGCGTAATTTAGTGGGTGTATATGGAGTAATTTGTTGGGTGTATATTGCATAATTTGATAGGTGTATATTTCTGAACTGATATAATGTAATATAATCAACTGTTGCAAGTGTTCTAAATATTGCTTGTCCTTGGATGTATATTGCTTGACCTTGTAATGTTGCTTGACCTTGTATATTTATGCATGTTTGAGTGAATTGAAACATCATTTTGAACTGATCTAATTAAATACTTATGAGAAACCGTATAAGTGTATGTGGCTGATCTATGGGTGTATCTGACTGATATCTATGGGTGTATTTTTCATTTCAGCAAAAATGGCAGGCAGAAACCAAGCTGAAAAAAATGTAAGAACAAATATATGTCTTAGATCAAATCAGTTTTTATAATAGAAATATATCTGACTCTAATTATGCTTTGTTTATAGCAAACCAAAGACCTTAAGTGTGCAACCTATTTGTTGAGTGAGAAATTCAGAAATATGAGCGAGGAAAAGAAAACAATTGTTAGGGATTTGGGATTTGGTGGCCTGATGCACATCCCGCCGCTAAGGGTGCATCACCAAATATTAAAGGAGTTGGCTAATTCCTTTAAATTAGGGGAAAACAGACTCGAAACCGCCTACGGTTCTTTTAAAGTAAGACCAAAAACAATAGGGGCTGCGCTTGGCATCAATGCGTCAGGTAACTCGCTACAAACATAGGTGTATATGAGCCATATTCAGGTATATTTCAATTGATGCTTGGGTGTATTTGAACTGATTTTCATACTATGTTGTTATCCTTTTTGTAGGAGATCTATTTCCTCATAAATTCAATTATAAGGATCTTTCTGAAGACGACAAACAAATTTTTAGAAGATTTCAGGGTAAGACCCTCAAAAATCTGACAGATGAGATGATGGCTATTGGCGTTGATAATGAATAGAATCGCCTCATGTTCAAGAGGATTTTCATCCTCTATATACAGATGGCGTTCCTGTTACCAACAACAATAAACAAAATCTCACCTGTGCACCTGGTACCAATTTTCAAGATGGACACAATAACAAAGCGGAATTGAGGAGCACATGTTTTGAATTTTATCATCAAGGGCATAACAGATTACAATCTGAAAAAGAAAAAAGGCAATTGACGGCTGCCTGTTTGCCCTGATGATAGTTTACTTTCATCTATCAAAAAATAAAGACAAGAAGAGGGCAAAAAGACCTCGAGAACCCTGGATTGCCAACTGGACTAGAGAGCAGTTGGTCAAAAGAATGAGGGCAAAAATGGAGGAACATATGGTAAGTGAACAAAATATCTTGGGTGTATTTTATTTACCTGAATGCTGCTAACTAAAATTTCTAATGTTTCAGGAGATTGTAAAGATGGCCGAAACAAAGGAAAAAATGAAAGAAATAAAAAAAAAGAAAAAAAAAGAAGAAACCAAAAAAACAAAAAAAGGAAGGCAAGTTCAACATCATCATCTGAGACTGAAACAACTAAAAGTGACCATTCTACCTCTGAGTCTGAGACTGAAGAAGACTCAGAGGATTCAACAAGAAAATAACCCAGCCAAAAAGCCAAAAATTAAGTAACATACTTGGATGTATTTTGTTTATCCAGTTGGGTGTATTTTGTTTATCCAGTTGGGTGTATTTTGTGCATTCATTTGGGTGTATTTTATCCCTTTTAGTATGTTTTTAAATAATGATTGTTTGCCTTCTAAAATGGAGTCCAAAAAAAGAAAGAAGATTCAGGAGGATTCTGATTCAGAATCTGAATCAAGTGATGAGTAATGTTATGAAATTATTACTCCTTTCCTTTGGGTTTATTATCAAGATTTTATGTATTAACAGAGTGTCTCTTATTACCTTATAGAAGCGAAGAATCATCACCAGTGGAGAAGCAAAAAACAAAGAAAAAGACTCAGAGAACATAAAAAAAGTAAGCACTTCTTTGGATAGTATTTTGTGATCAAATTAATTTTGTATTTCTGATTCATACTTGTTTTTTCCCCAAGACACAATCCAAAAAGAAAAAGGTTATTGTTGAGGATTCATCTCCTGAGCAAGCTCAATCCTATCATGGGTACAGTACTTTGTAAGCTATATTACTGTCTATCATAAAAATTATATTTGTTAACATGTTCTTTTATGCATGTACTGTCAGATCTGAAATTGGAACTGAAGAATTAGATGAATTCTTAAGGGTAGACAATGAAAAATCTACTGCATAGGGGTATGTCTTATTGGGGTGTATATTTCAGATTTTAGGGTGTTTTCTTTGCTAATAATTGTTTCTTGTTTGGCAGGGAGAAGGAAGCTGACTTGCGATCGACGGAAGGTCACTATGTCTCATCTGAAACGTAAGAAGCTTTATTTGATAAAATCTTGTTATCCTGATTTAACAGTATGGTATTTTTTATGAATAACATGTACTCTATTATGTTTAGAATACCAGACCATAGTTGTCAGAAGCGAACCGGTGATCGAACTGGTCAGGTTACTGGGTCACTGGTTGAACCGGTTGACTCGGTCCTATTATAAATAAAAATAAAAAAATAGTTAAACATTTAAAATTAAAATTTAAAATACATAGTTTTACTAACATTTTAAGAATTTCAAGCTATTTTAAAATAATATGGAATTAGAACAATAAATATTTTATTATTTTTACTCTATTATAGATATTTTTATTTTGTTTTTTATATTAAAATAACTATTATTTTTAATTTTCAATAATTTATTAATTAATTTATATTTATTATACTATTATAGAAATCAAATTAAAAATTAAATACATATTTTAAAAAATATATTAATAACAATCAAATATCAATTCTTATATATAATTTATGGTACAAAATGAGATAATAAATTAGTCACTAGTACAAAATACTTTCTCAATTTAATGAACAAGAAAAAAAATAAAACATAACACAATCAATATCAATATATTAATATATTTGTATACTATGTGTTGTTAGTTGTTACTATGTGAATCCACATTTAAAAGGATAAAAAAATATAAAAATTCAGTTATAGTTTATTATATATTTAATTTTTGTCATTTATTATACTGAGATGTATGTTGGCGCAGTGGTAAGATAGGGGGCGTGATTGCTGGCTTTCTTGGGTTCGAATCTCGCGTCACTCATTTTTGGAGTAATTTGGACAGGAGCTTCTACCATGGTTTGGCGGCGTGCAGGTGCACCGTGGACCCGCACGGGTCTAGTGAATATGGGGTGCGAATCGGCCGGTTTTCAACGGGTTTGACCACCGTTGACCGGTTTAATTGCAGGTTCGGTCCAAACTACAAACTGAACTGGCTAGACCATAGGTTTATCGATTTTCTGGTCGAACCGACCGGTCTGGTCCGGTTCTGATAACACTGTACCGGACATAAACTTGGGAAGTGATGATCCTTCCTTTCAAGGACACACAGACCAAAGTAGCGTAAACAAACCGGTAGAGAGCATGTAATTTCTCTTTCAAATAACCATTGCTTTTGTTCTTTTATTACCTTCTACTTCTAATTCTGTATATATTTTTTTTAGAAAAAAAAAGCCCTTTATTATTTTATTCGAGAAAAAAAGGCAGGAAAAAAAGCAAAAACTGCAAGTATGTAAGTTCTCAAAAAACAAAGCCTGTCTTTCTTTTGAATGCTTCAGGTGTATTTTTGACTTTTTTAGGGTGTATTTTAGGTTGAGTCTGGTTGAAGAGTCTGCCAGTGAGCAGGCTGAAGAGAATACGATGGTTGTGAGGGAAGAGACACAGTCCGAAGCGCTTGCAATGTGAGTTTTTCAAGAAAATTTCAACTTTATAACCTTTTTATTTTTGGAGGCTTTGTTAACCTTTTATTTTTCTTCTTGTTTAGAGTTCCGATTCAAGTTTGTCTACCACTGTCCCAAACAACCACTATGCCGAAAATTGAAGAAACACCTGAGACAGAAAATGAACTAACCCCTGTGCTACAAATTGAAGGAACTACAAAAAGGTAAGAAATAGTCTTGGGTGTGTATTTGGTTACAGTTTGGGTGCATATTGCCCCTGTTGGGTGTATATTTTCACGATTGATCACTGACTAGTTTTTTTATAACATGATTAATTTTATGTAACTCTGCAGCACTCCTGAACCCCCCAACAACTTGAAGAAAGCACACCCACGCTTCCCCTAGCTCCATCTAAAATGTAAGTTCATCATAGAAAAATCAATGTTTGGTTACCATTCGTATATTCTTATTCTTATAATACGTTATACATGATCACGCAGTAATCCAGCCCCAAAAGACGCTGCTACGCTGATGATGATGGCACATACAGCATCGTATGTTCCTAAAACAGATCCAATGCCATCATTCAGCCTTGGCTTGACTGATTCAAGCCAAGAAGAAGCAGCAACGCAGGAGGGAGCGTCAACGCAAGATGGAGGGAGGGCAAAAACTCCAGAAACCCTAAAACTGCTAGAACAATTAGGAGATCTGGTACAAAAAATTGCAAGTGGTGGGGTGACAACAAAAGAAAAAAGTCCACAGATTCCAAAGGAGAGTGGCGGAGAGAGTTTCGAGAAATTTGAAACTCCTGCGAGGACGAATGAAGATACTTCTGACATGAAAGAGAAATACTACCTCTGGGCCATACGAGTGAAGACATACGCAGATGGACTAACTAATGAGTTTGACACCGTCTGCACACTGCAAGCCCAAGATAGATACATTTTGTCAAAACTCCACCTTGCATCACTCACACCTGAAATGCATATAGAAGCTGAGGTAATATTACATTAAGATTAATATTTTTATCACCAAAATTAACTGCAATGCTGATTGATGTAAAATTGATTTCGGCATCTTTTTCTAGATTGTCTCTGCCATGTGCTTCATCCTAAACCAGCAAAAGATTAAAAGGTTTCAAGAAGAAGTATACTGTCTCCCCCCTGATATTGTGGTAAAGATTGCTTCAACGAATTTTGGGTGTATTTTCTGCATTCCTTTGGATATATTTTCTGTCTTAAATCGGGTGTATTTTATGTGTTTATTTGGGTGTATTTTCTGTGTTAAATTAGGTGTAAGTTGTTTATTCATTTGGGTGTATTTTCTGGATTCGTTTGGGTGTATTTTCTGTATTCATTTGGTGGTTCACAATTTTTGCAGAACATGGCCCTTGGAAATCATCCAAAAGGGGTATTCTTACAGCCTAAAACCAATAAGCCGTTCAGGGTGGAAGACTACCTAATGTTTATATCCTTCTTGGACCTTAAAAAATTAGCATTGCATCGTTATGTAAGTTTTCATTTCTAAAACTTCTTATTACCATTTTTTACTTATGTGCCAAATAAACTAAAACAGTGTTCAATCTGAACATATTTCAGATTTTTGCACCTGTTTGCCATTCACAACATTGGTGGTTATGGATGGCTGATACAAGAAAGCAAAAATTTTATATAGTCAACTCATATCAAACGAAATCTCCGTCCGATGAGAGAACTGCCCTGAATACATTCATTGTAAGTTGGTTCTGTGTTCTGTATTTTAATAGTTGGGTGTATTTCTGTTCAATATAAGGTGTAACTTTGTGCTACTTTGGATGTATCCCTTTATTGAAATTATTCATGTATTACTGATTTGTTTTGTGTTTTAAGGGATATGTAATTTCACGAATTAAAGTATATGCTGGGGGGCACCTCTGAAGACAAGGGACAAGGACAAGGAAATTGAACCACCATACCTTAACATCTCGGGCCAAAAGACAAGGTATAAATCTTTCACTCTGAAAATTAAACTTTCCTATATGTAATTTGTAATTTATTTTCTTTGTTTTCAGCTATGACTGTGCTATCTACGTAATGAAGTGGCTTGAGATATTTCAGCCCGCAAACATTAAAAGGCGGAAGTATGAGTGGGACAATTGGACCCAGGTAAATGTGTTTAAAACTAAATAACTCTGTATTACATTTCTCAATTAACATGGTTGATTAAACAGAATATTCTTTTTAACTGTAGGACGAGGTGGACCACTTTAGAGTAGTATGCTTCCCGGATTCTATTCCATGAAATGAATCAAGACAAAGCTGAAGCCATTAGGGGAAGTAATGCAATAAGACTGTCCAAGCCATCCTCATTGTTTTTGAGTCCATATTGTTAGATAGATTCTAAGAATATTGACACTGATTAATGTAAATGTTATATAGTCTTATAACAAATTGAACACATGTTGTAAAAATTTGCCAATTATAATCCAGTTTATTGTAAAATTTCTTTCAATAATTAAACTCTCTATGCTGTATTCAAAATGTCTGAATTACAGATACTATAATATGAAGAAAAACATCAAACCAAATATACACCCATAACCTGACATTTTTTACACCCAAAGAAAGTTGAATATACACCCAAACATCTATCCCCCTGATGCTTTATCCCTAAAACCCTGAATCCTAAACCCTAAACTCTAAACACTAAATACTAAAACCTAAACCCTAAACCCTAAACACTAAAACCTAAACGGTAAACCCTTAAACCCTTAAACCCTAAACCCTAAACCCTAAAATCCTTAAACCGTAGTAAAAAAAAAAATATTTTATAACATAAACAGCAGATTGTGAAATATATATATATATATATATATATATATATATATATATATATATATATATGTAAAATGTGAAACACAAGAAAATTCACAAAAATACACCCAAAAGAACAGTGCTTTTACACCCATATTCTGTAACTATACACCCAAAGAGTTATCCACTGCTGCTGGTACCCTGAACTAATAATTCATAACATATTCTTGATATTGGCTGGAATTTGAATGCACTACTGATGCAGCATCAAAGAGGTTTAACTGGATATAAAAAACTCACATATTAGCTAAACTATTAACGAGAAAATTAAACTCAATCACCACATATTTAAAGAACATCACTTTTACCTCATTTAAAGCTTTCGTTTTCTTCTTCTTTGTGGCATTTGCAATCTGTTTGTCCAACTTTGAACCTAATCTATTTTTTGGGCGTCCTCTTGTTCGAATCCTTGGAGGGCTTTGAAGCTCGTTAACGGATTTCAAGTTGGCGTCTTCGTGAGATAAAGAAGATGTCCCCTTCCTTTTGGCTTTCAATGATTCCATCTCAACCATGATGTTATCGTACGCACGGTGCAGAATTGCAGTCAGCTCCTCCGATTCTGATGCAAATTCGCAAATATTTTGAGAACAAAAAACTAATTAGTCAAACCTCTTGCTTCTTGGCTCCAACAATGGCTCGTCGTGGCTGCTCTTGATGTGTGTGTGTCACCTCTTTACCTTCTTACTCCATCGTTCCAGTATATATCTAGGTGACACTTGGCTTACTCGTTCAAAGCTTAACACGCTTAGTGCGTGACGGCACAATATCCCTCTTGACTCGAATAATAAGCATTGACATTTTACCTCGGCTGCTACTGAGTCGTAAGTAACCACAAACTTGTTGAATATTAAGCTGGAAACTTGTTCTCCAACTTTGTATACTAAATAGCCTAGAGCGGAATTTGTTAATCTAGTGATGCAATTCGCCTTTCCTCTGAATTGTGCTTGGACTTACCTAAACTTTTGATGAGTGTACACATCTTGAAACTGAGCTTCAATGGAGGATTTGGTTGCACACAGTATGACCGTATGAAAATCTGCAGCATCTGATTCTCTCTCTGCTTGCTCCCTGCTTCCGAGGCAATTATCGTATTGTTTGACAAATTGAATAAGCGAGCTGTTTCGGGTAATAAACATGTTAAAAAATGAATGCATGCTCTCACTCATTTGTGTGCTTCTCATCCCTGCCCAGAAGTGGTGATCCAGATAGATTGGAACCCATATATGACGGTCTTCATAGAGATCTGCAGAATACACCCAAAAACAGACTATAAATACACCCGAAAAAAATCAATTTACACCTTTGCTGCAGATTTTAAACAAACATTACTTGAAAGCCACTTGTTGTCCACAAGACCAAAATTCAGCAGAAAATCATTCCAATTCCTATCAACTTCCACTTGACTCATTTCTTGTTCAATTTCTGCATGTCCTTTGTACCCGTTTAATTTGCTTGGAATCTTCTTCATGATGTGCCAAATATACCAACGGTGAATTGTTGTTGGCATACAAGCCTCTAAAGCCCTTTTCATTGATGCGCATTGATCGGTGAGAAACCCTTTCGGAGCATTTCCTCCCATGCAACAAAGCCAACATTGAAATAACCATTTGAATGATTCAATTTCTTTGTTTTTCATCAAAGAGCATCCAAGAAGTGTTGACTGACCGTGGTGATTCACCCCGACAAAAGAACCACAAACCAAATTACACCTAAAACAAATTACCATAGTGCAGAATGAAAAATCATTACGTACACCCAACAAATGCTTTGTATACACCCAAAAACACCCAATATACACCTCTACGGCAGATTCATAAAAAAGCATTAATTTAGCATAATAAACAGGGACAGTTTATTACCTGTTTGTATTGTAGGTGGTGTCAAATGAAATAACATCTCTGAAATACTCAAAGGCAGCTCTACTTCTTGCATCGGCCCAAAAAGTCAGCTTAATCGATTTATCCTCCTCGAGTTCAAGCTCAAAAAAGAAATTCTGATTCTTCTCTTTCATTCTTAACAAATATTTCCTGAATTCCTTTGCATATTCTTGTTTAGAAACATTTCGCACTTCTCTCGTAATGTAATTCCTCACATCCTTTTCAATAAAATTTAACTCGCGATGACCCCCGGCAGCCGCAACAAATGATTGGTAAGTTTTGCTTGGTCTAATACCAGCCTCCTCGTTATTCTCTATTGTACGACGAATGGATATGCTTAGTTCCCTGTGCTGTTTGAGCATCTCTGCTTTACTTGGACAACAAGGGTGTGAATGATCCAGCACAACCTTTGAAATGATCCAAGCACCAACATCCTTCAATGTGTGTATATAAATTCTTGCAGGACAGTTTAAACCAGCTGTCGGATTTGTTTTCTCGGTCGGAGATATTTTAGATTTCTATTTTCCCTTTTTGCTACATGTAATCAATTGATTCTTAATCTCGTTTTCCTTCCTATTTGTGCTCCGAACTCTTGTAGAAAAACCTGCAGCCTTAGCGTAGTTCCTGTAAAAATTTTCAGCATCTTCAAGGGTGGTAAAGGTCATTCCAACCTTGGGAACAAACTTGTCATCAACAACAGAGAGAGGTTGCAGAATACACCATGTCAAAAACTAAAAATACACCCAATCATGTCTGATCTAATACACCCGAACGACAACAACTCAACTAAAATAACAAAAAAAGTCATAAACTGTAAATACACCCACACTTCTCCCTAAAATACACCCAAAAAATTCTGATCTACACCCAAGCGTCTGCTATAAATTGCAGATAATTAATCAAAACTAATACATTAGATTCAATCCACAGATTTATGTTCACGCGTTAATTTCACAGTCAATGTTCACGAATTATTCAGCTAGACAATGATATACGAATAACTGCAACAAAATTTAGAGTAATCGTAATCAGCTGAATGTAAATCAAACCTCAGGAACTTTGTTAGATTCAAATTCAAAATCCACTTCGCCCTGATTCAGCTGACAATCTGAGGTTGAATCATCCATTATCTTCAAAACGAGTTCAAATTTTGATTTCAGAAACCAGAAAATCGAAAAAAACGAAGCTGGAGTTACAGAGAGAGGAACTCACGTCAATGACGAAGAACAAACCAGTGATAAAGGAGGGAAAAAGAACGATCAAAAAGGCAGGGGAAGACGCGTGAGAAGAAGAACGAAGAAATTTGGCAAGAAGGAGAACGAAGAAGGAAACAAAATCTTTTAAAATTGGTAGTTATATATTCGCGGGATCTGTTATATAGCGCGTGTAAGCTACGTAACACTAGGAGCGCGTTTTGGGGGTTACTGGTTAATTGGACTTGTAAGGCTTACAAGCCTTAATCGCTTGTATGCGAAGAATTTCTGTAAATATAATTAATCATATGAGTACACTAATACAAATACATGCATTTTTATAAATCATTAATTTAAATTATATCTATTTAAATTTTAAATTACAAACCAAAACAAATTTTATAATTTAAAAGATTAATTATTTAAATAAAATTAAATTGATCAAAAAATAAAAATATACTAATACAATTCAAATCGTATTAAAACTAAATAAGTTTGTTGAGTCCATAAACAAACTTTACGTAAATAAATAAGTTTAAGTCAACGGTGAATTTTGTGCAAACTTTATGAAAACACACTAAAAAAATTAAATCCTAAAAAGTAACATGATTTTTTTTAGAATTGCATTTTTTTTATCTATAACAATATATAATGAGAATACGGAGAATTTGGTCTCAAATTTTCTCTTCCTATTTTATCCCGATTTTTATAATCTAAAACTAGATACACGTATTCACGTGAATACTACATTAAGTCAGGACAAAAATATATAAAAATATATAACTGCTTCACTTTCAACCATCAAAAGAATTTAAAAAAACTGCTCAGTCTCAACATAAGATTATAAAAATAGATTCGTTTGCAGAATAATTTAAACAAGGTAATTTTTTTAATTAAATCTTACAGAAAATAATTTTCCTTTTTAAATTATCTATAACAATATATAATGGGAATACGAAGGATGTAGTATCTAATTCTCTTTTTCTATTTTACCCCTATTTCTTATAATCTAGAACTACATGCATGTACTTACGTTCTGTAAAATTCTGCATTAACTCACGAGAGAAAAATATAACTAAAAAATATAACAGCTTCACTTTCAACCATCAAAGAAATTTAAAAAAATTGCTCAATCTCAACCTAAGATTTAAAAATAGCTCCACTTACAAAATAATTTAAACAATTTAATTTTTTTAATTAAATGTACAAAATAATGTTTCTCTTTAAATTATTATCGTACTATTTTAATACACTCTTGATATTTATACAATATATTATGATAATTGATGTATACATTCAAATTTTAATATTACTCTTAAAAATAGGTTTATTATTAAATAAATTCTGTGTCAATTACCTTAAATTAAAAAAATTTTACACATTTTTTTACAGTAACTTGGTTAAGATATTTTTGTTGGATGTAAATTAATGTTACAAATTTTATTAATAGGATATGATTTTAAGAAATGGAATTAAAATAGTTCAACTAGGATAATTTTTTTGTAAAAATAAATTTATAAAGACTAATTTTTCTCTTTAAATTATAAACGTATTCTTCTAATATACTCTAAGTACCTACACAATATATAATATTAATTACCGTTTAAATTTAAGTTCCAATATTGTTATTAATGAGATAGGTTTATTAATTTTTTTTAAACAATATACAGACAATAATTTTTGTATCAATATATCATGATCTATTTAACGTATAATATTTATTCATCTAAGTTCATGGAGTGTCTTAAAAAAATAATATTTAAGTAATTTATTTATTTTTTAATTATTTATATTTTGAAATTCAAATTTTAATACATTTATTTTTATTCAAAGTTTATTTTTATATTTTATTTTAATTCTGTTAATCCAAATTATGATTTTTAATTTTAATTTATAATTTTAGGATAAATAAAAAGATGAGATTTTTTTTTATAAATTAAATTATTGAATTATATTTAAAATTTAAATTAAAATTTGATAGGCAACATTTTTAAATTGAAGTTTAAACAGTTTGCCACCAGTGCAAAAAGTAACTTAAATTTGAAGTTAAAAATTCAGGTGAAATCAACTTCACGTGAAGTTGATATATGAGAGTCGTTGAATGAAAATTTAGTCAAATCAGTCAAATCATCTAATGACTCTCAGATATTAACTTCACGTAAAGTCGACTGCACCTGAGTTTCCACCAAATTTAAATATCCCACCAAAAATATTTAATTACAAAGTTGTCCTACTTTAGTTAAAATATTAACTCTTGTTGAGTTAAATTAACTCAAACTAAAACTAAATATCCAATTAAAATGTGCCACGTCATAGGAGATAATTTACATATTGATTTAGAGGAGGTTGGTAGAACTCACCTATAAATAATAATTAATTCAAAGCTCATTATTTATAGAGTGCAGCCGTGTTGGTAATTTGAGCCGTTTTTTTTTAAAGCTGGTAGTTTTGCCGTAAAAGTGATAATAATATTGTACTTTAAAATTATTCTAAAATCAAAATCTTTTACGAAGAATGTTAGAGGGTAATAATATTTTTAATACAAAAAAGTTTATTAGTTTTCTCTTAAATATAAAATATATTAAAAAAATTGGTCTCTAATATTTATGTTTTAAAAAATAACAAAAAAATATTAATGATTTATTCTTCCAATAGTTAATTTTCTAAATATCTTATCAAGCATTAGATTAGGAAAGAAATTTTTTAAGATTTTAATATATGTAAAATATTTATTTATTATTTTATTATTAGTTACGTTATCTAGAATTTTATCTCACTACTCATAACAAAAATTTATTAGAATTTAATTTTGGTACGATATAAAATATTTTAATATGTGTATTTAATTATGTAATATTATATACAAAAAATAATTATTTTTTATATTAATTTCACTAATAATGTTTTAAAATTAGACATAATATATTTTACGTCATGAATTTATTAAAATTAAACTCAAATGTGTTAATTATTAAATTGTTTCGCACCGGAACAATTTGTGAAAGTAGACAGCAGGAAGAGTCAAAGGTAGTAAATGAAAATGGAGAGAAATAAAGAATTATTGGTCCTTTGGGATGTGATGCAGACATGTGGTTTCGTTTACAAGGTCCTACGCGTCAATGACTCGAGACGTGTTCGCTCAACACAGCGAGAGTATTCACAAACAAACAAAACAAGCACCGCTTCCGGAAGAACGAGTAGTGTACTCCACTTGACTTGACCTTAACTAATTGACTTAGCTTTATGCCATGGCTTGGGACCCGGTCAACCTATATATACGCACCTAAATTAGCTGATATATAAATACATGGTGCATGATATGCTACTATAGCTGTGGGAACTGAACCAATGGTGAATCGATGATGTTAGTAGGTTATTAGTTTAATTAGTGGATCACTAATTAAATCAGTTGATTCGATTTTACATACATAAAAAATATAAAATAATTAAAAATAATTAAATTATTTTAAAATAATATAAAACAAAAATAATAAATATTTTATTTTTTTTATTTTATTATAAATATTTTTATTCCATTTTTATATTAAAATAATTATTATTTTTAAATTTTAATAATTTATTAATTAATTTATCTATAATCTATATCTATAATCTATAATCTATAATATCTATCTATAACAATATATAAAGGGGCCAATGAGAAATAGCTCAAATGGCATAGACTCCCCGTATTCAATTAAGAGGTTGCGGTCTTTCCAAATTTTTAAGCCAATGAGTAATAGCTCAAATGACATAGTTTCTCCATACTCAATTAAGAGGTTGCGGATTCGAGTCTCATATCTTTGGTAAAAAAAAAAAAACAATATATAAAGGGAATAGAAGAGTTTGGTATCCAATTCTTTTTTTTTTTTTATTTTACCCTTATTTTTATAATCTAAAATTACGTCTTCAGTCACGTACTCTGTAAATTTTACATTAACCCACGAGAACTGCTTTATTTTTAATCGTCAGAGAAATTTAAAAAACTGCTCACTTTCAATCGTAAAGTAGGATTATAAAAACTGCTCCACTTGCAATGGTTTGTTGTTTTTTTCAATCATAAAGTAGGATTATAGACAAAAAAAAAATTGAAAAAATCAATAAATTAACAATCACGGCAAGGTCGACCCACTTGAACAGAATATGCTACGCGAAGAAAACAGAATATGAGCCACAACAACACCTACCTAGGAGACGTGCAACTTATCAGGGATGATTTGACAAAGAAAATAAGTTGTCATATCAACTGATACAACTCCTATCCCAACTCCATCGTCAAAGCACAGGTAGAGTTAACTATAAATATATGAGTAGTCCGATTTAACTTAATATAAAAATGGCCAGGGTCACTAACCATCCTCAATTTGTTACGGATAACATATATAACATAATATGTATAATGATAAGTTTTAATATTGTCCTTGATGAAAGAGGTTTGTTATCAAAAGAAATTCTCCTGTACAATCGTCAGTTACTTAATATAAAAAAAACTTCCACCCATTTCAAACAACAATTTCATTAAAAGTTTTTTATTGGATGTAAATCATTGTTGTGGATTTTCAAAGAATAAAGGTAAAATAGTTTAAATATGTATAGTATTAAAAAAAATTCCGTACATCCGTCAGTTATATTGAATAAAAAAACTTTTACACATCTTTCAATGATACTTTATTAAAAAAATTTTATTGGATGTAAATTATTCATACAGAATTTTTGTGGTGGATATGCTTTTGAAAGAATAAAAGTAAAATAGTTTAACAGAACAATATTTTTTTTAAATTACACAGTAATTTTGTACCAATTTATATCATAATTTATTTTTCATATAATATTCATCCATCTAAGATCAGTCGTGGAGTACCTTACAAAAATTATATTTCAGTAATTTTTTTATCATATAACCATTTTATATTTTGGAATTCAAAATTTTGTATTTTTATTTTTATTCAAGATTTATTTTTATATTTTATTTTAGTTTTGTTAATCAAAAAGTATTAATATTAATTTTCTATAAATTAGTTGTTTAAAAAATTACTTATTATAAAAAAAAGTTAAGTCTATTTTTTTACTATAGGAGTACATATAATTCACTCTTAAATAAAATCAACATAAATATATATTTATCAATTTCTTAAAATTTATATTAATTATTAAAATAATGATATAATGAATGTACTCCTACAAAAAAATGAAAATAACTTCGTAACTATATTTTTTGTTAGAAGGAAACATAACTCAATAAATTTAAAGTCTAATTTAAATAACTATAGTTAAATAAAATAAGTAATAAAAAACGAACATAAAATTTAACTCTTTTATTATTTGGTATAAAAATAAATCATTGTTCTCATACATAATGACATCGAATTTTAGCATTATCCTTCTCTATATGCATCTATTTTTTTTAGTTTTTATCTGCTTTATTTTAATCTATAACAATATCTATTGAAATATTAGAAAATTTGGTGTCCATCTTTATATATTGTCTTTATCAAGAAGAAAGGTTTATTATTAAAAGAAATTCTCCTGTACATCTGTCAGTTACTTTACATAAAAAAAACTTCTATCCATTTCCATTTCAAACAGTAACTTCATTAAAAGTTTATGTAAATCATTGTTGTCTATTTTTAAAGAATAAAAATAAAATAGTTTAAACATGATAATTTTTTTTAATAAATGTATAAAGAATAATTTTTTTCTTTAAATTATTATATCATATTATTTTAATATACTCTTGGTACCTACAAAATATATAATGATAATTGGTGTTCAAATTTAAGTTCCAATATTATTCCTAAAAAAAATTTATTATTAAAATTTTTTCTTAAGTCACGTTAAATAAAAAAATTTTACCCATTTTTTCACAATAACCTCATTAAAATTTTTCTATTGGAGGTAATTATTGGTGCAAATTAAAATAGTTGAAAGGGATAATTTTTTAAAAACTAATTTTACCCAGAATATTTTTTCTTTTCAAATTATTATCATACTCTTTTAACGTACTCTAAATACCTACATAACATATAATGTCAATTGGCTTTCAATGTTAAATTCTAATATTGTCCTTAACGAGAGAGGTTTATTATTAAAAAAATTTACATTAATCAGTTACATTGAATAAAAAAATTTCCACACATTTTTTACAGTAACCTCATTAAGAGTTTTCTTTTGAATATAAATTTGTCATGCAAATTTTTATTATCGATATGTTTTGAAAATAACAAAAGTAAAATAGTTTAACAAGGGGAATATTTTTTTAAAAAAATTTACACATAGTAATTTTATACCAACATATCATGATTTCTTTTGCATATAATATTCATTATTTTAAGTTTATTTATGGAGCATCTTACAAAAATTATATTCAAATATTTTTTTTTATCTCATAACTATTTTATATTTTGGAATTCAAAATTTTGTATTTTTAATTTTATTCAAAGTTTATTTTTATGTTTTATTTTAGTTTTGTTAATAAAAAGTATTTATATTAGTTTTAATTTTTATTTTTTAAGATAAATAAAAAGATTGGACATTTTTTATAAATTAGATTATTGAAAAATTAGTTGTTATAGAAAAAGTTAAGTCTATTTCTTGACTATAAGCGTAGATATAATTAACACTTAAATGTAACCAAAATAAATATAAATTTATTTAATTTTTTAAAATTGACATTAATTATTAAAATTATGATATAATGGATGTACTACTATAAAAAAATGAAAATAACTTCACAACTATTCTTTTTTGTTGAGAGAAAACATGACTCAATAACTGTAAAGTCTAATTTAAACAACTACAGATAAGTAAAATAAATAATAAAAAAGGACATAAAATTTAACTTTTTTATTATTTGGTATAAAATTAAATATAATAAAATAAATCAATGTTCTCATACATAATGACATAAAATTTAACATTATCCTTTTTTAGATCTATCTTTTTTTTTTTAGTTTTTATCCTTATTTTTGTACTTTATTTTAATTTTATTAAACCAAAAAGTACTAATATAATTTAATTTTAATTTTTAACTTTTAATCATAAATAAAAATATGTGATTTTGTATGCATTAGATAATAAAAAAATATTCATAATAAAAAAAATTAAATTTACTTCTTCATTATATTTATAAGAGTGTAACTCGAGCTTATTTTTAACTTTATTTTTAAAGTAGTATTCACTCTTGAGTAGGGGTGTCCATGGATCGGATCCGATCCGCATATCCGCGGTGTTTATCCGAATCCGATCCGAAAATTACGGATATGGATCCGATCCGCAAGGCTTTCGGATCGGATCGGATCCACACACTAATCGGATCGGATTGCGGATTTTGTGTTGGTATCCGCATATCCGCGTATCCGCAAAAATAAAGAAATAAATAAGTAAAATATTCTTTTTATGTTTTATTTTAACTAATAATTAACATATATGTTAAATTATTTTAATTTATTATTCAAGAAAAGTATGTTTAATATTATTTTAAGAGTAAACATATTTAAAAGAATAAAAAAAATAAATTTTATTGATATTTTTTTAATAAAAATAAGCTTTTAAAAATATTTTTGTGTTTTGCGGATATATCCGATATCCGATCCGATCCGATCCGCAAATGTGCGGATCGGGTCGGATCGGATCCAACCTTAAAAACTGCGGATATTGGATCCGATCCGATCCGATGATTTTAGTGCGGATCGGATCGAAATTTTGGCCATATTCGATCCGATCCGATCCGTGGACACCCCCTACTCTTGAGTGTAATAATTACGAACTAATATACAATGGTAATTAATTGCGATTGAAGAGAAAGTAGAAGGAGAATAAAAATGGAGGAAGAAAGAGAGAACAAGGCAATATAAGAGTGGTGGTGAGCCAACGATGGACATGTGGATAGATAATGGTAAGAAAAAAAATAATAAAAATAAAAATAAAAAATTTTAAAAGAATAATAAAACTAAAGATAATTTAAAATGTTAAATATAAAATTATAAGAAATAAAAGTTTTTTAACCATTAAAATTATACAAGAGAAAGAATGATTTAAATATAAATTTTTATATCAGCTTCAAGTTAAATAAAACTGAGAAATAAATAAATTTATAAATATTTATAAATTTTTATTTTCATTATTACACATAATAACAACGTATAAATTAACTCAAATTTAATTATTCTATATATTAAAAAATTAAATAACTTATAATTTTTTTATTTAATTATTCAATACAAAATTTTTGAATGCTTGATATCTTAATTTTTTCTTAAAATGATAAAATATGACTTAAAAAGTAACTATGAAAAATAAGTATTTATATAATAGTTATACATCTAGATATCTAAATCAAATAAGAAAATAATTCTTTAACAACTCAAAAGTTAACACAATGGATAGTTATGGATCAAAGTGATAAACAAAAATAAGAGTTGTGATAATGGTATGGTGGTAATTGATTACGGTTGGAGTTAATAGAAGAAGAAAAAAAAGGAAGGGGAATAAAACAAGACAACATAATAATGACGACAAAACAATAATAGTTATACATGTAAAAAGAATAATAAAAAAAATAATAGTGTATGATATGATGAGATGATATAATCAAAATAAAAAGAAATAACTTAGAAATAATAATAAAATTAAAAATAATTAAATATGTTCAATATAAGATTAAAGAAATAAATATTTTTATCTATTAGAATTATGCATAAAGATAAAGTGGATTTTGAATTTAAATTTTTAAATTTTCTTCAAATAAATAGGATTGAGAAAATAAATAAATTTAATATATAAATAACTAATTTGTAAATAATGTTAGTAAATTTTTATTTTGATTTTATTACACATAATAACAACATAATTCTTTTTCCTTATTTTTTAATTTAAATCTATTTATTTTATATTTCTTACAAATATTAAATAACTTAAATTATTTTATTTTTTTATAATTTACTTTTTAATTATTGAATAATTTTTTATAATTATTGATATTAAATTAGGATAATATTTTTGACGTTTTTTTTAACTATATCTTCTTATGATAACATATACATATCTTTAATGTGTGCTTTTATAATTTAGCGTTTTAAAAATTTTTTATAGTAATTTTAATTTTAAAAAAATATCATATAACTAAGGCTACGTTAATTTTGAAATGATGAAAAAAAATACTTATTTGACAAATTTAAAAAATGAATAATATATTAGCACCAATACTAAAATAAGATATAAATAAGATCACGTCAATATTAAAATAAAAAGATAGTAATTTAATAAAGGGGATAGAGGAGTTTGGTATCCAATTCTTTTTTCCTATTTTACCCTTATCTTTATAATCTAAAATTACGTCTTCAGTCACGTACTCTGTAAATTCTATATTAACCCATGAGAGAATAAAGTAAGATTATAAAAATTGCTCCACTTGCAATTGTTTGTTGTTTTTTCGTCTTCTTACCTTATGTTCTGATAGATAAAAAAAATTGAAAAAATCAATAAATCAACAATCACTTGGACAGAATATGCTATGCGAGGAAAACAGAATATGAGCCACAACAACACCTACCTAGGAGACGTGCAACTTATCAGGAGATGATTCAACAAAGAAATTAAGTTGTCATATCAACTGATACAACTCCTATCCCAACTCCATTGTCAAGCACAGGTAGAGTTACTGATTAACTATAAATATAGGAGTAGTCCGATTTAACTTAATATAAAAATGGCCAGAGTCACTAACCATCCTCAATTTGTTACAGGTAACATATAACATGATATGTATAATGATAAGTTTTAATATTGTTCCTGTGTGAAAGTAGACTCCGAGGTATAGCCTGCTCAGCTAACGCTTGAACTGACTTTTCTTGGAGTAAAGAGTGTGGAACGTCGTCTTCTTGTGGGGAGGCGGCGTTGGATACCTGCAAAGGGACTCCAACGCTCAAGTAAGTATAAGTGTGAGAGCGTTTAAAGTAGAAATTAGAATGAATTGCGTACCTCTAGATCAGTAGTTCATTAGTCTTTTATATTGAGTTTGTTTAAGTGATTTGTTATATAAATCAGTTATTCGTATCTTTGTTGCAGGTTTGACGGGATCTGAGGTTTGTTGTCATCCGGATTTGTTGGGATGATACTGGCGTCGGATGAGGTAGTTATCTTATCTCTGCCAGCTATACTTAGTTCTGAGATTATTGTTGTTGTGGGCCAGGATTTTAGTAACGGATCATAACCCCCAAACTTGACCTATTTTTCAAGGCCGAGTTATAACAGGTCGAGCTTCACGTATAACTCGGAACCGAGTATAGTGGCAGCCCCCAAGATCGATTTGTTTACTCTCGGAGGTTTGTTTTGAAAAATTTGGCAAGGTTGAATTTTTAGGCGGTAAAGTAATTGCTCCAAGAGAGAGATTATCGGGAGACGTGCGCTATAATTGTGTGTTGGGAAGGGGGAGGGTTTGTGATCAGGACCGTTGATGATGGGGTTGGTAATCATTATCGATGGTTTTAGTTTTGATTGTGGGTTTGGGTTTAGTGGGATGGTGAAATCTTCTGGATTCGTGGCTTATCATTTTTCATCTTCTTCATCTTTGCGTCTTTTTCGAAATGAGTAAGAAAGGTTAGTAACTGGTGTGATTTTGTTTCTTTCCTTCTTCTGCTTCTAATTTCTAATGGATAAGGGAAAGAGTGTGATGACTGATAAAAGGGTTAAGGGTAAGAGGAAGAGGGAGGTGAGTGGGAGTACTGATAAGATTGTAGAAGAAGTTTTTGTGTGGGATCCTGTTAATCCGTATGGGTGGGTTGCTGATTCGGTGAAGGGTTGGGTTTCTAGTTTTGATGATGAGCATAGCGTGTCCCAATTAGGGTCGCCGTCGTCCTGGGTAAGGGAGGGTAGTGAGATAGGTCTTAGGTTTGTGCCATGCAATGCTGACGATCGGGTTTGTTTTCGGGGTGAGGGTTTTAAATACTTTTATATGTACAGTGCTGTGTTTGTTGAATTGGGGGTTAGGTTTCCTTTTTCTGAATTTGAATGTGGGGTTTTGATGCAATTGAAGTGTGCTCCTTCGCAATTACATCCGAATTCCTGGGCATTCGTTAGAGCGTTTGAGATTTTGATGAGCGTATTGGAGATGGAACCGTCCTTAGAGGTATTCTTTGGGTTGTTTGAATGTAAGGGTGTGAAGAGAGGTTGTTGGCTAAACCTTGCTAGTGCTCCTGGGTGGGCTATATTTAGTCTCTATGTTTTTGAAAATTGGCGTGGTTGAGGGCGATTTTCCTTGGTACATTGATCACTGTTTGTTAGAGAAATTCCCTTTGTTCTGGGTTCCACGTCCTAGGCAGATTCTGGGTATGGATGTGATGGAGTATGAGAACGAGATGCTTGTGGAATTTTTAGTGAATAATGTGTCGTCCTCCTCTTTGTTTTCTGTTGTGGATATGCTTGATCTTGAGTCTGATAGAGACGCGTTATCTGAGTATATAGGTAAATGATTTGTTTTGTTAGTTTGCCTGTTTTGGTACTTTGTGTTTGTTTTATCTTTTGACTATCTTGTACTTTTGTAGTTGAAAAGGCGCCTAAAGTGACTTCGACGAGTTTGCGTGCGTTTTTCCACTCGAAAAATGTTGAAAGGCAGGGTTTTAGTAGCCAGGCTGCTGCTGAGGTTGGTGCCGAGGTTAACCAGGGATCTCCCATAAGAAAGGTGAACTACAAAAGGAAGAAAGTAGAGAAGAAGGAGAGGGAGACTGGTGGGGCCGAGGATATTCTCGGGCCAAAGGTTGTTGATTTGGAAAAGGTAAAACGTTTTACTGATAGTCAGAAGGTTCTGCATGGCTTCACGGAGAGTGAGGACTTATCTTCTGTGTGGGGGGAGCAGTTTGATTATTCTGCTGTTGCTGATGAACGTGCCCAGAACTCTTCTGATGTGAAAGTTGTTCATGATGTTGGTGATGTCGGGGTGGCCCAATATCTGCAGGTATTTGTGTATTATGTAGTATTTTGGTTTGTTTCTATACTGTTTATCTGATTGGGATTGTGTCTTCGTTGGTCAGGTTCTTGGAGTTCGTTTGATGTGTATAGGTCAGACGCAGGAGCTGAAACATGCGCGGGATGCCTTTGATAGGGCTTCTCTGGCTCAGCTTATGCAGGAGAACGTTGAGAAGTCTGGTAGGCTCCGTGATGCTCTTGATTTGGTGAATGTTCTCCAAGAGAAGTTGACCACATGTGAGAGAGCTGAGAAGGAACTGAAAAAGAAGACTGTGGCTCTGGAGGCGAGGTTGATAGTTCTTGGAGCCGAGAAAAAATAGGCTGAGGCGGAGAAGGAAGATCATGGTTTGGAAATGTTTTCGGCCGGATTCGAGAGGGCTGTTGAGCAGGCCAAATTCCTTGCTCCTGCTGCTGATCTTTCGAGAATGGATCCTTGCAAAGTCGTGGTAGGGAATGAGCTGGTTGAAGATGAAGATGGTGTTGAGGGTGAGGGGGAAAACCCTGATGTTTGATTGTTGTAATAGGTAGTAATGTGTATTTGTCTGACTTATAATCGCTTTTTGTTATGAACTGCTAGTCTTGTTTGTGAAAATGAAGTAGTACTTTGATGTTTGCTTTTGAGAATCGGTTAATTTTGGGTAGAGTATGAGAATTTGTACTTATAGCGTTTTGTCTAATCGACTGGTTTGTGTATGTTTGGTATTCCATACTTTTGGTATAGTTTGACTTTGGTTTTTGGTTAGCTTATTTGATGTTTGGGTTTGTTTTGCGACAGTCTAAGTGTATCAGAGCAATGTGAATAGTATCTAAATAGTTGTTTATTTTAGTTTGTGCTGTGGGTGATTTGAAAAGAATGCGGGGTGGTGTGCCTCATTAAAACCTCTCCAGCAAAAACCCTCCTTAGGGATAAAATCTGGTAGTAGGAAAAAGAGTGCATCACCGTGCCCGACTTATAGACTAGCTGAAGTACATTTTGAGGGAGGCTATATTCCAGGTGTTTGGTAGTATAGCTCCGTCGAGTCTTTGTAATTTGTATGCGCCTTTACCGACGACTTTCTGTACTCTGAGTGGTCCTTCCCAGTTTGCGCCTAATTTGTCATGTCCTTGTGGTTTTCGTATGTCTTCGACTTTTCTGAGTACGAGGTCTCCTTCCGAGAATGTTCTTTGTTTGAGTCTCTTGTTATATTTCCGAGCTATAGCTCGTCTTGCCGCTACTTGTTGTAATGCGGATATGTCCCGAGTTTCTTCTATCAGGTCTAGTTCGGTTCTTCTACTTTGGGTGTTGTTGCTTTCATCTGCGTTTGTAGTTCTGGTGTTTTAGAGGGATACTTCAATTGGTATCATTGCATCACTTCCGTAGACGAGCCTGAATGGTGTTTCCTTTGTTGTTGATTGTTCGGTTGTGTTATAGCTTCATAGCACCTCTGGGATGAGTTCGGCCCATTCTCCTTTTGAGTCGTCGAGCTTCTTTTTGAGACCCTGCAAGATAATCTTATTGGCAGCTTCGGCTAGGCCGTTAGTTTGTGGATGTTCGACAGAGGAGAATTGTTGAACTATTTTGAAATTTTGTAAAAAAATTGTAAATTTCTGATCTATAAATTGTCTACCATTGTCGGTGATGATGGATTGAGGTATACCAAAACGGCATATTATATTTTTCCATACAAAAGAAATCATTTTTTCAGAAGTGATTTTTGCCAATGGTGCGGCCTCTATCCATTTTGTGAAGTAATCTATGGCGACAATTAAAAATTTAACCTGGCCTAGAGCGGGTGGGAATGGTCCGAGGATATCCAGCCCCCATTTGTTGAATGGCCAGCATATCTCGGACGTGTGTAACTGCTCGGCTGGGCTGTGGATGATAGGTGCGTGGCGTTGGCAGTGGTCGTAATGTTTGACTTTATTCGTGCAGTCTTGTTGTAACATCGGCCAATAGTAGCCGGCTCGGAGGATTTTGGCGGCGAGGCTTCGGCCGCCGATGTGTGTGCCACAGACTCCTTCATGGACTTCATCTATTGCCAGTTTGGCGTCTGCTGTATTTAGACATCGTAGCAATGGTCTTGTGAAGCCTCTTTTGTATAGGTCGGTTCCGAGCATGGTGTAGAAACTCGCTCTTCGTTTGAATCTTCGTTGGTCGTGGACATCGTTGGGGATATTCCCTGTTTGCAAGTAAGTGATGAAGGGTGATCTCCAGTCATCTTCCTGTGAAATGTTCAATATAACACTAGGTTCTTCGAGTGTTAGTTGGGATAAAATAGGTGGCGTGGTTTGACTTCTTGTTGTGGCTAATTTTGAGAGGATATCTGCTCTGTCGTTCTGTTCCTGGGGTATATGAAATATGTTGAATTTTTGGAAATATTTGACAAGGTGGTTGGTAATGATGTTGTATTTTTCTAATAACGGGTCTTTTATCTGAAAAATACCTGTTACCTGTTGTACTACCAGCAGAGAGTCGCATTTGACATCTAAATGTGTTATTCCCATTGTTTGGGCTAATCGAAGTCCTGCAATTAGAGCTTCATACTCTGCTTGGTTGTTGCTTGCGTGAAATGTGAATTGCAAGGATTGCTCGAACTGTGTTCCATGTTCGTCTTCGAGGAGTATTCCTGCTCCGGAGCCTTTGCTGTTTGAAGCTCCATCGACGTATAGTGTCCATGTGTTGCTTTTGGGGTCTTGTTCTTCTGTAGTGAGCTCTGCAATGAAGTCGGCTAGTGCTTGGGATTTTATGGCTCCTCTGGATTCGTATTGTATATCGTATTCTGACAGCTCAATCGACCATTTGATCAGCCTTCCTGCTAGCTCGGGTTTTGCCAGTATTTGTCTTAAAGGTTGTTTGGTTCGGACCACGATGGTGTGACTTTGGAAGTAGTGTCGTAGGCGTCTAGCTGTCGTGATCAGGGCTAGAGCTAGTTTCTCTATTTTCGGGTAACGGACCTCGGCATTCTGTAATGACTTACTGACGAAGTATACCGGATTTTGTTGTCTTGCTGCTTCTGTTACTAAGACAGGGCTTATAGCATGGTTAGTAATGGATAAATATAGATAGAGTGGTTTACCTGTTTCTGGAGTTTGTAGGATTGGGGGAGCTGAGAGTATATCTTTGAGCTCAGTGAAGGCCTTTTCACAATCCTCGGTCCATTTGAACTCCTGTCGTTTCCTTAGATTTTTGAAAAAATGGTGGGATCTGTGAGCTGTCTGAGGTAGGAATCTGGCTAGTGCTGCGAGCTGGCCAGTTAATTGCTGGACCTCCTTCACTGTCTTTAGGCTTCGCATATTCAGGATTGCTTGGCATTTTTCTGGGTTTGCCTCTATACCTCGGCAGGTGAGCATGAAGTCGAGGAACTTACCACTTTGTACTTCGAATGCGCATTTATCTGGGTTGAGCTTCATGTTGTATTTTCGGAGTTGTTGGAATATCTCTGTTAGATCTTCAATGTGTTTTGACGTGTCCTTTGATTTGGCCACCATATCGTCAACATAGACTTCTATGTTTCGTCCGATTTGATTTGTGAAAATTTTGTCCATTAGTCGTTGGTAAGTAGCACCTGCATTCTTCAGCCCAAATGGCATGACCTTATAGCAAAAATTTCCGTTATCAGTAATGAAAGCAGTTTTATCTTGGTCGGTTTTATGCATGAGGATTTGGTTATAGCCAGAATAGGCGTCCATAAAACTTAAGCATTGAAAACCAGAGGAATTGTCGACAAGCTTGTCAATGCATGGGAGGGGGTATGCGTCCTTTGGACAGGCCTTGTTGAGGTCTGTATAGTCCACACACATCCTCCACTTACCATTGTTCTTTCTTACCATTACCACGTTGGCTAACCAGGTGGAGTATCTGAGTTCTTTGATGAAGCCAGCGTTGAGTAGCTTCTGAGTCTCTTCTAAGGAGGCTGCTCTCTTATCAATGTCGAGGTGTCGTTTCTTTTGTGCTATGGGTTTGACTGCTGGATTGATGGTCAGCCTATGACAGATGACGTTAGGGTCTATTCCTGGCATGTCTGTTGGGGTCCATGTGAATAGGTCGGCATTTTTTATTAATAGTTCGGTCAGTTGGTTCCGCTCTTGTTCCTTAAGCGCGCTGCCGAGGTATGTGTATTTGGATTTGTCTTCCTTGTGTAGTTGTACCTTTGTGAGATCGTCTGTTGGCATTGGTCGCTCGCTATGGTTGTATCTGGGGTCTAGGTCAGCCAGGGCAGGCAGCTGATCCGAGTTATATACTGCCTGGATGTATTGCTGCTCTGTTTGTTTTGGCTGTTCATTCTTCAGGCTGGCGTTGTAACATTGTCTAGCCTCTCTCTGGTCTCCATGGATAGTAACAACTTTGTTGTCCTGTGAAAGAAACTTAACACACAAATGCACAGTGGAAACAATGGCATTGAATGCATTCAAGGATGGTCTGCCTAGAATGATGTTATATGGACTTCTGCAATCTACCACAAGATACTGTATATTTACGGTCTTACTGTTGGGGTATTCCCCGAAAGTGGTTTGTAACTAGATATAACCACGGATGGAGACACGCTCACCCGAGAAACCTACCAGCTCTCCAGAGGATGGTTGGAGGTTCTTGTCGCTGAGCTTCATCTTTTGAAAAGTTGAATAGAAAAGTACGTCTGCGCTACTTCCTGGGTCTATTAGGATCTTTTTTACTAACGGTTCTCCGACTTGTGCTGTGATGACGACCGGGTCATCCAAGTTTCTGTCGTTTGCTTTGTAGTCGTTGGGGGAGAATGAGATCTCCGGTCTGTCCTCATTGGTCGGTTGGGACATGGCGGATTCTGTTATCGTCATCATAGCTCGGTATGTCCTTTTCCGTGCCGAGTTTGTGCATCCGCCACCTGCAAAACCACCAGAAATGCAGTTTATTATTCTGCGCAGTGGATTGATATCATTGTCTACCTTTTTCCCCTTGTCCCGGGGGTTAGCGGTTGTCTTGGGTTGTTGGCCGTGGTCATCTGTGCTTTGCTTCCTTCCTCGGGTCTCGATGTATTTATCCAGCAACCCTTGGCGGGCGAGCTTTTCGAGGACATCCTTTGCTATGACGCAATCGTCCGTGGTGTGGCCGTACTTCTGGTGGAAAGCACAGTATTTTGATCTGTCCACATGACGCTGGTCTTGGTACGTGCCAGCCCTGTTAGGGGGTTTGATTAGCTTTGAGTGTAGTATATCTTTTATGATGTCCTCCCTTTTTGTGTTGAAGGGAGTGTAATTGTCGAATTTGGGTGTTAGCCGGAACGCTTTTGTGTCTGATCTGTTGTTCGGTTGCCTGCTTCGCCTTTCCTCGTCTCTGTTTGGGGTTGATTTGTCTGCTCTTCGTAACGCTCAGAATTCTTCCACCTCGATCTGGGTAGTTGCTTTCTCGCGAAACTCGGCTAGGGTTTTTGGTTTTGCGATGACTATGGATTCTTGGAATTTCCCTGGCCGGAGTCCGCTCTTGAGGGCGTGGAGGTGGACCTCGGGGTTTAAGTTGGGTATTTTATTGGTCGCTTCGGCAAATCTGGTCATGTAATCTTTCAGGCTCTCATTTGGTCCTTGCTTAATGGTGCTTAGGTAGTCCGAGTTGTGAACGTATATCTTGGATGCGGCGAAGTGGTTGACGCACTGATCTGCTAGCTTGTCAAAGTTAGAGATGGAGTCCTCAGGAAGGTTGGAAAACCAAATAAGGGCGGCTCCGTCTAGGAAGGTTGGGAATGTGCGGCATAAGATTTGGTCAGAGTCCTTGTTCATGAACATCATGGCTTGGAATTTTGTGACGTGGACGTTTGGGTCTCCTATTCCGTTGTAGGGCTTTAAAGTTGACGGGAGGGTGAAGTTTTGGGGCATTTCGAAGCTCATGACTTCTTTGGCAAATGGATTAGTCCTCTTTTTGGTATTGGTGGTTTTGGGAATAGTCTGTTTGGCTTCCGAGGTATGCTCGTCTTCGTTGTCCCTATTCTCGACACTTTTGTGTTCTCCCTTGCTTCGATCATGCCCCATCTGTCGTAGAAGGTCGGCCATTTTCTGGTTTTCAGCTCTGAGGGCCTCATTAATAGCCAAAATTTCCGCCTGATTGAAGGAAGGGGCGTGGCTTTGCTCGTCTGCCATCTGTGGTATCCTGCAATGGGAAATGAGGGAGTATACGAAATATGGGAAAAGTGGGGTTAGATAAAAAATCGAACGGCCCCACGGTGGGTGCCAAATGTTCCTGTGTGAAAGTAGACTCCGAGGTATAGCCCGCTCAGCTAACGCTTGAACTGACTTTTCTTGGAGTAAAGAGTGTGGAACGTCGTCTTCTTGTGGGGAGGCGGCGTTGGATACCTGCAAAGGGACTCCAACGCTCAAGTAAGTATAAGTGTGAGAGAGTTTAAAGTAGAAATTAGAATGAATTGCGTACCTCTAGATCAGTAGTTCATTAGTCTTTTATATTGAGTTTGTTTAAGTGATTTGTTATATAAATCAGTTATTCGTATCTTTGTTGCAGGTTTGACGGAATCTGAGATTTGTTGTCATCCGGATTTGTTGGGATGATACTGGCGTTGGATGAGGTAGTTATCTTATCTCTGCCAACTATACTTAGTTCCGAGATTATTGTTGTTGTGGGCCAGGGTTTTAGTAACGGATCAAATATTGTCCTTGATGAAAGAGGTTTGTTATTAAAAGAAATTCTCCTGTACAATCGTCAGTTACTTAATATAAAAAAAACTTCCACCCATTTCAAACAACAATTTCATTAAAAGTTTTCTATTGGATGTAAATCATTGTTGTGGATTTTCAAAGAATAAAGGTAAAATAGTTTAAATATGTATATTATTAAAAAAAATTCCGTACATCCGTCAATTATATTGAATAAAAAAACTTTTACACATCTTTCACTGTTACTTTATTAAAAAAAATTTTATTGGATGTAAATTATTCATGCAGAATTTTTGCGATGGATATGCTTTTGAAAGAATAAAAGTAAAATAGTTTAACAGAGCAATATTTTTTTGTTAAATTACACAGTAATTTTGTACCAATTTATATCATAATTTATTTTTCATATAATATTCATCCATCTAAGATCAATCGTGGAGTACCTTACAAAAATTATATTTCAGTAATTTTTTTATCATATAACCATTTTATATTTTGAAATTCAAAATTTTGTATTTTTATTTTTATTCAAGATTTATTTTTATATTTTATTTTAGTTTTGTTAATAAAAAAGTATTAATATTAGTTTTCTATAAATTAGTTGTTTGAAGAATTACTTATTATAAAAAAAAATTAAGTCTATTTTTTTTATAGGAGTACATATAATTCACTCTTAAATAGAATCAACATAAATATATATTTATTCAATTTTTTAAAATTTATATTAATTATTAAAATAATGATATAATGAATGTACTCCTACAAAAAAATGAAAATAACTTCATAACTATATTTTTTGTTGGAAGGAAACATAACTCAATAAATTTAAAGTCTAATTTAAATAACTATAGTTAAATAAAATAAGTAATAAAAAATGAACATAAAATTTAACTTTTTTGTTATTTGGTATAAAAATAAATCATTGTTCTCATACATAATGACATAGAATTTTAGCATTATCCTTTTCTATATGCATCTATTTTTTTAGTTTTATCCATATTTTTGTGCTTTATTTTAATCTATAACAATATCTATTGAAATATCAGAAAATTTGGTGTCCATCTTTAAATTTCAATATTGTCTTTATCGAAAAGAAAGGTGATGAGTTTGGAAAACTCAAATTTACTTTGATGATGAACAAACATTATTGAAATAATTAATTACAAAATTATTAATTTGATTTTTACTTAACATATGTTAATTAATAATTTTGTGATACAGGTTTTATCATTGGGCCGAATATAAAAGCAGAATTATTGCAAGCCCAATATGATTTAAACAATTCAGCCTTGTTTAATGTTTCCTATATTAAGTGGTTGAAGCAATTTGTGATTATTTGGTGCAGAATTCAAACATTATCATAAGCCCAAAATTGTTTTGCATACTTGGTCCGAAATCAATAAGAAATTGGGCCAGAATGAGTTTTATTGCTACAAGCCCAAGTTGATATTTGTTGCTACATGATCCAATACTTGATCCGAAACATATTGAGAAAGGAAGCAAAAATTGCTTCTTACGGATCCCATTCCTTCCCTTGGGATGGATTTCAAAATTTAATTAGCTAGCATTGGAAACATGAGAGAGATTGTCTTTGATATGATTGATGGCATTGAAAACTACACGCTACTCAGGGAGGTAAAAGCAACTTTGTCCAATTAATTTGTTTAACTCATTTAATTGCTTTCCTTCCAAATTATTTCTTCTCTCTCATCTCTTTCTTCTCTCTCTCGGTCATTTCCATCAGAAAACATGGAAGCATTAGCAAGCTACCAACAAGAAGAAGAAGGAGCTAGTAAAAAGACCATCACAATGATGGCAAGAAAACATAAAAAATGTAGTGGCTAAGATCTGCAACCATGAAAGGAAAGATATGGTGATGAGATCTTGGCTTTTCCATACCAAAAGTGGTTGAAGGAGATTCGGCCAGCAAGGAGAAGATCCTTGGAGGGATGGCTTGTCACTACTTTTGGGTTCACTCATCACAGAAGGTAGCTAGGGTGACTACGTGAGAGAGAAAGCAAAAGTGGAGCAGAAGAAGCCATAATCATCATGAAGCATCAAGGGCCAGAAATCCATCTTGGAGAGCAAGCCAAGGATGGAGTGCTCAGATTGATGAAGAGTGATGACCAAGGAAGGACTAGAGGTAATTGCATGTTGGATTTTGTATGGGTTATCTCTTCTCACTCTCTGGCCGAACCGATTTTGTTCTTGGAGAAGAAGAAGTTGGCTTGGTTTGTTTGGTTTCAACCTTGGAAGGTTCTTCCTATAAGTAAGGGTGAACAGTTAGGGTTGAAGCAAGGAGAAAGTGTGAGAGTGCAAGGCACAGAGTTCTCAGAGCTACCTGAGCTAACAGATTTTTTTCTCCTTCAATGTATTATATTTTGTATTTTTCTATTAAATTTTGTCATGTCTTGAGTCTCATGAAAAAAGGTAAATAGTGAAGTTTGTAATGAAAAAGCCATAGAGCGGAAAAAGATAGAGAGTGCAAAATTAAAAGAAAAAGCCATAGATGTCCTTAGATTTCCTTTGTTCATCTATGTTGTATTTCATGATTCTGTGAAAATCTCCTTGTAAGTTGGGTTAACACTTTACAGTCTGTAATCAAGAAGATTATAGTGAAATTCTATCATGGTTGTGATGGAGACTGGATGTAGGCTGCACTGCACTTAGCAGCTGAACTAGGATATATCTGGGTGTAATTTTCTCTCTTCTCTACTCCATTTCTATTTCTACTGCACAGGAGCTAAAACAAAAATATCTCGTGCCAAGTGACGAGACAAAAATAAAAGTCTCGTGCCAAGTGACAAGACAAAAATAAAAGTCTCATGGCTAGGAACGAGACATAAATCAAAAAGTCTCCTGAAGTTATTTCTAAGACCAGCAAGTGTTACTGAGCGAAAAGGAGGCTAAGATTCAACCCTCCTTCTCTTAGCCACTGAAAACCATCAATTGGTATCAGAGCTTGGTCTCAAAGAAATCAAGCTTTGCAGCTTGGAGAAAAGATCCAAATGGCAGAAAGCAGTGGCTCTAATCTGGTGTCCTACAACCTTACAGAAGGACAGTCAAGCAACAGACCGCCTCTTTTCAATGGGAAAAACTATACCTATTGAAAAGAAAGAATGAAGATCTTTGTGCAAGCAGTAGACTACAGACTCTGGAAGATCATCCTGGAAAGTCCTCAATTTCCAACTAACACAAGTGCTGAAGGAGTAGTTACTCTTAAACCAGAAGCAAGCTGGACCGAGGAAGATAGAAAGAAGGTGGAGCTAAATGACAAGGCTGTCAACTTGCTCAACTGTGCTATCAGCTTCGAGGAATACCGATAGGTATCACGATGCACAATGGCAAAGGAAATCTGGGACAAACTGCAAATCACTCATGAAAGAACCACAATTGTAAAGAAGACTCGGACAGATATGTTGAGCAGAGAATATGAAATGTTTGCAATGAAGGAAGGAGAGTCCATTGATGAACTGTTCGAACGATTCAACATCATCATTGTTGGCTTAGATGCTTTGGAAATTACGTATCCTGATTCTGTGCTTGTGAGGAGAGTGTTGAGATGTCTCACAAAAGAGTGGGAAACAAAAGCTTTAATTATTTCTGAGAGCAGTAGCTTAGATTCCATGACATGTGATGATTTGAGAGGAAACCTTCTTACTTTTGAAAACACTTATTTGAAAAAAGATTCAAAAAAGAAAGGAATTGTTTTTTCTTCTGTAACTAACCCTCTGGATGATGAATCCAGTGATAACTCTTCTGAAAATGAGTTTGTGTTATTTGCAAAAAAATTCAGGAAAATAGTGAAGCTCAAAGACAAAGGCGGCAGCTCAAGAAAAATGAAGAAAGACCTTAGTAAAGTAACTTGTTACAACTGCAAGGAAATTGGGTATTTCAAATCTGATTGTCCCAAGTTAAAGAAGGAGGAGAAGCCAAAAAGAGGAAAGAAGAAGGGACTGATGGCTTCATGGGAAGATTTGGAAAATAACTCAGATGATGATGATGAGGAATCTGAAACAAAGTCTCAACCATGCCTTATGGCTGACCTTGTTGAGCAGGTAATTGTTCCCAACCCTGACACTGAATCTCTTCAACTTATGATAGATAATCTTTCTGAAAAAATAAGATGCTTTTTGCTGGATAATCAAGAACTTGAACAACAAATTATCATCCTTAAAGCAGAAAACGGATTTTTAAAAGAAAAGCTAAGGGAGGCCGAAACTGATTGTGATATTGTTGAAGAAAATAAGCAGTTAAAAGCCCAACTTAGGAGCTGTGAAAGTGACCATTCGGTTGTTGCATATGTTGATTGTTTTAGAAGGAATGAAGATTTGCTTAAAGAGGTCAAAAGGCTTAAAGAAGACTTAGCCAAGTTTACACAAAGTTCTGAAAATCTGAATCAAATTTTGGCTTGCCAAAAACCTCTTTATGATAAAGCTGGCTTGGAGTTTCATAAATCTGTTGAAAAATCTAATTTTGAAAATATTGCTTCATCTTCGAATGATACAAGATTTCAAAACCCAAGAAGCTTTAACAAAACAGCAACTCCAAGATTTTGTAGACTATGTAACCGAAATGGACACGTTCCCATACAATGTTTTTTTGGTGAAAGGATGATAGGTGATAAAGTTTACAAGGTTGTTTTTTATTATAATGGCTTAGGACATAAGAGATGGTTTAACGTGAAAGGATCCAAGAAAATTTGGATACCTAAGGTCACTTGAGCTTGTCTTGTAGGTGTGCTTAGCATCCAAACGGAAGGAGAATATGTGGTATATGGATAGCGGATGCTCTAGGCATATGACCAGAAAGACAACCTTCTTCATAAAGCTTGATGTATATGATGGAGGACTTGTCACTTTCGGTGATGATGCAAAAGGAAAAATAGTGGCTGTTGGGAAAGTTGGTAAAAATTTTTCATCTTGTATAAATGAAGTCCTTCTTGTAAATGGTTTGAAACATAATTTACTTAGTGTTAGTCAATTGTGTGATTTGGGCTTTGAAGTTATTTTTAGGAAGCTTGTATATTTGGTTGTTTGTGAGAAAACTGGAGATATTTTATTTGAAGCTAAAAGATGCAATAATGTGTATAGATTGACTCTTGAAGACTTGAAAGAACAAAATGTGACATGTTTTACATCTCTTGAATCTAAAAAATGGCTATGGCATAGAAAGTTGGGTCATGCAAGCATGTATCAAATTTCTAAGCTAGTTAAGAAAAATCTGGTTAGAGGAATTCCAAATATCAAATTTGATAAGGATCTTACTTGTGATGCTTGTCAATTGGACAAACAAGTAAAATCCTCTTTTAAACCAAAAGATGGAATTTCAATCAAAAGGCCATTAGAGATGTTACATATTGATCTTTTTGGTCCAACAAGAACTCAAAGCTTAGGAGGTAAACACTATGGTCTTGTAGTGGTAGATGATTACTCTAGATTTGGTTGGGTACTTTTCCTTGCTCATAAAAATGATGCTTTTCATGCCTTCTCCACTCTTTGCAAGAAAATTCAAAATGAAAAAGATTTAAAAATTGCCTATTTAAGAAGTGATCACGGAAGAGAATTTGAAAACCAAGATTTTGAAAAATTCTGTAATGACTTAGGAATTTCTCATAATTTTTCGTGCCCTAGAACACCTCAACAAAATGGGGTGGTTGAGAGAAGGAATAGAAGCCTTCAAGAGATGACTAGGGCCATGCTTTGTGAGAATGAGATTCCTAAATTTTTATGGGCAGAAGCTGTGAATACGGCTTGTTACATTTTGAATAGGACAATCATTAGAAAAGGGTTGAAGAAAACCCCTTATGAGCTATGGAAAGGAACCCCTCCAAATCTTAAGTACTTTCATGTTTTTGGATGCAAATGCTTTGTACTTAACAATAAAGAAAACCTTGGAAAATTTGATCCAAAATCCTATGAAGGAATGTTTGTTGGATATTCTACCACAAGCAAGGCCTATAGAGTTTATCTCAAAGAACATAGAACCATAGAGAAATCCATACATGTTACTTTTTGTGATTCTAATTTAATTCCCAGTGCTGTGATAGATAATGATTCAGATGGTGAAGAAGCTGGAACAAGTAAAGAAAATCCCAAATCTGCTCAAAATGAGGAATCTACCAGTCCAGTTTTGTCTCGTCAGATTGGAGGAGACATTTCCATTTTATCTCCTGAGCAGACACGAGAAACTGAAACAGTGAGACCACCAGAAACTCATCAAAGCTCAACACCACTTCGGAAGCCTAGAGAATGGAAGTCTATGAGGGGTTATCCTCATGACTTCATAATTGGTGATCCCTCTCAAGGAGTAACAATAAGATCCTCCACCAAAAGGCAATCCGAACCAAGCAATTTTACCCTCTTGTCACAAATGGAGCCCAACAATATCAAACAAGCTCTTGAAGATCCATCTTGGGTCAAAGCAATGCAAGAAGAGCTTGCTCAATTCGACAAGAATAAGGTTTGGACACTAGTACCTCATCCGCATGGTAAGAAAGTTACGGGTACTAAGTGGGTGTTTAAAAATAAACTTAGTGAGGATGGACAAGTTGTTCGTAACAAGGCTAGATTAGTGGCCCAAGGTTACGATCAAGAAGAGGGTATAGATTTTGATGAGTCTTTTGCTCTGGTAGCTAGAATAGAAGCAATTAGGTTGCCTCTTGCCTATGCTGCCCATAAAGGTTTCAAAATGTTTCAAATGGATGTTAAATGTGCTTTCCTTAATGGCTTTATTGATAGAGAAGTGTATGTGGCACAACCCCCCGGTTTTGAAGATAAAGAGTTTCCAAATCATGTTTTCAAACTATCTAAGGCTCTTTATGGTCTTAGACAAGCTCTAAGAGCTTGGTATGAAAGGCTTAGTGCCTTCTTGTTGGAAAATCAATTTCAAAGGGGTACCACCGATACTACTTTATTTATTAAAGCATCTAATGATGATATACTCCTTGTTCAAGTTTATGTTGATGACATTGTGTTTGGATCGGCCAATGTATCTTTGTGTGAAGAGTTTGGAAAACTCATGACTAGTGAGTTTGAGATGAGTTTAATGGGAGAGCTAACTTTCTTTCTCGGCCTTCAAATTAAACAGACTTCTAGTGGTACCTTTATTCACCAAGGAAAGTATGCAAAAGAACTTATCAAAAAGTTTGGCCTAGAAAATTTCAAACCAATGGTACACCAATGCATACTAACACAAAACTTGAAAATGATGATGATGGTCAAGATGTGGATGAAACAAGGTATAAAAGAATGATAGGTTCACTTATGTACCTTACCTCCTCTAGACCGGATATTGTTCAAAGTGTGGGTGTATGTTCAAGGTTTCAATCTCACCCAAAAGAATCCCATCTGTCGGCCGTTAAGCACATCATTAGATACATTAAGGGAACTAGTGATTATGGCTTGTGGTATCCTAAATCTGATGACTTTTGTGCAGTAGGGTTTTGTGATGCAGATTATGCGGGAGATAGGGTGGATAGACGGATTACATCCGGCATGTGTTGCTTCCTTGGAAGCTCACTCAACATGTGGTAAAGCAAAAAGCAAGCCACAATGGCTCTATCCACAGCTGAAGCTGAATATATTTTTGCATCTGCATGTTGTTCACAATTAATTTGGTTAAAAACGCAGTTGGAAGATTACAAATTAAAGATCAATAGTATACCCTTATTTTGTGACAATATGAGTGCTATTAACATTTCAAAAAATCCTGTTTTGCACTCAAGAACCAAGCACATTGAGATAAAAATATCATTTCATTAGAGAACATGTGCAAAAGGGTACTATTGATATTCAATTTGTAAAATCTGAAGACCAACTTGCTGATATTTTTACAAAACCCCTCTATGAAGACAAATTCTTCACATTGAGAAAAAGTTTGGGAATGTTTGATTTATGTTCTATTGATAACTTGTGAAATATTGATTCTGCTCAGTTTTGTCTCGTAGGAATGGACGAGATAAAAATAAATGTGTTGGAAGGGCTGTGATTAAGGGGGAGTCAGTGCCAAAGTTAATTCTCATGGGTCCCACCAAATTTCCTTGACCCAATCTGACCGTTTTGTTAGTTTCTCATTTTTTAAATCACAATCTCTTTGTTGTCTCATCAAATCTTGTTGGAAGAAGCATGGTGTCAAATCAAATATTTTCCTTCCAACTAATCTCTTGATTCAAGGAAACTCCTTTTTCGGTTTTTAGAAACCTCCCTGGTTAATAACCGCGCCCTTGATGGTCATTAACTCCCTCCACTATCTCTTTCCAATCAACATTTAATGTCCCTCTAACCTCCCTCCACTCACCTCACCCTTCGGCCTTCTCTTCAACTTCCATCACCATTCATCTTCTTCATAATGAAAAAGAAGACAGCACCGAGAAAGAGCGAAAGAATTCGTCTCTCTCAAAAGCCTTCCACTCCCCAAACGCACACACACATACACATTCACTCCACTTCTTCATCTTCTCCTTCACCTCCCACCAAGAAATCCGAACTAATGAGGCGCAAAGTAATAGCCCAGAAATATTCTAGAAGGAGGAAAAGTGACAAGAACAAGGAACCAAGCATGGAAGAAGAGAAAGAGGAATCTCATACATCACCCCCTCCATCACCACCGAAGAAGTCCACTCCACATGCATCTGAAAAAAGCTCTCAGAAGACCAAAGATTTTGTGTTTCACGAGACCAGGGAACCTGCAAGCCTTGGATCAATAGATTTCAAGAACAAATTTCATAAACCACATTCTCATTTGATCCTTCAAGGTTTTCTACATGTGCATTCTATGAATTCCACCAGGAGGTTTTGGAAAAGCGGCATCTGTGTCCCTCATACTTGGTGAATCTTGATTCTCTGGCTGCCAAAGGGATCAATTTACATCCTCTGTTTGACAATCTCAAATGGTCCACATTGCTCCTCATTCATAAAATGGTTTACCCAGGGTTGGTAAGACAATTTTATGCTAATCTGAGATTCATTGATGGTAGTCTTCGCTCCTACGTGAAGCGTGTGCATATCACTATGAATACTGAGACCATCGGCTCTGCCCTTGGATACAAGGATGAAGGACCGAGGGTATACATGACTGATAAATGGGATGCACATGTTGGGGTCATGATGATTGGATTTTTGATGGTTTAGAATTTCACAAATGAAATCTCGTTGCAAGTATAGTTTCTAAACCAATCACTAATCCTTTCATACAAAAAGTTGTTTGTTACTAAAATAAACCCCTAAAATTTATAAACCGAAGTATTCAAACCTCGGGTCGTTCTCCCTAGGAATTACAATAAAGTGTCTTGTTATTGGTTGTGAGTTATATTTGGGGTTTTGATATGAAGCATGAAAGATAAATGGTAAGAAAGTAAACTAATGGCTAAAAAGGTCTTGGCAAGGGTTGGTGGTCAAAGATCTCTATCCTAATCACTAACCACAATATGAGAATTGGCAAGGATTAATCTCATTAAATCATCCTCTAACTAGTAGTAAAGGAAAGTCAAATGAGCTATATCAATCCTAGTCCATAAGTCCTAACTCTCCACTAATTCAATTAGTGAGAACTAGAGTCAATGAATCCCAATCATCAATTACTTGGACATTAGTAACTCAAGAGTTCCTAAGTTACCTTTCCAAGCCAAGAACATAAAACTCTACTCTAAAATCCAACCAAGCATTTCATCAAACACTTGGAAGGCATAAAAGGAAAGCATAGTAAGATTGCAAGAAAAGTAAATCTACACTACTCAATTTGCAAGGAATTAAACAACAACAAATCAAATGAAAACAATTATTATGATTTACCTTGAATTGAATTGAAAGAGAAAGGGAGGAACAAAAGTAGATCTACAACAAAATGCAAGAACAACATAAAGGAAATTACAACAAAAGGATGGAAGAAGAATGAATGTAACAACAAGGAATTGAGAAGATAGAAGTAGAAGAAGATGAATTGAAATCTAGATCTAAGAACTAAGCCTAATCCTAATTCTAGAGAGAAGTGAGAGCTTCTCTCTCTAGAAACTAATTACAAAGCTAAACTAAACTAATTGGTAACTAACACCTAAAGTAAAAAAGTATATTCATTCCCCCTTCAATCCTTGGCTTAAATAGCATCAGAAATGAGTTGGATTGGGCCCACAAGGCTTTAGAATTCGCTGGCCACGTTTTGCTTTAAGTGAACTAGGTGGCAGCAACGGCGCGTGCGCGTACTTTGCACGTGCGCGCCACCATACGTGGTTCAACCATAGCAAATCTTATATCGTTTCGAAGCCCCGGATGTTAGATTTCCAACCCAACTGGAACCGCATCATTTGGACCTCTGTAGCTCAAGTTATGGCCGATTAAGTGCGAAGAGGTCGGCTTGACAGCTTTCCGGTTCTTCCATTTCTTCATGAGTTCTCCAACTTTTCATGCTTTCTTTCTTCATTCCCTTGATCCAATCTTTGCCTCCTAAACCTTAAATCACTTAAAAAACATATCAAGGCATCTAATAGAATCAAGGTGAATTAAATTTAGCTATTTTGAGTCCTAAAAAGCATGTTTTCACATTCAAGCACAATTAAAGGAGAATATACAAAACCATGCTATTTCATTGAATAAATGTGGGTAAAAGGTGATAAAATCCCCAAAAATCAATACAAAACAAACCGTCAAATTGGGGTTTGTCAACCTCCCCACACTTAAACCAAGCATGTCCTCATGCTTAAACCAAGAATGAAGTAAGGGTATGGCATTTATTCAATGGAAACTAACTAAATGCAATCTACCTATATGCAACTATCTAAATGAATGCAAGTGCTTGGTCAAAATAAATCAATTCCCAAGAAACATATATGCACAAGGGCTAAGGACTAGCAAGTCTAATCCACAATTGAATTGAGTTATTAAATATTTTTACAAACTTGCATGAAGAATGATGATCATAGGTGAAAACATGTAATTGAGCATCAAACCCTCACCGGATGTGTTTGCACTCTATTTGCTCAAGTGTTTAGGGTTGATTCACTCAATTCTCCTCTATTTCATGCTTTCCAAGATTTGTTTTTCTTCTAACAATCAACAATTATTCAATGCATGCATACATGTATCATGAGGTCTTTTCATTGGTTGTAATGGGGTTAGGGTCAAGGTAGGATGCATATTTGGTCAAGTGAGCTTGAAATTTGAATCTTTGATAAGCTTAAACTTCCCACCTAACCTATGACATCCTATACAATTAAGTTCTAATCTAACTACCCATTTTTCACCTTTTCACATACTCATGCATTTTCTTTTCATTTCACAACTCATATGCATTGATCTTATTGAGCTTCACCTTGGGGCATTTTGTCCCCTTTTTATTTCTTTCTTTTTCGTTTTCTTTCTTTTTCCATTTTTTTCTATACTTTTCATATATTTTTTTTTGTTTTTCTCATTTTTTTCTTTCTTTCAAACTATATACAAGAGTACCAATGCATAAGGTCTATACATTTAATCAATACATGAGCATGTACCCAATTCCCAATATTTACAGTAATAATACAAAACTACCCTTTTGTTCACCCAATGTCCCAAGGTTCCCACACTTGAATGATACACACACTTTAGCCTAAGCTAATCAAAGATCCAAATAAGGACATTTATTGTTTTTCGCTTTAAGGCTTGTAATGTGCTAAATTAAGAACAAGTGGGTTAATCGTAGGCTCAAATTTGGCTAACAATGGAAGATAAAAGGTAAGGCTATTTGGGTAAGTGAGCTAATAAAATGATGGCCTCAATCATATAAATGCATGAATACACAAAATAATGGACATAAAGAATCAAACAAATCAAAGATTACAATCATAGAAAGAGAATAATGCACACAAGAAGGAAAAATAAGTGGTTATAAGATGTAACCACACCGTTAGGCTCAAATCTCACAAGCTTGTGTTCTTAGCTCAAAACATGATCCATAATATATATAATTCAAGCAAGTTCTATGAAAAGTTTTTCACTCAAATCAATTGGCGCCCTATAGATAGAAATCATTGGAAAATTCTCATTATTTTGACTAAGCTTATTGTGTATGCATATGCAAAAATAAGAAAATGCAAGTAAAAATCCTAAAATCCTAGAATGAAATGCAAAAGTATTGGAGTTAGAAATTTGTCACCCAAGATTGCCGATCGGTCAGACGACCTCCCCACACTTAAAAGTTTGCACCGTCCTCGGTGCACTCAAAGATAAGCAAGGGGGTACGGCGACTCTCCGGATTGCTATGTGTTCTTTCTTCTGCTTCCATGGTTGCTTGTGGTGCATTCGTTATGAAAAACAAAAATACAACACCATAAGATGAGAAGATATAAAAGCAAGGAAGCATACATTGTTGGAATGAGGTAAATCACTAGAATGAGGTGAGTGAATTAGTGTGACATTAAGAAATATTAGGTGTGTGAATTCTAAATTACATGGTTTAGAATACACATTAGCATAAAAGCTATGTCACAAAAGAAGCATGCATTGTACTCATTCTAGTGTGCTTGAGATGCTTTAAGTAGGCTTGTAAGGTAAGACAAGCATTAGAGAAGCATGAAGGCATTCAAGTCAAACATATGGATGGATATAATCATAAAATACAATGCATTAAGGTAAATGCTCAACATTATCCATCAAGAGATTGCCTAATCAAAGAATACGGTTCAAATCACATGGTGGCTAGCTACAACATGCAATTCAAAAGAGTTATAAGCTCGAAGACAATTCTCATCACTTGGTATTTTTCAAAAGGTAAGCATGAAGAACTCAAAACCAAGTAACAAAATATAACCTCAATCATAGAATCCAACAAAGATTATCTAAAATTATTCATGCTAAAATAGCATTTAGGCAATAAGGGCTATAGCAATGTATAGTAAACAAAGTCAATACTCCAACACTTATGATGAAAAGAGAGAAAATAAAGTGAAAACTAAACTAAAACTAACTAATCAACTAACTAACTAACTAATTTGTTAACTAAAATAAATGGTTGTCAATGGTGTTTGGAAGTGTTGGATGAGGGGTAGGAGGAGGGAAGAAGAAAGGAAAAAGGGAGAAATGGAAGGAGGAGAAGAAAAGAAATGGATGGAAGAAAGGGCATCCACGCGCACGCACGCATGGTGCGCGCGCGTCGTTGGCTTATTTCGAGAGTGACGCGTACGCGTCATGTGCGCGTACGCGTGAGTAGGGTTTGTGCCAGAGGCACAACGTTGGCTCGGCGCAGGCACAACTCTCTGGAAAATGTATGGAGGTTGGAACTTCTCAATCCGCGCGTACGCACGCATGGCGCGCGCGCGTGGATGGTCGAAAATGCTGGAAGTGCGCGTACGCGTCATGTACGCGTACGCGTGGATGGTGCTCTGTTTTTCAAAAATTTTTTTCTATGTTTTTGCACCAATCCAAGCATTCCAAACCTCCAAACAGCTACCAAAACACCATAAAACCTTATTTAGCATACTTAGACTACCAAACATACTTAACTAACTAAACAAAATATGAAATGAAACTAATTCTACCAATATATACAAAAGAGAAAATGAAAGGATTTTACCATGGTGGGTTGTCTCCCACCTAGCACTTTTGTTTATTGTCCTTAAGTTGGACTTATGGGGAGCTTCTCTCAAGGTGGCTTGTGCTTGTACTCATCTTGGAACTTCCACCAATGCTTGGACTTCCAATAAGCTCCATCATTCAAGATTAATATCTCCAAGCTTTGATGGACTTCTTCACAAACCATGGGCTCCCAATGTTGATCCTCATGTGTTCCCGGATCCCATATTTTGTCTTCACACCCATCTCCAAGTTGATTATCATTAATCCATGTGGGTGGTGAGCAAGGTGAATTCTCAACAAAGTGACTAAACATCCTTCTAGACCCATGTACTCTAGTTATACACCAACATTTGCTATCAAGCTTTGGACATGTGACCATAATGAACCTAGAAGGATGCTTCCAACCACTAACCATCTCCTTTTTACTCCTAAAGCCACTAATTTTTCTAAGTTGACCATCCGTCTCAAGCAAACCATATTCAAGGGGGAATAACAAAGCTTAAGTATAAGGAATTTACCCACTTGAATGAGAGAATGGATGGTGGTGGCTTGGGGAGAGGTATCTCCAATGTGCTTGCAAGCTCTACTCCCTTGTTTGCTTCCTTGTCAATCTCCACCTCTTCATAAACTTCTTCATTTTCAATCCTTTGTTCATCAACTTCCTCTAACTCTTCAACATCACTCAAGTCATAAATGGGAGGTTGAGAGAAATCTACCTCCACATTGCTTTCTATCTCATTGGGAGAAGGTTCTTCAAATTCAAAGGATTCACCACCAAGATGGTTGGATGCATGATCTTCATCACCAAGGGAACTCAATTCTTGCTTCATTCTTTCCAAGTCTTCATTCAAAAATTGTTTTGGAGGTTGTGCACTTTCCTCCTCAACATCAAATTTACTCTTCTTGGAGGGATTTTCTTTGATTTTAGCTTCCCATGGAGGTTCCGCATCTCCTAAGTCGTCAACCACTTCTTCCTTTTCTTTAATAATCATAGGCTCCTCCAATTGTTCTAATACAAAGTGGCATTCCTCCTTTTCCACCGGAGTTTTCAATCTCTCCTTCATGCTATGCTCTTCTTGAGCCATGGGAGTTCCTTGAGTGTCCAAAAGTTGGGATGCTAGCCGGTTTACCACCTCATCCAAGGCGGTCATGAATTGTTGCACATCCCTTGTCATCTCCTCATGTCCTTGAAGAAGAACACCAAGGGTTCCATCCATTAGAGGTTGGAGTGGATAAGAAGGTTCATTGTCTTGGAGAAAGGGTTCATTATAGGAAGGTGGTTCTTCTTGGTGAGGTGGTGGTGTGTATTGAAGTGGTTCTTGGGAGTAGTAATCTTGGAATTGTGGTTCCATGTATGGCTCATATGGTTCAAAAGGAGGTTGGTATGGTGGGTAAGGATCATGGTCATATGGAGGTGTTTGTTGAAAATAGGCTTGTGAGTGTGGTTGAGGTTCATGTTGAGGATATGACTCATAGGCATATGGTGGTGGTTCTTGAAAGTCACAAGGAGATTCACCATAGCCATTGGATTGATATGCATCATAGAATGGCTCTTCTTCATAGTGCATTGGTGGAGGTTGTTGCCAAGAGGATTGATCATAAGCATATGGCTCCTCCCACCTTTGGTTATCCCATCCTTGACACACATCTTCATTGTAGCTCCCATCACCTACAACATAGTTGTAATCACACTCATAGCCAAAATGAGAATTCATGGTGAAAAGATAAAATAAAAACAAAAGCTAATAGAAAACAAAAGAAACAAAATTCTACAACTAGCAAATAAAGCAAAAAGCAAGATATTCACACTATTCACATATGTACAATAACCAATAACATAACACCATTGCAATTCCCCGGCAACGGCGCCATTTTGATGATTGGATTTTTGATGGTTTAGAATTTCACAAATGAAATCTCGTTGCAAGTATAGTTTCTAAACCAATCACTAATCCTTTCATACAAAAAGTTGTTTGTCACTAAAACAAACCCCTAAAATTTATAAACCGAAGTATTCAAACCTCGGGTCGTTCTCCCTAGGAATTACAATAAAGTGTCTTGTTATTGGTTGTGAGTTATATTTGGGGTTTTGATATGAAGCATGAAAGATAAATGGTAAGAAAGTAAACTAATGGCTAAAAAGGTCTTGGCAAGGGTTGGTGGTCAAAGATCTCTATCCTAATCACTAACCACAATATGAGAATTGGCAAGGATTAATCTCATTAAATCATCCTCTAACTAGTAGTAAAGGAAAGTCAAATGAGCTATATCAATCCTAGTCCATAAGTCCTAACTCTCCACTAATTCAATTAGTGAGAACTAGAGTCAAAGAATCCCAATCATCAATTACTTGGACATTAGTAACTCAAGAGTTCCTAAGTTACCTTTCCAAGCCAAGAACATAAAACTCTACTCTAAAATCCAACCAAGCATTTCATCAAACACTTGGAAGGCATAAAAGGAAAGCATAGTAAGATTGCTAGAAAAGTAAATCTACACTACTCAATTTGCAAGGAATTAAACAACAACAAATCAAATGAACACAATTATTATGATTTACCTTGAATTGAATTGAAAGAGAAAGGGAGGAACAAAAGTAGATCTACAACAAAATGCAAGAACAACATAAAGGAAATTACAACAAAAGGATGGAAGAAGAATGAATGTAACAACAAGGAATTGAGAAGATAGAAGTAGAAGAAGATGAATTGAAATCTAGATCTAAGAACTAAGCCTAATCCTAATTCTAGAGAGAAGTGAGAGCTTCTCTCTCTAGAAACTAATTACAAAGCTAAACTAAACTAATTGGTAACTAACACCTAAAGTAAAAAAGTATATTCATTCCCCCTTCAATCCTTGGCTTAAATAGCATCAGAAATGAGTTGGATTGGGCCCACAAGGCTTTAGAATTCGCTGGCCACGTTTTGCTTTAAGTGAACTAGGTGGCAGCAACGGCGCGTGCGCGTACTTTGCACGTGCGCGCCACCATACGTGGTTCAACCATAGCAAATCTTATATCGTTTCGAAGCCCCGGATGTTAGATTTCCAACCCAACTGGAACCGCATCATTTGGACCTCTGTAGCTCAAGTTATGGCCGATTAAGTGCGAAGAGGTCGGCTTGACAGCTTTCCGGTTCTTCCATTTCTTCATGAGTTCTCCAACTTTTCATGCTTTCTTTCTTCATTCCCTTGATCCAATCTTTGCCTCCTAAACCTTAAATCACTTAAAAAACATATCAAGGCATCTAATAGAATCAAGGTGAATTAAATTTAGCTATTTTGAGTCCTAAAAAGCATGTTTTCACATTCAAGCACAATTAAAGGAGAATATACAAAACCATGCTATTTCATTGAATAAATGTGGGTAAAAGGTGATAAAATCCCCAAAAATCAATACAAAACAAACCGTCAAATTGGGGTTTGTCAACCTCCCCACACTTAAACCAAGCATGTCCTCATGCTTAAACCAAGAATGAAGTAAGGGTATGGCATTTATTCAATGGAAACTAACTAAATGCAATCTACCTATATGCAACTATCTAAATGAATGCAAGTGCTTGGTCAAAATAAATCAATTCCCAAGAAACATATATGCACAAGGGCTAAGGACTAGCAAGTCTAATCCACAATTGAATTGAGTTATTAAATATTTTTACAAACTTGCATGAAGAATGATGATCATAGGTGAAAACATGTAATTGAGCATCAAACCCTCACCGGATGTGTTTGCACTCTATTTGCTCAAGTGTTTAGGGTTGATTCACTCAATTCTCCTCTATTTCATGCTTTCCAAGATTTGTTTTTCTTCTAACAATCAACAATTATTCAATGCATGCATACATGTATCATGAGGTCTTTTCATTGGTTGTAATGGGGTTAGGGTCAAGGTAGGATGCATATTTGGTCAAGTGAGCTTGAAATTTGAATCTTTGATAAGCTTAAACTTCCCACCTAACCTATGACATCCTATACAATTAAGTTCTAATCTAACTACCCATTTTTCACCTTTTCACATACTCATGCATTTTCTTTTCATTTCACAACTCATATGCATTGATCTTATTGAGCTTCACCTTGGGGCATTTTGTCCCCTTTTTATTTCTTTCTTTTTCGTTTTCTTTCTTTTTCCATTTTTTTCTATACTTTTCATATATTTTTTTTTGTTTTTCTCATTTTTTTCTTTCTTTCAAACTATATACAAGAGTACCAATGCATAAGGTCTATACATTTAATCAATACATGAGCATGTACCCAATTCCCAATATTTACAGTAATAATACAAAACTACCCTTTTGTTCACCCAATGTCCCAAGGTTCCCACACTTGAATGATACACACACTTTAGCCTAAGCTAATCAAAGATCCAAATAAGGACATTTATTGTTTTTCGCTTTAAGGCTTGTAATGTGCTAAATTAAGAACAAGTGGGTTAATCGTAGGCTCAAATTTGGCTAACAATGGAAGATAAAAGGTAAGGCTATTTGGGTAAGTGAGCTAATAAAATGATGGCCTCAATCATATAAATGCATGAATACACAAAATAATGGACATAAAGAATCAAACAAATCAAAGATTACAATCATAGAAAGAGAATAATGCACACAAGAAGGAAAAATAAGTGGTTATAAGATGTAACCACACCGTTAGGCTCAAATCTCACAAGCTTGTGTTCTTAGCTCAAAACATGATCCATAATATATATAATTCAAGCAAGTTCTATGAAAAGTTTTCCACTCAAATCAATTGGCGCCCTATAGATAGAAATCATTGGAAAATTCTCATTATTTTGACTAAGCTTATTGTGTATGCATATGCAAAAATAAGAAAATGCAAGTAAAAATCCTAAAATCCTAGAATGAAATGCAAAAGTATTGGAGTTAGAAATTTGTCACCCAAGATTGCCGATCGGTCAGACGACCTCCCCACACTTAAAAGTTTGCACCGTCCTCGGTGCACTCAAAGATAAGCAAGGGGGTACGGCGACTCTCCGGATTGCTATGTGTTCTTTCTTCTGCTTCCATGGTTGCTTGTGGTGCATTCGTTATGAAAAACAAAAATACAACACCATAAGATGAGAAGATATAAAAGCAAGGAAGCATACATTGTTGGAATGAGGTAAATCACTAGAATGAGGTGAGTGAATTAGTGTGACATTAAGAAATATTAGGTGTGTGAATTCTAAATTACATGGTTTAGAATACACATTAGCATAAAAGCTATGTCACAAAAGAAGCATGCATTGTACTCATTCTAGTGTGCTTGAGATGCTTTAAGTAGGCTTGTAAGGTAAGACAAGCATTAGAGAAGCATGAAGGCATTCAAGTCAAACATATGGATGGATATAATCATAAAATACAATGCATTAAGGTAAATGCTCAACATTATCCATCAAGAGATTGCCTAATCAAAGAATACGGTTCAAATCACATGGTGGCTAGCTACAACATGCAATTCAAAAGAGTTATAAGCTCGAAGACAATTCTCATCACTTGGTATTTTTCAAAAGGTAAGCATGAAGAACTCAAAACCAAGTAACAAAATATAACCTCAATCATAGAATCCAACAAAGATTATCTAAAATTATTCATGCTAAAATAGCATTTAGGCAATAAGGGCTATAGCAATGTATAGTAAACAAAGTCAATACTCCAACACTTATGATGAAAAGAGAGAAAATAAAGTGAAAACTAAACTAAAACTAACTAATCAACTAACTAACTAACTAATTTGTTAACTAAAATAAATGGTTGTCAATGGTGTTTGGAAGTGTTGGATGAGGGGTAGGAGGAGGGAAGAAGAAAGGAAAAAGGGAGAAATGGAAGGAGGAGAAGAAAAGAAATGGATGGAAGAAAGGGCATCCACGCGCACGCACGCATGGTGCGCGCGCGTCGTTGGCTTATTTCGAGAGTGACGCGTACGCGTCATGTGCGCGTACGCGTGAGTAGGGTTTGTGCCAGAGGCACAACGTTGGCTCGGCGCAGGCACAACTCTCTGGAAAATGTATGGAGGTTGGAACTTCTCAATCCGCGCGTACGCACGCATGGCGCGCGCGCGTGGATGGTCGAAAATGCTGGAAGTGCGCGTACGCGTCATGTACGCGTACGCGTGGATGGTGCTCTGTTTTTCAAAAATTTTTTTCTATGTTTTTGCACCAATCCAAGCATTCCAAACCTCCAAACAGCTACCAAAACACCATAAAACCTTATTTAGCATACTTAGACTACCAAACATACTTAACTAACTAAACAAAATATGAAATGAAACTAATTCTACCAATATATACAAAAGAGAAAATGAAAGGATTTTACCATGGTGGGTTGTCTCCCACCTAGCACTTTTGTTTATTGTCCTTAAGTTAGACTTATGGGGAGCTTCTCTCAAGGTGGCTTGTGCTTGTACTCATCTTGGAACTTCCACCAATGCTTGGACTTCCAATAAGCTCCATCATTCAAGATTAATATCTCCAAGCTTTGATGGACTTCTTCACAAACCATGGGCTCCCAATGTTGATCCTCATGTGTTCCCGGATCCCATATTTTGTCTTCACACCCATCTCCAAGTTGATTATCATTAATCCATGTGGGTGGTGAGCAAGGTGAATTCTCAACAAAGTGACTAAACATCCTTCTAGACCCATGTACTCTAGTTATACACCAACATTTGCTATCAAGCTTTGGACATGTGACCATAATGAACCTAGAAGGATGCTTCCAACCACTAACCATCTCCTTTTTACTCCTAAAGCCACTAATTTTTCTAAGTTGACCATCCGTCTCAAGCAAACCATATTCAAGGGGGAATAACAAAGCTTAAGTATAAGGAATTTACCCACTTGAATGAGAGAATGGATGGTGGTGGCTTGGGGAGAGGTATCTCCAATGTGCTTGCAAGCTCTACTCCCTTGTTTGCTTCCTTGTCAATCTCCACCTCTTCATAAACTTCTTCATTTTCAATCCTTTGTTCATCAACTTCCTCTAACTCTTCAACATCACTCAAGTCATAAATGGGAGGTTGAGAGAAATCTACCTCCACATTGCTTTCTATCTCATTGGGAGAAGGTTCTTCAAATTCAAAGGATTCACCACCAAGATGGTTGGATGCATGATCTTCATCACCAAGGGAACTCAATTCTTGCTTCATTCTTTCCAAGTCTTCATTCAAAAATTGTTTTGGAGGTTGTGCACTTTCCTCCTCAACATCAAATTTACTCTTCTTGGAGGGATTTTCTTTGATTTTAGCTTCCCATGGAGGTTCCGCATCTCCTAAGTCGTCAACCACTTCTTCCTTTTCTTTAATAATCATAGGCTCCTCCAATTGTTCTAATACAAAGTGGCATTCCTCCTTTTCCACCGGAGTTTTCAATCTCTCCTTCATGCTATGCTCTTCTTGAGCCATGGGAGTTCCTTGAGTGTCCAAAAGTTGGGATGCTAGCCGGTTTACCACCTCATCCAAGGCGGTCATGAATTGTTGCACATCCCTTGTCATCTCCTCATGTCCTTGAAGAAGAACACCAAGGGTTCCATCCATTAGAGGTTGGAGTGGATAAGAAGGTTCATTGTCTTGGAGAAAGGGTTCATTATAGGAAGGTGGTTCTTCTTGGTGAGGTGGTGGTGTGTATTGAAGTGGTTCTTGGGAGTAGTAATCTTGGAATTGTGGTTCCATGTATGGCTCATATGGTTCAAAAGGAGGTTGGTATGGTGGGTAAGGATCATGGTCATATGGAGGTGTTTGTTGAAAATAGGCTTGTGAGTGTGGTTGAGGTTCATGTTGAGGATATGACTCATAGGCATATGGTGGTGGTTCTTGAAAGTCACAAGGAGATTCACCATAGCCATTGGATTGATATGCATCATAGAATGGCTCTTCTTCATAGTGCATTGGTGGAGGTTGTTGCCAAGAGGATTGATCATAAGCATATGGCTCCTCCCACCTTTGGTTATCCCATCCTTGACACACATCTTCATTGTAGCTCCCATCACCTACAACATAGTTGTAATCACACTCATAGCCAAAATGAGAATTCATGGTGAAAAGATAAAATAAAAACAAAAGCTAATAGAAAACAAAAGAAACAAAATTCTACAACTAGCAAATAAAGCAAAAAGCAAGATATTCACACTATTCACATATGTACAATAACCAATAACATAACACCATTGCAATTCCCCGGCAACGGCGCCATTTTGATGATTGGATTTTTGATGGTTTAGAATTTCACAAATGAAATCTCGTTGCAAGTATAGTTTCTAAACCAATCACTAATCCTTTCATACAAAAAGTTGTTTGTCACTAAAACAAACCCCTAAAATTTATAAACCGAAGTATTCAAACCTCGGGTCGTTCTCCCTAGGAATTACAATAAAGTGTCTTGTTATTGGTTGTGAGTTATATTTGGGGTTTTGATATGAAGCATGAAAGATAAATGGTAAGAAAGTAAACTAATGGCTAAAAAGGTCTTGGCAAGGGTTGGTGGTCAAAGATCTCTATCCTAATCACTAACCACAATATGAGAATTGGCAAGGATTAATCTCATTAAATCATCCTCTAACTAGTAGTAAAGGAAAGTCAAATGAGCTATATCAATCCTAGTCCATAAGTCCTAACTCTCCACTAATTCAATTAGTGAGAACTAGAGTCAAAGAATCCCAATCATCAATTACTTGGACATTAGTAACTCAAGAGTTCCTAAGTTACCTTTCCAAGCCAAGAACATAAAACTCTACTCTAAAATCCAACCAAGCATTTCATCAAACACTTGGAAGGCATAAAAGGAAAGCATAGTAAGATTGCTAGAAAAGTAAATCTACACTACTCAATTTGCAAGGAATTAAACAACAACAAATCAAATGAACACAATTATTATGATTTACCTTGAATTGAATTGAAAGAGAAAGGGAGGAACAAAAGTAGATCTACAACAAAATGCAAGAACAACATAAAGGAAATTACAACAAAAGGATGGAAGAAGAATGAATGTAACAACAAGGAATTGAGAAGATAGAAGTAGAAGAAGATGAATTGAAATCTAGATCTAAGAACTAAGCCTAATCCTAATTCTAGAGAGAAGTGAGAGCTTCTCTCTCTAGAAACTAATTACAAAGCTAAACTAAACTAATTGGTAACTAACACCTAAAGTAAAAAAGTATATTCATTCCCCCTTCAATCCTTGGCTTAAATAGCATCAGAAATGAGTTGGATTGGGCCCACAAGGCTTTAGAATTCGCTGGCCACGTTTTGCTTTAAGTGAACTAGGTGGCAGCAACAGCGCGTGCGCGTACTTTGCGCGTGCGCGCCACCATACGTGGTTCAACCATAGCAAATCTTATATCGTTTCGAAGCCCCGTATGTTAGCTTTCCAACCCAACTGGAACCGCATCATTTGGACCTCTGTAGCTTAAGTTATGGCCGATTAAGTGCGAAGAGGTCGGCTTGACAGCTTTCCGGTTCTTCCATTTCTTCATGAGTTCTCCAACTTTTCATGCTTTCTTTCTTCATTCCCTTGATCCAATCTTTGCCTCCTAAACCTTAAATCACTTAACAAACATATCAAGGCATCTAATAGAATCAAGGTGAATTAAATTTAGCTATTTTGAGTCCTAAAAAGCATGTTTTCACATTCAAGCACAATTAAAGGAGAATATACAAAACCATGCTATTTCATTGAATAAATGTGGGTAAAAGGTGATAAAATCCCCAAAAATCAATACAAAACAAACCGTCAAATTGGGGTTTGTCAACCTCCCCACACTTAAACCAAGCATGTCCTCATGCTTAAACCAAGAATGAAGTAAGGGTATGGCATTTATTCAATGGAAACTAACTAAATGCAATCTACCTATATGCAACTATCTAAATGAATGCAAGTGCTTGGTCAAAATAAATCAATTCCCAAGAAACATATATGCACAAGGGCTAAGGACTAGCAAGTCTAATCCACAATTGAATTGAGTTATTAAATATTTTTACAAACTTGCATGAAGAATGATGATCATAGGTAAAAACATGTAATTGAGCATCAAACCCTCACCGGATGTGTTTGCACTCTATTTGCTCAAGTGTTTAGGGTTGATTCACTCAATTCTCCTCTATTTCATGCTTTCCAAGATTTGTTTTTCTTCTAACAATCAACAATTATTCAATGCATGCATACATGTATCATGAGGTCTTTTCATTAGTTGTAATGGGGTTAGGGTCAAGGTAGGATGCATATTTGGTCAAGTGAGCTTGAAATTTGAATCTTTGATAAGCTTAAACTTCCCACCTAACCTATGACATCCTATACAATTAAGTTCTAATCTAACTACCCATTTTTCACCTTTTCACATACTCATGCATTTTCTTTTCATTTCACAACTCATATGCATTGATCTTATTGAGCTTCACCTTGGGGCATTTTGTCCCCTTTTTATTTCTTTCTTTTTCCATTTTTTTCTATACTTTTCATATATTTTTTTTTGTTTTTCTCATTTTTTTCTTTCTTTCAAACTATATACAAGAGTACCAATGCATAAGGTCTATACATTTAATCAATACATGAGCATGTACCCAATTCCCAATATTTACAGTAATAATACAAAACTACCCTTTTGTTCACCCAATGTCCCAAGGTTCCCACACTTGAATGATACACACACTTTAGCCTAAGCTAATCAAAGATCCAAATAAGGACATTTATTGTTTTTCGCTTTAAGGCTTGTAATGTGCTAAATTAAGAACAAGTGGGTTAATCGTAGGCTCAAATTTGGCTAACAATGGAAGATAAAAGGTAAGGCTATTTGGGTAAGTGAGCTAATAAAATGATGGCCTCAATCATATAAATGCATGAATACACAAAATAATGGACATAAAGAATCAAACAAATCAAAGATTACAATCATAGAAAGAGAATAATGCACACAAGAAGGAAAAATAAGTGGTTATAAGATGTAACCACACCGTTAGGCTCAAATCTCACAAGCTTGTGTTCTTAGCTCAAAACATGATCCATAATATATATAATTCAAGCAAGTTCTATGAAAAGTTTTCCACTCAAATCAATTGGCGCCCTATAGATAGAAATCCTTGGAAAATTCTCATTATTTTGACTAAGCTTATTGTGTATGCATATGCAAAAATAAGAAAATGCAAGTAAAAATCCTAAAATCCTAGAATGAAATGCAAAAGTATTGGAGTTAGAAATTTGTCACCCAAGATTGCCGATCGGTCAGACGACCTCCCCACACTTAAAAGTTTGCACCGTCCTCGGTGCACTCAAAGATGAGCAAGGGGGTACGGCGACTCTCCGGATTGCTATGTGTTCTTTCTTCCGCTTCCATGGTTGCTTGTGGTGCATTCGTTATGAAAAACAAAAATACAACACCATAAGATGAGAATATATAAAAGCAAGGAAGCATACATTGTTGGAATGAGGTAAATCACTAGAATGAGGTGAGTGAATTAGTGTGACATTAAGAAATATTAGGTGTGTGAATTCTAAATTGCGTGGTTTAGAATACACATTAGCATAAAAGCTATGTCACAAAAGAAGCATGCACTGTACTCATTCTAGTGTGCTTGAGATGCTTTAAGTAGGCTTGTAAGGTAAGACAAGCATTAGAGAAGCATGAAAGCATTCAAGTCAAACATATGGATGGATATAATCATAAAATACAATGCATTAAGGTAAATGCTCAACATTATCCATCAAGAGATTGCCTAATCAAAGAATACGGTTCAAATCACATGGTGGCTAGCTACAACATGCAATTCAAAAGAGTTATAAGCTCGAAGACAATTCTCATCACTTGGTATTTTTCAAAAGGTAAGCATGAAGAACTCAAAACCAAGTAACAAAATATAACCTCAATCATAGAATCCAACAAAGATTATCTAAAATTATTCATGCTAAAATAGCATTTAGGCAATAAGGGCTATAGCAATGTATAGTAAACAAAGTCAATACTCCAACACTTATGATGAAAAGAGAGAAAATAAAGTGAAAACTAAACTAAAACTAACTAATCAACTAACTAACTAACTAATTTGTTAACTAAAATAAATGGTTGTCAATGGTGTTTGGAAGTGTTGGATGAGGGGTAGGAGGAGGGAAGAAGAAAGGAAAAAGGGAGAAATGGAAGGAGGAGAAGAAAAGAAATGGATGGAAGAAAGGGCATCCACGCGCACGCACGCATGGTGCGCGCGCGTCGTTGGCTTATTTCGAGAGTGACGCGTACGCGTCATGTGCGCGTACGCGTAAGTAGGGTTTGTGCCAGAGGCACAACGTTGGCGCGGCGCAGGCACAACTCTCTGGAAAATGTATGGAGGTTGGAACTTCTCAATCCGCGCGTACGCACGCATGGCGCGCGCGCGTGGATGGTCGAAAATGCTGGAAGTGCGCGTACGCGTCATGTACGCGTACGCGTGGATGGTGCTCTGTTTTTCAAAAATTTTTTTCTATGTTTTTGCACCAATCCAAGCATTCCAAACCTCCAAACAGCTACCAAAACACCATAAAACCTTATTTAGCATACTTAGACTACCAAACATACTTAACTAACTAAACAAAATATGAAATTAAACTAATACGAAGAGCTCGGGACGTCGGCTACTCCAGTTTCACCCCTCGCGACTCAAATCTAGGCCATACCCCACCAACCGACCCGAAGATCCTTTCGAACCATCCGGTAACCGACCTACCGAACATTGGCGCCGTCTGTGGAAATTGGCCCAAATGGACATCGTACAAGGTTCAGGAGACCATGGCCGCAGAGCGGACCCCAGGGGGGCAGCTTTTGTCACCTCTCCCCGGGAGCAGACGAGGTCCCCTCCCCGACGTACCGAGCCGGCCACACGATCCCAGGAAAGACGCCCCTTCGGGGGAACAGGCAGCAATAGCGCCAGGATGATACAGGAATTGCGCCATAGAATGCAAAACCTGGAGCGCCAGCTGGCAGATCGAGAACGCTGCCAACGAACGCCCAAACCAAGCGACTCCCATTCTCCCGTGACACGAGGAAGAACTCCTCAGAGAAGTTATTCCCGGCGTACACGTAGCCCCCGGTCTGAATCTAAAAGCGCCTGGGAGGAAGAGGAGCGCCCCAGAAGACGTTGGGACCCTGTGATATACACCCGACCTGAAACAAGCGCTACAGAGCGAGACCGAGAAGACAGAAGAGAAAGGCCAAGGAGAACAGAGCGAGAACAGGGAGGCAGAAGAGAATGTCCCACGAGAACACGCCAGCCCGTGATAATGGGCGCGACCCCCTTTCATCGTTCCATCCTCGAGGTCTGGCTACCAAAGCACTTGGATAAGCCGACGGACATGAGGTATGACGGAACCCAAGACCCCCAGGAACACCTGACGGCCTTCGAGGCCAGGATGAACCTGGAGGGAGTTGGAGACGAGGTGAGGTGCCGCGCTTTTCTGGTCACCTTGGCGGGGCCAGCGATACGGTGGTTCAACAGCCTCCCACAGGGTTTGGTGGCTAGGTTTTCGGACATCAGCCGCGCTTTCCTAGCCCAATTTACCACCAGAATTGCAAAGGCAAAACACCTAATCAATTTGCTCGGGGTGACACAGAGGTCTGGCGAGCCAACCAGAAAATATCTGGACCAGTTTAACGACGAGTGCTTGGAGATCGACGGACTAACCGACTCGGTAGCTAGTCTGTGTTTGACGAACGGACTCCAAAATGAGGACTTCAGAAAGCATCTCACCACGAAGCCGGTGTGGACAATGCAGAAGATCCAAAGTGTAGCCAGGGAATACATTAACGATGAATAAGTCAGTCAGGTCGTGGCTGCCAACAAGCGGTAGCCCTCCTACAACCAAACCCGGCAGCACGGCAGCGGAGAGAGACAAAAGGAACACGCCAGAGATGGCGGTCCGAGCAAGACACACAGACCGTTTCTTCGAGTCAGGAAGTTCACCAATTACACCCCCCTCACCGTCCCCATCATAGAAGTTTATCAATAGATAGCCGAAAGGGGGATTTTGTCGAAACCCCGACCTCTGAAGGACCGGACCGGGGGAAACAAAAGTCTCTATTGTGATTATCACAAAGGCTACGGACACATGATACAGGATTGCTTCGACCTGAAAAACGCGCTGGAATAAGCGATCCGGGACGGAAAACTGGCCGAATTCTCCCATCTGATCAGGGAGCCAAGGAGGCGAGATCGCGACCGCAAAGGAGAGGACAAGACCCGCGCGGTGAAGCGACGCCACGAGCCGGAGGACAACAAGCACGGTCTTACCATAGTGAACATGGTAACGGCACGAGACGCACCTCTAAGGTCGAGGTCGGCACACAAGAAAGACGCCAAGGTCCTGGCAGTTTCCTCATCCTCTGTGCGAAGCTCCAAGAGGCTCCCACCTATCTCATTCGTTCCAGAGGACCAATGGTTTGAGGAGGCCACGGAAAACCCTCCCATGGTCATCACGGCTAGAGTGGGAACCAGCCTCATCAAGCGAATCCTCGTGGACACCGGGGCTGACTCGAATATCATGTTTCGTAACGTGTTCGATGCCTTGGGCCTATGAGATGCCGATCTAAAGACGCACCAGTACGGTGTTGTAGGTTTGGGCGACCACTTCATCAAACCAGTTGGGATAATCCCCCTACCAATATCTGTAGGAGCAGGACAGGGGCGAAGGTCGGTAATGGCCGAGTTCGTGGTTCTACGAGACTCCACGGCCTACAATGTCATCCTAGGGAGGAAGACTATCAACGACCTCAGAGCAGTGATCAGCACAAAGATGTTGATAATGAAGTTCGTCGCTGATGACGGATCCGTGGGATCCATAAAAGGAGACTTGGAAACGGCAGTCGCTTGCGACAATGCCAGCCTCTCCTTAAGGAAGAAATCTAAAGAGGCATCGGGGGTGTTCCTTGCCGACTTGGACGCTAGAGTCAGCGACAAGCCAAGACCCGAGCCGGAAGGGAACTTAGAGAGGTTTAGAGTCGGGGACACGGAGGAGAAGTTCACCTTTGTGAACAGAAACCTCCCACATAACTTGAAGGAACCTCTAATGGAAATGATAAGGGCCAACGGCGACCTATTTGCATGGACGCCAACCGACATGCCGGGGATAGACCCCCAACTCATGTCACATCACTTGGCCGTGATGGCAGAAGCCAGACCGGTAGCTCAGAGGAGAAGGAAAATGTCGCAAGAGCGAGCAGAGGAGGTGGCCAAGCAGACGGCTAGCCTCCTCGAAGCAGGATTTATTTAAGAACTCGACTACTCGACGTGGCTGTCGAATGTAGTTCTAGTGAAAAAGCACAATGGGAAATGGAGGATATGTGTGGATTACTCTGATCTCAACAAAGCATGCCCCAAGGACTGCTACCCCCTGCCCAACATTGATGCGCTCGTCGACGCAGCGGCGGCATATCGGTACCTGAGCTTTATGGACACTTATTCTGGTTATAATCAGATACCGATGCACCGGCCTGACGAAGAGAAAACAACATTCATAACACCAGGAGGGATATATTGTTACAAGGTAATGCCGTTCGGCCTGAAGAACGCTGGGGCAACGTACCAAAGGCTAATGAACAAGATATTTAGTGACCTCATAGGCAAAATGGTGGAGGTGTATGTAGATGATATCCTCGCAAAGACCACCCGGCCTGAGGACCTCATAAGCGACCTGGAAAATGTGTTTGCCTCCCTCCGACGACACGGCATGAGGCTCAACCCACTCAAATGTGCCTTTGCCATCGAAGCATGAAAGTTCCTAGGGTTCATGATAACCTAAAGAGGGGTCGAAGCCAACCCGAAAAAGTGCCAAGCGATACTCCAAATGAAGAGTCCGGACTGCGTCAAGGATGTTCAAAGGCTGTCGGGCAAACTCATCGCCTTATCCCATTTCCTTGGAGCATCGGCTGCTAGGGCGCTGCCATTTTTCAATCTTATGAAAAAAGGGATAGCGTTCGAATGGACCCCGGCGTGTGAGGAAGCATTTAAACATTTCAAAGAGATCCTCGCCACACCACCCGTGCTCGGGAAGCCCAAAGTCGGAGAACTGCTCTACCTGTACCTGGCCGTAACGGATGAAGCGCTGGCGGCAGTTTTGGTACGGGAAGAAGGGAAGGTTCAACAACCAATTTACTTCGTGAGTAGAGCACTGCAAGGAGCAGAACTGAGATACAGTAAATTAGAGAAGCTGGCTCTAGCACTGCTAACCTCTTCCCGAAGACTACGGCAATACTTCCAGGGTCACCAAGTGGTCGTGAGAACGGACCAGGGAATCCGCCAAGTGCTCCAAAAACCTGACTTAGCGGGAAGAATGATGACTTGGGCCATCGAGCTATCTCAGTATGATTTGCGATACGAGCCCCAACATGCGATCAAGGCACAAGCAATGGCAGACTTCTTGGTAGAAGTAGCGGGGGACTCGACCGAGGAAGCGGGCATACGGTGGAGGCTCCATGTGGACGGGGCCTCCAACCAAACGTTCGGAGGTGCCGGGATCATCTTGGTAAGTCCTGCCGGGGTCATATACGAACATTCAATCAAGTTCGAGTTTCCCGTATCGAACAACCAAGCGGAATACGAGGCCCTTCTAGGCGGCTTGATCTTAGCTCGGGAAGTCGGGGCTACGAGGCTGGAAGTATGCAGCGACTCACAGGTCGTCACCTCGCAAGTAAATGGAAGCTACCAAGCCAGAGACTCGCTGTTGCAAAAGTACTTGGAGAAGGTCAAAGAGCTGAGCAAATAGTTTGAGGAGGTCGCGGTCCAACACGTTCCAAGGGAAAGGAACACACGGGTAGACCTCCTATCCAAGCTAGTGAGCACGAAACCGGGAGCCGGCAACCGATCCCTCATTCAAGGCATGATAAAAGAACCAGCAGTTGCCCTCCACCTGACGAAGATAAGCCCCTCCTGGATGGACCCCATCACTGATTTCCTAGAAAACGGCAAACTCCCTGAAGATGAGAAGGAAGCTAAAGTGTTGAGAAGGGAAGCAGCCAAATATGCGATCATACAAGGCCAACTGTTTAAAAAGGGACTTAGCCAGCCCTTGCTGAAGTGCCTGCATCCCGACTAGACGGACTACGTGCTAAGAGAAATCCACGAGGGGTGCTGTGGCCACTACATCGGGGGCAAAGCCCTAGCAAGAAAGCTCATCCGAGCTGGATATTACTGGCCATCGATGATGACGGACTCCAAAGAGTTCGTAAGGAAATGCGTTAAGTGTCAAGAGAATGCCAACTTCCACAAAGCACTGGCAACCGAACTAAGCTTATTGACGTCCTGTCGACCTTTCGCACAGTGGGGAGTCGACCTACTCGGACTTTTCCCGGTCGGTCCGGGGCAAGTCAAATACCTCATAGTCACTATCACTACTACACCAAATGGATAGAGGCTGAACCACTGGCCAGTATATCCTCATCCAATTGTCGAAAGTTCATGTGGAGGCAAGTAATAACTCGATTTGACATCCCAGAAGTCGTTGTCTCTGATAACGGGACACAGTTCACCGACAAGAAGTTCGTGGAATTCCTCACTGGTCTAGGCATAAAGCAGAAATTCTCCTCTATAGAGCATCTCCAGACGAACGGTCAAGTTGAGGCCGCAAACAAGGTCGTCTTGCTAGGCCTCAAGAAGCGGCTGGATAACAAAAAAGGTGTATGGGCCAACGAACTCGCCTCGGTCCTCTGGTCTTACCGAACAACCGAGCAATCGTCCACAAGGGAAACCCCTTTCTGCCTGACGTACGGGGTGGACGCAATGATACCCGTAGAGATCGGCGAGCCGAGCCCACGATTATTTCTGAAGGGAGTAGAGGAGGCGGTGGAAAAGGACCTAGCAGATGAGGCTAGGGAGATAGCCCATTTGTCAGAAATAGCACTAAAGCAAAGAATGGCCATGCGCTACAACACCAAAGTGCTCAAGAGGGAATTTCAGCAAAACGACCTCGTCCTACGGCGCAACGATATCGAACTACCGACTCAGGGAGAAGGTAAACTGGCGGCAAACTGGGAAGGCCCCTACAGAGTCAAAGAGGTGATTGGCAAGGGCGCCTACAAATTGGAGAAGCTCGATGGTAAAGAGGTCCCGAGAACTTGGAATGCAGGTAACTTGAGAAGATTCTATTCCTAGCTCAAACACGTCGATCAGGCGATCTGACGAGCTCAGTGATTTACTTTTGTTAAGTACTTATTATGACAACAGACTTGTTTAATTATCGATTAATGTTTTACTTGTTGAAATTACCCTCTCATTTACTTTTGGCCATTTACGCATCCCACGACAACAAGTTCCTTATAATACATGTTAAACGGGACCACAATACGGTGCCCCGGAACTGATCGCCCCGGGAGCCAACTAAGCTAAAGCCATAACAAACGGCTACAGCAATAGTAAAGCCATGACTTGGCTTCGTCGAAATACCAACACAACGGTAAACGAACGCCACGACAAGCCAACACCAACAAAACGGTAACAAAACAGGACAAGTACGTTCTACCAATAAGCAGTTAAATGATGATAATCACAAGTCGACCAAGAGATCACATCCTTGGGCATGTCCACAATCTTGCCATCCTTGATTGTTTTAAAAACCCCAATTGCCGACGTGTCGAAATCAGGAGCCACGATCTTCACCTGGGCTTTGAGAGCCTCTTCAGTCATGAAAATCGCGCTCTTTCCCTGTTTCACGGTCTCCTTATGCTTCTTCTTAAGCTCTTCAACCTCAGCTTGAGCAGCCTTAGCCGACGAGATGGCCACATCACGTTCCTTCTCCAAAGCGACCACCCGACCTTGCGCGGCATTGAGTTGGCTCTACAAAGTCATCTCCCGCTCGGTTAGACGGGACATGGTGGCATCAGAGGTCTTTAGTTTTTCCTCGGCAGACGCGGCCTTCTCCTCGGCAGCTTTAAGCTTCTCCCCCGTTTTGGACAGTTACTCCCGAAGCGTTTCAACTTGAGTCTTGAATTCATTATTGGCCTTGGCAACAGATTCGAGCTTCCTATGTAGCGACTGCATCCCCGACAACTCGAACTCGGCCTTCCGAGTTATCGCAGTACCGCGGAGAAGGGTACGGTACATCCACCTCGCCTGCCCCGCAAGCTCGGTGCCAAAGAAGTGATCCTCTGTGCTGGGAAGCAACTGTGAGTCTATAAAGGTCCCAGCGTCGAAGTTCCGCTCTATCACGGTGAGAGCTCCTTCAGGGCTGGAGGATGTCCGCTGCCTTTTGGGGGTAGGGACAATCTCCAAGTCATCATCCTCTTGTTGAGTGGAGGACGAATGCCCGATGCCGGCCGTCTCCTCGCGAACAGGAGAAATGCGCGTCCCGTCAGAATTTTTGTTCGACATCTCGGTGTCACGAGGTGAAGGCACCGCCTGATCCTTCTTGTCCTCAGGAGGGTTCTCCGGCTTCTCGTCAGCCTTCTTGTCAGCCTTCTCCTCATCGCTGTCTGCCAAGAAAGTCTTGTACAAACCCTCAAGCCCCGTCACTGAAGCAGACATCTCCACTGCAACAAATAAGTAAACAAGTTAGTCGTGAAATCGACATAACCAATCGAAGCAACAATAATGCCAGAAACACAAGTCAAAACTACTCACAAATATAATTTCTGGTGACCTTCCGGTCACCCATTAGGAGGTGGGGATTCACATGATTCCTCCTAAAAATGGCCAACAACACGTTGGCAATCTTTCTGTCCACAGCGGACATCCCTTTATAAGTCACCTTGATAAAAGTGTTGGACCCCGCCCCGAAACTCCAATACGTCGGGATGAGGCGTTCCCCTTCTAACGACAACCAGAAGGGGTGGCGACCTTTGACTGGGCGCACCTTAAAATACTTGTCCTTAAACCCATGATAAGAGTCCTCGAACAAGCCAAAAATCCTCCAACCCTGGGCAGATCGGAAGGACATGAACCCTTTCCTCGCTTTCCCCTCCTTGGAAGGATTCGTGAGGTTGAAGAAAAAAGGAAAACGTCGACGAACACCGGAAACTCTAAATATTCACACACCATCTCGAAACAGCGGATGGAAGCCCAACTGTTCGGATGCAGCTGCGATGGCGCCACGGAGATCCGGTTAAGGAGCGCCATTTGGAAAGCAAAAAATGGAATACGAACCCCCACTTGGGTAAACATGGACTTGTAGAACCAAATCCAATCGGCAACCCGGGGGGAATGGAAGTTGAGCTCATATAGACGTTCGCTGGGGGTAGGAACAAAGACCACGTAGTTGGCCTCCTCGTCAGTCCTGCCGCACAGGTACTTGGCTTGGCAGAACTCGGTTAGCTCCTCCTCGCACATCTGGTTCGGGGAGTCCTTCATGTCGGAAGTCACCCAAGCGTAGGGGTCGTAACCCGCGGCGGAGGTGGAAGCTCGAGAGACGACGCGAGGCATACCTACAGTGGGGTACCACTCGGTTAGTCTATGAGGTCGGAAGTCCGGAAAAAGCCCAGAAACTACATTTACCCTATTCAATAACTAAGATCAAGCATGGCTAAAGCAGAATCCAAGTAAAAGCCTAAAAAGCTAACACCATGGAATGGTAACCCCCTAACGCACCTACTTGACACTATGATTATCTAGCATGCAAATCAAACAAGCAACATGCATATAGAAGAACTGATAACGAAGATAAAATGAACATAAGCAGAGGAAGAGGAGAAGAGTGCTTACCTGATTGACTGTGATAGCTGAGAGGAAAGCAGGAAGGGATGGATGCTCAAAAACGTGAAGATCACAGTAGGGAATTCAGGAAGGAAGAAGGAAAATGCAAAGAAAATGGAATGAAGATGAACAAGGAAATGAAATGAAAATAGAGCGTGAAACTGGCTAGGGGATTAAAAAACTGACATGAAGCGCGAAAGGCAGGGGTAAAAGAGTCTTTACTCACAGGGTTTAAAACAACCCATTATGAGCATTAAATGTCCGGCGCAAAGAACGAAGCGACGAACGGTTATCCCCATTAACGAAGAGACACGCGCGCAAGAGGCACGTCCTCTCCACGAGCGGCCGACCTGGTGACGACATAAGGGAGAAAATATAATGCGCCACCAACAGCGTTCACGTCCATTGCCGGCGTGTTGGGTGCATTGTTATGGCCTGGCCCAAACAGCATACGGGCCGACCTGACCCGTGGACCACCCGACCCGAACTGTCGGGCTTGAGCTGCTCAACCTCCTACCCGGACACGTGTCCCTGACAGCTCCGCTACAGCTGTGTGAAGGAAGCTTCGAATAAGGTGTGTCTGCCCTTGTGGGACCCACCTCTAACATGGTATAAATAGGGAGGGTCCTACCCCTCCCCCAAGGTACGTCACATACCACTTTATACCTTTTTTGCCTGCACACTCAAACTGACTAGAGCGTCGGAGTGTCTTTGCAGGTAACACCCCCACCATACGAAGAGCTCGGGACGTCGGCTACTCCAGTTTCACCCCTCGTGGCTCGAATCCAGGCCATACCCCACCAACCGACCCGAAGATCCTTCCGAACCGTCCGGTAACCGACCTACCGAACAATAATTTATGTTGATTTTATTTAAGAGTGAATTATATGTACTCCTATAGTAAAAAAATAGACTTAACATTTTTTATAATAAGTAGTTTTTCAAACATTTAATTTATAAAAAAGTCCCATCTTTTTATTTATCCTAAAAATTAAAATTTAAAACTAATATTAATACTTTTTGATTAATAAAACTAAAATAAAATATAAAAATAAACCTTGAATAAAAATAAAAATACAAAATTTTGAATTCCAAAATATAAAATAGTTATAAGATAAAAAAATTATTGAAATATAATTTTTATAAGGTACTCTATGACTTAACTTAGATGGATGAATATTATATGTAAAATAAATTATGATATATATTGGTACAAAATTACTATGTAATTTAAAAAAAATATTGCCCTGTTAAGCTATTTTACTTTTATTCTTTTAAAAGCATATCATAGAAATTTCTTTATTCAACATAACTGACGAATGTACGAATTTTTTTTTTAATAATAAACATATTTAAATTATTTTACTTTTATTCTTTAAAAATCCGCAACAATGATTTACATCCAATAAAAAACTTTTAATGAAGTTGCTGTTTGAAATGGGTGGAAGTTATTTTTATATTAACTGACGATGTACAGGAGAATTTCTTTCAATAATAAACCTCTCTCATCAAGAGCAATATTAAAACTTATCATTATACATGTCATATTATATGTTACCTGTAACAAATTGAGGATGGTTAGTGGCTCTGGTCATTTGTTTAATTGTAGTTGTTCCTGTGTGAAAGTAGACTCCGAGGTATAGCCCGCTCAGCTAACGCTTGAACTGACTTTTCTTGGAGTAAAGAGTGTGGAACATCGTCTTCTTGTGGGGAGGCGGTGTTGGATACCTGCAAAGGGACTCCAACGCTCAAGTAAGTATAAGTGTGAGAGAGTTTAAAGTAGAAATTAGAATGAATTGCGTACATCTAGATCAGTAGTTCATTAGTCTTTTATATTGAGTTTGTTTAAGTGATTTGTTATACAAATCAGTTATTCGTATCTTTGTTGCAAGTTTGACGGGATCTGAGGTTTGTTGTCATCCGGATTTGTTGGGATGATACTGGCGTCGGATGAGGTAGTTATCTTATCTCTGCCAGCTATACTTAGTTCCGAGATTATTGTTGTTGTGGGCCAGGGTTTTAGTAACGGATCATAGCCCCCAACCTTGACCTGTTTTTCAAGGCCGAGTTATAACAGGTCGAGCTTCATGTATAACTCGGAACCGAGTATAGTGGCAGCCCCCAAGATCGATTTGTTTGCTCTCGGAGGTTTGTTTTGAAAAACTTGGCAAGGTTGAATTTTTAGGCGGTAAAGTAATTGCTCCAAGAGAGAGATTATCGGGAGACGTGCGCTATAATTGTGTGTTGGGAAGGGGGAGGGTTTGTGATCAGGACCGTTGATGATGGGGTTGGTAATCATTATCGATGGTTTTAGTTTTGATTGTGGGTTTGGGTTTAGTGGGTTGGTGAAATCTTCTGGATTCGTGGCTTATCATTTTTCATCTTCTTCATCCTTGCGTCTTTTCCGAAATGAGTAAGAAAGGTTAGTAACTGGTGTGATTTTGTTTCTTTCCTTCTTCTGCTTCTAATTTCTAATGGATAAGGGAAAGAGTGTGATGACTGATAAAAAGGGTTAAGGGTAAGAGGAAGAGGGAGGTGAGTGGGAGTACTGATAAGATTGTAGAAGAAGTTTTTGTGTGGGATCCTGTTAATCCGTATGGGTGGGTTGCTGATTCGGTGAAGGGTTGGGTTTCTAGTTTTGTGATGAGCATAGCGTGTCCCAATTAGGGTCGCCGTCGTCCTGGGTAAGGAAGGGTAGTGAGATAGGTCTGAGGTTTGTGCCATGCAATGCTGACGATCGGGTTTGTTTTTAGGGTGAGGGTTTTGAATACTTTTATATGTACAGTGCTGTGTTTGTTGAATTGGGGGTTAGGTTTCCTTTTTCTGAATTTGAATGTGGGGTTTTGATGCAATTGAAGTGTGCTTCTTCGCAATTACATCCGAATTCCTGGGCATTCGTTAGAGCGTTTGAGATTTTGATGAGCGTATTGGAGATGGAACCGTCCTTAGAGGTATTCTTTGCATTGTTTGAATGTAAGGGTGTGAAGAGGGGTTGTTGGCTAAACCTTGCTAGTGCTCCTGGGCGGGCTATATTTAGTCTCTATCGTTCTTCTTTTAAAGGATTTAAATCTATGTTTTTGAAAATTGGCGTGGTTGAGGGCGATTTTCCTTGGTACATTGATCACTGTTTGTTAGAGAAATTCCCTTTGTTCTGGGTTCCACGTCCTAGGCAGATTCTGGGTATGGATGTGATGGAGTATGAGAACGAGATGCTTGTGGAATTTTTAGTGAATAATGTGTCGTCCTCTTCTCTGTTTTCTGTTGTGGATATGCTTGATCTTGAGTCTGATAGAGACGCGTTATCTGAGTATATAGGTAAATGATTTGTTTTATTAGTTTGCCTGTTTTAGTACTTTGTGTTTGTTTTATCTTTTGACTATCTTGTACTTTTGTAGTTGAAAAGGCGCCTAAAGTGACTTCAACGAGTTTGCGTGCGTTTTTCCGCTCGAAAAATGTTGAAAGGCAGAGTTCTAGTAGTCAAGCTGCTGCTGAGGTTGGTGCCGAGGTTAACCAGGGATCTCCCGTAAGAAAGGTGAACTACAAAAGGAAGAAAGTAGAGAAGAAGGAGAGGGAGACTGGTGGGGCCGAGGATATTCTCGGGCCAAAGGTTGTTGATTTGGAAAAGGTAAAACGTTTTGCTGATAGTTAGAGGGTTCTGCATGGCTTCACGGAGAGTGAAGACTTATCTTCTGTGTGGGGGGAGCAGTTTGATTATTCTGCTTTTGCTGATGAACGTGCCCAGAACCCTTCTGATGTGAAAGTTGTTCATGATGTTGGTGATGTCGGGGTGGCCCAATATCTGCAGGTATTTGTGTGTTATGTAGTATTTTGGTCTGTTTCTATACTGTTTATCTGATTGGGATTGTGTCTTCGTTGGTCAGGTTATTGGAGTTCGTTTGATGTGTATAGGTCGGACGCAGGAGCTGAAACATGCGCGGGATGCCTTTGATAGGGCTTCTCTGGCTCAGCTTATGCAGGAGAACGTTGAGAAGTCTGGTAGGCTTCATGATGCTCTTGATTTGGTGAATGTTCTCCAAGAGAAGTTGACCACATGTGAGAGAGCTGAGAAGGAACTGAAAGAGAAGACTGTGGCTCTGGAGGCGAGGTTGATAGTTCTCGGAGCCGAGAAAAAACAGGCTGAGGCGGAGAAGGAAGATCATGGTTTGGAAATGTTTTCGGCCGGATTCGAGAGGGCTGTTGAGCAGGCCAAATTCCTTGCTCCTGCTGCTGATCTTTTGGGAATGGATCCTTGCAAAGTCGTGGTGGGGAATGAGCTGGTTGAAGATGAAGATGGTGTTGAGGGTGAGGGGGAAAACCCTGATGTTTGACTGTTGTAATAGGTAGTAATGTGTATTTGTCTGACTTATAATCGCTTTTTGTTATGAACTGCTAGTCTTGTTTGTGAAAATGAAGTAGTACTTTGATGTTTGCTTTTGAGAATCGGTTAATTTTGGGTAGAGTACGAGAATTTGTACATATAGCGTTTTGTCTAATCGACTGGTTTGTGTATGTTTGGTATTCCATACTTTTGGTATAGTTTGACTTTGGTTTTTGGTTAGCTTATTTGATGTTTGGGTTTGTTTTGCGACAGTCTGAGTGTATCAGAGCAATGTGAATAGTATCTAAATAGTTGTTTATTTTAGTTTGTGCTGTGGGTGATTTGAAAAGAATGCGGGGTGGTGTGCCTCATTAAAACCTCTCCAGCAAAAACCCTCCTTAGGGATAAAATCTGGTAGTAGGAAAAAGAGTGCATCACCGTGCCCGACTTATAGACTAGCTGAAGTACATTTTGAGGGAGGCTATATTCCAGGTGTTTGGTAGTATAGCTCCGTCGAGTCTTTGTAATTTGTATACGCCTTTACCGACGACTTTCTGTACTCTGAATGGTCCTTCCCAGTTTGCGCCTACTTTGCCATGTCCTTGTGGTTTTCGTATGTCTTCGACTTTTCTGAGTACGAGGTCTCCTTCCGAGAATGTTCTTTGTTTGAGTCTCTTGTTATATTTCCGAGCTATAGCTCGTCTTGCCGCTACTTGTTGTAATGCGGATATGTCCCGAGTTTCTTCTAATAGGTCTAGTTCGGTTCTTCTACTTTGGGTGTTGTCGCTTTCATCTGCGTTTGTAGTTCTGGTGTTTTGGAGGGATACTTCAATTGGTATCATTGCATCACTTCCGTAGACGAGCCTGAATGGTGTTTCCTTTGTTGTTGATTGTTCGGTTGTGTTATAGCTCCATAGTACCTCTAGGATGAGTTCGGCCCATTCTCCTTTTGAGTCGTCGAGCTTCTTTTTGAGACCCTACAAGATAATCTTATTGGCAGCTTCGGCTAGGCCGTTAGTTTGTGGATATTCGACAGAGGAGAACTGTTGAAATATTTTGAAATTTTGTAAAAAATTTGTAAATTTCTTATCTATAAATTGTTTACCATTGTCGGTGATGATAGATTGAGGTATACCAAAACGACATATTATATTTTTCCATACAAAAGAAATCATTTTTTCAGAAGTGATTTTTGCCAATGGTGCGGCCTCTATCCATTTTGTGAAGTAATCTATGGCGACAATTAAAAATTTAACCTGGCCTGGAGCGGGTGGGAATGGTCCGAGGATATCCAGCCCCCATTTGTTGAATGGCCAGCATATCTCGGACGTGTGTAACTGCTCGGCTGGGCTGTGGATGATAGGTACGTGGCGTTGGCAGTGGTCGCAATATTTGACTTTATTCGTGCAGTCTTGTTGTAACGTCGGCCAATAGTAGCCGGCTCGGAGGATTTTGGCGGCGAAGCTTCGGCCGCCGATGTGTGTGCCACAGACTCCTTCATGGACTTCATCTATTGCCAGTTTGGCGTCTGCTGTATTTAGGCATCGTAGCAAGGGTCTTGTGAAGCCTCTTTTGTATAGGTCGGTTCCGAGCATGGTGTAGAAACTCGCTCTTCGTTTGAATCTTCGTTGGTCGTGGACATTGTTGGGGATATTCCCTGTTTGCAAGTAAGTGATGAAGGGTGATCTCCAGTCATCTTCCTGTGAAATGTTCAATATAACACTAGGTTCTTCGAGTGTTAGTTGGGATAAAATAGGTGGCGTGGTTTGACTTCTTGTTGTGGCTAATTTTGAGAGGATATCTGCTCTGTCGTTCTGTTCCCAGGGTATATGAAATATGTTGAATTTTTGGAAATATTTGACAAGGTGGTTGGTAATGATGTTGTATTTTTCTAGTAATGGGTCTTTTACCTGAAAAATACCTGTTACCTGTTGTACTACCAGCAGAGAGTCACATTTGACATCTAAATGTGTTATTCCCATTGTTTGGGCTAATCGAAGTCCTGCAATTAGAGCTTCATACTCTGCTTGGTTGTTGCTTGCGTGAAATGTGAATTGCAAGGATTGCTCGAACTGTGTTCCATGTTCGTCTTCGAGGAGTATTCCTGCTCCGGAGCCTTTGCTGTTTGAAGCTCCATCGACGTATAGTGTCCATGTGTTGCTTTTGGGGTCTTGTTCTTCTGTAGTGAGCTCTGCAATGAAGTCGGCTAGTGCTTGGGATTTGATGGCTCCTCTGGATTCGTATTGTATATCGTGTTTTGACAGCTCAATCGACCATTTGATCAGCCTTCCTGCTAGCTCGGGTTTTGCCAGTATTTGTCTTAAGGGTTGTTCGGTTCAGACCACGATGGTGTGACTTTGGAAGTAGTGTCGTAGGCTTCTAGCTGTCGTGATCAGGGCTAGAGCTAGTTTCTCTATTTTCGAGTAACGGACCTCGGCATTCTGTAATGACTTACTGACGAAGTATACCGGATTTTGTTGTCTTGCTGCTTCTGTTACTAAGACAGAGCTTATAGCATGGTTAGTAATGGATAAATCTATACCAATATATAAAGGCAATACCAGAGTTTTGTGTCCAATTTTGGTAGACATTATTTGTCCTCAAATAATTTATTTTACAAACTAAAATTATGGACAAAATAGTAAAAATATATTTTTGTTTTTAATTAAAAATCATTAACCCACAAAAAAAGTCAAATAACTACCTACTAAAATGAAAACAGTTTTGTTACTTCTATTAACTTCCCACTAAAATGAAAACAGTTCTGTTACTTCTATAAATATAACAACACATCTTCCATTGCCTCCATCCACTGCAGTTTAGATTTTACTTTTCTATATTTTTCTTGCTGTTTGGTTCTTCTCCTTCCTTCAACACTCTCGCCTCCATCCTCTTCCATTGCATTCATCCACTGCAGTTACAAATTTTATTCAGTTACTACTTTTACGCATAACATTCACTTATATCTCTTCTTCTCTTTAGTTTACTTATTTAATCTATATTTTCAGTCATTTCTCTGCTTTTTTAATTTATTCCCAACTTTTGACGTATGAAAATATTACTGTATCTCCTTTTGTTTTTATCAATTTATTAGATTGATATATAACATTTAAATGTGACAAGATAAGAACTATGTTATACATTTTTTATTGTTTTAATCTTTATGATTATTTTCTTCTCTTTATTTTTCTATCTCATGAGTCATGTAAGTTTTAATTTATTATTTTTCATATATATTATACGTCTAACAACAATATATAGAGTCAATACAGAGAATTGACTGACTTTGGTGTCTAATTTTTTGGACTATATTAATCCTACAATAAACTATTTTGGAAACTAAATTATAAGGACAAAATAGACATAAAATTTGTTTTGAAAAATCCAATAACTTCCTACTAAAATGACAGTTTTAAAAATGTAAGACAGTCTGTAAATTGCTAATAAATAAAAAGAAAATGAACTGGTATGAATATCAATATCTTCACATTCTTCATCATCTTCATGCTTTGTTTAATTCTATGTTAGTTTTAGTTTATATCGTTTGTTCTATCAATATCTTCATGCTTTGTTTAATTCTATGTTAGTTTTAGTTTATATAGTTTATTCTGTCAATGTCTTCGCATTCTTTATCATGTTCATATTTTGTTTAATTTTATATTAATTTTAATTTATATCCTTTTGTTTTGAGTACGTTATCCTTTTAGTAGTTTATTTTTTATTTTTTTGTATTTTTCTTGCTGTTCTGTTATTCTCCTTTCTTCAACACTCTCGCTTTCGTCTTCTTCCATTGCCTTCATCAAAGTTGTTAATTTCATTCAGTTTTACAGCGGTTACTATTTTCACATATAACATCCACTTATATCTTTTCTTCTCTTTAGTTTACTTATCTAATCTATATTTTCAATCATTCCTCTGTCTTTTTAATTTATTCTCAACTTTTGACATATGAAAATACTACTATGTCTTTTTTTTTATCAATTTAATGTAGAAAGAAATATTTTTTTGTCTTATCAATTTGATGCAGAAAGAACACAGTTTCTTTTTATTTGATATGTGTTTTATGTTTTTTATATGTCCTTACCTATCACTAATTGAATGAAAGAGTTCCATAAATATTTTGTTAACTTATTTTTTTTAAATTACTTTGTAATAATATTTTCTAAATTTTTTAAAATATTAATTATGTAGAGTATTATGTTCAAAATTTGAATACATAAATATTTACTTTGAAAATAAATTAAGTTATTAATTTTGTCTACCACAATATTATTTATTTTGCACATTGACTAAGTTATATGATTGGCATATATATATATATATATAGGACGCAAGAAAATTCGCACCCATCAAAGATTCGTTAAAACATTAATATGTTAATTTCCTAAACTATCTAAGCTATTAATTATGTAGAGTACTGAATTTGATATTTAATTATATAGAGTACTATGGTTGACATTTATTAATTTTCTAAATTGTATTGTAAAAAAATTAATTAATTTTATATTATTTGTTTGTCACATAATTAACATATAACTGATACAAAAAAAGCCTACACCTATCAGTAGAATGAAAAATTCTCACACATATTTTGTTTACTTCTTTTTTTTTTATTTGTAATCTATTTTACATTGGATAATATTATTTTTATTAATTATTAGTTCGACATATAACACAACAAATGTAGCAATATAAAAACTTTGTTAATTGATTTTTTAAATGATCTGATGACCTAAGATAAGAATTTTGTTAATTGATTTTGTTAATCTCTTTTTTATTTTTAATCTATTTTATATTAGATAATATTATTTTTTATTAATTATTAAATTTATATATAACATTTAAATGTGGCAAAATAAAAACTATGTTATACATTTTTTATTGTTTCAACCTTTATAATTATTTTCTTCTCTTTATGTTTCTAACTCATGAGCCATGTAAGTTTTAATTTATTATATATATATATATATATATATATATATATATTTTTTAATAGATTTTTTAATAGATTTTTTAATAGATTTATATACATTTATGTTTCTAACTCATGAACCATTTTATTTTAATAGATTTTTTAATTAATTAATTTTATTGTATTTTTCTTTTACTTTAAAAACTTTAGGGGTCTAATGATCTTTCGTTTAAACAATTCCAATTATACAATCAAAAAGTAGTTCAAGAGAATAGGTTTGAATTTTGGTAATTTATTAAGTCTAATTTTTATACAAAAGGTTAAAAATATTCTGAATTTAAAAAACTATTTAATAATAAAATTGAGTTTGTTCAAAATCGTAGAGAGAGAAAAAAAAGTTAAAATTTTTTAACTAATTACAAAAATTCACCACCATCAAAGCCATTAAATTTGAGTATATTAAGTGAGGATTAATAAGAAGCAAACCAGAACGATAAATCTAAAAGTTTTCAAAACTATTTTATGAACAAACAAAATAACAAACAAAATAATAAAAAGATTCGCATTAGATTATGAAAGTTAATCTCATCCTTATAATACAATGGCATTATTTCAAAATATGTAAAATAAAATAATAAAGTGCACTTAAATTAATGTGCACAATAAAATAAATGTAAAACTTAGATAGTAGCAGTCAAATATGAATAGCAATGGTTTCCTTTTGTCCCAATGTACTATATTAAATTGCGACTTAAATTTATAATTATTAGTTTAAAAACTTACAATTATGTATTTTTTTTATTATTTTAGTTAAAAGTAATATATGTTGATATTATTTTTTAGGATTATTGACATCAAATTTTGATAATTTGAAAAAAAAATTAAATACTTTATATCTTACTTCTTTTAACAAAACTTCAACAACTCATAAAAGTTAACAGAACAGATAGTTATAAATCAAAGTGATAGACAAGATTGAAAGTTGCGATAATAATACTTGGTGATAATTAATTACGGTCGGGTGAAGAGAAGGTGGAAGGAGAAGAAAAAAATGAGAAAGGAGAACAAGGTAATATAATAATGGCGATGAGACCATGACAAGTATGTGTATAAAGAATAATAATAAGAAAAAAAGTGTTTGATATAATAAAGGGATATAATAAAATATAAATTAATAATTTTAAAAAAATAACAAAATTAAAGATAATTTAAAAAAATTAAATATAAAATTAAAAATAAAATTAAAATATTTTTTATCAATTAGAATTATGCATGAAGATAAATAATAGTGTTTTAAATACAAATTTTTATCTCAACTTCAAATTAAATACTATTAAAAATAAATAACTAAACTTAATAACGTTTATAAATAGTTAATTTGTAAATAATGTTTTTAAATTTTTATTTTGATTTTGTTACCTATAATAACAACATACTAAATTTGTTTAATATCTTATTTAATTTAAATTTATAAATTTTATACGTTCTAAAAGTTAATTTGATAATTTGGATAAAAATTTTAAATGCTTTATGTCTTACTTCTTTTAGCGAAACTTCAACAACTCATAAAAGTTAATATAATAGATGGTTATAAATCAAAGTGATAGACAAGATTAAAAATTGCGATAATAATACTTGGTAATAATTAATTACGGTCGGGTGAAGAAAAGGTGGAAGAAGAAGGAAAAAATGAGAAAGAAAAATAAGGAAATATAATAATGGCGATCAGATAATGATAAGTATGTGTTTAGAGAAAGATAGTAAGAGAAAGAATAATGTTTAATATAGTAAGGGGATATAATAAAAATATAAATTAAAATTTTTAAAAATAATGAGATTAAAAAAATTTAAAAATTAAATATAAAATTTAAAAAAATAAAATATTTTTTAACAATTGGAATTATGCACGAAGATAAAGAGTCTTTTGAATATAAATTTTTATGTCGGTCTCAAATTAAATACTATTAAAAATAAATAATTAAACTACTTAATAAAGTTTATAAATATTAAATTTGTAAATAATATTTTTAAATTTATATTTTGATTTTGTTACACATAATTTTTAATTGAATAATATTGAAGTGTTTAAATAATTATTTTTATGGTCAACAAATTGACAGTTTTTCAAAACTCGAAAAGTTATTGATAAGGAGATGTATGATGAATTATGAATGATTTTTTCTAAATACATAATTTTTATACTCTCCTATTTTTTTATTAATTATTCTTACAGTTTAATATTTAAAACAAAAAAAAATAAGCACTCACATTTCTTCTATCTTTCACTATTTATAAAAAAATGAAGGCCTCTTTATATTCAGATTCATATTTTGACCTACCACTTAAAATATATGAAGACAAATATGAATATTCATGACATTTAAGTAAACATTATTTTTTGTAAATAACTAACATATATTTTGGTTTATGTATACTCTTTTTGAATTAGGATAATGTTATTATCATTTTTTAAACTATATTTTTTTTGATAATATATATACCTCTGATCCCTATTGCGAGCTTTTATAATTTAATATTTTAAAAAAAAATTATAGTAATTTTAATTTTAATAAAATATGATATAAATAAGGTCACGTCAATATTAAAATAAAAAATACTTATCTAATAAATTTAAAGAGGGAATAATATATTAACAAAAAAATAAAATTAATTTTTTAAAAATAATAGAAAAGCAGCTGAACAGGCACGATAGTGCCTGTTGAGCCGCTAGTATAGATAGAGTGGTTTACCTGTTTCTGGAGTTTGTAGGATTGGGGGAGCTGAGAGTATATCTTTGAGCTCAGTGAAGGCCTTTTCACAATCCTCGGTCCATTTGAACTCCTGTCGTTTCCTTAGATTTTTGAAAAAATGGTGGGATCTGTGAGCTATCCGAGGTAGGAATCTGGCTAGTGCTGCGAGCCGGCCAGTTAATTGCTGGACCTCCTTCACTGTCTTTGGGCTTCGCATATTCAGGATTGCTTAGCATTTTTCTAGGTTTGCCTCTATACCTCGGCAGGTGAGCATGAAGCCGAGGAACTTACCACTTTGTACTCCGAATGCGCATTTATCTGGGTTGAGCTTCATGTTGTATTTTCGGAGTTGTTGGAATATCTCTGTTAGATCTTCAATGTGTTTTGACGTGTCCTTTGATTTGGCCACCATATCGTCAACAAAGACTTCTATGTTTCGTCCGATTTGATTTGTGAAAATTTTGTCCATTAGTCGTTGGTAAGTAGCACCTGCATTCTTCAGCCCAAATGGCATGACCTTATAGCAAAAATTTCCGTTATCAGTAATGAAAGCAGTTTTATCTTGGTCGGTTTTATGCATGAGGATTTGGTTATAGCATTGAAAACCAGAGGAATTGTCGACAAGCTTGTCAATGCATGGGAGGGGGTATGCGTCCTTTGGACAGGCCTTGTTGAGGTCTGTATAGTCCACACACATCCTCCACTTACCGTTGTTCTTTCTTACCATTACCACGTTGGCTAACCAGGTGGAGTATCTGAGTTCTTTGATGAAGCCAGCGTTGAGTAGCTTCTGAGTCTCTTCCAAGGAGGCTGCTCTCTTATCAGTGCCGAGGTGTCGTTTCTTTTGTGCTATGGGTTTGACCGCTGGATTGATGGTCAGCCTATGGCAGATGACGTTAGGGTCTATTCCTGGCATGTCTGTTGGGGTCTATGCGAATAGGTCGGCATTTTTTATTAATAGTTCGGTCAGTTGGTTCCGCTCTTGTTCCTTAAGCGCGCTGCCGAGGTATGTGTATTTGGATTTGTCTTCCTTGTGTAGTTGTACCTTTGTGAGATCGTCTGTTGGCATTGGTCGCTCGCTATGGTTGGATCTGGGGTCTAGGTCAGCCAGGGCAGGCAGCTGATCCGAGTTATATACTGCCTGGATGTATTGCTGCTCCGTTTGTTTTGGCTGTTCATTCTTTAGGATGGCGTTGTAACATTGTCTAGCCTCTCTCTGGTCTCCATGGATAGTAACAACTTTGTTGTCCTGTGAAAGAAACTTAACACACAAATGCACAGTGAAAACAATGGCATTGAATGCGTTCAAGGATGGTCTGCCTAGAATGATGTTATATGGACTTCTGCAATCTACCACCAGATACTGTATATCTACGGTCTTACTGTTGGGGTATTCCCCGAAAGTGGTTTGTAACCAGATATAACCACGGATGGAGACACGCTCACCCGAGAAACCTACCAGCTCTCCAGAGGATGGTTGGAGGTTCTTGTCGCTGAGCTTCATCTTTTGAAAAGTTGAATAGAAAAGTACGTCTGCGCTACTTCCTGGGTCTATTAGGATCTTTTTTACTAACGGTTTTTCGACTTGTGCTGTGATGACGACCGGGTCATCCAAGTTTCTGTCGTTTGCTTTGTAGTCGTTGGGGGAGAATGAGATCTCCGGTCTATCCTCATTGGTCGGTTGGGACACGGCGGATTCTGTTATCGTCATCATAGCTCGGTATGTCCTTTTCCATGCCGAGTTTGTGCATTCGCCACCTGCAAAACCACCAGAAATGCAGTTTATTATTCTGCGTGTTGGATTGATATCATTGTCTACCTTTTTCTCCTTATCCCGGGGGTTAGCGGTTGTCTTGGGTTGTTGGCCGTGGTCATCTGTGCTTTGCTTCCTTCCTCAGGTCTCGATGTATTTATCCAGCAACACTTGGCGGGCAAGCTTTTCGAGGACATCCTTTGCTATGACGCAATCGTCCGTGGTGTGGCCGTACTTCTGGTGGAAAGCACAGTATTTCGATCTGTCCACATGTCGCTGGTCTTGGTACGTGCCAGCCCTATTAGGGGGTTTGATTAGCTTTGAGTGTAGTATATCTTTTATGATGTCCCCCCTTTTTGTGTTGAAGGGAGTGTAATTGTCGAATTTGGGTGTTAGCCGGAACGCTTTTGTGTCTGATCTGTTGTTCGGTTGCCTGCTTCGCCTTTTCTCGTCTCTGTTTGGGGTTGATTTGTCTGCTCTTCGTAACGCTCGGAATTCTTCCACCTCGATCTAGGTAGTTGCTTTCTCGCGGAACTCGGCTAGGGTTTTTGGTTTTGCGATGACTATGGATTCTTGGAATTTTCCTGGCCGGAGTCCGCTCTTGAGGGCGTGGAGGTGGACCTCGGGATTTAAGTTGGGTATTTCATTGGTCGCTTCGGCAAATCTGGTCATGTAATCTTTCAGGCTCTCATTTGGTCCTTGCTTAATGGTGCTTAGGTAGTCCGAGTTGTGAACGTATATCTTGGATGCGGCGAAGTGGTTGACGAACTGATCTGCTAGCTCGTCAAAGTTAGAGATGGAGCCTTCAGGAAGGTTGGAAAACCAAATAAGGGCGGCTCCGTCTAGGAAGGTTGGGAATGTGCGGCATAAGATTTGGTCAGAGTCCTTGTTCATGAACATCATGGCTTGGAATTTGGTGACGTGGACGTTTGGGTCTCCTATTCCGTTGTAGGGCTTTAAAGTTGACGGGAGGGTGAAGTTTTGGGGCATTTTGAAGCTCATGACTTTTTTGGCAAATGGATTAGTCCTCTTTTTGGTATTGGTGGTTTGGGAATAGTCTGTTTGGCTTCCGAGGTATGCTGGTCTTCGTTGTCCCTGTTCTCGACACTTTTGTGTTCTCCCTTGCTTCGATCATGCCCCATCTATCGTAGAAGGTTGGCCATTTTCTGGTTTTCAGCTCTGAGGGCCTCATTAATAGCCAAAATTTCCGCCTGATTAAAGGAAGGGGCGTGGCTTTGCTCGTCTGCCATATGCAGTATCCTACAATGGGAAATGAGGGAGTATACGAAATATGGGAAAAGTGGGGTTAGATAAAAAATCAAACGGCCCCACGGTGGGCGCCAAATGTTCCTGTGTGAAAGTAGACTCCGAGGTATAGCCCGCTCAGCTAACGCTTGAACTGACTTTTCTTGGGGTAAAGAGTGTGGAACGTCGTCTTCTTGTGGGGAGGCGGCGTTGGATACCTGCAAAGGGACTCCAACGCTCAAGTAAGTATAAGTGTGAGAGAGTTTAAAGTAGAAATTAGAATGAATTGCGTACCTCTAGATCAGTAGTTCATTAGTCTTTTATATTGAGTTTGTTTAAGTGATTTGTTATATAAATCAGTTATTCGTACCTTTGTTGCAGGTTTGACGGGATCTGAGGTTTGTTGTCATCCGGATTTGTTGGGATGATACTGGCGTCGGATGAGGTAGTTATCTTATCTCTGCCAGCTATACTTAGTTCCAAGATTATTGTTGTTGTGGGCTAGGGTTTTAGTAACGGATCAGTAGTTAATATGACTACACCTATATTTATAATTAATCGGTAATTTTTACCTGTGCTTGACAATGGAGTTGGGATAGGAGTTGTAGATATGGCAACTTATTTTCTTTGTCAAATCATCTCTTGATAAGTTGCACGTCTTTTATCTAGGTGTTGTTGTTGCTCATGTTTTATCTTCTTCGCCTAGCATATTCTGTCCAAGTGGGTCGACGTTGCCAAGATTATTGATTTATTGAATTTTTTATTTCTATTTGTCTATCAGAACATAAGGTATGAAACGAAAAGAAAAACAAACAATTGCAAGTGAAGCAGTTTTTTAATCTTACCTTACGATTGAAAGTGAGCAGTTTTTATAATCTTACCTTATGATTGCAAGTGAAGCAGTTTTATAATCTTACCTTACGATTACAAGTGAGCAGTTTTTATATAATTCTCTCGTGGGTTAATGCAGAATTTACAGAACGTGGTTACGTGACTGAATACGTAATTTTAGATTCTAAAGATAAGGGTAAAATAGGAAAAAAAGAATTGGATACCAAACTTCTCTATTCGCTTTATATACTGTTATAGACAAGGCAACATAATAATGACGACAAAACAATAATAGTTATACATGTAAAAAGAATAATAAAAAAAATAATAGTGTATGATATGATGAGATGATATAATCAAAATAAAAATTAATAACTTAAAAATAATCATAAAATTAAAGATAATTAAATATGTTTAATATAAGATTAAAGAAATAAATATTTTTAACTATTAGAATTATGCATAACGATAAAGTGGATTTTGAATTTAAATTTTTAAATTTGTTTCAAATTAAATAGGATTGAAAAAATAAATAAATTTAATATATAAATAACTAATTTGTAAATAATGTTAATAAATTTTTATCATGATTTTATTACGCATAATAACAATATAATTATTTTTCCTTATTTTTTAATTAAAATTTATTTATTTTATATTTCTTACAAATATTAAATTACTTAAAATATTTTATTTTTTTATAATTTATTTTTTAATTGTTGAATAATTTTTTAGAATTATTGATATTAAATTAGGATAACATTTTTATCTTTTTTTACTATATCTTTTTTCGATAACATATACATATCTTTAATATGTGCTTTTATAATTTAGTATTTTAAAAGTTTTTTATAGTAATTTTAATTTCAACAAAATATCATATAACTAAGGCTATGTTAATTTTAAAATGATGAAAAAAAAATATTTATTTGACAAATTTAAAGGGTGAATAATATATTAACACCAATACTAAAATATGATATAAATAAGATCACGTCAATATTAAAATAAAAAAATAATGATCTAATAAATTTGAAGAACGAATAATATATTAAAAAAATAAAATTAATTTTTTAAAAACAATAGAAAAGCGGCTAAACAGGCACGTTAGTGCCTGTTGAGCCGCTAGTATTATCATAACGTCTATTATTATTTTTCAAAAGGTACCTGTATTTGGCAATGGAGTTGACATAGAAATTATATCAACTCCCTTGTCAAATCCTCTCACGATGATTTGCGGGTATCCTTTCTTAGTAAATGCATGTTAGAACCGAAAGATAGCAAGATGCGGAAAAAACGATCGACAACAGTGAAAAATATTTGTAAGTGGAGTAGTTATTTAATTTCCTCATGATTGCAGCAGTTATTTAATGGGCAGTGGCGGAGCTTAGTTCAGACAAGGGGGGCCATGGCCCCCCAAACTTTTTATAAAAAATTTAGTAGTACTTTTTTAAAAGATAAAAAATAGTTCAATTAACTTAAATACTTTACTATGACTTAAAGTATCTAATAAGTTTAATAAACAACACTCTCTCTATCTTTAAGTTCAAATATAAAAAATTAGATTTTTTTATTTATTTAATTTAATATTATTTTATATTTTACTATTTATTTAATTTAATTTTTTATATGATAAAAAATAATAGAATATTCAATAAGTATTAATATTATTGTATTTGTATAAATTGATAAAAAAATTCAATAAATATTATAAATTTTAATATTTGTCCTTCTAATTTCTTCTTTACATATTTTACAGGATATATATTCAAATTTTTATATAAAATAATAATGAAAAATCAAAGAATTGATACATTTTTTAAGAGGAAGGCTAACATTTAAGAAGGAGAACATATAACTTTTACAATATCAACACCTGAAGATAGTTCTTCTACTTTAATGAATCACGAAAAAAGTGACATATAACCTTCAAAAGTTCAAAAAGTTACATCTGATAACTTTAACCTTAACTTTTTGGAACGAGATCTTGAAAAACGGCTTTAAATTTGGCAATATCACCCAAATCAGAGATGAGATTAGGCGAGCTTATCTTAAATGGGTCCATATCAAAAATATTTTGACAATTATTTTCTATCTGCCCCCCAAATTTTATTTCAAGTTTCGCCACTGTTAATGGGTTAATAACTTTTTTTTAATTAAAAACAAAAATGTATTATTACTATTTTGTCTATAAATTTGATTTGTAAAATGAATTATTTGAGGACAAATGGTGTCTATAAAAATTGGACACCAAACTCTGGTATTGATTTTATATATTGGTATAAATTATAAACAAAAATGTATTATTACTATTTTGTCTATAAATTTGATTTGTAAAATGAATTATTTGAGGGCAAATGGTGTCTATAAAAATTAGACACCAAACTCTAGTATTAGCTTTATATATTGGTATAGATTTATGAGATAAGAGAGAACGTGAATGAAGATGAAGTAGTGGGAGTTTTGTAAAGCAGAATATCTGACGTATACTAGAGAAGGTTATTAGGAAGGATAAAAGTGAAAAAAAATTTGGTCACCAAAATAGGTTTTGCCATTGTATATTGTTATAGATATGTAACATAGTATATTAGAAATAATTGAAAGTTTACTAACAATAAATTAAAGCTTTTAAAAAATAATAATTTATACCCACTAATATTATTACAGTTCTATCTATTACTTTGATTTGGATCAATTTTACTATTATTATGAGTATCTGAATGTTTAAAAGCAAATCTATTATTGGCATGAGATTAATATATTTTTAAAATCTATTAATGTATTCAATAATATTAATAAAAATGAGATAAGAAGAGAAAAATGGGTAAAAGGTGAAGGATAACAGGTGAAAGTTACGTTAAGGTGGTCAAGTGAAGTAATGGGAGTTTTTCATAAATGAATAACTGACATTAAGTGTAGAAGTTGATTAAAAAGGGTAATACTGAAAAGAAATCTTGGACACCAAATCCATGTATTGCCATTATATATTGTTATAGATATTGGTACAAAATTACTGTGTAATTTAAAAAAAAAATATTGCCCTCTTAAACTATTTTACTTTTATTCTTTTAAAAGCATATCCATTGCAAAAATTCTGTATGAATAATTTACATCTAATAAAAAAATTTTAATGAAGCAACTATAAAAGATGCATAGAAATTTTTTTATTCAACATAACTGACGAATGTATGAATTTCTTTTTTAATAATAAACCTATTTAAATTATTTTACTTTTAACAAATTGAGGATGGTTAATGACTATGGTCATTTGTCTAATTGTAGTTAATCGGACTACGCCTATATTTATAGTTAATCGGTAACTTTAACTGTGCTTTACAATGGAGTTGGGATAGGAGTTGTAGATATGGCAACTTATTTTCTTTGTCGAATCATCTCTCGATAAGTTGCACGTCTTCTATATTGGTGTTGTTGCTCATGTTTTGTCTTCTTCGGTTAGCATATTCTGTCCAAGTGGATCGACATTGCCATAATTGTTGATTTATTGAATTTTTTATTTCTATTTGTCTATCAAAACATAAGGTAAGAACCGAAAAGAAAAACAAACAATTGCAAGTGGAGCAATTTTTATAATCTTACTTTACGATTGAAAGTGAGCAGTTTTTTTAAATTTCTCTCACGATTGAAATTGAAAATGAAGCAGTTACATAATTCTCTTGTGGGTTAATGCAGAATTTACAGAACGTGGTTACGTGACCGAATACGTAATTTTAGATTTTAAAGATAAGAGTAAAATAGGAAAAAAAATTGGATACCAAACTTCTCTATTCGCTTTATATATTGTTATAGATATTGTTATAGATACATCTAGATATCTAAATCAAACAAAAAAATAATTCTTTAACAACTCAAAAGTTAACACAATAGATAGTTATGGATCAAAGTGATAAACAAAAATAAGAGTTGTGATAATGGTATCGTGGTAATTGATTGTGTGGTTGTAGTTAATAAAAGAAGAAAAAAAAACAAGGGGAATAAAACAAGGCAACATAATAATGACGACAAAACAATAATAGTTATACATGTAAAAAGAATAATAAAATAAATAATAGTGTATGATATGATGAGATGATATAATCAAAATAAAAATTAATAACTTAGAAATAATAATAAAATTAAAAATAATTAAATATGCTCAATATAAGATTAAAGAAATAAATATTTTTATCTATTAGAATTATACATAAAGATAAAATGGGTTTTGAATTTAAATTTTTAAATTTGTTTCAAATTAAATAGGATTGAAAAAATAAATAAATTTAATATATAAATAACTAATTTGTAAATAATGTTAGTAAATTTTTATCTTGATTTTATTATACATAATAACAACATAATTTTTTCCTTATTTTTTTAATTTAAATTTATTTATTGTATATTTCTTACAAATATTAAATAACTTACATTAATTGAGTAATTTTTTTATAATTATTGATATTAAATTAGGATAACATTTTTATCGTTTTTTTAACTATATCTTTTTCCGATAACATATACATATTTTTAATGTGTGCTTTTATAATTTAGCATTTTAAAAATTTTTTATAGTAATTTTAATTTCAACAAAATATCATATAACTAAGGCTAAATTAATTTTGAAATGATGAAAAAAATATTTATTTGACAAATTTAAAGGGTGAATAATATATTAACACCAATACTAAAATATGATATAAATAAAATTACGTCAATATTAAAATAAAAAAATAGTGATCTAATAAATTTGAAAAACGAATAATATATTAAAAAGATAAAATTAATTTCTTAAAAACAATAGAAAAGCGGCTGAACAGGCACGTTGGTGCCTATTGAGCTGCTAGTATCTATTATACGATTATGTACTACAAGTATTTATTAAAAAAAAATATTAATCAAGTATAATTTTTAGATCTAATTAATAATATAAAAAGACAAAAATTTATTTTAATAATTTATTTAAATTTTTTGGTGACTCAATAAATATACTATTTTTATTAAAGAATGAAAATAATATTTTACATTATTTATATTTAAATAAATTATATATAAATTTCATTGTTTATATATAATGTGTTCTTAGCATATTTTATGTTAAATGTTTTGGTAACTCAGTAGTGACATGTTTTCTCTTCCTACCAAAGGTCCAGATTCGAACCTCCAAAGCTTTCCAAAGGTTATGAATTGTTTTCATAAGGCTTTGCTACAGCGTTCCAGGCTTCCAGCACACCATGGATCCACCGTGAATGCATGCGGATCATGCCTCCAGACCGCACCGGTTCAATGCGAATCGCCCGGTTTTTCAACAAATTTGATTTCTGTTGACCGAATTTAACCGATTTTATTTTAAATATTTTGGTGATTCAGTGGTGACATGTTTTCTCTTTTTATCAAAGGTCCAGGTTCAGTCACCAAAAAAAAAGGTCCAGGTTCAAAGTGGGAGTGGCAAGCGGGGAAGTCTGTCCTGTTCCGCCGCAGTTTCAGAATTCTAACATGTTCCGTCTAATGGTAGGTCGTCAAATATCTTTTTTTTTTAACTATTAAATAATATATATAAAGACATAAAAAATTTCATCTGTTTTTTATTTTTAACCATTATAATTTCTAAAAGTATAAACAAATTATAATTTTTATATTCACAAACATTGAAGTCTTTGTAATTATAAATATCTAATAAATATAATTATAAAACAAGTTTTCATCCAAAACATAATTATAAATATTGTTCTCAAAACAAAATAAATATAATCCAAAATATAATTATAAATATTGTTTCTAAAACATAATCCAAAACACTTAATTTTCATCTTCATTCTCTTGTAAGTTGGGTTTTGGCAAAAAAAAATTGTAAAAATACCTCTTACCAAAAAAATACTAAACCCCTCAAAAAAGCCTACCCCGCTCTGCTAAAACTCGCGGTTTAAACGGTGCGGGTTAGACGAATTTTTGCTATTTGACAGTTTCAATTTTTTCAGCTCAACCACATTTTTTAGCGGATTATGCGGGCCGACCTCACGGATTTAGACCCGTTTACCACCCACTTCAAACCTCCAAAGCTTTCCAAAGGTTATGAATTGTTTTCATAAAGCTTTGCTACAGTGATCCAGCACACCGTGGATCCACCGTGAACGCATGTGGATCATGCCTCCAGACCGCACCGGTTCAATGCGAACTGCCCAGTTTTTGAATAAATTTGACTTCTATTAATCAGATTTGACCAATTTTATTATTAGTGCGGTCTAATTTATAAATCGAACCGAATAAATTATCGGTTTATTAATTTTTTAGTCGAATTGTCCAGTTCAGTTCAGTTTGATAACTATGTATACTAAGATGAAGGAAAAAAAATGAAGAAATACAAATTTTAAAAAATGAAGAAATACAAATTTTTTTCATAAATAATTAGATATTTATTTAAGAAAATATATCATTTTATTTTTATTACTTTTTAATATAAATTATACATTTTTTTTATTTTTTCCATACAAAAACTTTTTTACCATAGAATTGTTCATAATTATATATAACTCTTTACATTATCCCAATAAATTTTACTATTTCATTCTTTGCTGTCATTATTATTCTAACACAGTAGCTATACTATTATCTCTGCTGTGTGGCGACACAAGTGTATTTTTACATGTGCTAGTATATGAATACTTTTATTTCTTTTGGTGCCGTAAAAGGTAGGATTACAATCTTAATAATGCGATAAAGCATATATGAATTTCTCTATATCAAGACAATGGCTCTTTCTTCAAAAAAAAAAAAAAAAAAAAAGACAATGGCTCTAGATAGTAGATACTCATTTACAACGCGTTGAAAGGAAATCTTATGCAATTTTTTTTTAAATAGATACGAGATACTCATAAAACAGGGGGGAATGGTGACCGACTGACCGGGAAGAGGCGAAAGGGATGAATGAAGTGGTGGCTGGAAAATTAATTTGATTTTACATGATCTCTTTGTATATTCCGCCTTTTTTACGTTGCTATTGGTGGCATAATTAGTGGATTACTTTTTTCTTCTCTGTTAAAACTTAAAAGTATAGGTGACCTTGACTTTTTGAGGTTTTCTATCATCTTATCTGGTTATCCTCACACAACTAATACAATATAATTGATTAACAAGATATTTTGTTTTACAACACTCACACCCACTACCACTTGATACCAAACTAAAAGGCATATCACATGTCACAAGTATGCTTCTACAACAATAAATTCATTTAGCTCTCAAGTCTCGATCGATACAGTTTTGTTATAATATATAATATTTTGTTCGTACATTTTTTAATTTTAATGGTATAAAAATATTTTCTTTTATATCTTATCTCATTTTTTATCAATCCCTTTTAATATAAAAATAAAAAGTATGCAAAGAGAAATGTACACAAACATTATTTTATTTTTAATATATAAAAATCACATGACGATGAATGATGAATTGATAATCAATTAATCATTGAAAGAACAAAATAATCTTTTTTTTTTTTTTTTTGAAACAAAGGAAGATCAACACATTAAAGTGGAGCAAATAAAAGAAAAAAGAAGACACATAACCAGCTACCAACAAATAAACCAACCCCTACTATCCCCAGTACTCTCATCCTCCCCCAGGATCACCACCACTCCATTCCGTGTAGCTCATCAACGTCCTTGTGTGTATGACCTCCAGGCTTGCTCTTGCATTCTTGAAGATTCGTGCATTCCGTTCCAACCAGATGTTCCAAATCACTGCAAAGAACACTGACATCCACATCTTCTTCCCCTGTTGTCTATTATGCATTCCATGCCAACTCTCAAACATTTCTTTAACAGTTCCGGGAATCACCCACTCCCTTCCTAGTAACCTCAGCCACTTGCACCACACCTGCCATGTTACCTCACACCTAAGGAATAAATGCTCAACAGATTCTAATTCCTTGGTATACAGTACACACATACTATCCCCCAGAATGTTGACTCCTAGTTTAGTCAGCCGCTCCTTGATGTTAACTCTACCCACTAGCACAAACCACCCAAAGAGCTCAATTCTCGGAGGGACGAAACCTTTCCAAATGGAACTCGTGAAGCTATAACTCGTTATCTCAGCTGATAATGTCTCCGCTTGTATAGCCTGGATCACAGAACTAGTAGAGAAAATACCTTTATTTTCAAACTTCCACACCACATTGTCCTCCCTACCTGATGACAACCTCACTGGCCTTAACCTCTCATGCAGTTGATTGACAAGCTCCAGCTCCCATTGGAACAGTGCCCTCCTCCATTGAAAATTCCAAATCCAATCAAGCCCATCCCAAAAACCACACTCCCCGATGACAAGTCCTTGCTGACTGGAAATAGAGTAGAGTCTCGGATGACTTCCTTTCAGAGTACCACCTTGAACCCAGTTATCTTCCCAAAATCGAGTCTGCATACCATTGCCTACTTCCATTGCCAGTCCACTTACCACTTTATCACGAATCCGCGGTTCTTTTATATTCAGCTGACATATGTCCTTCCAAGGGCCACCCTTTACTGGTAAAGGCTGAGTTGCTAACATGACATCCGGGTTCAACTTATTACACGAACACACAATCTTCTTCCACAGCGGGCAATCCTCCTTTGAAAACATCCACCACCACTTAAACAGAAGCGCTGTGTTTCTCAGCACTGCATCACCAACCCCCAATCCCCCAACCTTTTTTGGAGCTTGAACTATCTCCCACTTTACCATAGGTATACCATAGTTCCCGTTCTCCCTGCACCACATAAAGTTCCGTTGTAAAGCAATCAGCTTGTCCGCTACCGCCTTCGGCATCTTGTATAGACTAAGGTAGTAGATGGGGAGACTATTCAGCACCGATTTGATAAGGACCAGCTTACCTGATTTATTCAAAACCTTGGCTTTTCCACAAACTCAGCTTCTGTTCCACCTTATCAATGATTGGTTTCCAAGTCTTCACCAAGCGCGGATTCGCACCTAGAAAAACTCCCAAGTATCTAACCGGTAGAGAAGCTTGTTGGCATCCCAGCAGTCCACATATCTGATCAATCCATCCTTGCTCACAGTTCACCGATATAAATGACAGCTAAATTTATGGCAACCCGAAATGACAGCTAAATTTATATAAATGTGATGTGGGGCAATTTGCTGAACTTACGTTAATAATTGATAGAAAAATCCAATGAACGAGACAAATCAAGAAAAATAAAATCAATAAAGATGAAAGAAGGGGCAGCGGCAAAATGCAAAAAATGGAAAAAAAAGAGGCAGAAAGCTGGCGAAGCAATGATGACGGGTGTTATAAACTTATAATATTGATCTTGAGTTGAGTGATTAGGGAAGACGTGAATTGAAGAACCTCCGGACCCATTATTAAAGCTAAAGATTTTGCACCTTTTAAAACTACTACTACTTTCTTCTGTAATGTGTGAAACATATTTCACACGTTCGATTCTCACACCCTTGAATCTTGATTAATAATTGAATGAAAGTCCAAAGCGTAATCATTGGATTAAAAATTGGATAATAGTAAGTAATCAGTTATCGCATGCATGCTAAAAGTTGCTGTGAAGAAAATAAAATTTTGTTTTATAAAAAATATTATGTACACATTAAAAATCAATAGTAAAATTTGTTATTATATATTTATATATGAATATATTATTATTTAAATTATTTTTAATATATATTTTATATAAATTATTAATTTAATAATTAATTTTTTATATACACTTAACGTAATTGTTATTTTTTAGAGTCAAAACATTTGGTTTTGGTCATCCAAAGTTCTTTTCTTTTTTATTTTGTGTGGGGAGTTCTTACATCTCAAGCTACACAGTAGTCGGCCGTTTCAACTCAAACAAGCCCATAAGCCCACACTAGATTTGGGTGGCTCGGAATCCAAAGTTACAAAAACCAACACCTTTTTTTTTTATCTGAAATCAACCGTTCTTTAATTTATGGAAAAATATAGGTAGATAATGAGAATTTTGAACAATGAGAACAATAGATATATCGAATATTTAATTTAACAGATATGTAAATGATTATGTTTATTATTTTTAATTAGATAGTTATTTTTTTTATTCGATTTATTCATATACAGTAACAATTATTAGATATTCAATTTACTAGGTGTACAGATGGTTATCCTAATATTAAAATTTACGAGATAATTTGAAAGTGAAATATTTTTTTTGGATCAATTCTAAAATCTATTATTCACATTATTTATAAAAATAATTATTTATCTAGCAAAACTTTTAATTTATTTATTGCATTTTAAATTTTTAATGAATGTAATGGATGGTGGTAAGTGATAATGGCGAAAGAAAAAACATAATAAGAATAAAAATGAATAATGTGGACACAAATTTAGGATATAATTGAAAATATCTAACATTTTAAATATGAATTCGATTTTTTTTTATGTATTATTAGTTTAAAAATATGCATAAATAAATAATTATATATTATCATATTAACAGAAATAATAAATTTTTAAATTTATTATTTAAAAATAATTAAAACACATACATCTGACTAAAACTCTTTTACACGCTTAATTTATTAAAAATAAAGTCATGCTAAAAGAAAACACTTTTAACATAAAAAAAAGAGTAAATAGCCATTTCTGACCATAAAAAATTCGGACGCTGATAAAACTGACCATAAAAAATTAAAATTAAAATTATACCCATGTAAGATAAGTTTTGTTCGACAAAAATAATCAATTATTACATTTTTGTTCATAATTTTATAAACACCCCTAACCATTCATCTCCCTTTATCTCTACAACCAATCCCTAACCCTATCAATCTAAGCCCGCTTCCTCCTCCTCTCAATCTAACCCCGCTTCCTCCTCTTCTGTCTTTACTCTCCAACCTCACCATCCCCTTCTCCCACCACCATCCCTTCCATCCCCTTACCCTCCCTTTGCCGTCGACCATTTCAGATTGAACAGATGACCGACTCACAATAAGACGAAAATGAAATTCAAAATTCACCTAGGGATGATGTTGGATTACTTGCTGGGATGTATCATGATTTATCTCAGCTAGATATTGACAGTAATACATACCCATTACTGCTACAAGCTGTATTGCCCCCTAAAGATTAGATCCACCAAACGAAAAACTCAATTCCCTTTCAATGGGTTCCGTTGGAATTCATTGATAAATGTAAGGACTTAAGATCCTTCAAGAAAATTCATGCACAATTATTGACCTCTGCCCTTGTTTCCAATGACTTGGTTGTCGCCAAAGTTGCAAATCTTTTTGGTAAACATGTCACCAATGTTCATTACACCAGCAATTACTTGAAGCAATTGGATTGGAGCTTGAGCTCCTTCCCTTACAACTTGTTCATTTCCAGCTATGCTTCTTCCCACTCATCCAGGGCTGCAATTCTTGTCTATAGATGGGTTTTTAAAAATGGGTTTGAGAGTAAAGACAGAGGAGGAGGGAGTGGGGTTAGATTGATAGGGTTAGAGATTGGTTTTAGAGATAAAGGGAGATGAAAGGTTAGGGATGTTTATGGAATTATGAATAAAAATGTAATAATTGATTATTTTTGTCGAACAAAATTTATCTTATATGGGTATAACTTTAATTTTAATTTTTCATGGTCAGTTTTGTCAGCATCTGAATCTTTCATAATTAAAAATGACTATTTATTCTAAAAAAAAATTTACTAACTAAAATTTCTCGTTGTTGATGATTGGTGAACCGACATTTATACAAAAAAAAAAAGTGGTAGGGGTTAATAAATTTTATGATTTATAGTTATTAATTAATTATTATTAATATTTTTAATGAGAAAATGAATTCTCTTAATTGTTAAAAAAAAATAAGAGTATAAAGTGTGATTTCTAATTCTTCATTACTTTTTTTATATTTATTTTTGGTCCTATTTATAAAATTAATGGTGAGAAATCACATTTTACTCTTTCAATTATTAAAAGAAAATTGAAAAAATTTATTCTCTTATGAAATTTTATCCAATAATATAAAATTACTTATTTTTTTTATAAATTAAATTTTGATCAAATTTTAATAAAAATACTAACTTCTTTTGTTTTTGCAGTAAAAGTTTAAAGATCAGTTTGACTAAACTTTTTAAATAATTTTTTTTGAAAAAAAAAAACTTAAAATATAAGAATTTTTATTAATAACAATTTTTAAATAAGTTATTTTATATTTGAAAAGTTATTATAAAAGTCTTTATTTTAAAATTGTATATTAAATAAGAATGATAAAATAACTTTTAAAAATAAGAGAAATCACATTTTTTTATTTTTTCAAAAATTTTTAAATAATTTTTTAAAAAATTAAAAATTTATCTAAAAAATTGTATCAAACACTATTAATATAATTTTCTATAAGTAAAAGAAGAGGGTAGCTTTCGAAGTTCCCAAACCATCCTAAGTCACACGGGCGAGTCCACGACGATAGCGGGGGCATACTGCATGACGACTGAAGGTTTATAATTTATATTAAAAAAATAATAAATAATAATTTTTTCATAAACAAATATTCGAGCAAAGAGTGACTTGTGACGCGAAGAATAACTGAATAACCGAACGTGGCGTGGGATGGGTTGGTGAAATAAAATGTGAATTAGTTACAAAAAGGGGTGACAAAGAGGAAAACGGACTTCCATTGAAATTGAAGTCCTTCTTCACTCAGACTTCGAAGGGTTCAAACTCTTGTCAACGCGCGCTCACTCACTCTCTCACACTCTTCTCTCTCTCTTACCCTTCACCTCCGAAACGGTGTTCTCACTCTCACATCTATCTCACCGCACTTCTCTCTACACATTTTTCCTCTTGTCTCTTTCTTTCGGATTTCTGTTCTTGCGTCTTGGATCTCGCTTCAAAATATATAATGCGCATACAGAGACTCTACCATCATTCAAAACCACAATGTGATTCTCCGATCCCTTAGCTTTGATCACAGGTACGAACAATAACGCGTGAATTTCTACAATAATCAATCCAAGATTTTATAAACATATTCAAACATTCTCACGTTCTTGGACGGTAGTAACCATTTCTTGCAATATAATGCATATTGATTGATAATTTAACTTGGATTTTGTGTGGGAGGAGTGAATTAAGTAACTGAGTGGTTGAGTGAGAACGGCAGGAAGAAGAGGATACGGAATAGAGAGATAGATCTACACGGTATAAACAGAGCGAGGCACGTACATAAAGAAGAATGTCGCAACTAGACCGAGTAATGCCGCCGCCCACGTTGGTGAGGCGGGGTTCAAGGAGTGCCTCCACCACCTTCAACATGGAGGTTTTCGACAACGAAGTGGTGCCGTCCTCACTCGCCTCCATTTCTCCCATTCTACGTGTCGCCAACGAGATCGAAGCCGAGCGTCCCAGGGTTGCCTATCTATGTACGTAACGGATCGATCATTATAATAATAATAATAGTAATAATAGTGATTTCGTGTTATTGAATTTTGAAATATGATGTGCAAATTAATGTTGCTGAGCGCGTAATGATGATTGGCAGGTAGGTTCTATGCCTTCGAGAAAGCGCACAGGCTGGATCAGACCTCCACCGGCCGTGGCGTTAGGCAGTTCAAGACGCTGCTGCGGCAGCGATTAGAGAGGGTAAGCCTGTAGTTTCATTTGTTTCGATTTTATCAACTGACTCTGCATTATGCATTTCAAGCGTGAATGAGGACTGCTGAGGCTTGAGTATGACTGTATGAGTATACCGTGCGTGAAACAAACACAGCACATGAATGCTCTAATCTCCCTTCATGCAAGAAGTCCATGCATATATTAGATTAAACATCTAGGTATACAGTAAAATCAATTATTAAAATTAATTATTAATATAAAATATATTAAAATATTAAATATATATTAAAAATAAATTAAATAATATATATTTATATATAAATATATGATATTAATTTTAATGTATAAATAATATTTTTAATCAATATTCTTTGGTATCAATAACTTTATTGTGTTTTTGTTGTAGTGCATGCTGTAGTAAGATTATGGCTAATAAATGATTCATAATAACTTGTTGGAGATTTTACTCATTAATGGGAATGAAATCGGTCTCTCTAAAATTATCTTGTTTTATATTTTTAATTTATATTAGAATAATTGAATAACATTAAATATACTAAATTAGTTTTAAGTTACTAGCTCTTTAATATTATTGTATATATAAAAAAAAAGTTTATTCATCTCTAATTAGAAAAAGTTTATTTTATTAGTGATTAATAAGTTTTGTTATTATTTTTCAAATGCTATTTATATGTAGTCTAACTAAGCATATCCACCGCTCAATATTTTATTTGTAGATATTAATAGGTATTCTGTATTTTTAATCTATTTTTCAAAAAGCATTCATTATATAATTTATGAAAAACGATCTTACCTCTTCGAAGAGTTTGTTCCGTGATAGCGATGGGATTCAGGAACTCCATCGGGTTTCTTGGGAAAATTCTTTCGGAATAGGGGAGGTCTTCTTGAGGAACTGAAGCAATCAGCTCTGATCTATTCCCATGAACTGAAAACGGGAAAGGAAAATATTTGTAACGAGCAGCATTTCTTTTTCCGCAGAGAAGAGCTGCCATTTTATTATTACTGTAACTTACATAATTTCTTCAACTCTAGGATAATGCAACTAGTCTTCCCTCTCGAGTTAAGAAGACAGATGCAAGAGAAATCCAGGCTTACTATCAGCAATACTATGAACATTATGTCAGAACTCTTGATCAAGCTGATCAGGCAGACAGGTTACGAGTTTTCGTAGTTCTTATAATGAAGTATGAATTGTGCCTCTTTAATTGTTGCTTGTGGCGGATTTTGTAAGTTGCGTCTGATATGACGTAAGCTTTTACCTCCCCCTCCATGGTAAATGGTTACTTTTTTCATTGCCCCTGAAATCGAAATTGTTTTGCAGAGCCCAGCTCAGTAAAGCTTATCAGACTGCCGGGGTGCTTTTTGAAGTGCTTTGTGCTGTTAATAAGACTGAGAAAGTCGAAGAAGTAGCTCCTGAGGTTGGTCTACGTTCATATCCTTTCAGTTTTTATTTTGTTCTAAAATGGGTGTTTCGTCCCTCTTTTTATCATTTCAATATTCAGATCCTGGAGCGTAAATTTTCTTTTGCAGATTATCGCGGCTGCCAGAGATGTCCAGGAAAAAAAGGAAATTTATACACCTTATAATATCCTTCCTCTGGATTCTGCTGGTGCTTCTCTACCCATTATGCAACTTGAAGAGGTATTGCTTCTGCTGGTGCTTCTCTACCCATTATGCATCTGTGTTTTATTTGGATTGCACTGAGTTCTTGGACTTTCTTTCCTTATTAGGTTAAAGCTGCTGTTTCTGCGCTATGGAACACACAAGGCTTGAACTGGCCTAGTTCTTTCGAGCAACAAAGACAGAGAACAGGAGACCTAGACTTGCTTGATTGGCTTAAAGCCATGTTTGGTTTCCAGGCATGTATTTTGACCAACACGCAATGCTAGAGGAGAATGATTTATTATTCTTTACATTTTTTTTTTGTATAATCTGCTTAAATTTTTATTGCATATGGTAAATTTGTGTGCAGAGGGACAACGTCAGGAATCAGAGAGAGCATTTGATTCTGCTTCTTGCTAATTCTCATATAAGGCTACACCCTAAACCTGAGCCTCTAAACATGGCACGTACCTGTCTTGCATTTGGCTTTGGCCTATAGTTTTTATTCTGCTGTTTCTTTCTATTAATTTATTTTTATTTTTATTTTTATTTTATTTTATTTTATTTGAATGAATTGCAGCTCGATGATCGTGCTGTTGATGAAGTGATGAAAAAGCTTTTTAAGAATTATAAAAAATGGTGCAAATTCTTGGGACGAAAACATAGTTTACGGTGAGGCATAACAGTATATCCATCAGTGAACACTTGTGCTTCTTTTATTAGCTCATAAAATTTAATGGTCACTTTTATCATGTTCTCTTATATAGACTTCCTCAAGGTCAGCAAGAGGTGCAACAGAGGAAGTTGCTTTATATGGGCTTGTACCTTCTCATCTGGGGTGAGGCGTCCAATGTTCGCTTCATGCCTGAGTGCCTATGCTACATATTTCACAACGTGAGTGTACAAATTAATCTGCGCATGGTTCATTTTGTTTGTGCTTGTATCTCATGTAAATGTGCTATCATTGTTTTTCTACTGTAATCCTTGTTTTTAAGTAATGTTTTGCTCTGCTAATAATGGCCAATTCTAACTTCAGATGGCATATGAACTACACGGTCTAATGGCTGGAAATGTCAGCATTGTTACGGGTGAAAATATCAAACCTTCTTATGGTGGTGATGAAGAGGCATTTCTCCGCAAGGTTATAACTCCCCTCTACCGAGTAATAGACACGGTATGCTTTTGTTTTATCAAAGACATTGCAATAGTCAAGTACTTATATTCTCTAGGTCACTACGCCCTTAGTAATCCAGTTAATTAATACAGGAAGCCAAGAGGAGCAGAAATGGAACGGCTCCTCACTCAGCATGGTGCAACTATGATGATCTAAATGAGTATTTCTGGTTTGTTTCCTTTTTGTATTTTATCTTTGAATGACTTTTTGGTCGTCAGTTGTTATTGAATTTATTTTATTTATTTATTTTGTGCAATGTGTTGCAGGTCACCTGATTGCTTTTCTCTTGGATGGCCAATGCGTGATGATGGTGAATTTTTTAAATCGACAAATGATTGGGTATAAGTATACACTTTCTACAAAATTACTTATCCGATTGTAAAATACTACTTATTTAATTCTCAACTTATAAAAATGTAATATTAGGGAAGAAAGGGTGTTCCAAGAAAATCTGGAAAAACAGGGAAATCAAATTTTGTTGAGACGCGATCATTCTGGCACCTCTTCCGCAGTTTTGATAGACTTTGGACCTTTTTTATACTGGGTTTACAGGTATTTTCTTTTTCAATAGAAGGAAACGCTTAAGCCAATATTTTCCTATATTTATCGTCATAATATATAAAAGAAGAATCCAAATTAATATTATAGGAATGAATGACATATAAACTTTTAAGTTTTAACTTTTATATAAAATTTATCATGTCATTTATTATAATATGACTATGTTGCGTGTTTACCAAAATCAGCCATTAAACTTAATTATTAGTATAAAATAAATGTTAAAATATAAATATATAATAAAAATAAATTAAATCACATATATATTTATATACAAATATATTGGTGGTTAATTTTAATAATTGATTTTAGTATACGAATAATATTTTTTATTATAATAATATAAAAAAGTATATATCTTAGAATTATATTTATATACTATCATAAAAAATAACATCTATATAATTAATCTAATATTAATCTCATAATTTTACACATCAAATTATCTAATTTTAAAAAAATTATAGTATAAAGAATATGAGTTCATTTTCATTTTTAAATTCTAAAATTTGCATATTTTATTTAGAGAATAACTTTTATTTTATAAAAATATATTATTTATTTAATTATTTAATGGTTTATATGTTTTAATATTATTTAGTTGTAATAATAATGTTAAAAATATATGATATCATAATACATGAAAAAATGGATGTTATTTTTAATTATTGAAATATTATATTCAATATTTACATTATATCTAATAGTTTCATTTTTGTACTATAGTATTTAAATTTGCTAAATATATATATTAGATGATGAATTTTTTCAAATACTAGAATATGTAATATTTTTATACTTTTATTTAAATTTAATATTAATTTTTAAAATTTTTTAATTAAATAATTTTTATATATAAAAATTAATTCTTTTAGCTTCGCGGAACACGCCGATTTAAATCAGTTGTGGGTAATTTGGTTGCATAATGCTCTGGGATTCTTATTACAGGTGATGTTCATTATTGCATGGGACGAGATTTCACTGATGGATATCTTTCAGAAGGATGTCTTATTTAATCTCTCTAGTATATTCATCACAGCATCCATTCTTCGCTTACTTCAAAGTATGCACATTTACTTAAGTTGCTCTTGTCAAAGTGAACCTATTTATATCTGTTTGGAATCATTAAAAACAACTTTTTTTTTTTATTTTTTTAAATGATCTGGTCAGCCTATTGAAGAACCCTGACATCTGTTTTAGATTGATGAGTTGTTATGCTATCCCATGCTCTTAACCACCCCCCCCCCCCCCAACCCACCTAGAAAAAAAAGGAGATAAACCTTTTCACTAATCATTATGTGGTTGAAGCAGCCAGATTTTTCATTTTTACATTTCCCTTTTCTTAATTTTTTTTACTGTCCTATTTTTCTTCTTCGTATTGTCATAGAAACTTACTATTTCTTGTCTTCATTCGTTATTTTGATTTAGGTATCCTGGACCTGCTCCTGAACTTTCCAGGCTATCATCGATGGAAATTCACTGATGTGCTAAGAAATATTCTTAAAGTCATTGTCAGTCTTTGTTGGGCTATCATTCTTTCGGTCTTCTATGTGCATGCCATCAAGGGTGCCCCTCAAGCTCTCAAGCAGCTGCTTTCCTTTCTTGATCAAATAGAGGGCAATCCACCGTTGTATATCTTTGCAGTTGCATTGTATATGCTTCCAAATCTACTAGCAGCTATACTCTTTCTTTTCCCAATGCTCAGGCGTTGGATTGAAAACTCAGACTGGCACATAGTTAGACTCTTCTTGTGGTGGTCTCAGGTACTCATGTTGTCTTATTCTCTAACGTATTGAACTATTTCTGTTCATTGTTAGATGATATATGTTGAAAAATTTTCGGTTTGTAAGAAACTTCTCATGTAGTTATTTGTTATTTTGAACGTAATGAAAAATTTCAACCTGAGCCTAGAAATCAATGTGGGGAACGGTTTCTTAAGTGAGTATTATTGACATGGAAAAGACTGATCTCTTTCATATGAAGAACATTATGCTAATATTACCTTGTATTGGTAAGGACTGTTCCAGTAGGGATGTTATTTTTAGACCCTACATTGTAATTATCAGTAATGCATACTGACTTGTAGCATGATACTGTCAATTTTCCCTGAACACGCAAATGCTATGAGTCAGTGACTCTTTCAAATGGAGTAGTTGTCATGAATCTGTAGCGCTATTTTCTCCCATATGTTTTGAATACACAAATACTATATGAGCCAGTGACCGTTAGTCATATAAAAAACATATATTTGGCATAATAGACTGGTTAAAGTAATCCCCCCCCCCCCCCCCCCCCCCAGTCTTTTCTCTTTATTTTTCTGAATGATTTGTTTTTCTCCCCCTGCAGCCAAGGATTTATGTTGGAAGAGGAATGCACGAAAGCCAATTTGCTCTCCTAAAGTAAGTTTCATGCAAACTATTTTACTGAAGTAATTATTGGATTGTCCCCTTGGTTATTGTCTGAAAATTGTCCCATCATTTATGTTCCATTTTTGAATGCCAGGTACACTATTTTCTGGGTCATACTATTGGCTTCCAAATTTGCGTTCAGCTATTTTGTCCAAGTAAAAACGCTACATGTGCAGTACTTGTTACTTATAAACTAAGCTTGTGAAGTTATTGGGCCTTGTTAAGATTTTAACTGCTTTATCTATCTTCAGATAATACCTCTGATTGAGCCAACAAAGTTAATAATGGCCATTAAACATGTTGACTATGGTTGGCACGAGTTTTACCCCGATGGTATTTTCCTCCCCCTCCTGCTCCTTTTCTTCTTTTTTTGTCCCTTCACGATTACCTTGTATTGTAGCATGCTATTCATTTTATTGATCTAATATTTTCTGGTCTATGCAGCTCGAAATAACTATAGCGCAGTTATTGCACTCTGGGCTCCTGTACTCATGGTGCATGCTATATGTCCATGTTTATGTTCATATATTAATCTTTTCACTTGTTCAGATGAGTTATCACAAATTTTATGTCGTTATTTGAATTTTCAATACAGGTTTATTTCATGGATGCACAAATTTGGTACGCAGTCTTCTCAACTTTGTACGGTGGTATTATTGGAGCCTTTGATCGTCTAGGAGAGGTAATAATCAATTTTATCATATTACTAGCAATGTCTGAGGAGTATTTGCGATCAACTAATGCAGACTTGCGCATCTAACTAAAAATTGAACTTATTTAATCAAGATGAAAAATGATTAGGATCCTTTTGGATACATAGTACTGGATCATCATCTTCTTATGTTTTTATGAACTTCTGAACTAGTAAAGAAACTTGGACCTTAATTTTCAGTTATGGACCAAATTCTAGGAGAGGCCACTATCAATTTTATCCTTTCTTTAGCTTGCTATTTCTGAACAGGATTTGTAATAAATAATCTTTTCGACTTTCTACATTTTTGCAACACACACTCACATACTAACAATCAAACATACAGTAATCAATTTGAGAAATTTAAAGGAGCAATTTGGAGACATATGATACTGGATAATCATTTACAACAGTTTTATGAATTCCAAAGTCTTCAACTTGTTGATAAACTTGGACTTTCCTCTTCATTTAAGGGTGAACTTGAGATGGGAAAACTTTTTATGGAATAATCAGCTCACAGTAATGCTGTGATAGTCAGTTACTGTTGTTATCCATTTGGTTTTACAGATACACACTATGAGCATGCTGAGATCACGGTTCCAGTCATTGCCTGGCGCATTCAACACATACTTGGTTCCTTCCCAAAAGAAGCAAGGAAAGAAATTCTCTTTCTCAAAGAAATTTGATGAGGTCTACTACATTTTCATTGCTTAGTACATTAAAAATAAATCTCTTTATTCTCTTCACTTCAATTTCCATGCTTGTATAGATTTCTGCTAGCAGAAGAAGTGAAGCTGCCAAATTTGCCCAATTATGGAATGAAATTATTTGCAGTTTTCGTGAGGAAGATCTCATTAGTGATAGGCAAGGCCTCAAAGCATATGTCTTTAGTTGCTCTTACCTGGCTTCTATTACTTTCTCCTTGATCCTTATTTGCTATGCTCATCACTTATTACTAAGTGCTTGCATAATCCAGGGAAATGGACCTTTTGCTGGTTCCTTACTCTTCAGATTCTCGACTGAAAATAATTCAGTGGCCACCGTTTTTGCTTGCAAGCAAGGTCTGTATAACTGGATTTTAATATTTTTATGTTTGACCAGCTCATGTTATTGACTGTAGCCTTTACAGATTCCTGTAGCTCTGGATATGGCAACTCAATTTCGAGGAAAGGACTCTGATCTTTGGAAGCGCATAAGTGCAGATCAATATATGAAGTGTGCTGTGATCGAATGTTATCAATCTCTTAAACATGTTCTTCATGATTTGGTTGTCGGGGAAAATGAAAAGAGGTATCATTAAGGATTCTTTTTTCTTTTTTTTCTTTTTTGTGCTGATACAAAGGATCATTCTATACTTCATATAAGCTATTTGTTTTTTTTTTCTTAAGTACACATGTGATTGAAGATGCCTTATGAAATTTCATTAAAATTGAATCATTATCAGCACTTATGAATTTATTGTGCTGGAACAGGATAATTTCCATCATCACTAAAGAAGTTAAGAACAACATATCAAAGAATACACTTACTGCCAATTTCCGAATGAGCTTTTTACCTTCCCTTTTTAAAAAGTTTGTGGAGCTTGTGGAAATCTTGGTGAGTCATTTAGAGAATATGCATCTCTAATCTCTATTCTTTCTTATATTCGCCTTTAGGCAACAATAACTGTATTTGGTCACATTTTTTAACTTATTGAGAGAGACATATACTCAGATTAGTTATTGGAGTCAATCTAAAGCTTAATTTTCAATTTTTTTTTCTCGCATCTCAGTTATTGTGAACTAATTTTTCTCAAACTAAGTATTAAGTTTTTTATTTAAGAGATAGTATTTGGAAAACTTGTGCCATGCTTTCTTATCACAGAAAGATGCGGATCCATCCAAGCGAGGTACAGTGGTAGTTTTGCTGCAAGACATCTTAGAAGTGGTTACTGATATGATGGTCAACGAAAACAGGTTTGTTTCACTTAACTGAATTGAATTTCAAATATGTTAGTTATTAATTAATATGATAACAATACTTATGACTCTTCCATTAAAATTAACAATATCTTTTAATTGTGTTGCTCATAAGTGAGTTGGCAGAACTTAATCAAAGTAGTAAGGATACTGGACGACAAGTTTTTGCTGGTACTGAGGTAAAACCTGCTATATTGTACCCTCCTGTGGTTACAGCACAATGGGAGGAACAGGTACTTAATAATGAAATCACCATCGATTTCTTTTTTCTTTTTCTTGATTAAGCAATGATGATACGGTTGTTTCAGATAAGACGTCTTTATCTATTATTGACTGTGAGGGAATCTGCCAATGAGGTTCCAACAAACGATGAAGTACGGAGAAGGATTGCATTCTTTTCCAATTCATTGTTCATGGAGATGCCACGTGCTCCACGTGTCCGGGAAATGCTCTCATTCAGGTCTGGTGCAGTTTCCTTAATATTCGGCCACAAAGATATATGTCCATCTTGTTCATAGGGAAAATGAGGCTCTTATTGTGCACACAAAACTACGCAAATTAAATGTCAACATCCTCGCAGCTAAGCCATGTCTATCCGTGTTATATGATGTTTACTTTATCTGTGATGACTTCAACTGTTGAAGGATTATCAGATATCTCAAATATCAAGCATAAAATCTTTGTTAAGTTGTAGGATATTTTTATTTGTCAAGGAGCTAGTGATGCATAAAATTCAAATGGGATGCACTCTAAGGCTGTGTTGTGCTTATGGAGCTCTTTTTCTTCTCTTCAGTGTCCTAACGCCATACTATAGTGAAGAGACTGTATTTTCTAAGAATGACCTTGAGATTGAGAATGAAGATGGCGTGTCAATCATATATTACCTGCAAAAGATCTTCCCTGGTTAGTGATAATTCACAATATAGCTTTGACTGTATTCATTCCATTTTCCTTTTTTGGGTACATACTGTATTTTGATAAGTGAGGGTTCAGTTCTCACTTTAAAAACAAACCCCACTATTCTCCATTTTGATAATTTAGTAATTTTTTGCCAGATGAGTGGAATAACTTCATGGAGCGACTTGAATGTAAGAAAGATAGTGAGGTATGGGAGAAAGATGAGAATGTATTGCAGTTACGTCACTGGGCGTCGTTGAGAGGACAAACTCTTTGTAGGACAGGTACATGATGATGACTCCCCTTCCCCGCCTCTCATACTGGATTTCATCGACTAATATTTTTCACTTAATATAGTTAGGGGAATGATGTACTACCGGCGGGCTATAAAGCTCCAGGCATTTCTTGATATGGCTAACGAACAAGGTGATATTAAGCGTTTTTTTCAAAATTTCCTCACTTATGTATAATCCGCTAGAAAGAAAAAGTAGTAGTTATCTCCCCAAGATGATTTCATGATTTTTTCACTGTCACGTGGGCAGAAATACTCGATGGCTATAAAGCTATTACAGTTCCATCTGAGCAAGATAAAAAGAGTCATAAATCCCTATATGGCAATTTAGAGGCCATGGCTGACATGAAATTCACATACGTTGCTACCTGTCAAAACTATGGGAATCAGAAGCGCAGTGGAGACCGTCGTGCAACAGATATCCTAAATTTGATGGTTAAGTATGTTCTCCTGTCAATAAATTAAGTTGTGTTTCCTATATCCAGTATGATGGTGTATATTTAGCTTTAATTTCCCAAATCCACTTCATTTGTAGCAATCCCTCGCTTCGTGTTGCATATATTGACGAAGTTGAAGAAAGAGAGAGAGAGGGTGATAAAGTACAGAAAGTTTATTATTCTGTACTGATCAAATCTGTAGACAATCTTGACCAAGTAAGAGCATCTTGATATAAAAAGAAGTTTTGTTAATTACTGGCGGTTACTTTAGTATTAATTACTTTTGTATCTTCTCCGAAGGAAATATTTCGAATTAAACTTCCTGGTCCGGCAAAGTTAGGAGAAGGAAAGCCTGAAAACCAAAATCATGCAGTTATTTTTACCAGGGGGGAAGCTCTTCAGACTATTGACATGAACCAGGTAAAACATTATACATTTTGAAACTCGTTTACGGTTATTTGGGGCATTTTAAACCAGGGCATTTGAAAATTTACTCTAGGATAACTACTTAGAAGAAGCTCTGAAGATGCGTAACCTTCTGGAAGAATTTCATGAGGATCATGGAGTGCACCCACCTAGCATTTTAGGTGTACGTGAACATATCTTTACTGGCAGGTGATGAACTACTTTGAGCTTACACATTGCCATCTTCAGATCCATATTACTTAATTTCATGACCTGTTACAGTGTCTCCTCCTTGGCCTGGTTTATGTCAAATCAAGAAACTAGCTTTGTCACTATTGGTCAGAGAGTTCTTGCAAGACCCCTGAAGTAAGTCTTTATTCCCCCCCCCCCCCCCTTCTCTCTCTCTCTCTCTCTCTCTTAGTGATTACATTATGTTTATGACAGGACAAATTGGTGATGTGTAATCCATGTCACGTACTCCATTATAGTAGGAGAATGCTTGGTTGATGTAGTAGCAGTTATTAACTTAACTGTTTAAAGTGCTTGTTTTTCCTGTGAGATAACTAAGCACCTCCTCACAAGCACATGACTATTACTGCTTCACAAATTTAGGCAACATTTTAACTGAAATCAACTCTAAATTTAAAGCATTTAAAATTAATTTATCCAGTTAACTTATTCAAAGTATAGTTAATCCTATTTTATCTTACTGATGAACTTTGTGCTTCCTCCCTATGTCTTGTTTGATTTTCTTGTTTAAATGACATCTCCTCTGCCATTTGAACGTTTGGAGACAATAATCATCAATATCTTCTACATTGTTGCAAGCAAAGAAGGAATTTGGGGGTGGAAAAAGGGGAATACATGTAATACAGAATACACATCATCCAGCTTATGATTTAGTTTTTCGATTGTAGGGTTCGGTTCCACTATGGTCATCCTGATGTTTTTGATAGAATTTTCCATTTCACCCGTGGAGGATTCAGCAAGGCTTCTCGTGGCATCAATTTAAGTGAGGATATATTTGCTGGTAATGCTTTTGAAACATCTTTTTAGCAATGACTTATCTTTGTTTCTTTCTTCTTATTCTATTTTATCTTTTAGCTGGTATGTATTTGATATTTCTTTATTGGCCTTGTATCGTATGGCTTTGTCTATGTAGGATTCAACTCAACACTAAGACGTGGAAACGTTACTCATCATGAATATATCCAAGTTGGAAAGGGTAGAGATGTTGGCCTCAATCAAATTTCTCTTTTTGAAGCAAAGGTGGCCTGTGGTAATGGAGAGCAGACACTAAGCAGGGATATATACCGGCTGGGGCATCGATTTGATTTTTTCCGAATGCTATCATTCTATTTTACAACTGTTGGATTTTATGTCAGCTCTATGGTAATGCTTAATGCTTTTGTTTAGGATTAATCAGAAAATTATCAAACATCTTTCATATAAAATAAGTCCAACTAATTTAAATAGATTATGGAAAATATACTTCTGCTCACTTGCCTATATAATTTTCAGTTTTACACACCCTAAATCTTATCCTTTTTGCTTAATTAGCTAACCCTGCATCTAGCACTAACGTTTTCTTCTGGTAATCACAGGCAGTGTCCCTTACAGTTTATGCTTTCCTATATGGAAAACTCTATCTGTCATTGAGTGGATTTGAAAATGCAATAGTTAAACTGGCAAGGAGAAGGGGCGACGATCCACTAAAGGAAGCAATGGCTTCACAAAGTCTTGTTCAGATAGGCCTTCTAATGACTCTGCCCATGGTTATGGAAATAGGACTAGAAAGAGGGTTCAGAACTGCTATAGGTGACCTCATAATAATGCAGCTGCAGCTAGCACCCGTTTTTTTCACTTTCTCACTAGGATCGAAGATGCACTACTTTGGGCGCACTCTGTTGCATGGAGGGGCAAAGTACAGAGCAACTGGGCGTGGTTTTGTAGTTCGTCATGAGAAGTTCGCAGAGAATTACAGGATGTACTCGAGGAGCCACTTTGTAAAAGGGTTAGAGCTTGCTGTCTTGCTTATGTGTTATAAGCTTTATGGATCAGCAGCTCCTGATTCAACTGCATATCTTCTTCTCTCAGGGTCAATGTGGTTTTTGGTTTGTTCCTGGTTGTTTAGTCCTTTCCTTTTCAATCCATCAGGATTTGAGTGGCAGAAGATAGTTGAGGACTGGGATGACTGGACAAAATGGATGAATAGTGGAGGTGGTATTGGTGTTCCTGCTACCAAGAGCTGGGAATCATGGTGGAATGAGGAACAAGAGCATTTGCAATTCACTGGGTTATTGGGGAGGACTTCGGAGGTGATTCTTGCCCTGCGTTTCTTTGTCTATCAGTATGGAATTGTGTATCATCTAAATATAGCTAGAGGTGACAAAAGCATCATGGTAATTATGCTTTCCAATTCAATTTTATTTTACATTTTCATGTCAAACTCTTAGCATCTGGACCTCAGGGCTTAATTGCTTTAACACATGTTGGACGAAGAAACTCCTTGGTTATAGGTGAAGTTAGTCTTTTATCGAAAACACCCTCCCTGTTTACCCAATATAAATAAATAAATAATTCCCTCCCCGGTGAACAAAGCAGAAAATGGAAAAGAAATACTAAACACAAACACAAGTTTACATATAAAGGAGATCTTTCTAACGTTCATTTCTCTCCAGGTTTATGGTCTGTCCTGGCTAGTCATAGTAGCTGTTATGATCATTTTGAAGGTTGGTATTTATTGATATATGAAAGTTTGTTTTGAGTTAGTAGAGAATTTTTTACCATTGAGCTTAAAATAATTAATAATTTCATTATTAATAAACAGCTTGATAATTATCTTAGTAATTAACCCGTGGCATACCGGCATCTGAAATTGCAGATTGTGTCTATGGGTAGGAAGAAGTTCAGTGCTGATTTTCAGCTGATATTTCGTCTCCTCAAACTGCTTTTGTTCATTGGAAGCATTGTCGCTCTAGTCTTGATGTTTACTCTACTTAGTCTCACAGTTCAAGACATTCTTAGGAGCCTCCTAGCTTTTTTACCAACAGGATGGGCACTTATACAGGTGATTTGTTTTTAGTGGTCATTGGCTCTTGCTTTGTCTGCTCATGCTGAAAATATATTTGATTGCCTCAAAGTTATTGCTGTTTATATTAAATCCCAAAACCATGTAAGCCGACTTGATTAATTTATGCAATCAGAGAAGATTCTCTCGTGATTTATGTTGCTGTTATCTTTATATGAGCAGATATCTCAAGCATGTAGGCCATTGGTGAAGGCAATTGGAATGTGGGGGTCCGTCAAAGCTTTATCAAGAGGGTATGAATACGTGATGGGATTGCTTATCTTTGGACCAGTGGCCATATTAGCTTGGTTCCCGTTTGTTTCAGAATTCCAAACTCGGCTGCTATTCAATCAAGCGTTCAGCCGAGGACTTCAAATCCAGCGTATTCTGGCGGGTGGAAAGAAGCATAAATAATCCCTTGTAACATACACAGGATAATACCAAACAATACGAAAGACGACGGTACCATATCTCAGGTACCAGGTTTAGGCAATTATAACAGCAGATATCAACACTGAGATTGTACAGTAGAACTTAGAATTAACCTTAGGCAGCAGCGATGTTATGTTGTACCAACAAAAGAAAGTGCAGTGGCATATATAATTTTGCGATATGATAGTCTCTCAAGTTCATCTAGGCCCAAGTAGTTTCGATACAATTTTTTTTCATCTTCCTGAGCTAATAATAGCTGTTTCAGTTTCACTAATCCCACCCAATTCCTTTTATCATACCAATTGTTTAAACGAAGTGGTTATGAATTCCATCTAACTATCTATTTTTATATTTATTATATAAAAGTTGATGTCAATATATTATAAAATGAATTTATGACATTATTTTTTATAATTGTCCCACGTCAATTTTGTATAGATAATAATTTTATAATTTTGTAAAATAAAAATTTTTTATATAATAATAATTAAATATAATACATATTATTACTCTATTAAATAAAAAAATAACAGTTAAATATAATTAGTTTCTATATTAAAAATATAATAATAACAATTTTTGTTTACTATGCATATATTCTAATATATCATTATTAATAAAGTATATTTATAATATTATACTACATTTTTGGTATTCTTGTTTTCAATTATTTTTTTCTAACTTTTTTTTAAACTATTTTCAAATACACTAAAGAAAAACTTTAAAATTACACTATACAGCACCACCAATTTAAAAATATCAACAAATAAATATAATTTATTTTTCAAAGTCTAAATAATTTTTTATGGAAAATATTCCCATAATATATAAAAAAAAACTTATTTTTTTAGAATTAATTATATTTTATTATAAAATATATAAGAAAATTTTTTATTATATAAAAATATTAGAAAAAACACATAAGTTAATATTTAAGAAGATAGCCATCTTTGAAAGACTTCTGTTGTTATATATTTCTTTGTTTTTTTTTTTGAATAATTATATTGAATTATATACGAATCACAAATATTTTTATAAATAAGTAAAAAAATTTAACATTAATCCACATATTATGTAATTAATTCTTAAATAATATAATACTTTTAAATTTATATTATGTTCCAAATTCGATCTCTGGGTCCTCCCACGGAACGGTCACTGAATCCGATAGTCCCAGGATTGGGCCATCCTCACGGCCCAAAATGGATTAATAACTTTCAAAATCTTAACCCAACATTCAAATTCAAATTCCTCCCTTATCTTAGCTAAATAGAGATAAGATAAAATAACTACCACCAGCTATATAAAGGGGAGCCAAAGGCCCCTTCAGGTACGTTACTCATTCTACATGCATATATCTCTTAGATCTATTCTGACTTGAGTGTCGAAGTGTCTTTGCAGGTACCCACCCTCATTGCTCCAGTCAGACAATCCAATGACCATCTCGACTCGCAAGTCTCCGATCCGTCTCAACCCGTACCAGAGACTTCTAGTACATTGGCGCTGTCTATGGGGATTGCTAAGTCTTGGTGGCATGACGGAGAATCTCGAGGAGCAATCCTCAAGCCATCACCACGACTCAAACCCGCGAAGCCTAACACCCGAACTTCGGGATAGCATCCCCCTACCCGAGCACCCGATGGCCTAGGAGAAAAAGCAATCTAGATAATCCAAAAGCTTGGCCTCATAGTGCAAAACCTCGAAGGTCGAGTCACGTCCAAGGAGCGATATCGTTCGGAACACGCAAGCCAAGCAACCTCCAGGATCCGATTGCATTGTGAGATCAGGAACGACAGGTCACCCGAACAACAACACGGCAAACGATGCAACCGAAACGTCTCCAAAGATCCGGAATGCCAATGCAACAAGGACGACTGAAGACACTACCGGGATGCCAAGCGAACACGAAGCGAGCATGTGATAATGGGAGCCACCCCATTCACGGAGAAAATCCTGAAAGCCAAACTTCCAAAGGTCTTTGACAAGCCCACTGATATGAAATACGATGGGACGAGGACCCACAGAAGCACCTCAGGGCCTTTGAGGCCAGGATGAACCTAGAGGGAGCCGCCAATGCAGTTTGATGCAGGCCTTCCTGGTAACTTTCACCGGCCCCGCGATCAAATGGTTCAACGCCCTCCTAACGGCTCCACAGCCAGTTTTGATGATGTCTCCAAAAATTTTATGGCACAGTTCACCACTAGGATTACCATAGCAAAACATCCGATCAGTCTACTCGGAATCACTCAAAGACAAGATGAATCTACGAGGAAATACCTCGACAGGTTCAACGACGAATACCTAACGATTGACGGACTCACAGATTCGGTAGCCAGTCTTTGTCTGACCAGTGGCCTTATGAATGAAGACTTCCGGAATCACCTTACCACCAAACCAGTCTGGACCATGCACGAAATCCAAAATGTCAGAGAGAATACATAAACAACGAAGAGGTAAGCCAAGCCGTGGCCGCCAATAAACAGTAGCACAAAAACTCGTAGCAACCCACCACCAAAAGATACCCCAAAAGAACACTTCAAATGCGTTGCCCCTAGCCATCCGTCCAGGGTAGGAAAGTTCATGAACTACTACCCCTATTTGTCCCTATCACAGAGATCTATTACCAACTAGCAAAACGAAGCATCCTCCCGAAGGCGCGACAACTAAAGGAACGGACAGGCGGCAACAAGAGTCTATACTGCGATTACCACCGAGGATACAGACATAAAATCCAATATTGCTTCGATCTAAAGGACGCTCTCAAACAAGCCATCCAAGATGGCAAACTCCCCGAATTCACCAAAATCATCCGAGAACCCAGGAAAGCTAAAAGAGAAAGATCACCAGAACGCGAAGGATGCAACCCCAAGATGATACGACAGGCACCCTAAGAGAGTCTAGGGATCGACCCCACCATAATAGTAAACGTAATCACAGGAAATGACGCACTAGAAAGGTCAAAGTTAGCACTAAAAATGGATCTCAAAGTCCTAGCCATAAAAAATCAAGCACAAACTCTTTAGTTTCAGCAGCCATCACGTTCTCTCCCGATGACTGCCAACACGGCACCTCGGTGGAAGACGCCCCCTTCGCCATCTCGGCAAGGGTCAGGACTGGACTGGTGAAAAGAATATTGGTCGACACCGGAGCTGATTCCAACATCCTCTTCAGAGGAGCCTTCAATAAGCTAGGTCGCTGATATGAAAGTCTACAAAGTCACCGCAATAGGGTGACCGAAATCGGGGACAACTTCCTCAAACTGGACAGTTCCATAGTGTTATCACTAACCATCGGAACTGGAAGCCAGAGGAAAACCATGCTCTCTGAATTTGTGGTCTTCAAGGATTCCACCACTTACGACATCATCATCGGAATAAAGACAATCAACAATCTATCCGCCGTCATCTTCACCAAGTTCCTAATCATGAAGTTCCAGGCCGACAATGGCACCATCAGAACAATACAGGCCCTCTGCAAGAGATCCCAAGACGCGGAAGGCATCTTTCCCACTGACCTCGGCGCACGCCAAGACGGGCAACCCCGACTAGAACCGGAAGGAGACATGGAAGAACTGCAAATAGGCAGACCAAGGGTGAATTCACATTCATCAACAAAAACCTACCCTACGACCTAAAAGGCGACCTGGTTAAGCTTCTAAAGCAAAATAGGGACCTGTTCGCATTCACCTCGGCCGACATGCTAGGCATAGACCTTGATCTAATGTCTCACCATTTGACTGTAGATCCAAAAGGCAAACCAGTGGCTCAGAAGAGAAGGAAAATGTCCCCGACCGAGCATCTAAAGTCAGAAAACAAGTCAAAGTCCTGCTCGAAGCAAGCTTCATCCAAGAAATCCACTACACGACCTGGTTGGCCAACTTTGTACTAGTTAAAAAGGCAAACATCAAGTGGTGAATGTGCGTCGATTACATGGACTTGAACAAAGCTTGTCCTAAAGACGGCTTTACGCTACCAAACACCGACGGACTAGTAGACGCCACCTCGGGACATCAGTAGCTCAGCTTCATGGATGCCTACTCCAGGTAAAAACAGATACCCATGCACCGGCCTGACAAGGAGAAAACTGCGTTTGTAACTCTCGATTTGGCACGTGTTGTTACACGATCAAGCCCTTCAGGTTAAAGAATGTCCGGGCCACCTACCAAAGGCTCGCCACCAAAATCTTCAAATACCTCTCCGAAACAAAGCTAGAGGTTTACATTGATGACATGCTTGCCAAAACCCGAACTAGTGACGAGCTCATCGGCGACCTCGAACTCATACTGGAAACTTTGAACAAACACCAAATGCGCCTTAACCCAACAAAGTGCACTTTCGGGATGGAAGCTGGGAAATTTCTAGGCTTCATGATCACTCAACGGGGGGGTAGAGGCAAACCTGAAAAAATGCAAGGCCATTTTTGACCGAGCGATTGGCCACCTTTTCTCACTTCCTCGGGGCCTCGGCCCAGAGAGCCATCCCTTTCTTCAAACTCATGAAAAAGGGTATAACCTTTAAATGGAACTCGAGTGCACTTCAAAAAAGTATTGGCAGAACCCCCCCATACTCTCCAAACCCAGAATCGAGGAGACGATTTACCTTTATTTATCCATAACGGAGGAAGCACTAGCCACAACGCTCATCCGAAAAGACGAGCAAAAAATACAAAGTCCTGTGTACTTTATAAGTAAGGTCTTCCAAAGTGCAGAAACATGCTACTCCAAACTTGAAAAACTTGGCTTTCCCTACTCTCGGCGTCCCAATGCCTTCGACAGTATTTCCAGGCCCACCCCATCACGGTCCGAATGGACCAGGTGGTTAGGCAAGTACTGCAGAAACTGGACCTCGCAGGATGGATGCTTGCATGGTCCGTCGAATGATCACAATACCAAATCGGATTTGAGGCCAAGAATGCTATTAAGGCCTAGTCCATGGCAGACTTCATAGCCAAAATAACCCCAAAAAATGAACCCGTAAAAACCTGGACGTTCCATGTTGATGGCTTTTTGAACACCAGCTCAAGAGGAGTAGGAATAATACTAGAAAATGAGAATGGAATCACCATGGAACAATCCATTCGATACGAGTTCCCGATCTCTACCAATCAAGCCGAATATGAAGCCTTCCTAGCTGGACTGACATTAGCCAAAGAAGTCAGCACAAAAGTGTTAGAGGTCTTCAGCGACTCCCAAGTAGTCATTAACAGAGGCTATCAAACACGGGACCCTTTGTTACAACAATATCTAGCCAAGGTGAAAGAACTGGTGGTCGAGTTCGACAGAGTAACCGTCCAGCACATTCCCAGAGAATGAAACGCAAGGGCCGACTAACTCTCAAAACTGGCAAGCAGCAAATTAGTCCTGGGAAATCGATCATTGATTTAGGATTTTATGAAGACACCGTCTGTGTCGGCCACAACCTCGGTCGACTTCCCAATCACAAGCCAGCACTCCCGGACTTTTGCAATTCTCCAATACCTCACTAACGGAAGCCTACCTAAGGATCCTAAGGAAGCAAAACGCATTAAACAGGAAGGAGCAAAGTACACCACGATAGCAGGGCAATTGTACAAGCGTGGACTATCACAGTCCCTCCTTAAATGCATAGAACCCGACGACACAGACTACATATTTCGCGAAATTCATGAAGGGTGTTACAGCCATCATGTCGGGGGGAAAAACCCTGGCTCAAAAGGTTATCCGAGCAGGGTATTTCTGACCCTCCATTATAAAAGACTCCCTCTAGCTAGTCAAACACTGCGACAAGTGCCAAATCCACGCCGACCTCCACTAGGCCGTCCTCCACCAACTCAGCATCATAACGGCAGATCGGCATTTCGAAACCTGGGAAATCGACTTCGTTGGTCCCTTCCCCATGGCTCCCAGACAGCTCCAGTACCTCATCGTCACCATTGACTACTACACCAAGTGGGTCGAAGCCGAGGCCTTAGCCAATATCACGGCCCCCAGTGTCAGAAGTTCTTCTGGAGACAAGTTATAACCCGATTTGAAATCCCTAAGATCGTGATCTCGGACAATGGGACCTAATTCGTGGACAAACGATTTAGGAAATTCATGGAAGGTCTCGACAGCTCACAGTAATTTAGTTCGATAGAGCATCCACAAACAAACGGACAAGTAGAAGTGGCCAACAAATTAACAGTAAAGGGCCTCAAAAAGCAACTAGACGAGGCCAAGGGCTTATGGGCTGAGGAACTCGGATCCATCCTCTGGTCGTACGGACTTCCCCTCAAACCTCAATTGGAGAAACCCCTTTCGGCTAACATACGGCCTAGAGGTCGTCATCCCAGAAGAAGTTGGGGATCCCAGTCCATGGAGAACCATGGGAGAAAACGACGAAGAGGCAGAGTGGGACCTCGCGGATGAGGTCAGGAGCATAGCACATCTATGGGCTCTAAAACAAAGGATAAGCCTAATGTACAATCATAGCTTGGTACGATGAGACTTTGGACCAGGAGACATCGTCTTACGATGAAACGACACCGGTCCCCCTACCCCCAGAGAAGGGAATCTCACGCCCAATTGGAAGGGCCCCTACCGGATCAAGACGGTAATGGGGAAAGGAGCGTATAAGCTCGAACGATTAGACAGGACCGAGCTTCCGAGATCCTGTAATGCCACTAACATGCGGCGCTACTACACGTAGGAGCATCTCCCAAGCGACAAGAATCAAGGTCGTTTAGATTATCTTTTATTTTTCTTCATTTTTTAAAATTTGTTTACTATTTTATCGCATATTTTCCTCATCGGGAACTCTTTCCTACCCATATAGGGAGGTTTTAACAAGGCCTAAACTTTAAATAAAATTCATTCTTTTTACATATATTCTGTCTCCAAAGCTTTGCCCTAACCGATGGCACGAACACACATGGCTACCCCCGGAGACCGATCACCCGCGAGGCCAAAACATAGATATCCACAAAACCAAACAAGTACATAACACGGCCCACAGGTCAACTATACGCACGGCCCACCAAGAGGCCACAAAAACATTCATAAAACCAAGAAAGTGGCCTAAAATGGCTTCAAAATAAAACAAAAAATAAAATAGTAACAGCCGAACAAACGGCTTACAAACCAACAAAGAAAATGTTATGCCAAAAATGGCTTACAAACTTAGAAAAATTACAAAAATTCACTCCAAGTCCACAGTTTGGCCATCCTTGACGATTCGAAACGCTCCCATACAGACACATCCACACCCAGAGCAAGGACCAAGGCTTGAGCCCTCACAGCCTCCTCGGCATCCGAAATCGCACCCTTGATATCCTCCAGCAACATCCCCTTCTCCTTCTTCAGCCTCGCCACCCGGCCTCTCAAATCCTTCGCCTTCGCAAGCAGAATGGCAGCCTTAGACTCGGCATCTGAGGCCCGTTTGCGTTTGCCTGCCAGCTGAGTGAGAAGCAAAGTTTCTACCTCAAAAAGACAGAGCAGTTCGGCCTCAGCATCCTTGTCGGCCTTCAGACGAGCCGACTCTGCCACCTCCAGCTTCTCCTTCAGCTTCCCAACATCTGCCTGGAACTGGCAAAGCCTTCCATCCAACAACCCCACCTGGTCTAGCATCGGCTCCGCCTTCCAAATGATAACATTGGAACGAAGGAGGGCCCGGTACACTGACTTTGCCTGGCCGACGACATCACAGTCGTGAAAAACTCCTTCGTATCAGAAAGGAGGTGCTGATCAATGAAAGCCGAAGCATCAAAACTCCGTTCCATCATGGAAGGCACTACCCTCTCCTCCTCTACATTCTCCCCGCTACTCCCTTCTGCCATTCTCCTCTGCTTCCTACTCGCCTCGGCAGGTGAAACCACAACAACCTCATCCTTGACCCCAGTGGCAACCGGCCTGAGCGAAGCAACACCACCTGCCCCGATCAAAACCAGGTCCTGAAAAACAGTTCGGGAATCCGCCAGAAGTTGAGACTGAGGTGTCGACGGCAAACCTTCCTCACCCTCCTCCTGGGCTATGTCAGCTTTCAACCTCACCAAGTTAGTTAACCCGCCTGCCATTTGAATTGAAAAAGCAAAAATAAAAAGCATAAGTCTCAAATCCGAGAAGCAAGGATTTACCAAAGGAATCATTTAAAAACACACACCAATATAAGCCTGGCACATCTCTGGATCACCCATGACGTCCCGAGGATTCAACGGCCGTTCTCCAAAAATTGACCACAAGACATCGGCAATGTCTTTATTCTCGGGAGAGAGCCCCTCGTAAGTAACACGCGTCAAGTACGACGCACCAGTGATGCGTGAGCATCTTTCCTATCTTTTCCTAGTGAGTTTGCATCTAATTTGTTGAGTTTAATTAAGAATTAATTATATTTTAGCCACTATGGATGCTATTTTGAGTTTTGTGCAATTTTATTTATTTTAGGTAGCATTCGGATGGATTTGATGAAGTTTCTGCAGAGAAAGAGAAGAAACCAAGAAGATGACCAGCGAATACCGACGCGGACGCATGGCTCACGCGACCGCGCGGAATGGAGGAGATCGCAATGACGCGATCGCGTTCCTGACGCGAACGCGTGGACTGGAATCTGCACAAATGACGCGAACGCGTGGACAACGCGGACGCGTCACGTGCACCATGTGCAGAAAACGCAGAAAAAACGCTGGGGGCGATTTCTGGACTTTTTTAACTAAATTTTCAGCCCAGAAAACACAGATTAGAAGCTGCAGAATGGACAGAACAAGTGGTCCCCACCCATCAATTGAAGATCTGTTAATTAATTCAAATTTAAATTCAAATCTTAAATTAGGAAAAGATATTATTTTAATTTTTAGTTTTAGATATTAGATTTTTAAATTTATTAGGATTAGTTATAAAAGGAGGAAGCTTTCCTTCCTTTGTAGAGGTCCTGGGGAGGATCCCATTCCATCCCAATTTACATTCCATATTCCATGAGCAACTAATCATCCATTGTTAAGGTTAGGAGCTCTGTCTATTTGTATGGATTGATTTTATTACTTTTTCTATTTTAATTTATGTATGGATTTATATTTAAGAATTGTTTTCGTTCTTTATTTTATGAATTTGGGTGGAACGGAAGTATGACCCTCTTTCTAAATGCGTTCTTGTATAACTTGGAAAAGCTCTTTACTTGAACAACAGCTTGAAAACATATTCTCCTAAATTTCTAATTTATCTGGATTTAATAGGATACGTGACATATAATCCTTTTATGTTTGGGTAATTAGGATTTTTGTGGCATATAACTAGAATTGAACTTCACCCCCTAATTGGAATTAATTGACCAAGGAATTGGCTGTTAATGAATTTTAGAGGAGACTAGAAAGGTCTAAGGAATTAGGGTCTAGTCACATATAGTTGCCATAAATTAGATCTTACATGATTAAAATAAAATAATAAGAAAAGTCAATCTGAAAAATAGGTAACTCTGAAACCTTAACTATTTTCTTCATATTTTCTTCCCAATTTATTTACTTTACTATTTTAATTTCTGTACGATTGAATATTCAAATACTCTTTTCTTTTTGTCTAACTAATCCTATCAAATACTATTGTTGCTTAATCCATCAATCCTCGTGGGATCGACCCTTACTCACGTAAGGTATTACTTGGTACGACCCGGTGCACTTGCCGGTAAATTTGTAGTTAGAAATACCGCACCAAGTTTTTGGCGCCGTTGCCAAGGATTGACTGTGATTAACAACTATTAGTTGCCTGATTGTTTAGATTAGGCGTTTTAATTTTAATTTTATTTAAATATTATTTTATTATTTTTCGAAAAAAAATTTAAAATAAAAAAAATTTCCCTTGTTTTCCTTTTTTTTCGTTCGTCTCCCCTATCCCCTGTTTTAATTTTTCTACTTCATTTAACTTTTGAATTTTGTTTTCAAAACCTGCGTCCATTTTTTTATTTTATTTTTCTATTTTTATTTTTATTTTCTTTTTATTTTCATTCCGTTTCTTCCCATTATTTTTCTTATCTTTTGATATTTTATTAATTTCATTTTATTTCTATTTTTAACCTCAAAAAAAATATTTATATATATATTTTTACAATAGCACTAATATTTTTTTTAATTTCTGAAATTAAGTTTGGTGTTTCCTAGTTAGTTTTATTTTAATTTTTAGAATTCTGTTCTGTCTTCTTTGCTTTCCTATTTACCACATGGTGCGTTTAATCTTTTTTGGTGTTTTGTGCTAAGGAAAACTAATGGAGAGAGATCATATGGGTTACTACTGACACCCGAGTAGTGATTTATATCATTATGAATGGGAGAACTATCCAAATTTTGGTTAGCAAGATCAAAACCAAAGAAACTTCAGTACTCCATGTTCCAACTATTAAGAATCACCATCTCCATATCCATACCAAGAACCACCACCTCTCTATCCATATCAAGAACCATCCTCATTTTACACTTATCAAGAACCATCACCTCCTCCTTATTCATTTCAAATACCATCAGATCTTGAGCTTCTCATGAAAGAATTCTTACAGGATATAAAGACAAGTGTCAAAAATATAGAGAAGCAAGTGCAGTCGATTATCAAGTCATAGGAAGAGGAGCAAGCAAATTCCTTCCCAAGAAATATAATACAAGATCCTATAGAAGAAAGTGAGGAAATCAATCAAAAGAGTTCATACTCCAGTGAACTAGAGAACTTTCTATCCTCACACATGGAAGAAGAGGAAGATGCAAAAACAAAGGAGGAAGATACACCCACAAAGGAGGAAGATGCACAACCTCCCATGCCCTTGGTAAGCAATGAAGAAGAGATTGAATTAGAAGACAGCTACCAAGAGGAAGAGGTTGAAATTGAGGAAGCCTGCAAAGAAGTGGAAGAATTCAAAGAAGAACACAAGGGAGTGGAGCTTGCAAGACCTCTCCCAAAGCCATCACCATCCAATACAACATTCAAGTGGGTAAAATTTCTATCTTTAACCTTTACATTCCCACTTGAATATGGGCTACTGGAGACGGATGGTCAACTTAGAGCTCTTTGTGGCATTAAGAGTAAGAGGAAGATGGTTAGTGGTAAGAGTTGTCAAGCAAAGTTCAACATGGTTGCATGCTCCGAATTGAAGTGCAAGAATTGGTGTAGAGCTCAATTGAATGGGTCTAGAAGGTTGTTTGGATGTCTCTGTGAGAATTCAGATCAATTGCCACCCGGTGGAAACAATGGTGATACACAAGAAGACGGGTATAAAATCAAGGTTTGGGACCTTGGAATTCATTCCCACAATCAACACTCTTAGGGCCTTGTCACTTGCTTCAAAGGCTTTATGCGCCTAGTTTGGGATCCCGGTAGCAATTGGAATTACAAACATTGGTGGAGATTCCTGGATCAGTACAAGCACAAGCCACCATGACAAGAAGCTCACAACATGTCCAACTTAAGGACTTTAACTAAAAGTGCTTGGTGGGAGACAACCCACCGTGGTATGATCGTTCTTTTTCATTCTTAGTTGTTTTTCGTAGTAGTAGTTTTTACTTAGTTGATTTTTATTAAGTTCTTACTAATTTTCTGATCATGCAGCTAGTTTATAACAGGAACCGAACACCTCAAGCTATATTCCAAAAAAAAAAAGAGAGCACACGACGTGCACGCATCGCTGACGCGTACCCGTCAGTCAGGTGGGTGCGTGTGAAAAAATAAATTTGATAGAGAGTTGCGAGGGAGTGGCGCTGGAATAGTGCCTTTGGCACAAATTGTTCCACGCGACCACGTCGATGACGCGCCCGCGTCATGTGGGAAAACTGCCCCCCACGCGTCCGCGTCACTCACGCGAACGCGTGACTTGCAGAATCGACGTAAAAGAGTGTTTGGGCAAAGATTTGTGCTGGCTTGGGGCAAGAAGTGTGCTAAAAGCACAAATTTGGTCACGCGAACGCGTACCCCACGCGTCCGCGTCGTTTTTTTAATATCGGCCATCCACGCGATTGCATCCCCCACGCGTTCGCATCACTTCAATAGCGCGCTAATCGTGCGATCGCGTGACTCACGCGTCCGCGTCGCTTGCACCGCACACCTCCACCAGTTCGCCGCCAGTTTTTAATTTTTTTTATTCTCTCTCCCAAATCCTAAATCTCTCTTGTTCTTTTATCCTTTTATTCTTATTTCAGTATAATATTTGTTTCTTTCTATTTTCAATTCTTCTTTGCTTGAGGACAAGCAAACCTTTAAGTTTGGTGTTGACGCTTCGCTTAGAAGTTTTCTGTTTATTCCTATGGCACCAAAAGGGAGGCGAATCATCTTCACTGAGGAGCACAACCTGAAGAATAAACGACTGCTAGGATAACTAAGGTGGTTGAGTTCCTTTCATTTTTTATTCCTCCCCTCTTTGTCTATGTTATGTTCCGGTTTTCTGCTATTTTTCTTTGTTTGTTGCATGATCCTTTATTAGTTAGAATCCTAGGACTAGTTTAGTTCTCCCTATTGCTTTAATTCTGAAAAGATGTCTCATGTATTAGTCACTGAGCTTAAATTCAAATAAAAAATACAGGAGTGATATCTCGCATGAGAAAGTGGGTCTATATTGAAGAATAGTCTTATTTACTTAAATGTGGTGGTATTTTCTGTGATTCTGAATGCATGACATGAATAGTGCATATTTTTTATAATGAAGTTTATGAATGTTAAAATTGTTGGTTCTTGAAAGAATGATGAAAAAAGAGAAATATTATTGATAATCTGAAAAATCATAAAATTGATTCTTGAAGCAAGAAAAAGCAGTGAAAAACACAAAGCTTGCGAAAAAAATATATATATAAAAAAAAGTAAGCAGAAAAAGCCAATAACCCTTTAAACTAAAAGGCAAGGGTAAAAAAAGGATCCAAGGCTTTGAGCATTAATGGAGAGGAGGGCCCAAAGGAATAAAATTCTGGCCTAAGCGACTAAATCAAGCTGTCCCTAACCATGTGCTTGTGGCGTGAAGATGTCAAGTGAAAAGCTTGAGACTGAGCGGTTAAAGTCGTGATTCAAAGCAAAAAAGAGTGTGCTTAAGAACTCTGGACACCTCTAACTGGGGACTCTAGCAAAGCTGAGTCACAATCTGAAAAGGTTCACCTAGTTATGTGTCTGTGGCATTTATGTATCCGGTGGTAATACTGGAAAACAAAATGCTTAGGGTCACAGCCAAGACTCATAAAGTAACTGTGTTCAAGAATCAACATACTGAACTAGGAGAATCAATAACACTATCTGAATTCTGAGTTCTTATGGATGCCAATCATTCTGAACTTCAAAGGATAAAGTGAGATGCCAAAACTGTTCAGGATTGCAGTTGTAAACCCCACTATAAGAAGAGACATGGGCTTAATCAAACTCTCATTCTCATGCAAATTCACATCCTAAGCTTATGTTAGTTTTGGTTGCTTGAGAACAAGCAACAGTTTAAGTTTGGTGTTGTGATGTGTGAGCATCTTTCCTATCTTTTCCTAGTGAATTTGCATCTAATTTGTTGAGTTTAATTAAGAATTAATTATATTTTAGCCACTATGGATGCTATTTTGAGTTTTGTGCAATTTTATTTATTTTAGGTAGCATTCGGATGGATTTGATGAAGTTTCTGTAGAGAAAGAGAAGAAACCAAGGAGATGACCAGCGAATACCGACACGGACGCATGGCTCACGCGACCGCGTGGAATGGAGGAGATCGCAATGACGCGATCGCATGCCTGACGCGAACGCGTGGACTGGAATCTACAGAAATGACGCGAACGCGTGGACGACGCGGACGCGTCACATGCGCCACGTGCAGAAAACGCAGAAAAAATGCTGGGGGCGATTTCTGGGCTGTTTTAACTCAATTTTCAGCCCAGAAAACACATATTAGAAGCTACAGAATGGACAGAACAAGTGGTCCCCACCCATCAACTGAAGATCTGTTAATTAATTCAAATTTAAATTCAAATCTTAAATTAGGAAAAGATATTATTTTAATTTTTAGTTTTAGATATTAGATTTTTAAATTTATTAGGATTAGTTATAAAAGGAGGAAGCTTTCCTTGCTTTGTAGAGGTCTTGGGGAGGATCCCATTTCATCCCAATTTACATTCCATATTCCATGAGCAACTAATCCTCCATTGTTAAGGTTAGGAGCTCTGTCTATTTGTATGGATTGATTTTATTACTTTTTCTATTTTAATTTATGTATGGATTTATATTTAAGAATTGTTTTCGTTCTTTATTTTATGAATTTGGGTGGAACGCAAGTATGACTCTCTTTCTAAATGCGTTCTTGTATAACTTGGAAAAGCTCTTTACTTGAACAACAGCTTGAAAACATATTCTCCTAAATTTCTAATTTATCTGGATTTAATAGGATACGTGACATATAATCCTTTTATGTTTGGGTAATTAGGATTTCTGTGGCATATAACTAGAATTGAACTTCACCCCCTAATTGAAATTAATTGACCAAGGAATTGGCTGTTAATGAATTTTAGAGGAGACTAGAAAGGTCTAAGGAATTAGGGTCTAGTCACATATAGTTGCCATAAATTAGATCTTACATGATTAAAATAAAATAATAAGAAAAGTCAATCCGGAAAATAGATAACTCTGAAACCTTAACTATTTTCTCCATATTTTCTTCCCAATTTATTTACTTTACTATTTTAATTTCTGCACGATTGAATATTCAAATATTCTTTTCTGTTTTTCTAACTAATCCTATCAAATACTATTGTTGCTTAATCTATCAATCCTCCTGGGATCGACCCTTACTCACGTAAGGTATTACTTGGTACGACCCGGTGCACTTGTCGGTAAGTTTGTGGTTAGAAATACCGCACCAACCAACCCCGAAGTTCCAATACGTTGCAAACCGCCGCTTCCCCTCGAGGATCAACCAAAAGGGATGGTTTTTCCGAGTAGGGCGCACTTTAAAGTACTCCCCTTTAAACCCATGGAAAGAATCCTCAAACAACCCAAATATTCACCGGTTTGGTTGAGCCCGGAACGACACATAACCCTTATGTTTTCCCTCCTTGGTCGGAAGAGTACACAAAAAGAAAAACAAAAACACCTCCACCCGAACTAGAAGTTTCAGGTATTCACAGACTAACTCAAAGGTTCGGATGGCCGCCGAACTATTGCGATGAAGTTGAAACGGCGCCACCAAACACCAATTAAGCAAAGCTTGCACGAACTCCGAAAAAGGAAGCCACACCTCTAGCTGTGTAAACATGGATTCGTAAACCCACATCCAATCAGCAACTCGAGGGGAGTAAAGATTTATATAGTAGATCCTCTCATCCACCCCGGGGAGTACGAGCTCGTACTGGCGCTCCGCCTCTCTACCTCCACAAACCGCTCCCTCGTCACGGAGCCTCTGGAGGTCCACCTTTGTCACCTAGGATGGCGTTCCCCACACATTGGATGTCTCCCAATAATACGTGCTGGGAACACTAATGGTCGAGACTACAGGAGCCCTCGCACCCTTGCTCCTCCGCCAGGCCATACCTAAAAAAGAGAAGGGCACCACCGTTAGCCCACTAACCAGACGGGCAGAAAATCATGCGTACCCCCTTTTTTATAGAGCACCTAAAGAGGAAAAAGCTACACCTAGCACAAGCACAAACCACATCCAGGAAAAGTGGCAAACACTCCCTCTGATAGCCTACCATTCGTACCCTGAAAAACAACTCCAAAATAGAAAAATGCAGAACATAGAACAGTCAAAAGGTAAACACAAAAAATAGACAATCAAAACATGCACTAAAAAGAAAAGAGAATACCAACATGATTAAATATGAAGTAAGCAAAAAGCAAGGAATAGCACGAAGTACAAGACAAGTGTACAATGCACGGACGAACAGTAGAAAAAAAAATATGAAGGCAAGGGAAGCTAATAAAAAGGAAGAAAAGAGATAGGTTACAGAGACAAAGCAGTTACAAATGAGACTCCAACGTTTCAAAAAAACAAAAACGAAATGCGAAGGGGCGGGACACAAAAAGGGAAAACCTAAAAAATTCCATGGCATTAAAAACGTCATTATAACAGTTAGGGAACCACGACGGACGAAACCCCCCCTTCGGAAAGAGCAACGGACAGGTGATGGGATGTCCTAAAGCGTCTCACGGTTCTCTGACATCACCCGTAGAACCAGGACAATGCCTTCCCCGCCAAGTTCACAGTTACACGACCTAACAAAAACTCCAGCGACGAAGATTGAGCACACTCACTCTCTCGCTCCGGAGGCAACTCTTCCGGACCCGATTTTCGGGTCCTCCCACGGAACGGTCACTGAACCCGACAGCCCTAAGATTGGGCCATCTTCTGTAGGCCTGAGTATGGATATTTGTAGAATATTAATTGAGTTCCATTCATTTTTAGATTTGGCTGAGTTTTAGGCCAAGATATAAACAGTTATCTAGCGAGATTAATTTTATAATTAATGAACAAAAATAATTTTAATTGTTTATAATTATGCTCAATTCATACAAGAAGAAAAAAATATTTCAAAGATAATGCAAAATCAGTTTAAAATAATCTAAAATTATTTTATCTTTTATTTTTTAATTATCGTTTAATTTATTTTGTATTTAGTAATTAATTAAATAATATTAAATATAATAAATATATAATTATTTATATTATTGACTTTTGGGATGTATATTTAGCATCATCGTTTTAAAAAAATGAATTTAGCTAACATATTAATGTTATTAATTGAAAATTTTTTTATTAAAAGAACAGACAGAATTAAAATTTCATTCCATATTGAACTTTTTTAAGCTGGTAAGCCGGTAAGGTTAGTTATCTCATTGTAAGACGAAGTCTATTAATGGTACCCAACATTAACAAGGTTGTATCCAGTGAAAGATCTAAGGGATTCTTTTCTTGAAGAAATAAAAAAAATTTGATGCCTCTATTTTTTTTTTTAATTTCATGGAAGAGTTTTAGTGTGTGATCTAGAGCTGGTTGTCACGGTAAATTTTAGATTTGAGTGTTAGCACAATAGCGTTGGAGTGTGTTTAAGACCGTGACATGGTGCCTTGTTTTTCATCATCCAGGCTTCCAAAGAGCTTGAGTTTAGCTTTTTTCTCCTAATTAATGTTTAGTAAACAATTAATTAATTAAAGATTAATTATATCCTAGGACATTAAAATCGTATCTAAATAAAGTAACAACAATGCTAGGGAACCAAGATAGTATCAGCAAAAAACCTGCCAACTCTTGTTGGGCTAAGAACATGAAGTCCAGTCCACTTCAGCAACATCCCAAATTAACCTAGGTAAACATAATTAACCTAACTGAACCCTCTCTTCACCTTTCACCGTTTCACTGTCTCAGACCTCCAAAATCATCCACGGCAGTTCCACACCACCAGCCGAATTGCGTGGCGTTCTCCTCCGCCCTCGACGGCTGCTGCGCCTCAGTCTACATCGTGCGGGCAACATCAATCCTCCATAGCTAGCTTTAGAACGCTGCAAAGCTTCTCTCTCGTCGACTTGGTCACTGGCCCGTCAGTCGGAGTCACGCCCATCTCCGCCGCAACGACGTCGTGCCACCCAATTACGAGGAACAAGGCGGTTCTGGGTGTCACCAAGAGTGCGCCGCTACTGCTTCATATTGGTGTTGGCGGCGCCATTGAAGCATCTCTGCCCTGCTACCACGAACGCAACAAAACATCCCCTGCCCCAGTATCAAAACATCCCTTGCGAGAACTAATTAGTGAGTGTTTAGTATTTGGAGTTGATTAATATCTGTTTTTGAATACCACGGTTTACAAGTTGTGGGATGTTGCCTTTGACTTGGTTATAAATATGGCTTTGTTAGATGTTACTGTTGATTGCATCGGACGGTTTTGTTAGAGGTTTTGGTTATAGTGTTTCATCTCCAAACCTACCAGAAGGCATTTTCTTCAAGATTCAATCACTAACAAATTAATTGATTACCAATTCAACATCATCTCAAAATACAGGGAGAAGGGAATATGGGAAAGGGAGAACAGGGGAAGTGATGATGCATGGACTTACCAATAGTGACTGGGTGACGAAGAGGACCCGACCCCAGAAGAGGACGAGAAACGAAGCAAGTGACGACCCTACGACGGTCCACAATCCACAGCGACTCGCGATGGCGAGTACTTGAAACCAGAAGACGACGAGCGATGACGATTCGACGAGTTGCTTCTGTCGCCGGCGAGTAGGAGCCCAAGGAAGGCTGCGAGTTGTTGAAACGCCGGCAACGAGACGAGAGGAGCAACGAGACGCCGGTGAGTGTGAACGAGTAGAGACTCTAGTCAGACCGAGAGACTCTCTAGTGGCAGTGAGAGAGAAGAGAGAGTTTGAGTCTCAGAATTGAAAATGAGAGAGACGTTCGTTGAGAGTGTGCTGGTGAGAAACCCAGGGAGATGAAGACATGAAGCTCTTTTCTTTTATTTTTTTTTCAGTTTTTTAGATGACTTTTTTTTTGTATGAACAATTAGAGATGAAGGTTGGGTGAGAAACCAGCAAATCAAAGAACAAAGCGCTTTTTTTTAGTATTTTTTAGATTTGTTTAATTTTTTTTGTATGAAGGATTGATTAGTGTTTATGAAAAGAAAAATAATTTTGTTAAATGGGTTTTATTTTTATTTTTTAGATTATTTAAATTTTGAAACTATAAAATTAAACAATTTAATTAATCTAAAAGAGTAATTTTTGTCTAATATATAAAAAAAGGTATTTAAGTCTTTTAAAAATTTTAAATAAAAAAATATTTTTTATTTTTATTAAATTATAAAGATATTTTAGTAAAAGTAATGATATGATATATTTTTTTTTAAAAAAATTTAAATGCTAATATGAAAAATAAATTTTACACATCTTATTGTTATTTGTCTATATTTTAAACGTATCGGTACGTATGAATTTATCATCATACCGTAACAAACACCGATTTAAAAACTATTGAAATACAATTTATTTTTTTTGTCCTAATCCAACCCATACAAAATAAAACCAAGAGAACTTCAATACAACACCCACTCCATGTTATTATATTACTTATATACACAAAATTAAACTAAAAAATTCACAACCCACAAAAAAAAAAAAATTCATTAAAACACAACATTATACAAAAACTCAACAAACTAATACGCCTAAAAACGCCCAAGACAATAATCATTATTAACTAACATCATTACATCAATATGCAATTAACCCTAACTAATTATGAAGAGAAAAGAGGACGTGTCAGTAGCCTCTGCAGAGCAACCTCTTCCTCCCTGCAACGAAGTCACACGCGTCACACTAAATGGCGCCACCTACTTTCATCACATGAGGAACCAACTTTCTTTCCTCACCAGTGTATTGGCCCAATACTAAGCAAGTAAGCATATGTTTACTTGTTTCCATTTCTCTGAACAGTGGCGACTCACGAGCGATGAGTTGTGTAATCTGAAGTGAGGATTTGTAGTAGTTTATCTTGCTTGAGTTGTTGTCACTTGCCACCAAAAACTCATTAACTCATAAATATCCATCTTTGCCTAAAATTCCTTCACTTTCACGCCATACATAGCTGCTGCTTCTGCTTTGGCTTCGGCTTCGGCTTCATCTTCTTCATCTGCATCACACCCACATCACCCACATATTCATAATTCTTAGTTCCGAGGTCGGTGATTTTGTTAGGTAAACAGATGACACAGCAAAATATAGAGATGAAAAATTAGAAATTTGTATAAAATATGGAAACAATTGAATAACTTTCTTTGAGAATTACAACTTCTCTCTATCACAAGGAGACTACAAAACACTCTCTCTTGACAAAAGGAGAACACACTTCTCTCTATATATATAGAAGAAAACTACTCAAAGAAATATTATGTTATTCTCTTTGGATGACTTGATTGAAATGAATTAAAGAAAAACTCAATTTATACGTGAGTCTCTTCAATATGAACCATCCGTCAATTAAAGGTATATAATTCTTCTCTTTTTCAACCACTAAAATTCTAAGATTATAAATTAAGATTGTTTATTACCTCTCATTTTATTTAGTTATTATTTATTTATATATTTTCTAAAATTAGCTTTACTAATTTTCACAATCTCCCACTTAAAGCTAATTTTGATAAATTTTCAAAATTCATGTTGCTCATGTATTCCATAGGCCGTATGAGAATCTACACCATTCAAACTTTTCTGTGTTGATTGGTTTTGTCATGGCATCTGCTAGGTTATCTTTAGTGTGAATCTTCTGCATATCAACACTTCCTTCTTCTACTACTTCCCAAACAAAGTGATATTGTACTCCAATGTGTTTTGTTCTTGAATGAAAGGCAGGATTCCTTGCAATGTGCAAGGCACTCTGACTGTCACAATACACAGAAATCTTCTGTTGTTTGTGCCCGAGTTTTTCTATCAACCTTTGGATCCAAATAGCTTCCTTGCATGCTTGTGTAGCTGCCATATATTCAGCTTCTGTAGTAGATAAAGCTACAACAGTCTGTAATTTAGATAGCCAGCTCACAGCTCCTCCTGCAAGTGTAAATACATATTCTGTAGTAGATTTTCGTTTATCAAGATCACCTGCAAAATCTGAGTCGACATATCCATTGACAATGAATTCCGATCCTCCAAAACATAATGCAACATTCGAGGTCCCTTTGATGTATCTCAAGATCCTCTTAACAACATTCCAATGCTCTTTACCTGGATCTGCCATGAATCGACTTACCACCGCAACTGTTTGAGCGATATCTGGTCTTGTACAGATCATGGCATACATAAGGCTTCCCACTGCTGATGCATACGGTACTCGAGACATTTCCATCCTCTCTGCTTCACTACTAGGGCACATACTTGAGGATAATTTAAAATTAATAGGAAGTGGGGTTGAAATTGGCTTGCATTCTTGCATGTTGAAGCGTTGCAAGATCTTCTTCAAATAATTCTTTTGCGATAGCCAAATCTTCCTATCCTTTTTGTCTCGGTGAATTTGCATCCCTAAAATCTTGTTTGCTGGTCCCAAGTCTTTCATATCAAACTCCCTAGCCAACTGTGCCTTCAATTCTTGGATTTGATCTTTGTTGGGACCTACCACCAACATGTCATCCACATACAACAGCAGAATGATGAAATCATTATCACCAGACCTCTTGTAATAAGTACAATGATCTGAACTAAGTCTGTTGTATCCAAGGCTAATAATGAAAGAATCAAATCTCTTGTACCAACACCTTGGCGCCTGCTTTAGACCGTACAGAGATTTAGTTAACCTGCAAACCAAGTTTTCTTTTCCTTTTTCTTTAAAACCTTCTGGTTGGAGTATATATATCTCTTCTTCAAGTTCTCCATGAAGAAAAGCAGTCTTTACATCTAATTGCTCTAGATGTAAATCAAATGCAGCACACATAGCCAAAACTACTCTAATAGTAGTTAGTCTCACCACTGGAGAAAATATTTCATTGAAGTCAATACCTTCTTTCTGAGCATATCCCTTGACAACCAATCTTGCACGATATCGTTCCACCTGATCATTACTATCTCGTTTGATCTTGTAAACCCATTTGTTACCAATGGCTTTCCAACCTGCTGGAAGTTCAACAAGTTTCCAGGTATGGTTTCTATGTAATGCCTCAATTTCTTCTTGCATTGCTGTCATCCACATAGAAGCGTCTGGAATGCGCATAGCCTCCATAAAAGTTGTTGGCTCTCCATCTTTTGTCAAAAGACAATATGCATCATGGTTTGTTAAACATAATTTGAGTGCCATGATGGGGTTCTTCTTTGTCGAGTGGATCGACGAACTTCTATGTCATTGGCCTCTGCTTCTTGTTCTTCGTGCTGTGGTTCTACTTCAGAAAGATCATCTTCTCTGCATTTTTCATCTATTTGAACAGTGGTTATCTCTTTAACAGTGCTGTCATTTTCTTGTTCCTTTTGCAATTCATCTTCTGCAAATATTACATCTCTACTGACAACTACCTTGCGGACAGTGGGATCCCACAGGCGATACCCCTTAACTCCGTCAGTATAACCCAAGAATATACATTTTCTAGACTTTGGATCTAGCTTTGTTCTTTCCTGGGAGTTGTACATCACGTACACAGGACAACCAAATATATGTAAAGAAGAATAATTAGGTGGCTTACCTTGCCACATCTCCATTGGTGTCTTTAATCCAATTGCAGTTGATGGTGACCGATTTATCACATAACAGGTGGTTTTAACAGCTTCTGCCCAAAAAGACTTGGCTAAACCTGCAGTCTGCAACATAGCTCGTGCTCTTTCTAGGAGAGTCCTATTCATTCGCTTTGCTACACCATTTTGCTGAGGCGTATATGCAACTGTGAATTGTCGTTGAATACCTGCTTGCTTGCAAAATGTTAGAAAATTACCATCAACATATTCTCTTCCATTATCTGTCCTTAAACACTTGATCTTCTTTCAGATTCAAGTTCTAACTTTGCTTTGAACTCTTTGAACATCGCAAACACGTCTGACTTTTTCTTGATCGGGTACACCCATAGCCTCCTAGAGTAATCATCAATAAATGATACAAGATATTTTGCTCCTCCTAGGGACATCTCCGGCGATTCCCACACATCAGAATATATCAACTCCAATATGTGCTTGCTCCGAGCAGTTGATCTACCAAACGTCAATCTATGTTGTTTGCTTGTAACGCAGTGCTTACAAAATGGTAACTTTACCGATTTGAGCCCGAGAATGAGATTACGTTCTATAAGAATCTTCAAGCCTCGTTCTGACATGTGGCCTAGTTTGCAATGCCATATCATCGTCATTTCTTCTTGGCTTGTTGAAGCAACTGATGCCTCTGCCTCTTGCAAAGTATCTCCCATAAGCATGTATAGATTTGCTGCAATCTTTTCTGCTTTTATTACCACAAGAGCTCCTTTAACAACTTTTAAGATCCCACCTTCAATATGGGTCTTACAACCAAGTTCATCCAATTGCCCAATCGACAACAAATTCTTCTTCAAGCCTTTCACATGTCTTACCCCTTGAAGTGAACGAATAGAACCATCAAACATTTTTATTTTGACAGTACCCATTCCAACAATTTCTAAGGCATGATCGTTTCCCATAAACACAGATCCTTCCAAGACAGGTTCATATGTACAAAACCAATCACGATGAGGAGTCATGTGCCATGTTGCTCCTGAATCAACAATCCAAACATCAGTGAGCTGTTTACTGCCTTTAGAACCAATTGTTGCTTCGCCATACAGGATTTCTCCATCATCAGAGGTACTTGCAACACATCCTTGAGAACATGATCCTTCTGGAACCTTCTCTATACTCTTCTTATTCCAACAATCTTTCTTGAAGTGCCCTCTCTTACCACAATTGTAGCATTTGACCTGCTTCTTACTTTGTGACTTTGGTCTACTTTGACTCCCACTGAAACCACGCTCCATTGATCTCCCTCTTGTCATCAACAAAGCCTCTGCTTGTTTTGAGCTTTCTAATCTATCTTCCTTATTCTTGCGCCTAGATTCTTCTTCAAGAACCGCAGCAGCCATGTCATCAAAAGAAAGATAATCAGTCAAAACATTATTAGTTAAGTTAATGATAAGCTGATCATATGAATCTGGTAGACTTTGAAGTAAGAGCTCTGCACGTTCGTTTTCCGCTATGGTATATTCCAACGATGAGAGTTGGGAAAATAGCGTATTTAGATTGTTGATGTGATCCGTTGCCGATGTGGATTCACTCATTCGAAGAGTATAAAGTCTTCTCTTCAAGAATATCTTGTTGTGAAGTGACTTGACTTCATATAATTTGGTGAGAGCATCCCAAATTTTCTTTGCTGTCTTTTTCTCTGCTACACTTGATAAAACTGAATCAGCTAGTGCCAAGTGTAAGTTTGCAACAGCATTGTTGTCCATCTCCTTCCATTTTTCATCTGTAATTCCAGTGGGTCTACCTTCAATTGCTGTCACGCAATTGTCTTTTCTCATAATGGCTTTTATCTTCAATTTCCATATGGAAAAATTACTCCCATTGAATTTCGGAATTTCATACTTTGCTGCCATTTTTTTTTAGACGGTAACTCGCAGCGGAAAAAAAAATATATTAATCAGCAACCTTTGGCTCTGATGCCACTGTTAGGTACCAGACAAATGACACAGCAAAATATAGAGATGAAAAATTAGAAATTTGTATAAAATATGGAAACAATTGAATAACTTTCTTTGAGAATTACAACTTCTCTCTATCACAAGGAGACTACAAAACACTCTTTCTTGACAAAAGGAGAACACACTTCTCTCTATATATATAGAAGAAAACTACTCAAAGAAATATTATGTTATTCTCTTTGGATGACTTGATTGAAATGAATTAAAGAAAAACTCAATTTATAGGTGAGTCTCTTCAATATGAACCATCCGTCAATTAGAGGTATATAATTCTTCTCTTTTTCAACCACTAAAATTCTAAGGTTATAAACTAAGATTGTTTATTACCTCTCATTTTATTTAGTTATTATTTATTTATATATTTTCTAAAATTAGCTTTACTAATTTTCACAGATTTCACCTTTCTCTTTCTCTGCTCTACGCTTAAAACCTGGAATTCTTGCTTATAATTGTTTCTTTCTGTGCTGATAAGCTGTGCTCTGCTGAAGCGTGTCTCTGTAGCTTGTGTGCGTCTTTGTGCTTAGAATATCAATATGCTATTTAGTTACTTGGGATATGAATCGAACAGTGTTTTCTTCGTTAGTCATGCTGTGATTGAGCTCATAATTTATCATTACTTTGAATAATTTGACTTTCAAGAATTTTGTCATATTCGAATAAGGCTCTATATTTATTGGTTCCGGCATCAGAATGTCATCGTCGAGGCCAAGCCAATCATCCAGCAGTTAACTATGGATGCAAAGCTCCATCCAAACTCTGAGGAGTCCGGTAGTTCCTTTGACAACTCGAATTCGGTGTGGTTGTCTTCCGGTACAAGCCAACATGTGACAGGGTCACAGCAGCTTATCTTCATCATATGCAGAATGGAAAGTTCGTCCTGCCCTTTGGGTGCTTGCTAGCTTTGGATGAGAAGACATTTAGGGTCATTGCATACAGTCAGAATGCATCTGAAATGCTTACCATGGTTAGCCATGCTGTCCCAGGTGTTGGTGATCACCCTGCTCTTGCCATTAGCACCGACATTCGGACTATTTTCACGGCCTCGAGTGCTGTTGCTTTGCAAAAGGCCCTTGCAGTTCTGAAGGTTTCCCTTCTTAACCCCATTTTAGTTCATTGCAAGACTTCTGGGAAACCCTATGCAATTGTTCATCGTGTTACCGATAGTTTGATCATTGATTTTGAGCCTGTTAAGCCTCATGAAGTTTCCATGACTCGGCCAGAGTGCCCAATCTTACAAGCTTGCAGCAAAAGTAATAACTAGATTGCAGTCTTTGCCCAGTGATAGCATGGAAATGCTTTGTGACACCATGGTTCAAGAAGTTTTTGAGCTCACGGGTTATGACAGGGTGATGGCTTTAAATTTCATGAGGATGATCATAGAGGGAAGTGATTGCTGAGGTTGCAAAGCCAGGCCTTGAGCCATATCTGGATTTGCACTATCCAACCACTGATATTCTCCAAGGTCTATATGATAGTTGATTGTCATGCAAAGCATGTGAAGATGCCTCAAGACCCCAAAGTTTTCATTGATTTAACTTTATGCGGTTCAACTTTAATAGCTGCTCATAGTTGCCACTTGCCACTTGCAATATATGAATTCAATTGCTTCCCTGGTTATGACAGTTGTGGTCAATGATAATGAAGATGGGGATGGATCTGACGTTGTTCAGCCACAAAAGTGAAAGAGACTTTGGGGTTTAGTAGTTTGCCATAACACTACTCCAAGGTTTGTTCCCTTTCCTCTAAGGTAGGTTTGTGCATTTTTGGCTCAAGTATTTGTCATCCATGTGAATAAGGAATTAGAGTTAGAATATCATATTGTTGAGAAGAACATCCTACGCACGCACTCTTGTGCGATATGCTGATGCGAGATGCACCCCTTGTTATTGTATCACAGAGGCCTAATATAATGGATCTTGTGAGATGTGATGGAGCAGCACTCTTGTATAGAGACAAGGTATGGAGATTAGGTGTGGCTCCAAGTGAATCTCACATAAGAGAGTTAGCTTTATGGCCCTCTAAGTGCCATAAGGACTCCACAGGTTTGAGTACAGATAGCTTGTCTAATGCAGGCTTCTTAGGAGCTGCTGCTCTTGGTGACATTGTTTGTGGAATGGCAGTTGTGAGAATTTCTTCCATGGTCGTAGTTTTCTGGTTTAGATCACACACTGCTGCAGAAATCAGATGGGGTGGTGCAAAGTATGAACCTGGTGAAAGCGATGATCCTACAAAGATGAGTCCAAGATCATCATACAAGGCTTTCCTTGAAGTTGTGAAGGGAAGGAGCTTACCATGGAAGGACTATGAATAAATGAGATTATGGATATAAGCACGCAAGCTATTGATACAAGACTAAATGGTTTGAAGATTGAAGGGATGCAAGAACTACAAGCAGTGACGAGTGAGATGGTTGGATTAATTGAAACAGCATCAGTGCTAATTTTGACAGTTAATGTTGATGGGATGGTCAATGGATAGAACACAAAGATTGCTGAGTTGACAGGGCTTTCAGTTGAGGAACTATTGGAAAGGATTTACTTATATTGGTTGAGAATTTTTCAGCAGAGAGAATCAAGAAGATGCTGGACATGGCACTACAGGGTATGTTTTTTTTTTCTATTCCTTTTGGCTATCCATGAATGTTGCATTGATGAAGAATTAACAAAAATATACCTACAATCTCAGATTTCCATATTCTCTATAGATCATTTATTTATTTGTTTTGTTACTTTGAAATTAGGTAAAGAAGAAAAGAATTTCCAATTTGAGATCAAAACACAGTGAGAAGATAGTCATGGACAAATTCACTCGAATTGAAGGTGACTATAGGGCGATTGTATAGAACCCACACCCATTGATCCCCCCAATATTTGGCACAGGTGAATTTGGCTGGTGTTGTGAACGGAATTCAGCCATGACAAAGATAATTGGATGGAAGAGAGATTATGGGATGGATAAAATATTTGAAAAATAAATTAAAAAGAAAACAAAATCAATTTGAGTAAACTACTAAAATAGTACTTGGAAATACGTATTGCTGATAAAATGAATCCTAAAAAATACTAATGACAAATAATTTCTCGAAATATTTAAAAATACGACAAAAAAATTAGATATTAAATATTCTAAAAAATAACTTCAGATATTAAAATTGGATAAAAAAATTTGCAATCATTATTAGAAAAATAAAATATTATCTTTAAAATTTGATAATTTTTTGTCAAGTGAATTTTTTTTTATTATGAATGATCACATTTTTTTAAAAAATAAAAAGTTTCTATACTATTTTGAATTGTTGAGGGAGATGAATACTTGATATTACTACACCAAAACAATCACTAGAAGAAGAAAGAATTGCATTATAAAGTTGAAAGGTCTCTCGGGAGAGTAGATAGAAGATGAAGCAGAATTGGGGGAAAATACAGTAGAATTTTGCAAAAACTTCTATAAGGAAGAGGGAAGCACCTATGATTATATCAACACACGCAACAACTACCCTTCCATCAATGAAGAAAAATATATTAGCTCTACCACCCCAATAGAGAGTGAGATTAAGCGAGCCATATTTAACATAAAATTCCCTAAGGTAGCGTTTGTTTTGAGGTACTGAGACAGAGACTGAGAGACTGAGATTCAGTATTGTGTTTGTTAGTTCAGAGACTGGTACTAAAATTTCTGTCTCTGTCTCTAAAATTTCAGTATTTCAGTACCTCCAAAAAGTAGGGACACAGGGGACTGAAATTTTTAGAGATGGAGACTGAAACTTTAATAACATTTTATACCTAAAATAGTTTCATTTCAATTAATTAATTCCAATTTTACCCTTTGTGCAAATTAAATTAGAGTTTCATTCTTGTTTCAATTCCTGTCTCCCATTTTGCACCAAACAGAATACTGAGATTTATTTCAATCCCTGTCTCTTAGTCTCTGTCTCTCAGTCTCAGTCTTTCCGTCTCTGTCTCTCCACCAAACGCTACCTAAAGGCTCCTGGCCAAATGGGTTCCCATCCTTGTTCTACAAAGATAATTGGAAGACTATTAAAAGGAATGTTATTCACCAATGAAAAAAGTTTGGTTGGATCCTAATTTGATTGAACATCTAAATAAGACTTTGATCGCCCTTATACCCAAAATATAGATGCCAGAGCACATCTCTCAATTTTGTCCTATTGCATTGTGCAATGTTTGCTACAAATGCATGACTCAAATCTAAGTAGAAAGAATAAAGCTAGCTTTGGAGAACCGAATTATCCCTTATCAATCTAGTTTTGTACCTAGTCGAAGAATCCAAGATAATAAAGAAAGTCAGAAAAAAAGAGCTTTTATGTCAATAAAATACGACTTCGAAAAAGCATATGATAGTTTAATATGAGAATTTATTCAGGACTGTCTTAAAGAGTTTGGGATTCTAGATAAACTCAGCAAGATCCTTATGACTTGTATCTCTATAGTCACTTATAATGTTCTTTGGAATGGAAGAAAAACAAAAGATTTCACTCCTTCAAGAGGTATTAGACAAGGGGAACCAATATCCCCTTACCTCTTTATCATAGCTATGGACAAGCTCTCTCAAGCTATAAAGGACAGCGTAGGGTGTTTATGATTTGTTAATCCAAAAACCAAACTAGTTTTATGGTTAACCAAAAATATAGTATTGGTTAATTAACCAAATTGGTTTTACATGATGAAATCGGTTATTAACCGGTTAGTGAAATTTAAAATCGGTTTTTAACCGGTTATTAAAGTAAAAATCGATTTTAAAAAATAACCGGTTTTTACACAAAAAATTAGTTTTTATGCTTAAAAAATTGGTCTTTATACCATAAAATTGGTTTTTACATGTAAAAATAGATTTTTACACAAAAATTAATATTTTTACATAGAAAGACCTAAATTTTCAAACCTTTTTATAATTGAATTTTTTTAATATAATTTTTTTCTTTTTAAATGATACGAGTAACATTTGTAAATAATGAAATCACTTCTATTGCTTTCGTTCCTTTTTCTTTCTTATCTCTTTTCAGCATTTTCTATAAATAATTTTTTCTAATATAAATAATTTTCTTTCTAAATGATACGAGTAACTTTTTCTCATCTCCTTCTTTCCATCTCTCTCCTTTTCTCTCCCCCTCCTCTTCTCTCTTCCTTCTCTCTCTCTTTCTCCCCTTCCCCTCTTTCTCCCCCTCTCCTCTCTTTCTCTTCCTCTCTCTCCCCTCTCTCCCATCTTTCTCTCTCCACCCTCCTCTCTCTCCTCTTCTCTTCCTCTTCTCTCTCTCTCTCTCTCTCTTTTCTCTCTCTCCCCCTCCTCTCTATCTATCTCTCTCTCTCCCCTTTTCCTCTTTCTCCCCCTCCCCTTTCTTTCTCTCTATCCTTCTCTCCCCTTCTCTCCCCATGCTCTCTCTCTCTCCCCTTCCCTCTTTCTCTCTCCCCTCCTCTCCCTCTCTCCTTCTCTCTCATCTCTCTTTTCTCTCTCTCCTTCTCTCTCTTTCTCTCTCCACATCCACTCTCTCCCCTCTCCCTTTCTCTCTCTTTGTCCCATTTCTCTTCCTCTTTCTCTCTCTTCTTCTTCTCTCTCTCTCCTATCCTTCTTTTCTCTTCTTATCTCTCTCTTTTTTTCTCCTCCTCTTTCTCTTCTCTTTTGCTTTAGAGAGAAGAGAAAAAGAGATAGAAGAGGGATAGAGATTGAGAGAAGGTTGATAGAGAAAGAGAAAAGAGAGAGTAAGAAAAGAAAGAGGAGAAGGAGAGAAAAGGAAGAGAGGAAGAGGAGGAGAGAGAGAAAATAGGAAAGAAAGAAAGAAGAAAAAGAAAGAGAGAGGAGCGAGAGAGAGAAAAAAGAAAAACAGAGAGAGAAAGAGAGGGGAGGAAAAGAAGAGAGAGAGAGAGAGAGAGAGAGAGAGAGAGAAAGGAAGGAGAGGAGAGAGAGAAAGAGAGAGAAGGAAAAAGAGAGGAGAAATGAGAGAGATATGGGAGAGAGAGAGAGGAGAGGAGAGGAGAGGAGAGGAGAGGAGAGGAGAGAGAGAGAGATAGAAAAAGGGAAGAGATGATTAGAGAGATGAAGAGGAGGAGAGAAAGGAAGAGAGAGAGAAGGGAGGGGGAGAGAGAGAGGAAGTGAGAGAGCGGAGAGAAGGAGAGAGAGAGAGAGGCAGAGAGAAAAGGAGAGAAAGAGAGAGAAGGAAAGAGAGAAAGAGGAAAAGGAAAAGAGAGGGAGAGAAGGATAGAGAGACAAGGGAGAGAGAAAGAAAGACAAGGTGGAGAAAGAGGGGAGAGAGAGAGAGAGAGAGAGAGAGAGAAAGAAAAGGGGAGGGGAGAGAGAGAAAGAGAGGAAGAAAGGGAAAGAGAGATAGGGGAGAGAGAGGAGGAGAGAAAGAGGAGAAAGGAGGAAGAAATGATGGAAGAGAAGGAGAGAGAGAGAGAGAGAGAGAGATAGAGAGAGAGAGAAGGGGGAGAAAGAGGGAGAGAGAGAAGCGGAGAGGAGATAAAGAGGAAAATGAGTGAGAGAGAAAAGGGGGAGAGAGAGAGAGAGAGAGAGGGGGGGGAAGGAAGGGGGAGAGAGAGGGAGAGGGGAGAGAAATAGGGAGAAAAGAAGAGAGAGAAGGGGGAGAGAGAGAGAGGAGGGGGAGAGAGAAAAGGAAAGGAGAAAGAGAAAAATGAGAGAGAGAGAGAGGGGGGAGGGAGAGAAGGGATAGAAAGAGGAGAGAGAGAAGGGAGAGAGAGAGAGAGAAGAGAAAGAAGGGTTGGAGAGAGAAAGAAAGAGGAAGGGAGAGAGAGAGAGAAAAAAGAGTATGTAATTTGGTTTTGAAATTAGGTTTTGATTTTAATTTGGTTTTGGTTTTGGTTAACCGGTTAAAAATCGGTTTTTTTTTAATTTGGTTTTGGTTAATCAATTCTAAAAAATATGGATATGGTTTTTAAAATTATTTTATTAAACTGGTTAACCAAAATGTGGTTATGATTTTTTAACCGATTAACCACATTTTTGTTTTTTTATGAACACTCCTACCTATCAGAGTTGGTCAGAATGAACCAACCATTTTGCACCTCCTTTTCGTTGATGATTTATTAATTTTTGCAGAGGCTAACATGGAACATATGGAGAACATAGAGAGGACTCTAAATCGATTTTACAGTGCATCAGGACTGAAAATTAGCGAGGCCAAAAACCACCATTATTTTTTCGAACAATGTCAAAAGAGAATAAAGGAAAACTATTAAAAGAATCTACCATTTTCAAGAGCAGTAGTGTCTAAGGAGATACCTAGGAGCCAAACTCACAAACCAAAGGAAGGGGCAAGAAAAGTTCAAACATGTTTTGGATCGAGTCAAAGAGAAGTTACAGGGGTGGAAAGCTCAATGCCTTTCATTGGCTGGGAGAGTCACCCTAGCCAAATCAGTCTTGAGTTCTATAGTGAACTTTGAAATACAACATTCCAAGGTGCATAATGGGATTTGCAAGGAGATAAAGAAAATTACAACAAAAATTCATATGGAGAGAAATGCAAGAGCAGAAAAAAATGCATCACATCAGTTGGGAAATATTACAACTCCTCAAAGAACAAAGAGGAGTAGGGAGCAGAAAATTATAAGCTGTTAATGAAGCTTTCCTCCTAAAAATCCTCTAGAGACTAAGAACAGAGCCTAAATCATTATAGGTTCAAGTCTTTCTTCATAAGTACAATAAAGGGGAGCCATTAAGGCAGGATATGGTCAGCAAAAAATCGGACTCAGCTTTATGGAAGAAACTTGCTAAACTACAAAGGAAATTGGATAAGAAAACTGGGTGGGCTTTAGGCATTGGGGAGCAAATTATCTTTTGGGAGGATGGGTGGATGAAAGAAAATAGAAGCTTATAGATCTTGCAATAATAACCATTTCAGATACAGAGAAAAATCTCTCAGCAATACAATTTGTAAATAACTTAAGTGAATGAAATTTAAATCTACTCAGCAAATTGCTCCCTAAACAAATCATTGAAACTCTAAACATCAGACCTGCACCACGAGAGCTAGGTGAGGACACTTTTAGATGGAAGTTAATATCTAATGGGTTATTTTTAGTAGCTAGTACTTACAGAAACATAGCCAAGACTGATAAAGTTAAAAGAAGAGAATGGAAGATTACCTGAAAATGGAAAGGACCAGAGAGGCTCAAATTTTTTCTCTGGCAAGCTCTCCACAAAAAACTCTTCACAGCAGAGAAGAGAGCCAAATTTATGGGAACCAATTCGAGTTGTCACCACTGCCCAAATTGCATGGAAAATATCTCCCATGTGCTTTGAGAATGCCCTAAGGTGGCAACCACATGGATAAAACTCTTGAACCCTAATGTTGTGCCTGTGTTCTTCAATGGCAACTTTGATGAGTGGAGGAATTTCAACTTAAACAGTGAACTAGAAAAAGATACACAATATAGTTGGAAAGATTACTTTATTACAACATACTGGCTCACATGGAACTGGAGGAATAAGGAAGTGTTTAACTAATAATTTCAATGCCCACGATACCCCGTCCCAATAACAAAAAACTATATTGAAAACTTTTGAACATGCATTCTCCAAGAACCACCTAGTGTAGCTAACACCCATAGTGAGAAGATTAATCAGTTAGTGGAACTCAGAAAGAAAATGGATAAAATTGAATACTGATGGAGCTTCTGATCCTGATAGTAGAAAGGCTGGATGCGATGGAATTTTGAAGACATATAAAAGAGAATGGGTTGCGGATTTACTGCAATGATTGATAATTGTGAACCAGAGCTTGCTGAATTTTGGAGAGTCTCACTAAGGCTATGAATAACATAGGACTTGGGAGTAAGAAGAATGGTGGTAGAAGTAGACTCATAGAGGGTGAGAGATGAAATTAATAGAACAATGCAAGTGGAATAATGTCATAGCTCTATTTTTAGAAGTATTATCAATTTTAAGAACAGACCATGAAAAACTAAATTCACCTTTGCTCCAAGAGAGGCCAACTAATGTGCTGACTGGCTAGCTAAACATAGTTTTAGGAGTGATACTAGATTTAAATTTCTAGTTCAGGTAGCATCAGAGATACAAAGTCTACTAGATGAGAATGCCAAAGGAGTGACTTAGCTTTTGAGGCTTTGCAAAAACAATCTGACAAAGAAAAATGGTAGTAAAAAATGCTCCCTCTTTTCAAAAAAAAAAAAATATATATATATATATATATATATATATATATATATATATTTTATCTATCTACTTAATATACTAAAATTGGGTTTTCCTCCAACTAATAAAGGTTAGGTGTCAATCCCTCGTGACTCCGTTTTCCCTCCAAAATGAATATACTATTCTCTATTCTAAATTATTTTATAAAAAATATCTTTATTATAATTATATTATAATTAATATTTAATGAATAATACATAATTATACTAATTTAAGAACATATCTTCATTATAATTATATCAAATCAATATTTAATACATTATTAAACTACTTATCAATTATCAATTGAAAATACTTTTAATCATTTTAATAATAATAATAATAATAATAATAATAATAATAATAATAATAAGGGATAAGTATGATTTTGGTCCCTAACGTAGGGGCTGAAAATTTATTTCGTCCCTCGCCTTTTTTTCGCTCAAAAATGGTCCCCAAGGTTTCAGTTTGTTTTAAAATCGTCCTTTTTACCAATTATATTTTTTTTATTACCAAACTACCCTTTATTAAAAAAATTATAAAATAAAATAAATATAAAATAAATAAATAAATAATAAAAAGAAAGGGGGAAACGGGGTGGGGGGCCGAGAGAGAAAGAAAGAAAGAAAGGGGGAGGGGGGGAGGGGCCAAGAAAGAAAGAAAGAAAGGGGGAGGGGGAGAAAGGTGGGGGGGAGGGGGAGAGACGCCTCCGCTTCTTCTTCTTCCCGTCGACGCACCGCCGCCCAACACCCACCGCCGTCCGCCACTTCTTCTTCTTTTTCTTCTTCCCGCCGCCGCACCCACCGCCGCACCGCATCGCGCCGCCACCACCACCTCCTCCTTCTTCTTCTTCTTCTTCTTCTTCTTCTTCTTCTTCTTCTTCTTCTTCTTCCCGTCGACGCACCGCCGCCCGACACCCACCGCCGTCCGCCACTTCTTCTTCTTTTTCTTCTTCCCGCCGCCGCACCGCATCGCGCCGCCACCACCACCTCCTTCTTCTTCTTCTTCTTCTTCTTCTTCTTCTTCCACTGCACCATCGCCCCTGTCGCACCACCACCATCTTCTTCTTCTTCTTCTTCTTCTGCCTCACCACCGCACCACCAATTCTTCTTCTTCTTTCTTCTTCTTCTTCTGTGAACTTGATTTGTTTGTGAAATTTTTGGATTTTTTTTTAAAATTTGTTGTGGAATATTGCTTTAGTTGAAATTTGTTGTGGAATATTGTTGTGGATTTCTGATGATGATGATGATGATGATGATGATGATGATGATGATGATGATGATGATGATGATGATTATAATGTGGTGGTGGTGGGTTTTGGTGATAGTGGTGGTTTTGTTCTGGTGGTTTAGGTGCTGTTCTTCTGATGATGATGATGATGATGATGATGATGATGATGATAATGTGGTGGTGGTGGTGGGTTCTGGTGGAGGTGGTGGGAGAAAACACAGCGCTGCCGAGACGGGGGGAGGGGGAGAAAGAGAAGCGGGAGGGGGGTGTTGTTTCGGGAAGAGGGAAAAGGGGGAAGGGGACGGTCGCCGTCGCAGCAGCTCCACGCCGCCGCCGCTCCACGCCGCTGCTCCTCCTCTGCCTGCATTTGCCTGCTTCTGTTTCTGGTTGAGGAAGAAGAGGGGAGGTAGGGAGGGAGGGGTATTTTTGTCCGAAGGACCATTTTAAAACAAACCGAAACTTTAGGGACCATTTTAGAGCGAAAAAAAGGTGAGGGACGAAAAAAATTTTCAGCCCCTACGTTAGGGACCAAAATCATACTTATCCCTAATAATAATAATAATAATAATAATAATAATTGCATCAATCGTGGTAATCATGATAAGAATATTTGATTCTAATCATAAAATGATCAAATCTTATGATATTAATAATAACACACATTGATTTTAAATATTTTTAGTTATTTAGATTATATTAATTTTAAAAATATTGATATAATTCTAATTCTTATTCATTATCCAATAATAATAATAATAATAATAATAATAATAATAATAATAACTTGAAAACCCGCATATAAACTATTTCAATTACCCGTGTATCATTATTAAAATTCTATCTACTTATCTACTTAATATACTAAAACTGAGTTTTCTTCCTCCAAAATAAATGTACTATTTTCTCTTCTAAATTTATTTTATAAAAATATCTTTATTATAATTATATTACAATTAACATTTAATAAAAAAAGCATAGTTATACTAATTTAAGAAAATATCTTTATTATAATTATATAAAATTAATATTTAATGTATTATTAAATTAATTATCAATAAAAATATTAATATTAATTATTAAATTATAATATTAATTGTATAATACTAATTGTCAATTATTAATTTTTTAATTATTATTTTTAATCAAGCATAATTAATGACGAATTGATACATACATTAATGGTGAAAAATTGATATTGATATCAAACAACAACAATAATAATAATTGAAGATGACATGGCATGTTTCCTGATTTATTTCTTTTAACTCATTAAAATTAATTCATTATGATAAATTAATTATATCAACTAATTAATTTGTCACGCAATTTATTATAATTTATATCAATCAATTATTATCAATTACTTTAATTCATTACTTTATAAGACGCATAACAAAATAGATGATTTATTATTTATTCTAATTGAATGTAATAAAATAATAAATACATATTAATTTAGTTAAAAAATTACTATCTCCTGTATAATTTATTATAGATGTTTTTATATAAAATTAATAATTAAAAATTATTAAATATTATTAAATTATCAACTGTATGTCAATTTTCAATCATCTTACTATATATACATAATTTATCAATTTCTCATAAATTTATTTTCCCTCCAAAATGAAAACACTATCCTCTCTTTTAAATTTATTTTAAAAAAATATCTTTATTATAATTATATTATAATTAGTATTTAATAAATAATACATTATTATACTAATTTAAAAGATATCTTTATTATAATTATATAAAATTAATATTTAATACATTTATAACTTAATTCCTTGATAAAATTAGTATAGAGTTACATAGAAATAGGAAGAACAATTCTTCGGTGTTTCCTATTATAATTTTAATTTTTTATAAATTTATTTTCTCTTCAAAATAAAAGTACTATTCTCTCTTTTAAATTTATTTTAGAAAAATTATAATTCTACACTTAATATACGTAACAAATTAAAAAAAAAATTGACAAGTTAATGGAATCAAATCATATTTCTATAACATATATAAGAATGTATATTTTCTATTATATAAAAATTAGATTTCTGCATTTAATGATAGAGTTGACGTGACATATTTTTTTAGTGTGTTTCTTAATTTTTTTATAACTCATTAAATACAATTTATTACAGTAAATTAATTATATCAACTAATTGATTTGATTAGATATTTAAATATCACACGATTTATTATAATTTATATCAATCAATTAATTATAATTTATTATATCAATTATTTTAATTTATTAAATTATAAGGTACATAATAACATAGTAAATTTGTTACTTATACTGATTAAATACAATAAATACAGATTAATTTAGTTAAACAAAATTATTGTCTCTTATGTTTTTCTATTTATTTTTTTAATTCATTAAATCCAATCAATTATAATAAATTAATTATGTCAACTAATTAATTCAATTAATTATTTTTTAATTTATTTTTTTTAATTCTATAAATCAAATAAAATCAATTATACTAATTATTTCTATCAACTAATTGATTTGATTAATTCTTAAAAATATTTTTATTTTATTTATTTTATTTATTTATTTAAATACATGAATTATAACTAATTAGTTATCTAATTTTATTAGGATAAATATAAAATTCTATTCCTAATATAAAAATATAAAATTTTATTCTTTCCATTTTTAGTTTATCACTATAAAAAAACCATATATGCTAGAAAAAAATATCATTTGTTTACCAATTACTCTTTCATTGGGTAGCTTTTACAACAATTCTTTTTCTTCCTATAAGGCGTCGTCGCAAGAAGGCAACTATCGTGGACACAAACCACCACACACTCTCAAACTTCCGTGCTCATCATTCAACGCAATATATGATATATTATCCAGGAAGCATTTACAAATCATGGTGTTATCATGTATGCATAAAAAAAATTTTGTATTTAAACTTAAGTCATTTACATGTTTGTGTGGTATATTGTAGTGTGAAATTACTTTCAATTTGTGTTGTGCAATTATGTTATGGTCTAATTTAACCTTTTACTTTAGAACTGTATTATAATTTTATTTCATCATTTTTTCTTAGATATCAAGTTGACGTATTTTTATTTATTATTATTCAAACGGGTGTGATATGAAATTTACAAAAAAAAAAAAATTTCTCACACTCAATTTATTTTATTGTAGTCTTCTATCTCTTCTATTTCTTTTTATTTTTTCAATATACTAAACTGTGTTTTCCCCAAGCTAATAGAAGTGAGGTGTCGATTCCTCATGAATCCATTTTTCCACCAAGATGAATGCACTATTTTCTCTTCTAAGTTTATTTTATACAAATATCTTTATTATAATTATATTCTAATTAGCATTTAATTAATAATACATAATTATACTAATTTAGAAAAATATCTTTATTATAGTTATATAAAATCAATATTTAATACATTATTAAACTACTTATCAGTTATCAATTGAAAATATTTTTAATCATTTTAATTATATTGATAATAATAATGATAATGATAATAATAATATAATATGATAATTATATGATAAAGGCACCAGTTATTAATAATCAATTTATATTTCTCTAAATAAATTTATTTTAGAAAAATATATTTATTATAATTATATTACAATATTACAATTAATATTTAATAAATAATGTATAATTATACTAATTTAAGAAAATATATTTATTATCTCTCTATTCTATTCTATTCTATTATATAGAAATCAAATTTTTGCACTTAATGATTGAACTGATGTGGCACGCTCTTGAGGTGTTTACTGATCTATTTCATTTAATTCGTTAAAGCAAATCAATTATAATTAATTAATTATATCAATTAATTAATTTGATTAAACATTCAAATCTCACAATTTATTATAATTTATATGAATTGATTAATTATAATTAATTATATTAATTAATTAATTTGATTAATTATTTATTTTGATTGGAGTAAATATTAAATTATTTAATAAATAATAAATATGATAACAAAATATATGAATTAATTTAATTAGTTTATTTTTCTCAATACCATCTATTTATACAAGATCAAATATTTTTACTCATTCCCTCTCTTTTTTCTTTTCCTCTCTCCTTCCCTCCCCCTCTCTCATGTTTAGGGTACAACAAGTGTATTAACCCGTGCCATGCACGTGATAAGGTTGAAATTATAATTTTAAATTATTTTGTTAAGATTAATTTAAATTATAATAATTTGATTAATAAAAATATAATATGCTATGTATTATTTATTTTTTTTAATCTAGTGTTAAATATATTAACTCTAAAATAGTTATTAATTGATTTTAGTAATCTACTTTCTTCAATAAATCAAACATATATACTCAATGTGACCATAAACAACTTAATACTTAGACCCACCAACAAATTTTTATATGTTGTTTGCCAATGAGTTATAGCTCAAATGGCATAGTCTCCCCATACTCAATTAAGAGGTTGTGGGTTCGAGTCTTATATCTCTTGTTAAATAAGAACATATCAAAATTAGCTCAAAATAAATAATAAATTATTAGAAAATTCTAATGCACAAAATTCTCTAATAAACAATAAATAATTTAAATCTACTAAAAAATAACTCAACACTTTTCTTTGATGCCTGCAAAATATATACCTAAAATAATATTATATCAATGTTAGTATATAGTTTTACAATTATCGACCGTATTTACTATATATGACTTCTTCTTAAAAATTATTCTACACACGTGTGCAGTCGGAAGATAAATTATTGGACTTTATTTTAATTTTCTAAATTATTATAATTATGCATTATTCATTAAATGCTAATTGTAATAAAAATACTGTAATGCCCAATTATCTTATTTTAATTTCACACTACAATATTAAAATAATGTCATACCCAAATTATCTTATTTTAATTTATTCCTTAAATTTATATATCATAAAAATTAAATCAAATAATTAATATACATAATTTTAAATTGTGTGATATTTAAATATCTATTCAAATCAATTAGTTGATATAATTAATTCATCATAATGAATTGTCTTTAATGAGTTAAACAAAATAAAGCAGAAGCATGCTACGTTGATTCTATCATTAAAGGTAAAAATTCGATTTTTATATAATAGAATAGATATAGAATAGATAATATAATAGACGGCGAGAAAGAGAAAGATAAACATTTTAGATCCTAAGTTGTTTCATTTGGATGTTACAATGTGGGTATCACATTATTTTACTTATTCTACCATATGGACCTTTTTGTAACTTTATTTCAGTATCAATGGAATTTCACTACCTTTGAGTACTAAATTAAAATTCAAAATGAAACTAAAAAAAAAGTAAAGAGTATAAAATTATTGATTGAAAAACACTCTAAATAATAAAAAGTCAAATTAACTTTAATATTAAATTCATTAATATGATTTTAATTTTATATAATAGTTAGATAATAGATTAGTAAAAGCAAAGGAAAGGATGGCTTTAATTAGTATTTGATAAAATATTCATTTAGAATAATTAAAAAATATAAAATTATGATATTATTAAAAATAATACATTTTTATGTTAAAAAAATTATATTTAAATAAAATATTTATAAAATATAAAATTTAGAGTAACATAGCTTCATGAACATTAATTATTAATCAATTATGAACTAACATAAAATTATAATATAATTTATTTATGAAAAAATAATCAATAATTAATATTAATAAATAGATTAAAGTATCGTTTATGTCCACAACGTTTGGGGTAAGTCTTATTTGTGTTCCTAATGTTTAAATCGTTCTATTTGTATCCTTAACATTTATAAAAGTGATTCAATGTTATCCTACAATCAATTATACTAACAAATCAGATTATATTTTTCAATTATTCTCTCTTGGATGTATTCATTATCAATTAGATCTCACTTAGATGTGTTCGATTTTAATATTATACCCACTATTTGTGTTTAAATTCAATTATGTCCCTAGAAAAGTGAATTATGTAAATGTTTTAGGAATTAGTTTCAACTTTTGATGAGCTATTTTTCAAAGTGGATCATCGATTTTATCCCAAACATTTATATTCTAACTTCAAGAAGAGATTTTTAAAACTCAAACTAAAGCGTTCATGATGTGTAATTGACAGTAGGATAACATTGAATCACTTTTACAAACGTTAGGGATACAAATAGGACGATTTAAACGTTAGAGACACAAATAGGATTTACCCCAAATGTTGGGGACAAAAACAATACTTTACTCTTAATAAATATAAAAATCATCCAAACACTTTGATTAAAAGTATGAGTGGTTAATTATTATTCATTATTAATAATATTTTGTTCATAACAAAAACTGAAAATATAATTATTCAGATTTAGATTTTAGAAAAATAAACGTATAAGTAACAAATGATCTATTTTATCATGTATATTATAAATTAATGAATTAAACTAATTGATATAATAAATTATAATTAATTAATTAGTATAAATTATAATAAATTATATGATATTTAAAAAGAAAATAAAATGAATAAAAAAATAAAAAGAAATAGCAGAATAGAAGACTACAATAAAATAAATTGAATGTGAGTTTTTTTTTTTACAAATTTTATATCACATCCGCTTCAATAATAATAAATAAAAATACATTAACTTAATATCTAAGAGAAAATGATGAGATAAAATCATAACACAATTCTAAAATAAAAGCTTAAATTAAACCATAATATCATTGCACAACACAAATTGAAAGTAATTCATACTACAATATGCCACACAAATAGGTAAATGACTTAAGCTTAATTACGGATTTTTTATTTATTTATGCATACATGATAACACCATGGTCTATAAATGCCTAATGGATAACATATCATATATTGCTCTGAATGATAAGCACGGGAGTTGAAGAGTGTATACTGATTTGTGTCCATGATAGTTGCCTTCTTGTGACGACGCCTCATAGGAAGAAAAAGAATTGTTGTAAAAACTACCCAATGAAAGAGTAATTGGTAAATAAATGATATTTTCTTCTAGCATATATGGTCTTTTATAATGGTAAAATAAAAATAGAAGGAATAAAATTTTGTATTTTTATATTAAAAATAGAATTTGATATTTATCCTAATAAAATTAAATAACTAATGAGTTATATTTAAATAAATAAAATAAATTAAATAAAAATATTTTTAAGAATTAATCAAATCAATTAGACAATACAAATAATTAGTATAATTAATTTTATTTGAGTTATTGAATTCAAAAAATAAATTATAAAATAATTAATTGAATTAATTAGTTGATATAATTAATTTATTATAATTGATTGGATTTAATGAATTAAAAAAAATAAATAGAAAAACATAGGAGACAATGATTTTTTTAACTAAATTAACATGTATTTATTGTATTTAATCAGTATAAGTAACAAATCATCTATGTTATTATGTACCTTATAAATTAATGAATTAAAATAATTGATATAATAAATTACAATTATTTGATTGATATAAATTATAATAAATCGTGTGATATTTAAATACCTAATCAAATCAATTAGTTGATATAATTAATTTACTGTAATAAATTGTATTCAATGAGTTATAAAAAATAAATTAAGAAACACGCTAAGAAGTATGCCACGTCCATCATGAAGTGCAGAAATTTAATTTTTATATAATAAAAATATACATTCTTATATATGTTATAGAAATATGATTTGATTCCATTAACTTGCTTTTTTTTTTAACTTACCACATATATTCAGCATGGAATTTTAATTTTTCTAAAATAAATTTAGAAGAGAGAATAGTACTTTCATTTTGGAGAGAAAAGAAATTCATGAAAAATTGACACTTCGCTTTTATTAGTTGATAATGCATTAAATATTAATTTTATATAATTATAATAAATATATTTTCCTAAATTAGTATAATCATACATTATTCATTAAATGTTAATTGTAATATAAATATAATAAAGATATTTTTCTAAAATAAATTTAGAAGAGAGAATAGTACTTTCATTTTAGAAGAAAAATGAATTTATGAAAAATTGACACCTCACTTCAATTAGTTAGAGAAAAATACAATTTTAGTATATTAAGTAGAAGTATATTATTATTATTATTATTATTATTATTATTATTATTATTATTATTATTATTATTATTATTATTATTAAAAATATTTTTGATTGATAATTGATAAGTAGTTTAATAATGTATTAAATATGGATTTTATATAATTATAATAAAGATATTTTCCTAAATTAGTATAATTATGCATTATTCATTAAATGCATTCATTTTAGAGAAAAAATAAATTCAGGAGGAATTCACACCTCACTCTCATTAGTTGAGAAAAAACTCAATTTTAATATATTAAGTAGATTATATAAATAGAAATACTTGCTAAGTATATATAAAAGAGGAGATATATAATTATATATAATATAATTGTTATATATGTAACAGATATAAATTGTTATAATTATAGAGACTTAATATAATTATATTAAATTTAATTATGAATGTAAATAAATAAAAGTGATAATAATTAATATTATTTTTTTCTTTTTTTACATTTAATATTTACCGTAAATATAAAAAATATTGAGAAAAAAGTAGATACTGACTTTACTTTATTTTATTTTATGTCATGAATTTCTTTACTAAAATTAATGGAGGAAAAAAATCTTTATGATTATATATCAATCTCAATCACAATAAATAAGATAAATCGGTTGAGCAACTAACAAATTTAATGAGTAAATGTTATTTTCTATTTATGGAAAAAATGAGATAACATGCATGCATATATTAATATAGGAAGAATATATACTCACAGCTTTAAAATCTTTAAGAATATTTGATTGTATTATCCTTCAAGCCAAAAAATCCATCCTTTATTTTTATTAAATATTTATATTAATTCAATTAGATGAGTGTTTTAATAAAAGGAAAAATAATTATTATTATTATTATTGAATAATAATGATAATTATCATTATTAATAACCAATTTATATTTTTCTAAAATCTAATTTTCTATTTTATTATTATTATTATTATTATTGATGACGAGTCATCTTAGCCTAGTTTCACTAGCCTTTCACTTTTATTTTTAATTGATTTTATGCACTTTCTTAAGCCATAAGTAAGCCAATTTGGTAGATTTTCATGCTTCCTTTGATTTAATCAACCATAGATGAATTAATGCAATTTCATGAGGTTTTATGCTATAATTGTCACATATTATGAAAGAATGAATATCTCATGATTTTGAGCATAGCTTTGATGTGTTTGGTTGATTAATGATAGGTGAAGAAAGCTTGGAGAAAGGTTGAAGTAAGAAGGAATGGCTAGGAGGAAGAGAGGACAAAAAGTTTGAGCAAAAGTTTGCCTCAAACTTTAGCTCAAACTTTTGGAATAAGTGAAAACGAACCAGGGAGCAAAAAGCTTGACCAAAAGTTTGCCTCAAACTTTTGCGCAAACTTTTGGGCAAAAAGCTTGAGCAAAAGTTTGCCTCAAACTTTTTGGCAAACTTTTTGGCAAACGTTGGCATCACAAATCAACACCCTGGAGAGCAAAAGTTTGCGCCAACATTTGCCTCAAACTTTTTGGCAAACGTTGGCGCCATGAACAACACACCCTGGAGAGCAAAAGTTTGCGCCAACGTTTGCCTCAAACTTTTTGGCAAACGTCGGCGCCATGAGTGTGCAAGGGGGAGCCAACGTTTGAGCAAAAGTTTGATCCCAAACTTTGGCTCAAACGTTGGTAGCAGCAAGGATGGGGTGGCTGATATGAAAAGTTTGAGTAAAAGTTTGCCTCAAACTTTTACTCAAGCTTACATGATTCCAAACCCGGTTCACTTCGGTTCTTCTCCAAACTCCAAGAGCAATCAACCAAGGCCTCTATCAACCCAATTCCATCAAGAGCAAAGGCCCAATTGAAGGCTTGAAGACCATTTGAAAAAAGTGTATAAATAGCATAGGATTTAAGTTTTTGGGAGAGCTTTCTTTTCGGTTTGGATTTAGTAGTTTTGTAGAGAGCTCACTTTTACATTTTGGCATTGTTGTTTTAATTCAAGAGAATTTGGGGAGGAGAATTGATCTCTCTTCTTCCTTGATCTTGCTTGAATACTCTTTACTTTTCTTGCTTCGGATTTTGGATGGAGAATTAAAGAAATTTTGTTTCAATCTCATCCTGAGATCTCTCTGTTTACTTACTGCACAATTAAATTTCAGTTTCTGTTAATTGCTTCTTCTTCTACTTTCTCTGCAATTTACATTTCTTCATTTCCTTTGCAATTGTTCTTGTTGGATCTAGGAAGGCATTGAGATCTAGACTTGGTTATCTAGTCTCTTGAGTCCTGAGATCTGGATTTCCCATTTTCGATTCTCTGTTTAATGCTTTTCAAGCTCTTTTATATTTCTGTTTTAGATCCGATTCAACCCAAGGCATCTTCCACTCTTCTGTGTGTTGAATTTTACTTTTCCTTGTTTAAATTCTGCAAATCCAATTCCCAATTTCCTTTACAATTCAAGCCATTTACATTTCTTGCACTTTAAGATTCTGCAATTTACATTTCTTGCGTTCTAAGTTTCTGCTATTTAATTTCTTGCTCTTTAAGATTTGGCATTTTAAATTTCAGTTCTCTTTAATTTCATGCAAATTACCCATTCCCTTTATTTTCCATGCAATTTAAATTCTGCAAATCACAAATCTCTCAACCAAATCTTGATTCGCTTGACTAAATCAACCACTAAACTAAAATTGCTCAATCCTTCAATCCCTGTGGGATCGACCTCACTCCCGTGAGTTATTATTACTTGATGCGACCCGGTGCACTTGCCGGTGAGTTTTGTGTCGGATCGTTTTCCGCACATCAAGTTTTTGGCGCCGTTGCCGGGGATTGATTAGATTGACAATGATTAAGTGAGGTGGTGATCTAGATCTAGCATTTTTATTTCCTGTTTCTCTAATTTTTGACTGACACACTAACTGTTTGAATTTTTGCTTGAATTAACTGAAACCTCACTTTAGCAATAAAGTGAAGTTTTCTTGGTTCCTCTGGCTTCCTATGATTCTAATATTTCAGCTTGTTGAATGTACGAGAGAAGCAATTCTCTCTTACGAATCTTTCAAACCTATCAACTGTTTGATACATTGTGTCAGCTAAACCTTTTAACCACATTTTGGACATGAATGTACTCAATCTTCATTGGGACTATTTGTGATTGTGCAGATCATGGAGAAGAACACAACAAACTCCAGTGAGCATGGGAGTAATACCCCCACCTTAGATGACGAGCAACCACTCATCACCATGAACGACATTGCTCAGTGGTTTGAAGCTTTCCCACAAGGAAACATCATCGGATGGGAAGAACTAATGAGTGAACTCCTAACCAAGCTGAAGCCACCTCAGAGAACTGTTAAACCAGAGGCAAGAGTGCACCCATTCACACAAGAGAAAGAAATTGAAGATGCTCGTGTAGTCATAAGCCAAAACAAGCAGATGCATCATCAGACTCTACAACAACTAGACATGATGGCCAGAAAAATCACTGAGCTGAGACATGCTGTAGTACATACATATAGCCTGACTCAAAACTCATATGGGGGTAATCAAGCTGAACAAAGTTTTGGGGTCATTAACCATGAGCAACAAAGCTATGGACACTTACAATCTCCAAGCAGTCACTCAAGCACGTTCCAACAGAAGGGTCAGAAGGATGTATACAATCCGCCATGGAAAACTCAATCCAACTGGAGGGGGCTTGAGAACCAAAACCAAAAACCAAGGGACTTCAACTGCGACAATCCCAACTTCAGAAACCAGCACAAAACACACTTCCAATCCCGTCCTACCTCAACACTCACCCAAAATGACTTTCATCTACCACCACAATTGACACAGCCACAACCACTTCCAACCTTTCAAAGACTCTATATTCTAGAAATGATGATGGAGAGATCCATGAAAATTCAAGAAATAATAACAATAGAGCAGGAAGAAATAAAGAAACATCAAGAGATGATAAGCAAGAACCAAGAGGCCTCACTTAGAAGGCTCGAAAGGCAGATGGAACAACTGGTTCAAAACCTTGCTGAACTGGGTGAGAAGAAGGGAACTCTGAACCTAAAGAGCCATGAAAAGGATGCTGGGTTGAAAGGGAATGAAGTCATGAAGGAAAGTGAGAAGGCTATGGAAAGAGAAACAGAGGGAAGGAAGCCCATAGTGAGAGGAGGAAGCCTAAGGCAACAGAAGCCTCAACTTCCATGAGCACAGAATGAAGGATGTCAAGCTAGTGACAATAAAAGAGCGCTTGTTGGGAGGCAACCCAACCTGAGGTAGTTTTCTTTTCATAGCTATTTTAATAAAAAGGTTAATTAGTTTTATCTATATTGCAAGAAGCTAAGTTTGGTGTTTCACACCAAAACAATATAAGGAAGAATGAAGGATTTTAAATTTGGTGTTCCACCAAAATCCCATCATAAAACACATTCTCAATTTCTGCATAATGCTAGCTTCAAGAATTTAGATAAACTGGTTAACTATGCTGCCGTTTCCTAAGTTTCCAGTTTTGTCACTTTTGAAAAAGAAAAAGAATTTTACACATGGTTAATCTGATGCACAAGGACCATTGGCAAGGTACTAAGTTTGGTGTTCCCACACCAAAGTAAGTTCAAAATCCCACAAATAAATCATGCATGCTAACCATTTTTCAAGTGCTTTGGGAACAAGCAACTTTCAATATCATTGCAGAGTGTCATACAAGCTTTTGGAAGGATTAAGCATCATCACCCAAAGAAATGAAAGAGGAATGCTAAAACCAGCAATAAGGATGATGAGGAGGAGGACAGCAAGTAGATTCCAAAAGGTTGTATTGTTCAGTGATTGTTTTATATCAGATACTGCTATGATTGAAAGTGATATAATACCCCTGCTTGTCTGCATAGTATAGTTTTCTGTAATTCAATAATTAAGATACTTGATTATTCACAACACCACACTTTTCACACTTGTTTGCACTCAATACTTCAAAAATGCATCACATGAAAGTTCTTTGAAAAGAAGGATTGAGGAATTAAACAATTTTGAGGCAAGCAAAAGATTAGGAGAAGTGACGGTTCTAGTTGTATGATAATGTATTGAGGTTGCATGCTTATGAAAACTTGCATGGGAGCTCATAGGCAGGACATGAAGTTCAAAGAAGTATTGTGGAGATTCTCAAAAATTTATTGATCCAAGAAGCAGCAAACAAAATAAAAGAAAATAAAGAAAATACAAAAACAAAAAGAACATAGCCCAAGGCTCTGAGCATCAATTACTAGGCAGAAAAAGAAAGAAGAAACAAAACTCAAAGAGTTGTTAGCCTAGTAAATGCTTGTGGTTGAGTTGTGTCAAAGAAAGAGGCTTGAGCAAGTAAATCCTTAGGGGTGCTTTAACACCTAATACCTTAAAACCAACTGGTTTAGGAGTATTGATTGAAAGCTTACCTAAAGAGCCGCTTTGAGACATGACACTTAGAGTCAAGGCCAAAGCAAAGAAACTATAAGCTGCTTCAAGGTGATTACATATAAAGAGATCTCTATGATACCATTTGGATGAAAGTCCTAAGACCTAAGACTCCCAATATGTGGGGACTAGTAAGCACTGAAGCCCTTGCATGAGCATATAGTTTAGAGTTCACCCCACTGTCACTTAATCACGTCACTCATAGGACTTTACAAGCTATTCTTCAATCCGTCTTAATTGAAAGAACCTTTGAGCATAAGTCCTTTCTTGCTTGGGGACAAGCAAGCTTTAAGTTTGGTGTTGTGATGACGAGTCATCTTAGCCTAGTTTCACTAGCCTTTCTCTTTTATTTTTAATTGATTTTATACACTTTCTTAAGCCATAAGCAAGCCAATTGGGTAGATTTTCATGCTTCCTTTGATTTAATCAACCATAGATGAATTAATGCAATTTCATGAGGTTTTATGCTATAATTGTCACATATTATGAAAGAATGAATATCTCATGATTTTGAGCATAGCTTTGATGTGTTTGGTTGATTAATGATAGGTGAAGAAAGTTTGGAGAAAGGTTGAAGCAAGAAGGAATGGCTAGGAGGAAGAGAGGACAAAAAGTTTGAGCAAAAGTTTGCCTCAAACTTTAGCTCAAACTTTTGGAATAAGTAAAAACGAACCAGGGAGCAAAAAGCTTGACCAAAAGTTTGCCTCAAACTTTTGCGCAAACTTTTGGGCAAAAAGCTTGAGCAAAAGTTTGCCTCAAACTTTTTGGCAAACTTTTGGGAGAAAAGCTTGAGCCAACGTTTGCCTCAAACTTTTTGGCAAACGTTGGCATCACAAATCAACACCCTGGAGAGCAAAAGTTTGCGCCAATGTTTGCCTCAAACTTTTTGGCAAACGTTGGCGCCATGAGTGTGCAAGGGGGAGCCAACGTTTGAGCAAAAGTTTGACCCCAAACTTTGGCTCAAAAGTTGGTAGCAGCAAGGATGGGGTGGCTGATATGAAAAGTTTGAGTAAAAGTTTGCCTCAAACTTTTACTCAAGCTTACATGATTCCAAACCCGGTTCACTTCGGTTCTTCTCCAAACTCCAAGAGTAATCAACCAAGGCCTCTATCAACCCAATTTCATCAAGAGCAAAGGCCCAATTGAAGGCTTGAAGACCATTTGAAGAAAGTGTATAAATAGCATAGGATTTAAGTTTTTGGGAGAGCTTTCTTTTCGGTTTGGATTTAGTAGTTTTGTAGAGAGCTCACTTTTACATTTTGGCATTGTTGTTTTAATTCAAGAGAATTTGGGGAGGAGAATTGATCTCTCTTCTTCCTTGATCTTGCTTGAATACTCTTTACTTTTCTTGCTTCGGATTTTGGATGGAGAATTAAAGAAATTCTGTTTCAATCTCATCCTGAGATCTCTCTGTTTACTTACTGCACAATTAAATTTCAGTTTCTGTTAATTGCTTCTTCTTCTACTTTCTCTGCAATTTACATTTCTTCATTTCCTTTGCAATTGTTCTTGTTGGATCTAGGAAGGCATTGAGATCTAGACTTGGTTATCTAGTCTCTTGAGTCCTGAGATCTGGATTTCCCATTTTCGATTCTCTGTTTAATGCTTTTCAAGCTCTTTTATATTTCTGTTTTAGATCCGATTCAACCCAAGGCATCTTCCACTCTTCTGTGTGTTGAATTTTACTTTTCCTTGTTTAAATTCTGCAAATCCAATTCCCAATTCCCTTTACAATTCAAGCCATTTACATTTCTTGCACTTTAAGATTCTGCAATTTACATTTCTTGCGTTCTAAGTTTCTGCTATTTAATTTCTTGCTCTTTAAGATTTGGCATTTTAAATTTCAGTTCTCTTTAATTTCATGCAAATTACCCATTTCCTTTATTTTCCATACAATTTAAATTCTGCAAATCACAAATCTCTCAACCAAATCTTGATTCGCTTGACTAAATCAACCACTAAACTAAAATTGCTCAATCCTTCAATCCCTGTGGGATCGACCTCACTCCCGTGAGTTATTATTACTTGATGCGACCCGGTGCACTTGCCGGTGAGTTTTGTGTCGGATCGTTTTCCGCACATCAATTATTATTATTATTATTATTATTATTATTATTATTATTATTATTATTATTATTATTATTATTATTATTATTATTATTATTATTATTATTATTATTATTATTACTATTATTATTATTATTATTATTATTATTATTATTATTATTATTATTATTATTATTATTATTATTATTATTATTATATAGGTCACCATTAAGATAATAACTTGTCACTAATAAAATTTTAGGATAATGAATAAAAAATAGAATTATATCAATATAATTAAAATAGTTAAAAATATTTATGATTGATAATTAGGTTAATAATGTATTAATTATTAATTTTATATAATTATAATAGAGATATTTTTCTAAATTAGTATAATTATGAATTATTCATTAAATGCTAAGTATAATATTGTTATATAATTATAATTAAGATAATTTTCTGAAATAAATTTAAAAGAGATTAGTATAATTATAATAAAGAGATTATGTTAAATTAGTATAATTATGTATCATGCATTCATTAAATACTAATTATAATATAATTATATCAATTAAAGATCATTTTTAAAAATAAATTTAAAAGAGAGAAATAGTGAATCATTTTGGAAGAAAAATGGATTCACGAGAAAATGACACTTCACCATCATAAGTTGGGGAAAAACCCAGTTTTAGTATATTAAGGAGATTGGTATAAATTATAATAAATTATATAACATTTAAAAAGAAAATAAAATGAATAAGAAGAAAATAAAAATAAATAGAATAGATAGAAGACTATAATAAAATAAATTGAATGTGAGAGTATTTTTTTGGTACATTTCATATCACATCTGTTTCAATAATAATAGTAAATAAAAATACGTCAACTTGATATCTAAGAAAAAATGATGAGATAAAATCATAATACAGTTCTAAAGTAAAAGCTTAAATTAGAACATAATATCATTACACAACACATATTGAAAGTAATTTTACACTACAATATATCACAAACAGGTAAATGACTTAAATTTAAATACGAAACATTTTTTATTTATGCATACATGATAACACCATGGTCTATAAATACTTCATAGATAACATATCTTATATAGCTTCGAATGATGAGTACGAAAGTTGGACTTAAATTTAAATACGAAACATTTTTTATTTATGCATACATGATAACACCATGGTCTATAAATACTTCATAGATAACATATCTTATATAGCTTCGAATGATGAGTACGAAAGTTGGAGAGTGTGGTAGTTTGTGTCCACGATAGTTGCCTTCTTGCAACGACACCTAATAGGAAGAAAAAGAATTGTTGTAAAAGCTATCAAATGAAAGAGTAATTGGTAAACGAATGATATTTTCTTCTAACATACACGGTCTTTTATAATGGTAAAATAAAAATGGAAGGAATTAAATTTTATATTTTTATATTAGGAATAGAATTTGATATTTATCCTAATAAAATTATTATTATTATCAATATAAATGGGTTAACAACTTGCCACTAATAAAATCATTGGATAATAAATAAGAATTAGAAGGATATAAATATAATTAAAATGAATATAATTAAAATGCTTAAAAATATTTTCGTTTGATAATTAGTTTAATAATGTATTAAATATTAATTTTATATAATTATAATAAAGATATTTTTCTAAATTAGTATAATTATGCATTATTCATTAAAATAATTAAAAATATTTTTGATTAATAATTGATAAGTAGTTTAATAATGCATTAAATATTGATTTTATATAATTATAATAAAGATATTTTTCTAAATTAGTATAATTATGCATTATTCATTAAATGCATTCATTTTGGAGGAAAAATGGATTCACGAGAAAATGACACCTCACTTTCATTAGTTGGGGAAAAACCCAGTTTTAGTATATTAAATAGATTTTTGTAATTTATTTAATTTTTATTTCTTTTATCTTTATTTATCTCCCTCTCTCCCTCCCCCTCTCTCTCTCATGTTTAGAGTACAATTTTTGTAATTTATTTAATTTTTTTCTTTTATCTTTATTTATTCATTTCACTTTTTTTATATATTTTTTTAAATTTTTGTGTATTTTAATGGCTTATTATTAGGCGCATACTTTTTTTCCTTTTCACATTCATTTCTTTTAATTTATTAAACTAAATCAATTATACTAATAATTTGTATTAACTAATTAAGTATTTTTTTAATGGGTTATTATAACTGTGCCTTTAGACCATAGGTTAAAAATATTATAAAAAATATTTTATAATATTTGTTGAAAAATGAATATTTTTAAAATTTGTTCTTAAGACACAAAGTAACTAAATTATTTTTTAATTTAATGTGTTTGATTCATTCAATTGTATTAATTATAACTAATCAATTATATAATTTGATTTGATTAGGATAAATATTTCATCATTTAATATTTTATTTGATTCATTAAATTACATTAATCATAACTTCAAATATTTAATTAAATTAGAGTAAATATCAAATTATTTAATATTTTATTTTAATTGAAGAACCTCGGCGTCGAATACATATTTTATTACAATTAGCTCATGAATAATGCATGCTTATATTAATTTAAGAAAATATTTTTATTATAATTATATCAAATCAATATCCAATGTATTATTAAATTAATTATTAATCATCAATATCCTGAAATTCGTGATGTATTTGGGGATTTTGACGATGATGAAGAGGAGGATGGATATGTAGTTCATCATGACATTGAACATGACTCAAATGTGAGTACCTGCTACCAATAACTGATATATTTAGTTTGTCTTTGTGTTGCTTAAAATTTTGCAAATGAATAATCAAAGTAATCTCCTGCCTCAGAGATCTCCTGTTGAAGAAGAGAGCTATGAAAAAAGCCTGAGGCCAGAGGATATACTTGCAGATGAGGATCATAGATATGGGTCAGAAGAGAAAAATTATGAGATGAAAACTAAAGAAAAACCACTTGGGCCACCATTGGAGTTATTAGAGGTTCCGCTGCAACCACTTCCGGCTCTTCCAGAAAAGGTCTGGCGTAATTTATGTGGAAGCCTGTGGTTTATATATTAATTTGAATTTAACTTTGACTTTGGGTGGCTGGATAAGAGTTCTTATTCTTCTTTTGGCATATGATGCCTTTATGATTTTTGGTGCAATATTTAAGGTGCCAAAGTGAAAAGTATGCAGTTTAAAATGATAGAAGTAGTTGTATTCTTAAAAAAGTTCCTTTATGGTTATTTTCTGATGACATATTTGGACAAAAGGCAGCTTATATGAGGGGCTTTTTAACATCAAATTATCTCATATCTGATAACGTTGGGATGATGGATGCAATTTATGAAGCTATGTCATTTTAGAAGATCTTATGGAAATAATGAAATGGTTTCCATAGATGCATTGAATTTTTGTAAAAAGATGTTGAATTTCAATGTTAAACTCCTTTCTCTTTATCTATGGGACATATGAACATGATTAAAGTTTCTAATATTATGGGTGTTGACCCAAAACCATTTGATCCTAAAACATACGTGGAAGAGGATACCTTTGTAACTGATGAGTTTGGAGCTAAGAAACGCATACGCTTGGAGAGCAATATCGTGCGATGGAGGACTGGCAGAAATTCTGATGGCACATCATCTGTAAGTAACCATATGCAGCTATTGTTTTGTTTTTAATAAGCAATGACGTGATCTTTTAGTATGGTGGTGTTATTTATTTTATTTTTATTTATGATGCTAAATTAGCTTTTCATCTTTGAATTATTGATGCCCTATTTCTTTTTGGGTCTTTAACTAAATAAATAATTAGGGTTATTGTTCTGCTTTTTTCTTTCACCATTTGCTTCGCACTGGAACTCTTAATTCTTTTGTTTTAACTCTTAAAATGATATATTTTTAGACATTTAATTTTAAAAAGCTTCTATGGTAAAAGGTGAAAATTTCTATAAAATTCAATCCAATGCACTTTTTCTCTATTGAATCTAACCATCAGGGATCTCATCTTTGCCTTTCCATCTACTCCTTTCATATCACTTACATATTATGTTTTCCTCTTTTTTGAATTAAAATTAGTGAGAAGCTTATCCTTATTTGTATTATTATACACCACTTGAATTGAACTTGCATGTTATTTAGATTTAGTTATTTATTTTTTGTAATTTGTGGTACAATTGATAGAGTCATTTAGATTTAGGTTTTAGTTTTAGAATTATTGATGTCATATTTATTCTTGTGTATTTAACTAGATAAAAAATTAACTTGTGTGTATTTTCATTAGAAATATGATATGTTTTTTCATTGGAAATCTAAATATATTTGAAGCCTACTAAAATAATGATATCTAAACTAAAAGGTGTGCTTATTGCATGAGTTTACAATTCCTGGATCTAGGCATAGGCTTTCTTCTTATTCTGGTTCTTGCATTTCCCTTAGTGTCACCTCATGTTCTTTCATGATCACTTTCTGATGACATATTCGGGCAAAAGGCAGCTTATATGAGGGGCTTTTTAACATCAAACTATCTCATATCTGATAACGTTGGAATGATGAATGCAATTTATGAAGCTATGTCATTTTAGAGGATTTTATGTAAATAATGAAATGGTTTCCATAGGTGCATTGAATTTTTGTAAAAAGATGTTGAATTTCAATGTTAAACTCCTTTCTCTTTATCTCTGGGACAGATGAACATGATTAAAGTTTCTAATATTATGGGTGTTGACCCAAAACCATTTGATCCTAAAACATACGTGGAAGAGGATACTTTTGTAACTGATGAGTCTGGAGCTAAGAAACGCATACGCTTGGAGAGCAATATCGTGCGATGGAGGACTGTCAGAAATCCTGATGGCACATCATCTGTAAGTAACTGTATGCAGCTATTGTTTTGTTTTTAATAAGCAATGACGTGATCTTTTATTATTTCATTCACTATTATCATTATAAACTTTTTTTTGTTTGGTTTGTTTTTTCGTATGTTAATTGGTAGGTGAAAAAAGTTTTTGATTATTTTTACCTCAATATTATTTGCTGGAGGTTGAGGTGAGTTTCATTATTTTTCAGTTTTTTTTTATTTTTTCCAAAATTTGATTCTGTTTCGGTGGGAGCAAATTTCTAATTTTTAACTTTTGCATATCTCTGCATTTTATTTTATTATTTGATAAACAAAATCTTGTGAGAGTTTGCTTTGATTGAATTTTTGGTATGGTGGTGTTATTTATTTTATTTTTATTTATGATGCTAAATTAGCTTTTCATCTTTGAATTATTGATGCCCTATTTCTTTTTGGGTCTTTAACTAAATAAATAATTAGTGTTGCTGTTCTGCTTTTTTTTTTTCACCATTTGCTTCGCACTGGAACTGTTAACTCTCTTGTTTTAACTCTTAAAATGATATATTTTTAAACATTTAATTTAAAAAAAATAAAATCACCAAACCCACCCCAAAGTAAAGATTTTATGTATTTCAAAATTCAAATCTCTTAATTGATATATGTTTATACATAAAGCCATAACCCATTTGTTGATTCATAGTTTTTTCACATTTCTTTGACCTATTGTATTACTTTTTTACAGAGTTTGTTTATTAACTGAAATCTATTTTTTTTCACCCTTTTAAATGTATATCTTTTTTTTCTTTTGAGCTCAATTTTTAAACTTTATTGATGGTCACTTTATTTTTGGTATTTATTATCTATTACTTGTATAATAGCCGTGGCTCATTAAGCCACGCGTCACTCTCACGTTAATTTGGAATAAAAAAATGAAAATGGAGTAACCCTAATCCCCTCATTCTCTTCGTTCTTTTTTCGATTGGCTATTCTCTCCTTCTGGCCTGGATCATTTTCGTCGTTGTTGTGACCTCGTTCCTTCCCTTTCCTCTGTGTGACACTCTCTTTCTCTCTCATTTTCTCACTTTCTCTCTCATGGTGTTGCTCTAGCTCTCACGGTGTTGCTGTGCACTAATTCTTCACAGCCGAGATGGGCTATAATGGGGCGGAGGACAGGTCGAGACTTCTCCTCCTGAGGCTGTGACTCTTCCTCTCAAACACAGCAGCGGCGGAATGATCAGAAAAAGAGGGAAATGATGAGTCAAAGAGGCAAGATGGACTATAACGGGGTCGATGAGGGCTCGACGGGAAGGGAGTTCTCCCTCTGAGGCGGTGAGTGTGACCTCTGGCCGGTGTGTTCTCACTCTCTCTCTCTCTGGCCTACTTCCTCTTAGGGTTTTTTCTTTTTTTTAAATTTTGTTTCAGGTTTTCAAATGGAGGCACCGTGCAAGGAGCTTCTGGATCTGATCCAGCCCCTGATGAGCATAATCACCGTGTAACTGATTGAGATTCCTTCTTTTGATTTGGAGGTGAATGATGGGTTGGCATGAACTACAAATTACTAACAATTTTAGAATTAGCAGGGGCGGTGCTAGGTACATGGAAAGGGGGGCAATGGCCCCCCTAATTTTAATTTTTTACATGTAAATTATATGTAAATTTTAGTTTAGCCCCCCTTAAAATTTTATTTTAGTCTTATTTTATTGTGTAAATATTTTTTGCCCCCCTCTAATATTTCTTCTAGCTCCGCCCCTGAGAATTAGAATGTAATGAATGTGTTGATTTTGGAATGTGATTTCTCATTGACTTGTTTAAGCTAAATTGCTTCATTTTATTTTTTTGTTTTAATTTAATTGTTGCTTTTGTTGTTGAGAACGTTGCATATGGTTATGTTGTTTGCTTGCTTTATTGGTTTGTTGAACTATAGACCGTAGATTTAGCATCATATAGTTATGTTACCTTAGCTTCCTTATAATTGTGGTTAATGGGTTATAGTTGTGCCCTACTTATTGATGGAGGGAAAGAACTTTTAAGATTTTCAATTAAAAGATAAAATAACTTCTCAATTTATGGAGAAAAGATGCTCTTTTTATTATTTGTTCTGCGTTTTCTGTCTGCATTGTCGTTTTCTTTGTTGAAGAGATTGCTTTTGTGTCAATTTCATTACTTTTATTGATCCAACAATGTGTGAGCTTCTTTTTCAATTCTTTAAACATTGATACATGGAAATTTCATTTTTATCATTGTACAATTTCTGCAGGTTGCAAATACTCAAATGTGGCATATTCAAGGTCTTACACTATGTGAACAACATTTGATTTCAACAGATATGATGAGTAGGCAATACTCTTTGGTGAATCTGTGAGAACATGCAAATAAAAAACAATTTGAGTCCAAGGCATTTGATGTAAGTATTTTTGCTACCTTTTAATTGCTTTATTGATTTATTTTTACTATTCTAAAAATCTTAAGCTAAGCAAATGAATTCAATCATATAAAAGAAACAATGCAGCAACATTTTTTAATATAAAAAGTGTTATTATTCTTACTCTTTTGTTACTACTTTCTATAAATTAGCATTCAATCTAAACACATGGTTATTACTTGATCATATTTTAGTTATATAAATAGTACTCACCAAATAAAGGAATGCTGGAAAATTTTATGAATGAAGCTCATGAGAAATTGAAGGTTTGTTCATTTGCTTTTGTTTTTGATTTCGTCATTCATAAGTATCTTTGTAAGGGGATAAGTTATATTGGTTAGTGTAATTTGAACTTACTATTTTTATTAATTCATATGTTTCTTTGCTAATCTTTTTTTATTTAATTTTTTCATTCTGTTTGAATTTAATTTTTGATTTTTTTCTATTTTTCTCAGGTGTTTAAAGTATTTTTTGATTTAAAATTTATTTGATTTCTTTGCTTAGAAGATTCCCCAGGCTATTTCTTGCATGTATGTTAGTAGTAATTATTTAATAACCCTTCTTGATGTCCAAAATCAAAGAATTTAGGTCATTTATACACTATCTTCTGTAAATTTTGATTCGAACGGGTTTAATGTTCTTTGGCCATAAAATTTACAGTCTTTCACTTTTTATAATCTGAGATGAAATTTATTTTATTACTTTGTTTTTTGGTCTCTCTAGCAAAAAAGAACAATAGGGGGAGTTGGATGAATTTTTATAGTTTCAAAGCCTGAGATCAGGATTTTTCTTATTTGCCTCTAAATTCTTTTTATCGTCTCTAATTTGGTTCAATAGTTAGTCTTATGCAATGTGGTCTTCGTTTCTTTTTTCTTGAATGAAAATGGAAAATTGGTTGGTGATCGAATATTATGGAATTTCCATTTGTATTGGTGCAAAAATGTTCATGATTTGTTCAATTAAATTTGACAATCGATTACTATCTGATTGGAATTCGGCTAAATATTTGTGCAAGTAATATATATTAGATACACGCGTGGAAGAAAAGAACAAAAAGCAAAATTAATACTGATATTATTGGATATGTGCGATGGGCCTTTTGTATTGGAATAATTTAGAAATTACATGATTTCCTCTCGAAAACATGGAATATTACGGAAGAAATTATTTACTTTGTATTTTTAATGCATATTTGCTTTAAAAATAGATGTCTTATCTATTTTTATTGAAACAATTATGCAGAAGTTGGAAAGGAAATTTGTTTTTTATGGCTGTGTTATCCAAATGCTTTTGCAGAATCTAATGAAAAAGAAATGCTTGATAGAGGATAAACATGGTTCCTGAGATTGCAATGATATTCCTTGCTTGCACCTTATAATTAACAAAAAAGGTATCTCACATAATTTATGATTTGAAATCATGTACTCATTTTATTACATGTAACTTTTGTAAATTAAATTACTACTAAAACTTGAAAGGTAGATGCAATGATAAAAGTTATCCTTTTATGTCATTTCAAGATATGATCTAAACATATGGTGCTAACCTTTGCTCTTTTATATATTTTTTTTTTTTGCAACGATGAAACAGTTGTTTTCAGTAGCTGAAGAATTTGGTTACTCTAAATGGATTCAATTTGATACTCCAGTTGTTCAAATAAAAGTAACAAAGAACATCCTGTGTTTTGGCTTTCTTTTGATTTTAATGCATTCTCTTTTTGTTAAAATGCCTATTGCTACTCAAGAAAATGAGAATTTATGTTGAAAAATTTTTCAATCACGGACAAATATATAGGTTTTAAAATTATGAAGTGTAAAGTATGAAGGAGGACAACAACTTGAGGGTCATTTGTTTTACAGCGAAGGGTTTTAGTGTGGATCACTTTCTGTAGGTAAGTTTAAGTTTCGCTCGTTCTGTTTATTTTTTAAAGGTTAGCTTTTAGGATTTGCTTTCTGGCTTCGCTCATTTTGGTTTTTTTTCTGGCTTTATTTTGTTCCAATATTAAAGGGTTAGTTTATGTGTATGGAATGTTCACTGTTTTTTATTCATATTTCCTAAGGTTAGGGTGATTAGGCTTTGGACTATTTCCAATTTCAGTGGTCATTTCTTCCCAAATTCTACGATGTTGATTTTAATTGATGAATCATGGAGTTCTTGTGTTCCAAGCATGCCTCAATTAATATATTATGATCTAATCTTTTGTTTTAAATGTATTGTTCTTGAGTTGATTTGGGGTGTTTTTTTTGTTGTGTTTGTAACTCTTAAACATGTGAAATTTAGCATGTTGTGTCCTTATCTCATTCTCGCTTTAATCTACTCCTGAATTTTTTTGTATTTAATGTTTGGCTCTTTGTAGTTTGTCTTATATTTTGTCCTTTTTATTTTTCGAACTGTTATTTCATTTAATATGTGCCAATTATACATTTTCTTTCCTTGGTCAATGATGGCAAATTTGATACAAATTATCTTGTGTATTGACAGAGGTGCAAAATACAAGTTACTGTTCAGAGGCCTATGATTTTGTCGGAGGGTCAAGTATATGTGATGAAGCACTTTTCTTATATTTTGATTTTGTGATTCTGAATAATTATTTGTACAGTTGTTAAGTCACCTATATAATTATATTACTTATATCACCTTTTTTTTAAACCATTAAAATTATTACTTTACATGTGTCATTTTTGAAAATGATTCATTATGCCGTAAGTTTATCCACTGGGATTCATGATTTAATTATGGTTGGAAATTAAGAAAGAGAAAAAAAGAAGAGAGTATCTGTCGACTGTAAACACCTTTTTTGCTATTAGAAATTTACATTTCCTACATAAATGCACTTTTGATTTTTTTGCAATTGTTGTTCGAGTTGACCTCTTTCTTTTTTTTTTTTTCCTTTGCAATTGTTGTTTGAGTTGACCTCTTTTTTTTTTTATATTGTTATCGTACAACTCTATACTTCTTTAATTTTATGTCTTTGTTGGTTGGATAGATATTTTTAGTAGTAGTAGTATAAGTCACATGATTTGTTGAATTTGATAGGTTGAAAAAAATTTAGAAGCACATTAGGAAGTATTTTTGGAATACTACTCTTGATTTTTCAAATGGTATATTAAAAGTAGATTATATTTTTACTTTACCTTTCAAATAAAAGGTAAAGCAAAAAGCAACGTTCGAAAGCAAAAAGTAACGTCAAAAAGTAACGTCCTCTACAGTGCTTTCTTTAAACTAAGTTAGGATTCAAATTAAAAGATAGTGGTTAAGAGATTTAAAGGATAGTTCAAGTTGGAAAAAAGCTTTGTTTTTATTTCTGTATTTCTTTTTTTCATCTTGAAAAATAAGTTTGATGAAAGATTTCGAACATTTATTCTTTTTCTTTTTTTTTCAATCAACAAATAAATAAAATCAAGGGTCAAAATAGTAGTTTTTTTAAATCTGTAAGTTCCTCATTTTTTTATGCACTGGGTCTTTTAAATTTTATAGACTTTCATTAGCATTGAAAAATGATAACTTATATTTTTGTAAAATAATTTTTTTATCTAAGAAATAAATTATTTTAACATAATAAATCAAAGAATTTTTACATAAATGATATTAGTTATGGTTCTTATTTATGTTTTATCTTTTAAATTGTGTCGTTTATATGTTTAAATTGTATTTGTTGTCGTATAACTTATGAAGTTGAATATGATACAATATACTGTAAGGCAGGATTTCTTTAGCAAATTCTAAGTGCTCATCAAATAGTATGCTGACATTTAAATGAATGTTTTAAAAAATAAGAATAGAAAGAATGAGTATAAATTTAGTCTTAATTAAAAAAAAATTACAAATTATGATGAATTAAGAAATGATACTTATATATTTTAAGTAGTGATAAAATAAATAAATTTTTTATTTTTAAATAAAAAAAATTGAACAACAAAAATATTTTTATTAATATAAAAAATACAATCTAAAAGGACTGAAAAAAGAAATAGAAATTTTCAATCCGTGCACGGGTCTTCTGATGCAGGGATCTTCTGCTAGTATATATAAATAGAGCGTAGACCTTGGTTGTGACTATAGTGATGATAGTAGACTCTTCCCTCGCCCGTACTCTTTCCTTAGTTATTCCTCACTCCGCCATATACCCACCGCGCACCACCACCGTAATCATCAACAGCCACCTTAAAACACAATCCTCTCTAGTCTCTTCTTTACGCGCACACACAAGTCTTTCCTTCTCTTTGTTTAACTTATAAATTCCTATTTTCTTTCTTCTTTTTACACTACTTTATTATCGTTCTAGATTTTGCGCTTGAATTGCTAGTTTTCAATATGTTATGCTACGGAAGTGTTGGTGGTTTGGTATTTGGATTTAGTTTCCGTGAGTCCATTATACATATATAGAATGTAGTGGTTAATGCTTTACTTTGTGTACGTTACATATGAACCAAGTATACAACTCTCTGTACATGACACTTGTTTTGGATTTATGTGTTCTCAACATGGTTTAAAAACTAGACCAGGCTAACCGATGAAACCAACCAAGGTTCTAAAAATCGGTTCGAACTGGCCGGTCGAACCGTAAACCGTTACAAAAACGAATCGATTAAATGCAAAAACCGCAAATTTTGAAAACTGCTATTGAATCGTCGAACCGGTCGGAAACCGATCAGTCGAATCGAACCGTGATTCAGCCGGTTTTTTGAATTGGGAAGCAAACGGCGCCGTTTCATTGATTCTGAATCAATGAACCCTAACTCCTCCACTACTCGTCTACTCCATTATTAGTCCAGTCTCCACAGCCCTAGCCTCCAGAACTAGAACGCGCTAGCCACTCTCTGTCTCTCACACTCAATCCACAGCTCCTGGTCCTCCCTTACTTCCGTCCAGCCACCGCCTGCTACCGCCGCCGGCGGAACTTCCAGCTTCGAAGAGCCACTGCCTGCTCCCTCACTTCCCCCTCATCGCGCAGCAGCCGTCGCAACCTTCCTTCCTCTCCATCGCGCAGCCACCGTGCGAACGTGGAAGCCTCAGTCGCGCAGTCACTGTCCGTCGGCGCCAGCTCTGTTCCACTGCAGCCACTGCTTGTTCGAAGGCCGTTCGAAGCCCATTCGAAGGTGAAACTTGTGGTGTCTCCCTCTTGCGTGCTCTGTTCAAGATTTCTAGCTTCTAGGTAATTTTTTTAGACTATAATTGAATAATTTGTTGTTACTGTGAAGTTCTGTGAATTGTGAACCGTGAACTGTGAGCTATGTCTATGATTTAGATTTTTGATTTTTCTGTGAACTGTGAACTGAACTGTGAACTTTGCTCATTGAATAATTATGAATAATTATTGTTAGTTAAGTTGTGAATTTTGTTGTTGTAACTTGTTACTAGGTTGAATTATTATCGAATAATTTTGACTTATGAGATTATTGGGTTGGAGTGATTTGCTGTGGGTTCCTGTGAACCTGTGATTTTGTACTTGTTAATTCGTTAAATAGTTGTTGTGATTCTTGCAATTGAGATTATTGGGTTGTTTTGCTCTTCTCAAATTGTTAATTTGCTAAATTGTTGCTGTTATTGTGATTCTTCATTCTTGAGATTGAAATTGTCTTTGTTTTTTGTTATTGGGTTGCTGGATTTTCTATTTGGATTTTGTATTTGTTGGTTCGTTAAATTGTTGCGATTCTTGAAAGTTGAAATTGAAATTATTGGGTTGCTTTGTTCTTATCAAATTGTTAATTTGCTAAATTACTGGTGTTATTGTGATTCTTGAGATTGAGATTGTCTTTATTTTTTGTTATTGGGTTGCTGAATTTTGTATTCAGATTTTTTGTAATAATAATTGTTGAAACATTGATTAATTGTTGGTTCTAAACCTTGTTGTTGATTGCTTGAAGCATGATTAATTTTTGGAGCATTGATTAATTGATTAGGGTAGGGTTGTGTTGTGTCGTTCCAAGATGAATATGATTGTTTTGCACTTTTGCTTTGCGATGCTTGCTGATTGTTATTTGATCTCACCGCATTTCAGCATTTGATCAATGAAATATTTTGCAAACATTCAGTTTTTGGTTTGCATTTCCATATATTGACTTGGATTTATACTTTACTAAAAGTTGTCCAACGGAAGAAGTCAAGCTGATCTCATGAAAATTCCAAATGACTAATAAGATTGAATGACAAACTTGGATCAATTGGATGTTGGCATTTTATGTTTGGTTGGTTGTTTTTGTTATTTGACTTTTGAGTTTGTATTTGAATGAGATCATAACATTATAGTTTATGTAGTACTTTTAATTTGGATGATATTTTAAAGTTTATGTTAGAATATAATTATGTTTTAATATGTTTATTTATATTTTATTTATTATTTTATTATAAAACGGTTTTTTCGATTCAACCATGGTCAAAACGGTTGAACCTATGAACCAGTGAACCAGTAACTAGAGCGGTTCGATGACTGGTTCGGTTTTTAGAACCTTGAAACCAACTCAATCGGGAACCGGTGGCAGTACTAGTTCGGTCCAAGAAAAAAACCATTTAAAAAAATCGTTTCAAAACTATTGAACCGACTAGAAATTGAACCGGCGCTGCTTTGATATTTCATTAAAAAAAAGAAAAAAGAAAAAGGGTTTCTGAAGATAGAAGTGCAGAAACCAGTCTCTCTCTCTCTCCCCTCTCTCCCCTTTTATCTCACTATCTAAGTCTCAGCTCTTTCTTGAAATCCCTAGCCTCCATCGCAGCGCCGTGCGTCTCACTGTCGCTGCCAAGTTTGTCGTGGCCGTTCGCCAATCCTCTTGGTTCATCGTGCTCGAAGGCCCTCCCCTCATTTGCCCAACGCCAGCGTCTCCGGGTCCTAGCAAAGCAGCTCTTCGCCCCATCGTTAGTCCGTTAGCTGTTCGTTACCAGCTCGCCAGTGTTCGCCACTAGCTCTCTGTTGTCCGTTGCCAGCTTGCCAGTGTTCGTCGCCAGCTTCCTGTCATCTGTCGCTCTCCCTTAAATCTCTGCTCACTGCCCTCGCCAAAGGTAATGTCTCGAATGCTCAGTCAGTGCTTAGCGCTGGTTCTTGGTTGATGGCTTTGCTTACTGCTCGATGATAAATTTCAATTTTGATGACTCTGTTACTGGATTACTGCTTGATGACTCTGCTAAAATGCTAACTATTGCATATGTGAGATAAGTTTCATTGTGGCATAAATATGGTGGTAATTTGAAGGATATAAATAACTTCAGTGAATTCTTATTTGATTTTTGAAGATATGTGGAAATTAATTCCAATATTTGACAGTAAATCTATATATGTTGATAAATGTATTAATGTTATGAAAATCGGACCGGATCGGCCGGTTGAATCGAGAATTGGCAATGTCAATGGTCCGGTCCTGTGCCAAAAACCGTTAATTAAAAAACCGGATAAAAACTGCTGAACCGGCCGAGAACTGGCCAGTTGGACTGGACCGGAAACCGGCCGGTTCTTTTAAAACGGCGCCGTTTTGCTTGATTCTAATTAAAAAAAAAAAAAAAACTACATGCGAGACTGCCCCAGTGCCCTTCGCCGTTTCCCCCAACCCACACCAAAATTAGGGCCTTCAGCCTCGGCCCTCACTCCCTCAGCCTTTCAGCCTCACTCTCTCAATCCCCACGCTCACCTCGTCTCCTCCCCCAGCACGCACCACGCAGTCGCAGCCATTGAGACTGAGCCACTGGCCACGCACCCTCCTTCCCTCACGCACGGCGCCGCCCTTTCTCTCTCAGCCCTCTCTCTGTCTCTCACCAGCCACCGGCGAAGCTCCTCGTTCGACTGACGATGGTGACGACCGACGACTGACGACTGATGACTGACGCTTCTCTGCTCGTCCGGTGGTCTTCTTCTTCTCTGTTAGCCCCCGCCACTGCTCTGCTCTGCTCTTTTCTCTGGTCGTCGTCTTCTTCTCTTCTCAGGTAAATAATTAATTTTATTAATTAATTAATGTTCTGATTAGGGAGAAATTTTGATTATCAGAACTTCTGATTAGGGGTGTGGGTGTTGATTTTGATTATTAGAATTCTGATTAGGGTGTTGTTTTTTTATTACTAGAACTTCTGAATATTAAGGGTGTTGATTATTCTTCTGTTTAGTATTTTTTCTGATTTGTTACTTGTTCTTTTTTACTTGCTCTGATTAGTATTATTGGAACTTCAAATTATTACTTTTTTTTTTTTTTTGTTCCTCATTTAGTTGATGTGTTTATTGTTCTTCCTGTTTTATTATAAGGTTTCTGTCTTTCTGATTTGCTGATTATTTGTTGGTGTTTTTTAATTTTTGTTGCTGATTTATTCGATTTCTGGCTTTAAATCATTGATAACATTTGTTATGCTTTACCATTATACAGTAGCTCCTCGAGTAATTTTTACTCAGTTTAGTTTCTGCTAGAATGGTTCATTGTTAGCTGACTTTGTTTATTTATTTATTTATTTTTACTTCAGGTATGGTGTGAGCAAGCAAGACGAGGCTTTTAAGGCAGAGATTTGTGATATATATACGCCGAGTGAGTGCTTTTTTTTTGTTGACTTGTTGCTTGTTACGCAGGCCTGGGTAGTGATAATGATTTTGGCTATGTGGGTTATGCATCACATGATTCATTTGCTTGTTTTTCTTTTCCGATGGTTAAAAGGTTTGTGTCCTCTCTCCTTCCTCCTGGTGATGAGGAACTTAAAGGTGATGAGGTTGATAGGATAATCAGTTTCAAGAATTCCATAGGGATTGATGACCCAGATATAGAAGCTATGCATATGGAGGTATTCTTGTCTTAATTGTGGACATATATGTGGAAAAGGATTATTCTTTTTCTCTTATTTTGGAGTGAAATCAGTTTTACATCTTATTAGTTTGGTGTTTGTTGACTGAATCAGATTGGTAGAAAAATCTTGAGGCAAAGGTTATAATTATATTTTAGGATATTTATTTATAATTTATTTATTATTTTATTTTAAAACAGTTTTTCAGGTTGAATTACGGTTAGATCGGTTGGATCAGTGAACCTGTGAATCAGTGATTAGAGTGGTTCGATGACTGGTCCGGTTTTTAGAACCTTGAAATATATAGACCACAATAAATTAAAACTTTGTAAAAATGAATTATGGCATGATGCTGATCAATATGGATTATCTTGGTTTAATGTTGCTGAATCGAAATTATATTGTTTTACTAAGATTTTGAGGATCACGTTCTAATAATTAACCTTGCACAGTAACTAAGTTTTTAATAGAATTTAGAGGTGCTGAAATTTGGGTTGGCAGGGATAGAAACTAGAATTTACCTGTAAATTTATTTCATGTTTCCAGCTGAGTTCAACTGCAAAGTAGACAAGTGTGGGGTCAACAGAACCTAAGTTCAGATTGTGGATATGTCACTTTATGATATTCGAGAATTATGTAGGGAAGTAGTAGTTTTGCGTATTTAAAAGAAATATATTTTAAGTTGAAAATTAGCTCTAAGTAAATTTGTGCATTATAATGAGGAAGTTTGTGTATTTATAAATGATAACTTTAGGCACCAGTTTTATAGATTTTCTTGGGTGCAAGTTTTTGAAATAGTTTTAGATATATAAGGTGAGATGGTCGTTGACATGGTATGGTATGGTATCGAAGGCTAAATCAAAACTTCAACCCTTGTCATTTTCGTTCTAAGTTGGAGTATATTATCAATATCAACAAGCTTAACAAAGGTTATATGGGTTAAGTACGATTTTGGTTCTTAGGGTAGGGGCTGAAAATTTTTTTTGCCATCGACCTTTTTTTTGCTATAAAATGGTCCCAAAGGTTTCAATTTGTTTTAAAATCGTCCTTCGGACGAAAATGTCCTTCCCAAATGCAGAAAAAAGAAGGAGAATGCAGAAGCAGCATGCAGAAGCACAAAGTAGAAGTAGTGAAACAACAACAATGAAACAACAACAACTAGAAGAAGAACACTAACAACAACGATGGATAATGAAATCAAAGCAACAACGAAAGCAAAATCAGAAAAATTAAAGAAAGAAGGGCTGCGGGGTGGTTGGGAAGGAGATGCTGCGGCAGTGAACTGCGAATCGCGAGGGGAGGAGAGATGTGGTGGTGGTGGTGGTGGCAGGTCGCGTGGAAAGGGTTGCGGCAGTGGTGGCGACGTCGCGAATTGCGACGAGAACGACAATGCGGTGGTGGCGGCGGCGTGGGTGTGTGCTGAGGAAGAAAGGAGCGGCGGCGGCGGCATGGAGATTCCCCACTCCATCACAGGCAACGGCACGGGGGTGCGGCGGTGCCACCTCCCCCCCCCCACTCTCTTTCTTCACCCCTCGTCGTTCCCTTTCTTTTTTTATTTTATAATTTTTTTAATTAGAGGTAAAATGGTAATAAAAATAAAAAATTTAGGAAAAATGATGATTTTAAAACAAACTGAAAGCTTCGGGACTATTTTGTAGCGAAAAAATGATTGGGAACGAAAACATTTTTCAGTCTCTACCTTAAGAACAAAAATTGTACTTAACTCAATGTTATATTTTAGTATGTTTATTTATATTTATTATTTTATTATAAAACAATTATTCTGGTTGAATTGGTTAGATCAATAAATTAGTAAATTAATAATTAGAACAGTTTAATGATCGGTCCGATTTTTAAAATTTTGTTTCGGATAAATTAATTTCTAAAGAAAAAAAATAATAATAAAGTTCTTTGGAATGATAGATGTGGACATATTATCTCCAAATTAGCCCCTATGATTAGGATAGAAAGTCTTAATTTGATGACTAGGATAGGAAGTCTTAATTTAAATTAATTTGTTTACGTATGTTATTATAAAAAGCTTCATTGATATTTTTTTTTTTTAGAGATTCATCTGTCCGAAATATAAATTTTTAGAGATATATTTGTCATTTTGCTCTTTTATTTTTTACCGTTAATTTGATTTGGTTGATTTTAATGGTTGAGATGAAACAATTGATGCTGCCAATTTTTTTGTGAAGGATCCACCCCTGAATTACAAGCTCGTAATTTACTCATTCGCCCTCAGTGACTGCATGACATTTATCCAAAGAGAAGACAACTGAGAAAACCCTTCTTCAGAACTCCGAACTGAACTTGCTCTTCATCATCGTCTTCATCATCTTCAATGGCAATGGCAACACCTACATTACCAACTATCAACCTAATGTAGCATAATACCAATACCCCTTTCTTTTTGCGTAACACTCCCATGTCTTCCCCTTTCCTCCTTAGTTATTCTCCTTCCTCATCTCCCTTCCCACAATCCCTAAACCCCAAATTCAGAACCTTTCCCAGACGCCTCAATTCCACTTCCATTGTATCATCCCAAATTCAAACACCAGAACCCGAAAATGACGACAACAAAGATAAAACTCGCAACAAAAACCTCAATTTCCTCAAGCTTACAGTGACCCTTACCGTTATCTCTGCTTCCCTGCCACAAGCCACCACCCTTGCTGCTGAATCCGCCGTGAAGGGAAAGAAAAGGGCACCCAAAAAGGCCGAAGCTTTGACGCTGGAGGAGCTGAAGTCATGGGCTCAGGGTCTTCCAGTGGTCTCTGATCGTCTTCCCTACAGCGACCTTATTGAACTAAAGAAGGCTGAGAAGCTCAGACACATAATTAAGCCCGGTTCTATAAACTTGAGGCAAAAGGCCGAACCAGTTCTGGTGGTTCTAGAAGACTCTAGAGTGTTCAGGACGGTTTTGCCATCGTTTGAGACTCATAGGAAGTTTTGGGAATCATGGGATGAATTAAACATTGGTTCTTTGTGTATGAATACATACACACCACCCCTTAAGAGGCCTAACTTGCCCCTTCCTATATGGGTAAGGGGTCCGGTGCTACCTGCTATTGAAAAGTTTATGCTTAAGCTTGCTGAGAAGAAACCGAAGATAGAATCCAAGAAGGCGAAAGAGTATAGGGAGATGAGGATGGAACTTAAGAGGCAGAGGGAAGAGGAGCTGAAAGCTATGAGGGAAGAGAGGAAGGAGTTGGAGAGGGCCAAGAAGGCGCAGAGGAAGGCTGAGGAGAGGCGGCGAAAGAAGGAGATAAGGAAGAGGAAGTATCAGGAGTCATTGATTCGGGCAAGGGATAATTATGTGAGGATGGCTGATCTTTGGTATGATTTGGCAAATAATCCTAATGTTGTCAATGCACTTGGCTTGGTTTTCTTCTACATTTTCTATAGGATTGTGGTGCTTAATTATAGGAAGCAAAAGAAGGATTATGAGGATAGGCTTAAGATTGAGAGAGCTGAGGCTGAGGAGAGAAGGAAGATGAGGGAGTTGGAGAAGGAGATGGAGGGTGTTGAACGTGATGACGATGATGAGAGTGAGCATGAGAAAGGGGAGGAGCAGAATGATTATTTGAAGATGGCAAAGCAGTTTATGAAGTCGGGGGCACGCATTCGGAGAGCCAAGAACAAGAGTCTTCCTCAGTATTTAGAGAGAGGTGTAGATGTGAAGTTTAGTGATGTTGCAGGGCTGGGTAAGATACGTCTTGAATTGGAGGAGATTGTCAAGTTCTTTACTCACGGGGAAATGTACCGAAGGAGAGGAGTGAAAATACCAGGTAACTCCAGTCAACACTTGATAATAGAATGCATTAATTTGAACTGCCTTAGCCTTAGGGAAAGCCTGTTTGGTGGTTCGCATACAGTTTGTTCTTACAGGTTCTACGTTTTTCATTTAACATAAAGAAAGAAGGAAAGAGTAAAACACAATTTGCTTATGTTTTATACTTGATTTTCTAAACGTTGGATTGGTCACATTATCAGGTGGTATACTTCTTTGTGGCCCTCCTGGGGTGGGAAAGACATTGCTGGCAAAAGCAGTGGCTGGTGAGGCAGGGGTTAATTTCTTCTCTATTTCCGCTTCACAATTTGTGGAGATATACGTTGGTGTAGGGGCATCTCGTGTGCGAGCACTTTACACGGAAGCCAGGGAAAATGTACGTGATTGTTTCGGCTTTGCCATTGTGCTCTTGCTTTCTTTAGAGTAAAATAAGACCTTGTTTCTTGCAATTCTTTTATTTATTTGCATCGAGCAGATAGTAGTCTATTGTTTCCAATCATGCTACACTTTTACAGAATCACCTGAAATTTACCTACTTTCTTCTGCTTTAGTTTTTGCATTCAATTGCCAACAATTTTCTTCAATCTTTCTCAGGCTCCATCTGTTGTCTTCATTGATGAGCTGGATGCTGTGGGAAGGGAGCGTGGCTTGATTAAGGGTTCAGGTGGACAGGAACGTGACGCTACTCTCAATCAGGTTAAACATGGCACCACTTAACTTTCCAACTGCTTTCGTGAAGTAAAAATGTGTAAAGATTGGTTGATGTTTACTATTTACTGAATGTTCCAGCTCTTGGTGTGCTTAGATGGATTTGAAGGAAGAGGAGAGGTGATCACTATTGCATCCACCAATCGACCAGACATTCTGGATCCTGCACTTGTGAGACCTGGTCGGTTTGATCGAAAAATATTTATTCCCAAGCCTGGCCTCATTGGTCGCATAGAAATTCTAAAGGTTGCTCCTCTACTATGTTACATCTGTGGTTTTCGGCTTCAGGCTTCAGTTTTCTCAAGTATACAATACTGTTTATGGTTATCCTTTCAAAACTTGGCTATTGTGATTTTAGACTAATCTTTCTTCCTTTCCCTTCCTTGTGATACTTTGATAGGTCCATGCTCGTAAAAAGCCAATGGCAGAAGATGTGGACTATTTTGCTGTTGCTAGTATGACTGATGGCATGGTTGGTGCAGAGCTTGCTAACATAGTTGAGGTTGCTGCCATCAACATGATGAGGGATTCAAGGACTGAGGTAATATCTCCTATTGAAAAAGATTTAATAGTCAGACCACCAATTGTAGCTTGCATACTTTTATTTACTGCATTTCACTGTGGCAGATTACTACTGATGACTTGTTACAAGCTGCACAAATGGAAGAAAGAGGAATGCTGGATAAAAAGGAGAGAAGCATGGAGACTTGGAAGCAAGTAGCTATTAATGAGGCTGCAATGGCTGTCGTAGCTGTGAACTTTCCTGATCTTAAAAATATCGAGTTTGTATGGAATTTACACTATATCCATTTTGTAATTGACATAATCTCACCTTATCTGATTGATTGTTGGTGGAAAAAATTGACATTTTAGCTTTATGTTGCTGTTGATGCAGGTCACAATTGCTCCCAGAGCTGGTAGGGAATTGGGTTATGTGCGGGTGAAGATGGATCCTATCAAATTTAACGAAGGAATGCTCACGTATGGATTCTTTGCTTAGATCAATTAAACTGCATTACATTGCACTATTACAGAATTGTGTTTAGAGCCTTTCATTGTTTCTCTAATTTATAACTACTAATGTCATGCAGTCGACAATCTGCCCTGGATCATATTACTGTTCAACTAGCTCCCCGTGCAGCTGATGAAATTTGGTTTGGGAGTGGTCAAGTAAGATAAAATTCTTACTTGCTTTCCTCAAGTTTCCTCAGTCCTTTTTATTTGCTTCATTGGTTCTTTTTGGTTGCTGTTTTAACTTGTTTTATAATATTTCAGTTGAGTACGATATGGGCCGAAACTGCAGACAATGCGAGGTCCGCAGCAAGGATATTTGTTCTTGGTGGGCTTTCAGAGAAGTACCACGGAATTACCAATTTCTGGGTGGCAGACCGGATAAACGTATGGGTTCTCTCTCTCAAGTCTCAACTTCAATTTTCTCATTGCAACCACATTATTGAAATAACACACTTTGTTGCATTTCGTTGTCAGGACATTGACTTGGAAGCAATGCGGATTGTGAACTTGTGTTATGAACGCGCAAAAGAGGTATGCTGTGATTGATGAACAATTTCAACAAGTTCATTTCATTTCTTGTTGATTAATAAGAGCGAGCTTGCTTTGTTTTTGCATAAACAGATCCTACATGAAAATAAAGTGCTGATGGATGCAGTGGTGAATGAACTTGTTGAGAAGAAAAACATAACAAAACAGGACTTCTTTCATCTGGTGGACTTGCATGGCTCCATAAAACCAATGCCTCCCAGCATTCTTGACCTTAGAGCTGCCAAGCAGAGAATTCCAACAACTTCGTAATGATGAAAACCAGACAGCTTTGAAGAGCAACTCTTAAGAAATGGCACAACCAATTTTTAGACTAGTTTACTTTATAGTCATATTTATTGTACGTTATATAAAAAAAATTATTTTATAAAAATTATGTTAAAAATTAAATTTTTAATGTATTAAATACATAAAAAATATTAAAATTTTTTTATTATATTTTTAAAATATACTCTTAGAATACTAGTTAAATCCATAGAATATAATTAATAATTAATTCAAAGCTCATTATTTCTGGCCGTGTTAGTAACTTGAGCGGATTTTTCTTAGTGCTGGGAGTTTTGGGCGGCTCGGAATCCAAAGTTACAAAAGCCAACACTTTTTTATTTTTATCTGAAATCAACACTTCATTAATTTATTTATTGCATTTTAATGATTGTAATGGATGGTGGTAAGTGGTAATGGTGAAAAAAAACAATAATAATAATAAAAATGAATAATGTGAACACAAATTTTGGATATAATTAATATTTTAAATATAAATTTGATTTTTTATAAATTATTATTGTAAAAGAATGTGTATGAATATTTAGTTATATATTACTACATTCATAAAAATAATTAATTTTAAAATTTATTATTTAAAAGTGATTAAAGTACATAAATCTGACTAATTAATTTATTAAAATTTAAACTCATGCTGAAAGATAACATTTTTAATATAAAAAAAGGGTTTACTAACTAGAATTTCTCTTTGTTGGTAATTGGTGAACCAAAATATATACAAAAAAGATTAAAGTCACACGGACGAGTCCAAACGATAGCGGTGCATATTGCATGACTGAAAGTTTATAATTTAGAATAAACTTTTTCGTTCAATTTGTTAATTTGTTGTAACAACTTTTTAAGTTACGGTTTTTTTTTTCGTTTTTTTTTTTCTTATCTTTTTCCTTCTTTTAATATTTTTTTTCCTTTCAAATTTAAGTAAGTTCTTTTTTCTCCGTTATTCTTCTCCTTCTCTTTCTTTTTCTTTTTCTTCCAACGAAACACACGCAAATTTTTTTTTCTTCTAAGTTTGCACACGCAAATTTTTTTTTTTTTCTTTTTCTCCTCTTCTTTCTTCTTCTTTATAGTCATGACCAATAACATCAATATTTTGCAAATGTTTTTATTAGTTCTGATTTTCTCTACTGCCATTATTAAATAATTCCGGTTCATTTTTTAATTTATTTAAGCTTATTTGTGTGTTAATTCTCAGTTCATTTGTATGTCAGTTCACTTGATACTACTGATAAGTATTGACTAAATTTTTTATTCACAAGTGAACTGAAATTAACACACAAGTGAACTGAAATTAACACACAAATGAATTAAAATAAACTAAAAAATGAACTGCAATTATGTAATGATGGCACTAGAAAAAATCAGAATCAATAAAGATGTTAACAAAATATTGGTGTTGTTAGTGATGACGATAACAAAGAGAAGAAGAAAAAGAATCTACGTGAATTTAAAAGAAGAAGAACGTAAGCATGAATTTGAAACAAGAAGAAGAAGAAGCGTGAGTAATAACGTTCTTTTAATGAGAGTGATTTTTGTTGGAGTTGGACCTATTTAAATAAACTTAAATGAAAAAATATTTGAATGCATAGCAATTTTATATAATTTATATATAAATAAATAATAAATATTAAAAAAATTATCAAAATTTATTTTTTTTGTTATTATTTAGTCAATACCTTCATTCTTTTAGGAAGTGTAGTTTTTAAATTCCTGAAAATCTTACATTATAAAATAACATAATAAAGATTTTGGTGTGTAAAAATTTTTAAGAATGTAAACATTTTCTTAACCACACCTTCTTTTAGTATAGATTTTTTAGTCTAATAATCTAATAATATATTTTATCTTATATTTTTAAATATTAATAATTAAATAATAATTAAAAATAATAAATTTTAATGATTCTCTAATATTTTTAGTAAATAAATAAAGAACAATAATACTACATGATCAGTAAAAATTATCAATTTTAATTAATACTTAATTAATAATAATTTATACTCATATTTATAAATATTTTACATACAAAAATATATAATTTTGTTTATATTTATCAAAATTTTGTATATATAAATCAATACCATTTATATCTATAATTTTTAAAGTTTATACAAAGGAATGAATAAAATTTATTTATTAAAAATACTAAAAGATGCTGAATTTTTTCACGAATAATATTCGAGAAAAGAGTGACTTGTGACGTGAAGAATAACTGAATAACCGAACGTGGGATGGGTTGGCGTCTTAAGAGGAAAACGGATTTCCATTGAAATTTAAGTCCTTCCCTAAGACTTCGAAGGGTTCAAACTCTTGTCAACGCGCGCTCACTCACTCTCTCACACTCTTCTCTCTCTCTTACCCTTCACCTCCGGAAACGGTGCTCTATCTTCCAATCGTTCTCACTCTCACATCTATCTCACCGCACTTCTCTCTATACTCACCTCTATATTTCTGCTTCTTGCAGTTTATATTTCCTCTTTTCTCTTCCTTTCGGATTTCTGTTCTTGCGTCTTGAATCTCGCTTCAAAATATATAATGCGCATACAGAGACCCTACCATCATCCAAAATCCACAATGTGATTCTCCGATCCCTTACCTTTGATCACAGGTACGAACAATAACGTGTGAATTTCTACAATAATCAATCCAAGATTTTATAAACATATTCAAACATTCTCACGTTCTTGGACGGTATAGTAACCATTTCCTGCAATATAATGCATATTGATTGATATATGAGTCTCATTCCTATTATTGAAGGATAATAATTTGTGTTTAATTTGATTTTACATACGAGGATCGGAGTTGAATTTTCCTAGATCGTATCTAGCTAGAGATTGTTAATTTAACTTGGATTTTGTGTTGGAGAAGCGAATTAATTAACTGAGTGGTTGAGTGAGAACTGCAGGAAGAAGAGGATACGGAATAGAGAGAGATATCTATACGGTATAGACAGAGCGAGTCACGTACGTAAAGAAGAATGTCACAACTAGACGGAGTAATGCCGCCGCCCACGTTGGTGAGGCGGGGTTCAAGGAGTGCCTCCACCACCTTCAACATGGAGGTTTTCGACAACGAAGTGGTGCCGTCCGCACTCGCCTCCATTTCTCCCATTCTCCGTGTCGCCAACGAGATCGAAGCCGAGCGTCCCAGGGTTGCCTATCTATGTACGTAACGGATCGATCATTATAATAATAATAATAGTGATTTTGTGTTATTGAATTTTGAAATATGATGTGCAAATTAATGTTGCTGAGCGCGTAATGATAATTGCAGGTAGGTTCTATGCCTTCGAGAAAGCGCACAGGCTGGATCAGACCTCCACCGGCCGTGGCGTTAGGCAGTTCAAGACGCTGCTGCTGCAGCGATTAGAGAGGGTAAGCCTGTAGTTTCATTTGTTTCGATTTTCTCAACTAACTCTGCATTATGTATTTCATGCGTGAATGAGGACTGCTGAAGCCTGAGTGTGAGTATATATACCGTGCGTGAAACAAACACAGCACATGATAATGCTCTAATCTCCCTTCATGCAAGAAGTTCATGCATGTTCAATATTAGATATGGACTTTGATGGATAGACAATAACTTTTATGAACAATATAAACAATGAATTTTAAAATTGGCTTAATAAAATAAAAATTTATTACACCTCTAAATTATCAACTTAAATCTTAATATTAGAATAACTATCTGTACAGCTAATGAATTAAACATCTAATATATTTATTGTTCATATTGTTTAATATTTTTATTATCTATCTTTATCTTTATTTTTCTTAGATTAAATTGTGCGTTGTTCTCTACTTTCAGTAACTTTGTTGCATTTTTATTGTTGTTTTAAGTTACTATCTCTCTAATATTACCGTATAAAAAAAACTTTTACCTTTCTCTAATTGGAAAAAAAAGTTTATTCTATTAGTGATTAATAATGGTCTACTGGTGATCTTCCTCTCGCCCAAATTTTCACGGCTGTGGTGATAAATTTTCAACTAAAATCTCGTAGATGAGAGGTTTTTGTAATTATTATTATTATTATTATTATTATTATTATTATTATTATTATTATTATTATTTAACTAATACGCGTTCTAAAATTTGATTATATTAGAATTATTAATTAATTTAAAAAATAATTAAAATTTAAAATTTTAATATACTTATTATATTTTTATTAAAATAAAATTCTTAATAAATTTATTAATATTATGTTTATTATATACTTTTACTTATATTATTATTATTATTATTATTATTATTATTATTATTATTATTATGTTGTCGTCTCTAATGGGCGGTGGCCATGGTTTTATCGTGGCTATGGTGGTCGAATGACGTGACATGCAGAAAAAGATGACATTTTGATGTATGTAATTAAATTGACCGGTTAATTAGCTAAGTACGGTAAATTTCACATGCTACTATAACAGTGGACAAGGGCTAGTAGAGGAAATTGAATTTTGATTGAGGAAGAAATTGTTGGAGATAAATAAAAAATTAGAGAAATTACAATTAGAGTTTGAGGAAGAAAAAATTGTCAAAGATTGGAGATAACAATGGTACGGTAGATGAATCTAGCAAATCGTCGCAACGGACGGAGTCGGTTAACTCATAACTGAGGTTGATTCGTGAATTTCGACGGCACCAGACGGTATTTACCGGCCGTCCGCCGTCGTTTATTGCCGGAGTAAGATCTGGAGAGAAGTCATAGACGCTATTTCCACCCCTCCTTATTGCCATGGTTGAGACTTGAGAGAAAGTCGTATCTACTATATTTGTGGACTATGTGTACCAACCATCAACAAACTACCTTCTCCTATTTATCTTATTAATTTGTCAATCCTCTAATCCACCCTCACAAGACTCACCAATAAGTCACCATTCATAACGTAAGATTAAACTTGCCATTTTAAGTTGAGATCTCTATCCCACCATATTTTCCAATTACAACTTACAAGTTTAACACCTTTCTTTTAATTCCGAGAACACATAACATAATATGGCATTACTCAAACAACATATTCATGATAAAACTAACAATATTCTTAGTAGCTTCCACCGTTCAAAGCCACCGATTCATAAGTGCTTATTTTTATTTTATTTTATTTTTTTGTTATGCCTCGGAGAATTCATTAGCACGGGGTTTTATTGTCCTAACCCTACCAACTTGGACTAATATTAATTTTTATTGGATTTATTCTCCTCCTTATATGGTTTTCATCCTACCCAACAAATCATTTTTTGGGTTAAAAAATTCATTTTCACTCTTCTGGATTTTATTATCCGTTTCCACCTGAGCTCAGACCATGTACACATCGTTTTCGGCCTACAATTTCAACTATGCCCTGCGAGGCTGCGATAATGACGCCAAATTTACCGCACCTGAAAACAGCCTAATTAGTAATTACCCATAAGTGCTTGTGATTAAGCTAACGGAGTACAACCATGTGGTCAGGTGTCGTCAGACCTGTCAGCACTTAGCCACGGTTAGCCACCATAAGTTTGACGACCCAGCCTATTATTATGGGTGCAAATGTTGCGCACTATATATTCATGACATCTTATTTTAAAAGAATAATTACATTAAAAATTAGTTATTAAATTAATTATGGATATAATATATATATATTAAAATATAAAATATATATTAAAATTAATTAAATAAATATATTTTTATATATAAATATATAATAACTAATTTAATAATTAATTTTTTATGTGTAAATAATATTTTGTTAAAATTATATATGATGGTAAATGTTATTTATATGAAGTCTAACTAAACATATCCACCACTCTAATATTTTATTTGTAGATATTAGTAGGTATCGCGTATTTTTAATCTATTTTACAAAAAACACATTATATAATTTATGAAAAACGATCTTACCTCTTCGAAGAATTTGTTTCGTGATAGCGATGGGATTCAGGAATTCCATCGGGTTTTTTGGGAAAATTCTTTTGGAATAGGGGAGGTCTTCTTAAGGAGTTGAAGCAATCAACTCTATTCCATGAATTGAAAATGGGAAAGGAAAATATTTGTGACGAGCAGCATTTCTTTTTCCGCGGAGAAGAGCTGCCATTTTATTATTACTGTAACTTACATAATTTCTCCAACTTTAGGACAATGCAACTAGTCTTCCCTCTCGAGTTAAGAAGACAGATGCAAGAGAAATCCAGGCTTTCTATCAGCAATACTATGAACATTATGTCAGAACCCTTGATCAGGCTGATCAGGCAGACAGGTACATACATATAAGCCTTAGGAGTTTTCGTAGTTCTTATAATGAAGTATTAATTGTGCCTCTCTAATTGTTGCTTGTGGCGGATTTTGTAAGTTGCGTCTGATATGATGTTAGCTTTTACCTCCCCCTCCATAGTAAATAATTACTTCCCCATTGCCACTGAAATTGAAATTGTTTTGCAGAGCCCAGCTCAGTAAAGCTTATCAGACTGCCGGGGTGCTTTTTGAAGTGCTTTGTGCTGTTAATAAGACCGAGAAGGTCGAAGAAGTAGCTCCTGAGGTTGGTCTAGGTTCATATCCTTCGAATTTTTATAGATTATATATTACTAATTTCATAAAATGTGATATATGTGGTTGGTTGCAATTAAAATCAAATATTTCCTTTTAAAATAGAAGAGTTTTCATTTCCTCTTTCTTCTTTTATCTCTCTTATCATCAAAATATATAATATAATATTCTTTAATTATATTTAAATTAAATTAAAATTAAAATTAAAATATGAAAATTGAAATATAGCTATATTGTATACTATATTTATATATTACAAACTAATCTAATAACTAAAATATGTCACATGACACTATCTTCTTAAAATTTAAAAGAAATAATAGTATTTTTACCCGTAATTACATTACGAAAATATAAATCTTTTAAAATTATGTTGGTTTTGTTCTGACATTATAGATTATAGCACAAAAGATTTATAAAATCAAACTACTTTTTACAAAAAAATCGTAGAGGACAAAAGTTCCCGTCAGCTAAGAAGACTAGGATCTCCGTAGATAAAAAAATCAAATAATAAGATTTTTGGTTATTATTTTTATGTGAAAGAGTTTGATTTATGACTAATAATTAATTTTAATATTCATATTTAAAATGATTTTAACTTGCATACTTTTGATTAGGTGTTAAGTCTTTTGCACAAATAGAAATAATTAATTTTTATGTTTGCTAAAATAATATTTTTTTCTCTCTATGTATATAAAAATATAATTAGATATTAGCATGAAAAAAATTATATTGATAATTATAAAATTAACATAAAATTAATTTTTTTAAACAATTGAATCTTGATTTTAACTTTTAATCATAACATTAGTATTCTCTTTAAATTATATTTAATAAATATTTTAAAGAAAAAAATAAAAATATATATTAGAAAGATAAATAGTGAAAGTTTAAAACTAAATAAAAAAAACTAAAAAAATATGTATATAATAATAATAATATTTTTTATTTGAATTATATTATTTTGTTAAGTTTATTTTTTGTAGAACAACCAGATAGAAAAAACAGAGAATGAGAAAAAAGAGAGAGAAGGATAAAGATGAAGATTGAGAGATGGAGTTTATTAATTTTGAAAGAAAAAATTTTATTTTAATTATAATAAAAAAATATCTGATGATATATTTTAATTTATCAAATTACTAATATAAAATATAAATTACAAATTATATATAGAGTGGGAAGAGTAGAGAAAAACAGAAAAAGAGAGAAATAGATGAGAGAATTTAAAAAGAGAGTTTATTAATTTTTGAAGGAAATATTTTTTCTCAATTTAAATAAGAGAATGTTATGTACACGTTTAGTTATTAAATTAGATAATAATAATATATAGAGTGAGAAGGGCAGAGAGAAATAGAAAAAAGAGAGAGAGGTAGATGAGAGAATTTAGGAAGGGAGTTTATTAATTTTAGAAGAAAATATTTTCTCTCAAATTTGATAAGAGTGTCATGTTACACATTTTTTATTAAATTAGATAATAATATATAATATAATATATAATATTCCTATATTTAAATTTTAATATTTTAATTTTAATTTTAATATAATTAAAGAAGGTCACGTTGCGCATTTTGATTATCAAATTTTTAATTATTCATTGATAATGATATATAAAAGAGATAGAGTAGTTGAAGGAATGAGAGAGATAGATAAAAGGAGAGGGAGAAGGGGAGAACTCTTTAATTTTGGAGAAAAAGATTTGATTTCAATTTTAATTGTAAAATTAGTAGGGATGAGGGAAGAACTCTTTAATTTTGGAGAGAAAGATTTAATTTTAATTATAATAAAAAAGTGACATGTGACACATTTTGGTTGTAAAATTATATATATATATATATAATAGATTTTTTTTTTTCAAAATTAGTAAACCTCCTTTTTACCCTCTCTTATTTATCTCTCTCTTTTTTTCTATTTATCTCTATCTTTTTCACTCTATATATAATTTATAATTTATATTTTATATTAATAGTTTGACAAATTAAAATGTGTCATCAAATATTTTTTCATTATAATTAAATAAATTTTTTTTAACTTCTAAAATTAATAAACTGTGACCCATTTTCTCATTCTTCTTCTTTATCTTTCTCTCTCTTTTATCTTATTCCCTATTTTTTTCTACCTATCTATTCTACAAAAAATAAAATTAATAATATAATATAATTTAAATAAAAAATATTATTATATGCATATTTTTATTTAATTTTAAATTTTTTTATTTATCTTTTTAATCTATATTTTTACTTCTTTTATTTCAAATATTTATTATATATAATTTAAAAAAAAATACTTCTGATTAAAAGTTAGAATCAAAATTTAATTATTTAAAAAAATTGAGTTAATTTTATAACTATCATTATAAATCTTTTTATGCTAATATTTAATTATATTTATATATATAAAAAAATATTATTTTTAAATAACAAACATAAAAATTAATTATTTCTATTTGTGAAATAAACTTAACATCTAATCAAATATAAAAATATACACGTTAGATTTTTTTAAATTTTAGATAACGAATATTAAAATTAATTATTAGTAAAAAATTAAACTCTTTTATATAAAAATAATAATTAAAAATTTTATTATTTAATTTTTTTATTTATAGAGACCATAATCTTCTTAACTGATGGAGACTTTTGTCTCTTACGACCTTTTTGTAAAAAATAGTTTAATGCTATAAAATTTTTGTGTCATAATTTATAACGATAGGATTAACATAATTTTAAAAGATTTATATTTCTGTAATAATATTACAGGTAAAAAATGAATTTTGTTCTAAAATGGGAATTTCGTCCCTCTTTTTATCATTTCAATATTCAGATCCTGGAGCGTAAATTTTCTTTTGCAGATTATCGCGGCTGCCAGAGATGTCCAGGAAAAAAAGGAAATTTATACACCTTATAATATCCTTCCTCTGGATTCTGCTGGTGCTTCTCTACCCATTATGCAATTTGAAGAGGTATTGCTTCTGTTGGTAGTGAAATTTCGTTGTTGATTATGATTGCACTGAGTTCTTGGACTTTCTTTCCTTATTAGATTAAAGCTGCTGTTTCTGCGCTATGGAACACACAAGGCTTGAACTGGCCTAGTTCTTTCGAGCAACAAAGACAGAGAACAGGAGACTTAGACATGCTTGATTGGCTTAAAGCCATGTTTGGTTTCCAGGCATGTATTTTGACCAACACACAATGCTAGAGGAGAATGATTTATGATTCATTACATTTTTTTGTATAATCTGCTTAAATTGTTATTGCATATGGTAAATTTGTGTGCAGAGGGACAACGTCAGGAATCAGAGAGAGCATCTGATTCTGCTTCTTGCTAATTCTCATATAAGGCTACACCCTAAACCTGAGCCTCTAAACATGGCACGTACCTGTCTTGCATTTGGCTTTAGCCTATAGTTTTTATTCTGCTGTTTCTTTCTATTAATTTATTTTTATTTTATTTTATTTGAATGAATTGCAGCTCGATGATCGTGCTGTTGATGAAGTGATGAAAGAGCTTTTTAAGAATTATAAAAAATGGTGCAAATTCTTGGGACGAAAACATAGTTTACGGTGAGGCATAACAGTATATGCATGAGTGAACACTTGTGCTTCTTTTAGCTCATCATAAAAAATTTAATGATCACTTTATCATATTCTCTCACATAGACTTCCTCAAGGTCAGCAAGAGGTGCAACAGAGGAAGTTGCTTTATATGGGCTTGTACCTTCTCATCTGGGGTGAGGCGTCCAATGTTCGCTTCATGCCTGAGTGCCTATGCTACATATTTCACAACGTGAGTGTACAAATTAATCTGCGCATGGTTCATTTTGTTTGTGCTTGAATCTCATGTAAATGTGCTATCACTGTTTTTAAGTAATGTTTTGCTCTGCTAATAATGGCCAATTCTAACTTCAGATGGCATATGAACTACACGGCCTAATGGCTGGAAATGTCAGCATTGTTACGGGTGAAAATATCAAGCCTTCTTATGGTGGTGATGAAGAGGCATTTCTACGCAAGGTTATAACTCCCCTCTACCGAGTAATAGACACGGTATGATTTTTCTTTGAGACATTGCAATAGTCAAGTATTTATATTGCTAGGTACCTATGTCCCTTAGTAACCCAGTTAATTAATACAGGAAGCCAAGAGGAGCAAAAATGGAACGGCTCCTCACTCAGCATGGTGCAACTATGACGATCTAAATGAGTATTTCTGGTTTGTTTCCTTTGTATTTTATCCTTGAATCAGACTTTTTGGCCCGTTTTGTCAGCATGGTTTGAATTTATTTGATCTAAATTCAAAATTATTAGATGATCTAATATGTTTGACTAAATTATTATTTAATAATTATTAATTATTAACTTCTCATAAATTTATTTTATTTTATTTATTTATTTTATGCACTGTGTTGCAGGTCACCTGATTGCTTTTCTCTTGGATGGCCAATGCGTGATGATGGTGAATTTTTTAAATCGACAAATGATCGGGTATAAACTGACTATAAAGTATACATAGTCTACGAAGTTACTGGTCCGATTGTAAAATACTACTTATTTAATTCTCAACTTATAAAAATGTAATGTTAGGGAAAAAAGGGAGTTCCAAGAAAATCTGGAAAAACAGGGAAATCAAATTTTGTTGAGACGCGATCATTCTGGCACCTCTTCCACAGTTTCGATAGACTTTGGACCTTTTTTATACTGGGTTTACAGGTATATTTTTTTCAATAGAAGAAATTAAGGAAACGCTTAAGCAAGTATTTTTCCATATTTATTATAACATATAAGAGAGGACCCAAACTAATATTATAGTGAACAATTGATGTATAAGCTTTTAAGTTTTAACTTTAATATAAAACTGTCATGTCATTTATTTTATAATGACATAAAAAATTATATCTTAGAATTACATTTATATTATTATAAAAAATAACATCTTTATAATTGATTGAGTATTAATGTTCTAATTTCACATGCTAAAATATTTAATTTTAAAAAAATTATAATATAAAAATTGTTTGTTTATATGAATTGTAGAAAATTTTAATATTATATATTTTATTGAAAAAATAAATTTTATTTTATAAAAATTTATTTATCTATTTATCTATCAATTTATTATAATGTATAAAAAAATCACATAATGACACAATAAATTCTCAACATATTAGATATCTTCTAATATTGCTACATAAATATTTTTGTAAAATTATTATTTTATAATGTTTTTACTAGTACATTATTTTTTATTCTTCTCATGTAGAGTTTATTCTTACTTGTTAATATTTTTTTTATTGTTTATTTCTATGTAAGTTATTTTATGTCTTTAATATTAATGTTATTTTTTTAATAAATATAAATTAGTTAATAAATTTAATTTATTTTCTCTTTTTATTCTCACCTCTATTTATGTTTATTATATAAATTAATATTCACTTCACATATCTTTTTTATTTTCTCTCACATAATTTTATGCATCTCACTTTTTATCCTCTATTCTTGTTAATATTTTGCACAATTGTTTAAAAAATTTGGTTGATGGCCACAATTTTTTTTTATTTTAGTTTGCCAAATAATTTATTTCCTATATGTTGGGTGATGAATTCTTAAAATACTATAATGTATGATGTTTTTATAATATTTTTAAATTTTTTTATTTTTAATCTAATTAAATATTGTCTTTGTTATTTATATATTATTTTTTACCAGTTTATATTTTTAATATTATTTAATTGTATTAATAATAATAATAATAAAAATGCATGATGTCATGATTTATGAAAAAATAAATATTATTTTTATTAAATTGAAATATTATATTCATACTTATATTATATATGATAATTTTATTCTTGTACTATAATATTTAAGTTTACTATATATATATTATATATGATATATATGTGTGTGTATTAAGTAATAAACTCTTTCAAACATTAAAATATATAATGTTCTTATAATTATTTAAATTTAATATTAATTGTTTAATTTTTTTTGTTAAATAATTTTTTTATATATCCAAATTAATTCTTTTAATTTCGCTCAATGCGCGGATTTAAATGTGGTTAATTTGGTTGCACAATGCTTTGGGATTCTTATTACAGGTGATGTTCATTATTGCATGGGATGAGATTTCACTGATGGATATCTTTCAGAAGGATGTCTTATTTAATCTCTCTAGTATCTTCATCACAGCATCCATTCTGCGCTTACTTCAAAGTTTGACACATTTACTTAAGTAGCTCTTAATTTTTTTAACTGTCCTATTTTTCTTCTTCCGCATTGTCATAGAAATTTAATATTTCTTGTCTTCATTCGTTATTTTGATTTAGGTATCCTGGACCTGCTCCTGAACTTTCCAGGCTATCATCGGTGGAAATTCACTGATGTGCTAAGAAATATTCTTAAAGTCATTGTCAGTCTTTGTTGGGCTATCATCCTTTCAGCCTTCTATGTGCATGCCATCAAGGGTTCCCCTCAAGCTCTCAAGCAGCTGCTTTCCTTCCTTGATAAAATAGAGGGCATTCCACCGTTGTATCTCTTTGCAGTTGCATTGTATATGCTTCCAAATCTACTAGCAGCTATACTCTTTCTTTTCCCGATGCTCAGGCGTTGGATTGAAAACTCAGACTGGCACATAGTCAGACTCTTCTTGTGGTGGTCTCAGGTATCTAACGTATTGAACTATTTCTGTTCGTTGTTAGATAATATATGTTGAAAATTTTCGGTTTGTAAGAAACTTCTCATGTAGTACGGTTTCTTAACTGAATATTATTTACATGGAAAAGATTGATCTCTTTCATATGAAGAACATCAAGCTAATAGAAATATAGAATAATGCTATATATCCAAGTCTTTTTGTTAATTAAGTCTAATTAGTCTAATATAACAAAAATCAGTTATAATTAACATTAATCTTAGTCTTATTGTTTAACTTAATTAGACTTTGGTTTATAAAAAGACTTGGATTTATAGCATTATTTAATCTGTAGCGCTATTTTTCCCCATATGTTTTGAATACACAAATACTATGAGCCAGTGACGGTTAGTCATATAAAAAACATATATTTGGCATAATAGGCTGGTCAAACTGTCAAAGTAATTCCTCCCCCTTTCTCTTTTTCTAAATGATTTGTCTTTCTCCCACTGCAGCCAAGAATATATGTTGGAAGAGGAATGCACGAAAACCAATTTGCTCTCCTAAAGTAAGTTTCATGCAAACTATTTTACTGAAGTAATTATTGGATTGTCCCCTTGTTTATTGTCTGAAAGTTATTGTTCCATCATTTATGTTCCATTTTTTAATGCCAGGTACACTATTTTCTGGGTCCTACTATTGGCTTCCAAATTTGCGTTCAGCTATTTTGTCCAAGTAAAAACGCTATATGTTCAGTACTTGTTACTTAAAACTAAGCTTGTGAAGTTATTGGGCCTCTTTTAAGATTTTAACTGCTTTATCTATCTTCAGATAAAACCTCTGATTGAGCCAACAAAGTTAATAATGGCCATTAAACATGTTGACTATGGTTGGCACGAGTTTTTCCCCGATGGTATTTTCCTCCTCCTCCTGCTCCTTTTCTTCTTTTTTTGCCCCTTCATGATTACCTTGTATTGTAGCATGCTATTCATTTTATTGATCTAATATTTTCTGGTCTATGCAGCTCGACATAACTATAGCGCAGTCGTTGCACTCTGGGCTCCTGTACTCATGGTGCTAATGCTATATTTTCATGTTTATGTTCATATATTAATCTTTTCACTTGTTCAGATAAGTTATCAGAAATTTTATGTCGTTATTTGAATTTTCAATACAGGTTTATTTCATGGATGCACAAATTTGGTACGCAGTCTTCTCAACTTTGTATGGTGGTGTTATTGGAGCCTTTGATCGTCTAGGAGAGGTCGTAATCAATTTTGTCATATTACTAGCAATGTCTGAGGAGTATTTATGATAAACTAATGCAGACTTGCGCATCTAACTAAAAATTGAACTTATTTAATCAAGATGAAAAATGATTAGGATCCTTTTGGATACATAGTACTGGATCATCATCTGCTTATGTTTTTATGAACTTCTGAAGTATCCAATCGGTAAAGAAACTTGGACCTTAGTTTTCAGTTATGGACCAAAATCTAGGAGAGGCCGCTATCAATTTTATCCTTTCTTTAGCTTGCTATTTCTGAACAGGATTTGTGATACATAACCTTTTCTGCTTTCTACATTTTTTCAACACACACTCACATACTAACAATCAAACATATGTAATCAATTTGAGAAATTTAAAGGAGCAATTTGGAGACATATGATGCTGGATAATCATTTACAACAGTTTTATGAATTCCAAAGTCTCCAACTTGTTGATAAACTTGGACTGTCCTCTTCATTTAAGGGTGAACTTGAGATGGGAAAACTTTTTATGGAATAATCAGTTCACAGTAATGCTTTGATATTCAGTTAATGTTGTTATTATCCATTTGGTTATACAGATACACACTATGAGCATGCTGAGATCACGGTTCCAGTCATTGCCTGGTGCATTCAACACATACTTGGTTCCTTCCCAAAAGAAGCAAGGAAAGAAATTCTCTTTCTCAAAGAAATTTGATGAGGTCTACCACATTTTCATTGCTTAGTACATTAAAAATAAATCTCGTTATTCTCTTCACTTCAATTTTCATGCTTGTATAGATTTCTGCTAGCAGAAGAAGTGAAGCTGCCAAATTTGCCCAATTATGGAATGAAATTATTTGCAGTTTTCGTGAGGAAGATCTCATTAGTGATAGGCAAGGCCTCAAAGAAAATGTCTTTAGTTGCTCTTGCCTGGCTTCTATTACTTTCTCCTTCATCCTTATTTACTATGCTCGTCACTTATTACTAAGTGCTTGCATAATCCAGGGAAATGGACCTTTTGCTGGTTCCTTACTCTTCAGATTCTCGTCTGAAAACAATTCAGTGGCCACCGTTTTTGCTTGCAAGCAAGGTCTGTATCACTGGATTTTAATATTTTTATGTTTGACCAGCTCATGTGATTGACTGTAGCCTTTACAGATTCCTGTAGCTCTGGATATGGCAACTCAATTTCGAGGAAAGGACTCTGATCTTTGGAAGCGCATAAGTGCAGATCAATATATGAAGTGTGCTGTGATCGAATGTTATCAATCTCTTAAACATGTTCTTCGTGATTTGGTTGTCGGTGAAAATGAAAAGAGGTACCATTAAGGGTTCTTTTTTCCTTTTTCTTTTCCTTCTTTCTTGTGCTGATACAAAGGATCATTCTATATGCTATTTGTTGTTTTTATTTAGTAGCACATGTGATTGAAGATGCCTTATGAAATATCATTAAAATTGAATCATTATCAGCACTTATGAATTTATTGTGCTGGAGCAGGATAATTTCTATCATCACTAAAGAAGTTAAGAACAACATATCAAAGAATACACTTACTACCAATTTCCGAATGAGCTTTTTACCTTTCCTTTTTAAAAAGTTTGTGGAACTTGTGGAAATCTTGGTGAGTCATTTAGAATATTCATCTCTAATCTCTATTCTTTCTTATATAAAGCCTCTACGCAACAATAACTGTATTTGATCACTTTTTTTAACTTATTGAGGGAGACACATACTCAGATCATTATTGAATGTAAAGCTTAATTTTCAATTTTTTTTTTCTCTCGCATCTCAGTTATTGGGAACTAATTTTTCTCAAATTAAGTTTTTTATTTAAGAGAATGTAAATCTCTAGGCATGAAGTTCCTACCAATTTGCTAATATAATATAATTCTGTAGATTGTATTCTTGAACGGTGTCTTGACTTTGTATATGTAAACTTGTGCCATGCTTTCTTATCACAGAAAGATGCGGATCCATCCAAGCGAAATACAGTGGTAGTGTTGCTGCAAGACATCTTAGAAGTGGTTACTGATATGATGGTCAACGAAATCAGGTCGGTTTCACTTAAGTGAATTGAATTTCAAATATGTTAGTTATTAATTAGGAAAAGTATGATAACAATGTTGAAACCGTACGAGTGTGGCTTGTCTTTTTGCAATAAAAGTCAACATTGTTGGCTAGTTAGTAAAATAAAAGAAAGAAACGGTGCAAGTAGCCACCGAATTGAAAAAGAAAAAATTGAAACAGAAGCCATTCATAATTTCTATGAAATAAATTCTCTTCTAGTGAGTGTAATATTAGAAAAGCTGTGTGATATAAAATTAGAGTGTTGAGGAATAAACACTAGATTTTAGGTAAAATTTTTAATATTCATTAGTCGTTATAAATCTATTCTTAATATATAAAAGTAGATGTATAAGTTTATTCATATTTTTTTTAATACATCTTTTTTTCTCCTACTAATACCATGTCAGCAATATCGCTTACTTAGCAACATTTTAGAATCAACCACTCAAGTTTAGTCAAATCAACTATTATTTCCAAATCAGCAAAAAATAAAATATACAAAAAAATATACAAGTAATATAAATATATACAAATTAGACTGCAAAATTACCAATGACAATAATTAAAAATTAATAGTATCTAACCAAATTTGTAACCTACCAGAATTAATATCCCTATATTTATTATATTTTACCGTTATAAACATTACATTAAATTTATAACCCCAATAATTAATTTATTAATTTTTATAAATTACTCATTAAATATAATAAACATTCATATTACAAATGTCATAATAATCTATTAATCGTAATGAATTTAACGTTACAAATATTCAAATTTCATACTATTTGAACTACTTATATAGTCTCTTATCACTATTTCTTCAAATAACATTAAATTTAGCACAAGAAATTTATTTTCGCACTACACAACATCTCAAACTTACTCAATGGAGCATCATTCTTTAGACAATATCACCAAACAAATAGACAATTAGTTTATCAAAGTTCGTGTGGTTCATCTATAGAAAACATTAACACCCACTAATGAAGAAGAGTTTCTTTACTTAGAAATGATTATATTAGATGAAAAAGGTACAAAACAAACATATTTATTGTATTTTTAAATCGAACATTTTCCAACACTATTTTGAATTTGCAATACCTGAGACATTGTCCGACAGAGTGGGTCAAAGAAAAATATTAACAGGTAATTTCACTTTATACTATTTCAACTATTCTTATTAAAAATAACTTATTTAATAAAAAAATTCTACACATTTTTGTTCTTTTTATTGTAAATGCCATTGAAAAACTGCATGCATATCAAGAGATTAAGGAGAAAGAAAATCATACAAATTCAATATACATCTTCAAAAGAAGAACATACATGCAAAGATAGAACAAATAACATAATAGAAAGTGCATATAACTCAACAATTCATAAAGAACATACCTTCACAAGAATCTATGACAGAAAAAGGACGACTAGCGCCACCCACATAAGGAGACTAAATTCATCGACAAAAATAAATGCAAAAATCAAACCACCAAATAAAAATGCCACTTTGTACAACTCTAACATTCAAATCTTTTATACTACAAATTATTTTAAACAAAACACCTTTTAAATTTAACTTTAGTTTACACATATTTAATTTAATTCTACAAAATATAATAATTTTTAATATTTATTATATACTATCATTGATGCGCGGGTCTCATTCTAGTTATAGTAAAAGAGTATTTTACTGTTATCACACTCTATTATAATTATGATTGAATATAGTGGATATTTTTTGGAGTTTTTTCGATAATTTTGGAGTTTTTACGTTAAATTGAGGGTGTTATTCTGTTGCTGACATAGTATACATATTTCAGTGTTCATTGTACGGATACTGTTTACGGTATAGTATTGGAAGAGTTTCAGGTATACCGGAAATACAGGTGTTCCAGTTGTTTTAACCGTAGATTTCAATTAATATATATTATATATATTTTTTATAATTTAGATCAACGGTTAAAATAACTGAAACACCGGTATTTTCGGTATACCTGAAATTTTTCTTATAGTATTATTTACCTATATAATTATCATTCACCTGTACGAAATGACAACGTTTACAGTTTTACTTGTTGTATTTACTGGTGGTATTCTACATCAGTTTTGGTGCGCTTCCACTCACGCTCATAGGGTTTAGTATGCTAGGAGTGTACCTGATTCTAATTATCTCTAACAAGTGATATCAGAGCCATTTAGTTTCAGGGTAAACATCAATCTAAATATGCTCTGTAATTACAGTATTGCCTGATCTTTCACATCAGAAAAGAGTTGTTCTTTGTTATTAGAAAAATATTCTTGATTTCAAATCCAAGATGTCGGTACCAAAATTTGCAATGAAGAAACTTGACGGTTCAAATGATTTAGCTTGTGGAAGTTGAAGGTGGAGTCTCTACTAGACCATTATGGTATAGTAGATGCACTGCAAGCTGATGTAAATTGCCAGCGACATTTTCTTAAAAAGAAAAGAAAGAGGCAATGGCCAAAGCACGGAGCACTATATGACTAAGTCTTGTAGACAATGCCTTGAGAGAGGATATGAAAGAAATAACTGTTGATTCTTTATGAAGACTGCAGAGAATAAATAGTCTATAAAGACCTTACCCAATAAGTTATATCAATAGGATCGATTGTACACCTTCAACTATGCATTGTACACCTTCAAGTATGCAGGAAACAAGGCAAACTCAGAACATATAGATGACTTCAATAGAATGATATCCAATGTTGGAGAATCTAGACTAATAGGAGAAGATGTTGATCAAGCCATAATCTTGTTGACGTCACTACCTTTCTCATACGATAATTTTTATGATACCGTGTTATATGGTAGATATGAAATTACAGTACAAAATCAAAGATGTACCGATGACAAAAGAATATTAGAAATTAGTGTCTGGATCCACTATTGAATCACCAGCAGATGAATTGTGCGTGACAAAAGGACGTAATAAAGAAAGAAGATCTACAAGCTTGAGTAAGAAAAGATCAAAGTCCAAGAAGCACAACTCTGTTAAGTGCTTTCATTGCTAACAATTGGGACACATTAGAAGAAATTGCCCACAAAGGATGGAGAAATGAAAAAGTTCTGCATGATACTAGTTCTACTCGAATTGTATTTACTGATAACTGCAGAGATGAGTGGATCATGGATTTTGGCGCCATATGACACCTAAGAAAGATCTTTTCACTTCCTACAAAAATAGAGAAGGAAAGGTTAGGTTGAGAGATAACAAACTATCCCAGTTATAGGTGAAGGAAAGGTATGAATCACATTAGATGATTGTACTAGTATATTGATTAATTCATGGCACGTACCAGAACTAGTAAAAATCTGACTTCCTTGAGTGCCCTTGTCAATAAGGATTACAAATTCATTGGTGAAGGCAATTTCTTGAAAGTATTAAAAGGCTCAATGGTGGTAATGAAAGGAAAGCTTCATGGTAGGATCTATCTATTGCAGAAGACCATAGGTAGCGAAAATGCTGTTGTTTTATCCTCGAAGAAAGGTGATAACGATGCTACACGACTATGGCATATGAGACTTGGTCACATGAGTGATAAAAGAATATCCATACTTACTAGTAAAGGCATGCTGAAATGCCTGAAGAGTTGTAAACTTGGTTTCTGTGAAAACTGTGTCTTTGAAAATCAAAACGAGTCAAGTTCAACTCCTATAAACATAATAGCAAGGGGATATTGGAATATGTCCACTCAGACGTTTGGGCCCCTCCCCTTGTCAACTCGCTAGGTGAAGCTCGTTATTTCCTCGCATTGATCGATGATTATACCAGAAAGGTCTAGATTTATTTTTTGAAGAAAAAAGATGAAGTGTTCGGCAAATTCAAGCAATGGAAGGCCATGGTCGAGAAACAAATCAGGCATTTAGTCAAGAGACTAAGAACCGGCAATGGCGAAGAGTTTTTCCATCAAGAATTTGCAAAGCTCTATAGAAATACTAATATAGTGAGGCACCAAATTGTACCTCCACGGGAGTCACTCCCGCTAAGCCGAGGCTTGAGGTTGGTGAAGCATTATGATTTCTTTGTTTTATATTTTAATATTTTATATTATAAATAGTTTAAATATAATAGTTTGAAATATTAGAGGTGCTTCTAATAAGTTAATCCGGGTGAATTGTATAGAGCTGGTTAGGAAATTTAAACTTGTAATTTTTATTGTGGTTGAAATTCACTGTCATTTTCAACACTTGAAACTGTTGTGGGAAAGACTTGGTTATCACTCTATTGGTATAGTGGAGGCGTCAGGACATAAGGGAGGTATCTGGTTCCTTTTTGCAATGCAGAGTGCTCACTGCAAATGTGTTGATGTTTTCGATCAGTGTGTTACAGTTGAGGTTTAGGTAAATAATGTGATTTGGAGGTGTAGTGATATCTATAATAGTCCTCAGTTTAATACTAGAGTTCTGTTATGGGATTATCTTGTTACTTAGTCTTTGTCTTTCTGCGGGTCATGGATTGTTCTTGGTGATTTTAATGAAGTACTATTCTCTCACGAATCTAAGGGTTGCCTCTTCTCGAGTCGCTATGTAGATCAGCTTGCTGCCTCTCTAGGGGATAGTAATCTATTTGACTTGAAGACTATTGGAAGACGATTTTCTTGGTACAAAAGGGTTAAAAATGGTGTTGAGGTGGTTAAAAAACTTGACCGGGTCTGTATCAACAGTGGATGGTTATCTCTCTTCCTAGAGGCTTACGCAGAAATTTTAAATAGGCTTCAATCTGATCATTGTCCTATCCTAATACGTTGTACAGGTCGTCTCCAACTGAAAAAGAATAGATCTTTTTGGCTTATTGCAGCTTGGTCAACTCATCCGGAGTATAGAGATATTGTGAACCAGTCATGGCAGGCTGGCTGCAGAGAGATGCATGGCAAGCTTTTAAAAGTGTAGAAGAATTCTTTGGAGTTTAATTCTAAAGTGTTCGGCAACATTTTCGTTAGGAAATGCAAATTGGAGAGACAGATTAATTTCCTTCAGAAGCGACTAGAAGTAATGAAAGATTTGTCTATGCGGCAAAAAGAACAACAACTGATTGAGGAATTTAATAACACGCTTGTGCAGGAGAAACTTCTATGGTTTCAGAAATCCAAAGAGCAGTGGGTAAAATTCGAAGATAGAAATACCAAGTTCTTTCATGTCCAGACTCTTGTGCGGAGAAAGCATAATAAGATTCATGATCTCTTTCTTTAAGCTGGGGTGTGGGAAACGGATCCGGAGGTCCTCAGAAGGGAAGCTGAATCCTTTTATAAATGCCTATTCTGCTAGTCAGAGGATGTAGATTTAGTTTGTCTTGGTGAAGTGCCGCTACCTTCCTTGAATGATGAAGCTTGTTGTAGCCTCACAGTTCCAGTTACTCTGGAAGAAGTTAAGTCGGCTTTTTCCAGTATGCATTCTTTTAAGGCGTCGGGCCCTGATGGGTTTCAGGCTTTCTTCTTTAAAGAATACTGGGAGATTGTTAGTTTTGATGTTTGGACTATGGTTCGTCATGCGTTCTCTGGTTTGGATATGAATCCAAGGATGATGGAAACTCTTGTGGTTCTTATTCCGAAGGTAGAAAACCTGGTTTTCATGAAGGATTTTTGACCTATTAGTCTCTGTAATGTGGTTTACAAAGTTATAACGAAGGTCCTGGTCAATAGACTTCGTCCCCATCTCAAAAGATATTGTTGGGCGCTTTCAAGGAGGGTTTATCCCGGGGAGAGAAACCACAGACAACATCATTGTAGCACAAGATGTTCTCCATTTCATGAAAAAGACAAAGTCAAAGAAAGGCACCTTGGCTTTTAAGATTGATCTAGAGAAAGCATACGATAGACTTGGATTTGGGGTTTTTGAAACAAACCGTTGTGAGTTTTGGCTCTCTTCCTCCGACAGTCAATCTGATTATGCGTTGTGTCATTGCTTCCTCACTGTCTATCCTCTGGAATGGGGATAGATTAAATAGCTTCTCTCTGAGCAGGGGTCTTAGGTAAGAAGATCCTATATCACCATATCTGTTTGTATTGTGTATGGAGAGATTGTCCTGTTCTATTAATCAACAAGTTGATAGGGGCTTGTGGAAGCCGGTTGCAATTTCTAGAGGGGGTCCAAGAATTTCTCATTTGATGTTTGTCGATGGTTTGCTTCTTTTCTGTAAAGCCGAAAAATAGCAAGTTCAAACTGTGATGGTAGCTTTGGAAAATTTCTGCAGAGTCTCTAGGATAAAGGTTAATGTAGAGAAATCTAAAGCACTATGCTCCAGGAATGTTTCAGCGACAAGAAAAGAGATTTTTACTGGAATGTCCTCCATCAGATTCGTCCAGAACTTGGGTAAGTATTTAGGGGTGAACCTTAATCACTCTTGGGTGACATGCGCAACTTTCAACGATATTCTGGACAAGATTTGGGGAAGGCTAGCTAGCTGAAAAGGGAGATTGCTTAATAAGGTGGGCATACTCTGTTTGCTCAATTCGGTGGTGACTGCGATTCCTACTTACCGCATACAAGTATCTCTCTTCCCTAAAGGGGTAACTAATAAGATAAAATTCATGATGCAAAACTTTCTATGGAAGGGTCAAGCTGATGGTAGAGGCTTGAATCTAACTGGAAGGTGTTGGTCACCTACCCCTAAGAAGTTTAGGGGCCTGGTAATTAGAGATCCTTTTTATTCTAATATTGCTCTTTTTGGAAAGCTAGTTGGCAACTTTTTTACCATTCTGACAAGCTCTGGGTTGAACTGTTAAACGGAGAAATACCATTATTCTAAGGATGATTGTTTTAGTCGGTCTCGAGAAAGGGGATCTTATGTTTGGAAGAGTATATGTCGAGCTTGGGATATCCTAAAAGAAGGTTTTATTTGGTGCATTGGAGATTTGGAACAGAACTTTTGGTTTTCTAAATGGAGAAGAGAGGGACAGCTGTGTCATGAGATTGATTATATTCACATTTCTGATTCGGATCTCAGGATGTTGGACCTTTGGTCATCTGGATAGTGGAACCTTAAGAATATCTATTCTCCTCTAAATCAGTCTCTGGAAGCAACATTAACTCTTACAATCTGGATGTTCAAGCTGGTTCAGAGGTCGGTTGGTGTTGGACTGGTGTGGCTTCATGATACTTGTAGTGGTTATTTGTGACTTAGTAAGAAGATGTTTAGTTGGGAGGATAGGGGTAATTGGCTTTGGCTTTGGCGTTAACATGTTCCGGAAAAACACAAATTTTTGGCCTGGCTATGTTTTTGGGAGGCTCTTCCTACTGTTGCATTTCGTTTTAGGAGGGACATTTCACACACGGATAGTTGTCCACGATGTTTCTTAGGTCAGGAATCGATTTTACATTGCATTCGAGATTGTTTAAAAGCCTAGCTAGTTTGGCAAGCTTTGGGAATCTCCGGTCAACCAGTGGATTTGATGAGTTGGTTTATACATAATAGCAAACAGCGTCCCTTTAGATTCTTTTCTGGTCTCTGGTGGATTTGGCATTCGAGGAATAATGAGATTTTTCATCCTCACGAGTATTAGACCACAAACAAGGTGACTGGTATGGCTTTGTCCTTGGAAAAGGAGTTCCGAAATATTTTTGAGTTGCAACGACTGTCTATCTCCTCCACTATTAGTGGCTCTTGGATTCTCCCCTCAGTGGGTACCTTTAAGAGTAATTGTGATGCTAGCTATCCTGGCAATGGTGCTCGGGTTAGTTTTGCTTGTGTTAGCAGAGATTGGAAGGGAAGGTGGCAACGAGGCTGTTTGGGAACAATTGAGAGTCGTAGCATTTTGCAAGGAGTGTTGTTTGTTATTTGGAGAGGCTTTCTTTTAGCATGAGACTCGGGATAAAGAGACATTATATGTGAGACAGACTATATGGAGGCCTTTACTATTGTCAATAATTTACAGGATTGCTTTGGTTTTATTGATCATTTGGTGTTAAAAACCCGAGATATCATGTCTTGAAAATGGCGTGTTAATCTCTGGTTGATCTTAAGAGATGCAAATACAGTAGCAGACATCATGGCAAAGACTGCAATGAGGACCCTTTCTCTTCAAGTGAAGCTTCCATTGCCTTGAAAGGAGTTTGAGAATAGTATTCAGCAGGATTGTCTTTCTTAAGCAGTTTCTTGTTTATTTTTCTTTTCTTTCTTTGTTGTTGTTTGTTTTCTTTTAAGTCACAAGAGAAAAAAACACTACAGCAAAATGGAGTTGCAAAATAGATGAACATAACACTTCTGGAGCGTGCATGATGTATGCGACTCAATGCTGGTCTTCCCAAATCATTTTGGGCTAAGCAGTCAATACAGCTGCGTACCTGGTAAATCGATCTCTGTCGATTTGAAGATATTTAGTTTCCCTGCATATGCTTGTGTGAGTGATGGTAAACTTGAGGTAATGGCAAAAAGATGCATATTTCTAGGTTATACACGAGAGGTGAAAGACTACAATCTGTGGTGTACAAAAAAAGCATGTTCTCATAAGGTTATTGTCAGCAGAAATATCATTTTGACGAGGATGCAATGATAAATTAGAAGCATGAGTTTAAAGTAGATCAGGCAGACACAAATGATGGTGTCTAGAAGCTGGTAGAGTTAGAGTTTGACAATAGAAAGATAAAGCAAGAAAAGAAAATCAGCATAGTACCTCAGGTACTACTCAACCTGAAGTAGAACAACAAGATGAATCCAGTGATAGAGATAATGATCGAGAAATCAAAGAAGAAGAACCATACAGTATTGCAACCAGCAAAGAGAAAAGACAATCCATATGTTTCTTGTGCATATGATCCAGCGGAGGCAGATCCTATAGCCTTTGCATTGGATATGACAAATGATGTGGCAGGAGATGAATCTTCTTACCATCATGAAGTAATTAATAACAACGAGTCAAAGCAGTAGCTAGATACAATGAATGAGGAGATTGAATCTCTTCACAAAAATCAAACATGGAAACTGGTGAAACTTCCAAAGGGGAACATAGTGATTGGATGCAAATAGGTCTTCAAAAGAAAGAAAAAAATTCTTGGCATTGAATCTCCTAGGTTCAAGGCAAGAGTAGTAGCAAAAGGCTATACTCAGAAGGAGGGTATCGATTTCAATTAGATATTCTCTCATATTGTGAAGCATAGCTCTATCCAAGTCTTGTTAGCTACTATACAAATATGCTTGACTTAGAGTTTGAACAGTTTGATGTAAAAACACCTTTCTTACATGGTGAGTGAGAAGAAACAATCCACATGAGTCAACCAGAAGGATTAATAGATCCTGCGAAGAAAGATTATGTTTGCTTGTTGAAAAGTCACTATATGACTTGAAGCAATTCCCTAGGCAATGGAATAAAAGTTTGAAGCTTTTATGATTATTGTTGGTTATAACATAAACTAATATGATAATTGCATCTACTCTAAGGATCTTCTAGATGGTTCGTGAATTTATCTGTTATTATATGTTGATGATATACTAATTGCAATGATAAAGCTAAAATTAGTATGTTAAAAACTCAATTGGAAAAGGAATTTGAGATGAAGGACTTGGGTGCAGTAAAAGAAATTCTGGGAATGGAAATTCATAGGGAGAGGTATTGTAGTACATTGTATTTAACACAATAGGGTTACATTATAAAAGTACTACAACGCTTCAATATGAATCAAGTTAAACCAGTTAGAATTCCATTAGCTGCTCATTTTAAGTTATTCTCAAAAGAATGCCCGAAAAGTGAGGATGAGTTAGAGCTTATGTCTCGTAAACCATATTCTAGTGTTGTTGGTAGTCATGTATGTCATGGTATGCACTCGACCACATATTTCGTAGGCAGTAAGTGTAGTCAGCAGATTTATAAACAATTCTGTAAAGGTACACTGAAAAACTGTGAAATGAACTGAGGTATTTGTAAGATTCTACAGATGTATGTTTAGTGTTTAATGGTCAGAAAAATTGTGAAGTTGTCGGCTATGTTGATTTTGATTATGCAAGTGATCTAGATAAAAGGATATCAATAACAGGTTATATCTTTACAATTTTTGGATATACTATTAGTTGAAAGATGATGTTGCAATCTATGTTGCATTCGACAACTGAAGCTAAGTATATGGCTAGTGGAGGAACTAAAAATTTTATATGAGGGGCCAAATTAAAAATAAAATAAATTAAAATATAATATAATATAAGTTAACAAATTATAATTTATAATATGTATGTCAAGTCAATAATTATATTATAAAGTAGTTACATTCAGCAACATACCTGAAAACTTTAGTATTTATAAATTTTTTGGTAATGCTTCATACAACTAAAATAATCCGTTATCATATTTGAAGTGAATTTTAAAATAGTATTTTTTTTAATATATAAAATGATGTAATTTGTTTAAAATTTATATTTCATTTTTGTTTAAAATACCTTATTTTAATATTTTTCATATCTACAGAAGCACATTTAGTTGTTGCTGTAGTATGAAGAAAAAAATTTAATTTTTTTATGAAAAATGCATAAGAAAACAATGGCCCCCATAGATCCGCCACTCTATATGGCATTGTTGTCAAAGAAAGTATTTGGACGTGTGGTCTTTTGAATAGTTTTGAATTGAGTCAAGAGGTTATTGTACATTGTGATAGTCAAAGTATTACTCACTTGACTAAGAATCCAATCTATCATAAAACCACTGAGCACATTGTTGTCGGACTTTATTTTATCCAAAAAAAGTATTAATATTGGAGTTGTTATTTAGAAGATAGCTATAACTGAGAATCCTCAAACATGATGACCAAATCACTACCAATTAGCAAATTTAAAAATTGTTTAAACTTGGTCAATGTTCGGAGAAGATGAAGACTATTGCAAAATGCAAGCCAAAGTGGAGATCGTTAAAACCGTGTGTGTGGCTTGTCTTTTTGCAATAAAAGTCAACATTATTGGCTAGTAAAATAAAAGGAAAAAACGGTGCAAATAGCCACTGAATTGAAGAAGAAAAAGTTGGCACTACAGCTGTTTTCAATTTTTTTTCTATCAATAGAACCCTTCATATATAAAGCATTGTTCCTCCTCCAAAATAGAAGCAATTTATAGTTTCTGCGAAATAAATTCTCAGTAAGATCATGGTGAGTTAAAGAAAACAAACTACATGAGTCAGAAGGATTTATAGATTCAGAGAAGAACGATCATGTTTATTTGTTGAAAAAGTTATTATATGACTTAAAGTAATTTCCTAAGCAATGGAACAAGAATTTTGATGCTTTTATGATTATTGTTGGTTATAACAGAAAATCAATATGATAATTGTATCTACTCTAAAGAATTTTTAGATGGTTCGCAAATTTATCTGCTATTGTATGTTGATGATATGCTAATTGCAATGATAAAGTTGAAATTAGAGTGTTATGAGGAGTAAATACTGGATTTTAGGTAGATTTTTTAGTATCCATTAGTTACTACAAATTGTAATAAAAGAGTATTCTACTATGATCATACTATTTTATAGTTAGGATTGAATATAGTGAATATTTTTCGGAGTTTGGCCCATAGGTTTTCTCCGATAATTTTAAAGTTTTTGCACGTTAAATTGAGAATGTTATTCGATTGGTGACATAGTATGTATTTGCTTATTGTATTTTCTGATGATAGTCTAAATCAATTTTGGTGCGCTCATGCTCATGCTAATAATGTTTAATAAGCTAGGCGGGTGTGTGACTCTAATTATCCCTAACAAACAATACCTATGACTCTTCCAATAAAAATAACAATCTCTTTTAATTGTGTTGCTCATAAGTGAGTTGGCAGAACTTAATCAAAGTAGCAAGGATACTGGACGACAAGTTTTTGCTGGTACTGAGGTAAAACCTGCTATAGTGTACCCTCCTGTGGTTACAGCACAATGGGAGGAACAGGTACTTAGTAATGAAATCACCATCGAATTCTTTTTTTTTTTCTTGATTATATATATCATTAAGCAATGATCATTACGGTTGTTTCAGATAAGACGTCTTTATCTAGTATTGACTGTGAGGGAATCTGCCAATGAGGTTCCAACAAATGGTGAAGTACGGAGAAGGATTGCATTCTTTTCCAATTCATTGTTCATGGAGATGCCACGTGCTCCACCTGTTCGTGAAATGCTCTCATTCAGGTCTGGTGCAGTTTCCTTAATATTTGGCCACAGAGATATATGTCCATCTTATCTTAGTAGGGATTAGAAATTGCACCCGCTGATCACCAATAAAAAAGGGGATTAGAAATTGCAGGAAAATGATGCTCTTATTATGCACACAAAACTACGCAAATTGAATGTCAACATCCTCACATCTAAGCCATGTCTATCCATGTCATATGATGTTTTCCTTTAACTGTGATGACTTCAAATATTGAAGGATTATCAGATATCTCAAATATCGGGCATAAAATCATTTAAGTTATGTGATATTCTATTTTTCAAGGAGCTGCTATTGATGCATAAAATTCAAATGTGAGCACTCTAAGGCTGTCTTGTGCTTATGGAGCTCTTTTTCTTCTTTCCAGTGTCCTAACGCCATACTATAGTGAAGAGACTGTATTTTCTAAGAATGACCTTGAGATTGAGAATGAAGATGGCGTGTCAATCATATATTACCTGCAAAAGATCTTCCCTGGTTTGTGATAATTCACAATATAGCTTTGTTTGTATTCATTCCATTTTCCTTTTTTAGGGTACATACTGTATTTTAATATAAGTGAGGTGGATAACCTTCAGTTCTCACTTTAAAAACAAACCCCACTATAGAGGGTCTTTATCCATTTTGATAATTTAGTAATTTTGCCAGATGAGTGGAATAACTTCATGGAGCGACTTGAGTGTAAGAAAGATAGTGAGGTATGGGAGAAAGATGAGAATGTATTGCAGTTACGTCACTGGGCGTCGTTGAGAGGACAAACTCTTAGTAGGACAGGTACATGATGATGACTCCCCTTCCCCGCCTCTCATGCTGGATTTCATCCACTAATATTTTTCACTTATATAGTTAGGGGAATGATGTACTACCGGCGGGCTATAAAGCTCCAGGCATTTCTTGATATGGCTAACGAACAAGGTGATATTAAGCCTTTTTTTCAAAATTTCCTCACTTATGTGTAATCCGCTAGAAAGAAAATGTAGTAGTTATCTCCCCAAGATGATTTCATGATTTTTTCTGTCACGTGGGCAGAAATACTCGATGGCTATAAAGCTATTGCAGTTCCATCTGAGCAAGATAAAAAGAGTCATAAATCTCTATATGGCAATTTAGAGGCCATGGCTGACATGAAATTCACATACGTTGCTACCTGTCAAAACTATGGGAATCAGAAGCGCAGTGGAGACCGTCGTGCAACAGATATCCTGAATTTGATGGTTAAGTATGTTCTCCTATCAATAAATTAACTTGTGTTTCCTAAATCCAGTGTACATTTAGCTTTAATTTCCCAAATCCACTTGGCTTAATAACCTAATGTGTGCTTGCTTCTTCATTTGTAGCAATCCATCGCTTCGTGTAGCATATATTGACGAAGTTGAAGAAAGAGAGGGTGATAAAGTACAGAAAGTTTATTATTCTGTACTGATCAAAACTGTAGACAATCTTGACCAAGTAAGAGCATCTTGATACAAAAAAAAAAAAAGTATTGTTAATTACTGGTGGTTACTTTAGAATTGATTATTTCTGTATCTTCTCCGAAGGAAATATTTCGTATTAAACTTCCTGGTCCGGCAAAGTTAGGAGAAGGAAAGCCTGAAAACCAAAATCATGCAGTTATTTTTACCAGGGGAGAAGCTCTTCAGACTATTGACATGAACCAGGTAAAACATTATACATTTTTTTGAAACTCGTTTACGGTTATTTGGGGCATTTTAAACCAGGGCATTTGAAAATCTACTCTAGGATAACTACTTAGAAGAAGCTCTGAAGATGCGTAACCTTCTGGAAGAATTTCATGAGGATCATGGAGTGCACCCACCTAGCATTTTAGGTGTACGTGAACATATCTTTACTGGCAGGTGATGAATGTTCTACTTTGAGCTAATACATTGCCATCTTCAGATCCATCTTACTTAATTTCATGACCTGTTACAGTGTCTCCTCCTTGGCCTGGTTTATGTCAAATCAAGAAACTAGCTTTGTCACTATTGGTCAGAGAGTTCTTGCAAGACCCCTGAAGTAAGTTTTTATTTCTCCCCCCCCCCAAGTGATTACATTATGTTTATGACAGGGCAAATTGGTGACTTGTAATCCATGTCACGTACTCCATCATAGTAGGAGCATGCTTAGTTGTTGTAGTAGCAGTTATTAACTTCTTTTACTGTTTGAAGTGCTTGTTTTTCCCAGTGTGATAAATAAGCACCTTCTCACAAGCACATGGCTATTACCGCTTCACAAATTAAGGCAACAGTTTAAATGAAATCTACTCTAAATTTAAAGCATTTAAAAACTAATTTATCGAGTTAACTTATTCAAAGTATAGTTATTTTATCTTACTGATGAACTTTGTGCTTCCTCCCTATGTCTTGTTTGATTTCTTGTTTAAATGACATCTCCTGTGCTATTTGAACATTTGGAGACAATAATCATCAATATCTTCTACATTGTTGCATGCAAAGAAGGAATTTGGGGGGTGGAAAAAAGGAATACATGTAATACAGAATAGACATCATCCAGCTTATGATTTAGTTTTCCTATTGTAGGGTTCGGTTCCACTATGGTCATCCTGATGTTTTTGATAGAATTTTCCATTTCACCCGTGGAGGTTTCAGCAAGGCTTCTCGTGGCATCAATTTAAGTGAGGACATATTTGCTGGTAATGCTTTTGTAACATCTTTGTTTCTTTCTTCTTATTTTTTTTTATCATTTAGCTGGTATGTATTTGATATTTCTTTATTGGCCTTGTATCGTATGGCTTTGTCTATGTAGGATTCAACTCAACCCTAAGACGTGGAAACGTTACTCATCATGAATATATCCAAGTTGGAAAGGGTAGAGATGTTGGCCTCAATCAAATTTCTCTTTTTGAAGCTAAAGTGGCCTGTGGTAATGGAGAGCAGACACTAAGCAGGGATATATACCGGCTGGGGCATCGATTTGATTTTTTCCGAATGCTATCATTCTATTTTACAACTGTCGGATTTTATGTCAGCTCTATGGTAATGCTTAATGCTTTGCTTTAGGATTAATCAGAAAATTATCAAACATCTTTCATATAAAATAAGTCCAACTAATTTAAATAGATTATGGAAAATATACTTCTGCTCACTTGCCTATATAATTTTCAGTTTTACACACCCTAAATCTTATCCTTTTTGCTTAATTAGCTAAACCTGCATCTAGCACTAACGTTTTCTTCTGGTAATCACAGGCAGTGTCCCTTACAGTTTATGCTTTCTTATATGGAAAACTCTATCTGTCATTGAGTGGATTTGAAAATGCAATAGTTAAACTGGCAAAGAGAAGGGGCGACGATCCACTAAAGGCAGCAATGGCTTCACAAAGTCTTGTTCAGATAGGCCTTCTAATGACTCTGCCCATGGTCATGGAAATAGGACTAGAAAGAGGGTTCAGAACTGCTATAGGTGACCTCATAATAATGCAGCTGCAGCTAGCACCCGTTTTTTTCACTTTCTCACTAGGATCGAAGATGCACTACTTTGGGCGCACTCTGTTGCATGGAGGGGCAAAGTACAGAGCAACTGGGCGTGGTTTTGTAGTTCGTCATGAGAGGTTCGCAGAGAATTACAGGATGTACTCTAGGAGCCACTTTGTAAAAGGGTTAGAGCTTGCTGTATTGCTTATATGTTATAAGCTTTATGGATCAGCAGCTCCTGATTCAACTGCATATCTTCTTCTCTCAGGGTCAATGTGGTTTTTGGTTTGTTCTTGGTTGTTTAGTCCTTTCCTTTTCAATCCATCAGGATTTGAGTGGCAGAAGATAGTTGAGGACTGGGATGACTGGACAAAATGGATGAATAGTGGAGGTGGTATTGGTGTTCCTGCTACCAAGAGCTGGGAATCATGGTGGAATGAGGAACAAGAGCATTTGCAGTTCACTGGATTATTGGGGAGGACTTCGGAGGTGATTCTTGCCCTGCGTTTCTTTGTCTATCAGTATGGAATTGTGTATCATCTAAATATAGCTAGAGGTGACAAAAGCATCATGGTAATTTTGCTTTCCAATTCAATTTTATTTTACATTTTCATGTCAAACTCTTAGCATCTGGACCTCAGGGCTTAACTGCTTTAACATCTATCTGCATGTTGGACCAAGAAACTCCTTGGTTATAGGTGAATTTAGTCTTTTATCGAATAACACCCTCCCTGTTTACCCAATATAAATAAATAAATAACTCCCTCCCCGGGGAACAAAGCAGAAAATGGAAAAGAAATACTAAACACAAACACAAGGATACATATAAAGGAGATCTTTCTAACGTTCATTTCTCTCCAGGTTTATGGTCTGTCCTGGCTAGTCATAGTAGCTGTTATGATCATTTTGAAGGTTGGTATTTATTGAAATATATGAGAGTTCATTATGAGTTAGTAGAGCATTTTCTATCACTGCTTTAAAAAATTAATATTTTCACTATTAGTGAACAGCTTGATAATTATCTTTAGTAATTAACCAGTGGCTTACTGGCATCTGAAATTGCAGATTGTGTCTATGGGTAGAAAGAAGTTCAGTGCTGATTTTCAGCTGATGTTTCGTCTCCTCAAAGTGCTTTTGTTCATTGGAAGCATTGTTGCTCTAGTCTTGATGTTTAATCTACTTAGTCTCACAGTTCAAGACATTCTTAGGAGCCTCCTAGCTTTTTTACCAACAGGATGGGCACTTATACAGGTGATTTGTTTTTAGTGGTCATTGCCTCTTGCTTTGTCTGCTCATGCTGAAAACATATTTGATTGCCTCAAAGTTATTTCTGTTTATATTAAATCCCAAAACCATCTAAGCTGACTTGATTAATTCATGCAATCAGAGAAGATTCTCTCGTGATTTATGTTGATGTTATCTTTATATGAGCAGATATCTCAAGCATGTAGGCCATTGGTGAAGGCAATTGGAATGTGGGGGTCCGTCAAAGCTTTATCAAGAGGATATGAATACGTGATGGGATTGCTTATCTTTGGACCAGTGGCCATACTAGCTTGGTTCCCGTTTGTTTCAGAATTCCAAACTCGGCTGCTATTCAATCAAGCGTTCAGCCGAGGACTTCAAATCCAGCGTATTCTGGCTGGTGGAAAGAAGCATAAATAATCCCTTGTAACATACACAGGATAATGCCAAACAATACCAAAGACGACGGTACCATATCTCAGGTACCAGAGCAAGGTTTAGGCAATTATAACAGCAGATTTCAATATTGACATTGTACAGTAGAATAATTCCTAATGTAAGCAGTTAGCAGTTAGATTTAAGCTTTTAGGCAGCAGTGTTATTATGTTGTATTGTTGTTGTACCAACAAAGTGCAGTGGCATATATAATTTTTCGATATGATAGAGTCTCAAGTTCAACTCGGCCCAAGTAGTTTCGAATTTTCGATGCATTTTTTCTTCATCTTCCTGAGCTAATAATGCCTGTTTTCTAACCCCACGCAAGTCCTTTTATCATACCAATTAACACGCTTACCCACATATATGATCTATTTCTGTTACATCTCTATTATATAATTAATCTTATACCAATTGTTTCGTTCAATGATACTTCTTTCGACTTATAGCTCGGACACACGCTTTCTCGGCAGGTCTCTTCTAACTCGGAAGGTGTTCCTCGGAATTCGGCCGACCTTGGCGTGGAACCTGCAAAAGAGACTTCAACGCTTAAGTTAATAAATTTCTTAAGAATATAAGGAGTTTAAAAAATAAATTCTGTATATTGATTTTGTGATAGCTCAATCTCAGTGGTATTGACTGACTTCCCTTTGAGGTTGTCGTTGTCAATATAGACCTGAGTGAGCTGAGTTTTGCAACGGTCCGAGAAAATAATGCTCGGGCTTTTTAGGTTAGTTTTCCTTATCTTCGGTTACGTTATTTAATGGTGCGGGAATCTCAGCTTTGAATATTCTATTGAGGTTTCTTCGGTTGTGCGCAGTACTCGGTCGATGATTCTGTAGCCGAGGTTATCAGTATGGTACACAGCCCCCAAGCTTATCCTGTAAAACAGGTTGAGCTTCTTTTTCCTCGGCTGCAGAAGTTTGCGCATGAAGATGCATTGTGTGTGGGCTCCCAAGTTCAACATTTTTTTTGGGCTTGTGTTATGGGCTAGCGTTTGGTTTCAATTTTTGTTTTTTGTTGCCTCGTTTTCGCTAGTTGTGGAAGAACGTGCGAGTGTTGGGAGTTGAAGAGTGTCTTAGTAACTTCTCTGTTCTCTTGCACCTTATCTCTTTGTCTTCTATTGAAGTAATAGCGATGAGTAAAAAAGGTTAGTACACTTTTTCACTTTCACTGCTATACTTTTGCTTTACCTTTTCTTGTCGTGTTATGATGGGTAGAAAGGAAAAGATCTTGGTGGATAAGGATGATTCGTATGGTTGGGTTGACAGTGATGTGAAGAGTCGTGCCTCGATTTTTAGTACGGTTGAACTTGTTTCCCAATTAAACGATTGTAGATGGGTCAAAAATGGAGAGCAACTAGGAATAAGGATTTTGTCTTGTGGTGAGGATGATAGAGCTTGTGAACGTAGGTCTGACTGGTCGTACTTCTATATTTATACTTGCATGTTGACCAAACTAGGTGTGAGGTTTCCATTTTCTGACTTTGAGTGTGGTGTGTTGTCCCAATTGAACTGTGCTCCTACACAGTTACATCCAAACTCTTGGGCTTTTGTCCGAGCTTTTGAGTGTCTTATGGAGTATCTTGAGTGCTACCCGTCGTTAGGCTTATTTTTTTCTTTGTTCCAGGCCAAGGGTGTGTGGAGAGGGGGGTGGGTGAATTTGAGCAATCACCCAGGTCGTAGCATTTTTAGTTTGTATAAGCAGTCTTTTAAATACTTCAAAGAGATGTTTGTCAAAGTGCAGATTGAGGAGGAGTTCTACCCTTTCTTTTTAGACTCTTTGATGGATGAGAGATTCCCTGTGTACTGGTCTCCTGAACCTAAACAAATTCTTGATTGCGAGGATAGGGTGAAGAGTGAGGATTACATTCTGGATTTTCTAATTTCTGTGATATCTTCGTCTGAATTGTTGTCAATATCTAGTCTTTTGAAACTGGAAGGAGATAAAGAGGCCATTGAGGAGTATTTAGGTAACCTAGGGTGGTATTATGGTTTTTGTGATTTTATTGTATTAATTTGTTGTTGGTGATGGTGTATTTTCCTTTGTTTCAGGTGAAAGGGCTTCCACTCTTACTACGGCGAATCTGAAAGTGTTTGTGTCTAAAGATAAGAAGAAAGAAAAGGAGGGTTCGTCAACTAATGTTAAAGAGAGTGAGATTGTTGCGGGTCGTTCAGCTGCTGATGATAGTCTGAAAAGGAAAAGTGATGACGAGTCCTCAAGGGTTGTTGACCTTACTGGTGTGAATGAGAATACTGGGATGTTCATTGTTGAAGAAATTAACTCGGCACATAAGAGCCAGGTTGTTCTTCATGGGTACAAGGATGGTCCGGAGCGTTCTTTGTGGTCTGCTGATTATCCTTTAATGGCTGTCGCCGATGAGTTTGCGCAGATTGATGCTGATGTGAAGATAATTCACGAAGCTGGGAAGACTGCGGTGGCCCGGTATCTTCAGGTGAGTATATATGTAGTTTATTGTTACGTTCCTTTTTTGTGGTTGCTGAATTTGTTCTCTTTTTTGTCAGGTTATTGGGGCTCAATTGATGTCTATTAGGAGGACTTCTGAGTTGGATGCTATCCTTGAAGGTGAGAATCTAGCTGCTTTGAAGAAGTTGAAGGTTTCTTTGCAAGAAAAAGATGAGAAGATGGTTAAATTAAAAGATGAGGTGAAGAGTTTGAAGGAGAAGTTGAAGGAATCGGATACCGAGCTTAATAAAGTGAGGGAAGATTTAAGTTTAAGAGCTGCTGAGAATGAGAAGTTGAATGTGAAAATTCTCGAGCTTGAGGAGGAGGTCTTGGCTGCTTTCACCATGGGCTTTGATCGGGCTATTAACCAGATCGGTGCTGTGGCACCTGGTGTTGATGTTAGTAAGCTAGACGTTACGAAGATTGTCAATAATGGTCAGTCGGTTGATGACGAGACACTGGGCAAGAAACAGGATGAGAGTGTCTCGGTAGAAAAAGCGGATTAGTGTTTCCTTTGTATATGATTTGAATTTGCTTTGTATTTTGATGGTTTGCTGTTGGAACAGCTCGGTTTGACTTTGTTTGTTTCGCGAATCATTTTTTTTTTAATTGCTGGCTTGTTATGCACAGTGTTTATCCTTGCTAGGGTTTGTTTTGCGTATGGTTAATTTGTAATCGAAAAATAGTTTAACATACATTTTTATTTGACTTTTGACAAACTTGGTACATGGGAGTGATGTGGGGTGGGGGACCTCATTAAAACCTCTCCGAAAAAAACCCGTGGTGGGAAAAACCTCGTGACTAGGAAAAAGCGTGTCTCCCCCTGTCCGCATCACTTTAGACAAAGTAACTTCTTAGAGATGAAACGTTCCAGATACCAGGGATGTCGTCCCCTTGTAGTGTTTGTAGAGTGTATGCTTCTTTCCCGAGGACTTGGTGTATTCGGTAGGGGCCTTCCCATGTTGCGGCGAGCTTTCCGTGTGTTGGTGGTTTCCTAGCTTCCTCTATTCATCGAAGCACGAGGTCTTGCTCGGTGAACGTTCTTGGTTGTACTCTTTTATTGTATTTTCTTTTGATTATTGCCTGCATTGCTTTTTGCCTTAGACCCGCTTTGTCTCTTACCTCGTCTATTGTATCGAGCTCTGTCGGTCTTATTTTGTTGTTGTTGGACGTTGTATGTTCGGTTCTTGTGGAAGCTATGGCGATTTTGACCGATATCATGGCGTCAGAGCCATAGACTAATTTGAAGGGGTTTCCTACGTAGTTGTTTGTTTTGTTGTGTTGTATCCCCAGAGGAGTTCAGGTATTAGCTCGGCCCATTCTCCTTTGGCGTCGCGAGCTTTTTCTTTAGTGCATGGAGGATGACTTTGTTTGTGGCTTCTACAAGTCCGTTTGTTTGCGGGTGCTCTACCGAGGAGAAGTGGTGTTTGATCTTGAAACCCTGCAAAAATCTTGCCAAGTTCTTATCGGTGAATTGCCGACCATTGTCAGTTATGATTTCATGTGGTATTCCAAATCGGCAGATGATGTTTTTCCATATGAACGACCTGAATTTATCAGCGCCGATCTTTATTAAGGTAAGGCTTCGATCCATTTTGAAAAGTAATTTATTGCTACAAGTAAATATTTTACTTGGCCGGGGACTTTTGGGAATGGGCCGAGGATGTCGAGCCACCATTTGTGAAAAGGCCAGCTTACCTCCGAGGTGTGTAACAACTCGGTTGGATTGTGTATAACTGGGGAGTGCTTTTGACAGCTGTCGCACCTTTTGACTTTGTTGATGCAGTCCTGTTTCATTGTTGGCCAGTAGTATCTGGCCCTGGTTATTTTGGATGCTAAGCTCATTCCCCCTATGTGGTTACCGCACACTCCTTCGTGGACCTCGTTCATGATGATGTTAGCTTCTTCATTGTCTACGCAGCGTAGGAGAGGTTGAGAGAAACCCCTCTTGTATAGATTGTGTCCTAGTAGGGTGTAAGATGCTGCGCTTTTTTTGAATGCTTTTAAGTTTGTTAGTCCTTCGGGGATGTTCCCTGTTTGCAAGTATTGCTTGTATGATGTTCTCCAGTCATGTTCCTGTGATATGGAAAAAATAGATTTGCTACTAAAGCTCCGCTCAGCGATTGTTAGTTGAGATATAATAGACTCTTGTATGGTTTTCCTAGTTGTTGCTAGTTTTGATAGTGCATTTGCTCGGGTATTCTGTTCCCGAGCTATGTGTGTGATTTGTAATGAATGAAATTGAGAAATAAGGTTTTTTACCATTGAGTGATATTTTTCTAATAACTGGTCATTTACCTGGAAGTGTTCGGTTACCTGTTGTACTACTAGCTGTGAGTCACAGTATACCTAAAGGTAGGTGATGTTGAGAGACTGTGCCAGCCTCAATTCGGCGAGCAATGCTTCATACTTGGCTTGATTATTGCTTGCTTGAAAGGTAAACCGAATTGATTGCTCGGTATGTAGGTCGTGTTTGTTGGTGAGTAGAACACCTGCTCCTGATCCTTCTGTATTTGAGGCTCCATCAATGTATAGTTCCTAGGTGTAATGTTGTTCTGATTGCTCGGCCAACTCAGCTATAAAGTCGACCAAGAACTGTGCTTTTATTGTTGTCCTTGGTTCGTAGGTGATATCGAATTCTGATAGCTCGATTGACCATTTTGTCAACCTTCTGGAGACCTCGGGCCTTGTTAGGATTTGTGATGCGCCGGTGGAAGTCAGCCAATTAAGAAATCAATATAGAAAATACGTTGCGAGTATAGCTCTTAATCAGCAAAAATCCGCCTCATCAATTTAGAAAAGTTGTCACAAAAGTTTAGAATAAAAATACTGGGAGTATGAGTCCCAGGTCGTCTCCCAACGAGTTGACAAAGAGGTACTAATTTATTAATCAGGAGTTTTCTGGGGAATTTTGAGTTTGGGCTATGGGCACAAGCATATGATTGTAAATTAAAGCAATAAAAATTAAAAGAGATTTATAATATTCAAAATATAAAGCCTTGACTGGGGGAATGATTAATTGGAAGTTCTATCCTTGTTGGAATTCTCTCAAGTGTAGTGTAAAGAGGTTGTTATTTTCACTTAGTTAACCCTTACTAAATAAAGGAAAGTCAAGTGATTGAGCTAACTCTTATTCGCAAATCCTAGTCCTCTCCCTTGGGAAGGTCTAGCGTTAGTAAATACAGAATTAGCCAACAACTTCCAATTTAACTAATTATTTGAGCATTCCAACTCAAGTGTCTCCTTTTAATCAACCCCCATGTCAAGTTGAGAATCTACTCCATAGACATGAGAATTACTTGCATAGAATTAAAAAGGGGATAAAAGGAGGACATGATAAACAATAACTATAATTCAATTAAAAATAAAAGTAATCATTTGTATTAATAAATTCTAAAAATAATCCAATTGTAACTCTAAAAAAGAATTAAGAATATGGAATAATAAAAGAGTAAGAAAACAAACTAGAATAGTATCTTTAACGGAGGTGATGACTCTTCAATATCCAAAGCAAAAGCATAAAACTAATAAACTATGAATGTGTAGAAAACCTAGAAAAAGAGTAATTTTTCTCTAGATTCCGATCTAAAAACTAAAACTATGCTAAATGAGAATGTATGTTGAGTCTCTGTATGTTCCCTGACTCTAGTCTGTGTTTTTGGGCCGGAAACTGGGTCAAAACTCGGCCCGAAATTGCCCCCATCATTTTCTATTATTTATGCAGATCGCGCATGTCACGCGTACGCGTCAGTCACACGTGCACGTCTTTGTGCAAACTCCAATCCACGCGTACGCGTCAGGCACGCGCATGCGTCGCTGCAAATTTCTCCATATCGCGCGCTCGCGTGAGCCATGCGTGCGCGTCGATGCTCGCTGGTTATCTCCTTAGTTTCTTGTGTTCCTTCCATTTTTGCAAGCTTCCTCTCCATTCTCTAAGCCATTCCTGCCCTATAAAGCCTGAAACACTTAACACACGGATCACGACATCGAATGGTATAAAGGAGAATTAAATACACAAATTTAAGATTTCTAGGAAGCAAGTTTTCAACCATAGAACAAAACTAGGAAGGAATTGTAAAATCATGCAAATCATATGAATAAGTGGGTAAGGACTTGATAAAAACCACTCAAATGAGCACAAGATAAACCATAAAATATTGGTTTATCAATTTGTCGTAGGGGTTGGATGGTTTTAACCACAATTGTGTTGCATTGAAAGTAATGCCGTAACCGTCTTGCTGTGACTATTAGTGCGTACGCTAGTTTTTCCATTGGTGGGTATCGTAGCTCAGCATGTTGTAATGTCTTGCTAATGAAGTATACTGGGTGTTGTTGCCCTCCTGTTTCTGTAACCAAGACCGAGCTTATGGCGTTAGTAGAAACGGATAACTAAATTAGTAAGGGTCTACCTGGGCTTGGTTTTTGCTAAACTGGCAGGGAGGAAAGTATTAGTTTGAGTTTTTGAAAGGCTACTTTGCATTCGGCGTTCCACTCAAATTTTTGCTGCTTCCTTAGTATGTTGAAAAAGTGTTGTGAGTGTGTAGAAATTGCTGGGAGGAATTGGGATAAACCGGCCAGTCTGCCGTTTAGTTGTTGAACTTCCTTCACTGTGAGGGCTTCTCATCTTTATTATTGTATCACATTTTTCTGGTTCGCTTTGATCCCTCTGGACGCCAGCATGAAGCCAAAAAATTTGTCGCCTTTTACTCCGAATGCACATTTCTCAGGATTGAGCCTCATGTTATGTTGCCTTAATTATGTGAAGATTTCTTCAATATCAGATTCATGGTTCTCAGGCTGTTTTGTTTTTACCACCATGTCATCGACGTACACTTCCAGATTTCTTCCTATTTGTTTGGTGAAGACTTTGTCCATGAGTCGTTGGTAGGTGGCACCTGCATTCTTAAGTCCAAAAGGCATGAACTTATAACAATAGTTTCCTATTTCGGTGATAAATGCCGTTTTATCCTGATCTTTGGGGTGCATTTGGATTTGATTGTACCCTGAATATACATCTAGGAAACTTAAAATATTGTATTCGGATGCATTATCTACTAACTTGTCAATGCAGGAGAGGGGATATGCATCTTTGGGACATGCTTTATTTAAATTTGTAAAGTCTACACACATGCGCCATTTACCTGAGGCCTTCCTTACCGTCACTACGTTGGAGAGCTAGGTTGTGAAGCGTAGTTCTTTTATGAATCCGGCCTCTAAGAGTTTCTGGGTTTCTTCTAGGCAGGCCGACCTTTTTTCGTTGTCCATGATTCTTTTTTTTTTTGTGCTACAGGTCGGATCTTTGGATCGATCTATAGCTTGTGGCAAATGAAGTTTGGATCAATTCCTAGCATGTCTGCCGGGGTCCATGCGAAGAGGTCGGCATTTCTTTGGAGTATGTCAGTCATATGTCTTTTGATACCTGCAGGGAGTGAACGGCTTATGTAAGTGACATGATTATCATTGGAGTCTAAAATTACCTTCTCGAGGTCATCTATTGGATATGACCTGTTATGTAGGTCCTCGCGGGGATCGAGGTCGGCCGTTTCTGAGATGTTTGACACATGGAGGGTTTCCTTCTGGAGCTCAGTTTCTGAGTTGCTTTCTGTTTTGATTTTCAGGCTCTCATTGTAGCATCGCCGAGCTTGGATTTGGCCGGAGTACACAGTTGCTGTTTGGTTGTCATTTGCCTAAAATTTAACACAAAGGTGGACAGTGGATACGATAGGGCAAAAAGAGTTTAAAGACGGTCTGCCCAGGATTATATTATATGGGCTTGGGCAGTCGACGACTAGGAACAGGACATCCTTTGTTCTACATAGGGGATGGTCTCCTATTGTCACTTTCAACCATATGCTTCCTAGGATGGAAACTCGTTCTCCTGATAAGCCAACTAATTCTCCTGAAGAGGGATGCATCACGTTTGCGCTGAGTTTCATCTTCTGGAAGGTGGAGTAAAAGAGGACATCCGCGCTGCTGCCAGGATCGAGCAGCACTTTCCTTACAAGGAGATCCCCTGCTTGGATTGATATCACCACAGGATCGTCAAGGTTGGTGGTTGTTGGTTTGCGATCATTTTGCTCGAATGTTATGGTAGGTACAGCTAGTAGCTTCGTGGTTGCCTCTTTTGCCTTTTGGACTGCTAACATGGCTTGTAACTTCATTTTCTCACTGAGTTTGTATTTCCGCCTCCTGCGAATCCTCCCGAAATGCAGTTTATAAGTCCCCTTGTTGGTGGTGGTTGAGACCTTGTTTTTTCTGTAGTGTGCTAATTCCGTTCTGGTTGAGGGTCGGCGGTGTTTGTTTGAGTTTGTTTTATTCGGCCGCTTATGTACTTGTCCAGCTGACCTTGTCTGGCCAACCTCTCGAGAAGGTCCTTGGCGATCACGCACTTGCCGGTTGTGTGGCCGAATTTTTGATGGAAAGCGCAGTGTTTTGATTTGTCGACGTATCTTTGGTCTTGATACGAGCCTGCTCTGTTGGGTGACTTGATGATCTTCGCATTCAATATTTCCTTGATGATGTCTTCTCTTCTGGTGTTGAACTGGGTATAGGCGTCGTATTTTGGTGTTAGTTTGAAAGGTTTCTTATTGTCCTTCTGGTTCGGTGTCTTGGGGTGTTTTTCCTCTTCTCGCCGAGGTGGTTGTTTTTCTGCTCGCCGAGCTTCTCTAAGCTCTTCGATTTCCATTTGTCCTGCCACTTTTTCACGGAATTCCTCCAAGGTCTTTGGTTTGGTTACAGCTATTGTCTCCTGAAATTTTCCTAGTCTCAAGCCGCTTTTCAATGCGTGGAGGTGTACCTTGGGGTCAAGGTCGGGTATCTCAACGGTTGCCTTAGCAAACCTAGTCCTATAATCTTTTAAACTTTCATGCTGGCCTTGCTTGATGGTGCTGAGGTAATCCGACCCGTGGACATATATTCTCGAAGCTACAAAATAGTCAATAAAGGACCTCGCCAAATCCTCGAAACTAGAGATGAAACCTGTAGAAATCTTGGAAAATCAAAGTAAAGTAGCACCATCTAAATAAGTTGGAAAAGAACGACAGAGTACAGGGTCAGAGGCACCGTTAAAGAACATCATGGATTGAAACTTTTTTATATGCACCCGTGAGTCGCCGAATCCTTCATAAGGTTTGAGCCCGGTGGGAAGCACAAAACTTTTTGGCATCTGAACGCTCATGACCTCCTCCGAGAAGGGGTTGTCAAGTGTGAGTTTCTCCTTTGGCGGGGTAATCTCTAATGGCTCGGCTTCTCGAGCATGTGAGTTGTTCCCACCTGGGCTCTTGGATGACTGCTCGGCTATTTTTTGGACTGCAGTCTGGAGTTCCGCGATCATGGCCAATAGTTTGGCTTGTGAGGGTTGTTGTACTCCCTTGTCTGCCATTTGCGGAGATTGAAAACCCTACAAAACAAAATGGGAGTAGGGCAGAAAAAAGTGGGGTTAGTTACTTTGAACTCGTGCCCCATGGTGGGCACCAAATGTTCTGTTCAAGGATACTTCTTCCGACTTATAGCTCGAACACGCGCTTTCTCAGCAGGTCTTTTCTAACTCGGAAGGTGTTCTTAGGAACTTGGACGACCTTGGCGTGGAACCTGCAAAAGAGACTCTGACGCTCAAGTCAGTAAGTTTCTTAAGAATATAAAGAGCTTAGAAAATAAATTCGGTATGTTGATTTTGTGATAGCTCAATATCAATGGTATTGACTGACTTCCCTTTGAGGTTGTCGTTGTTTATATAGACCTGAGTGAGCTGAGTTTTGCAATGGTCCGAGAAGATAATGCTCATGCTTTTTAGGTTAGTTTTCCTTATCTTCGGTTACGTTATTTAATGGTGCGGGAATCTTGGCTTTGAATATTCTATTGAGGTTTCTTCGGTTGTGCGCAGTACTCGGTCAATGATTCTGTAGCCGAGGTTATCAGTATGGTACACCAATAATATCCCCCTATTCCGGAGAACATCTTTGATACATAATTAAACCGCCTTAAAGCAGCGTTTAATGTGTTGTCCTATGTGTTTTTTCTTTTTTGTTCGATTCTAAAAACTACACTGTCCTTCGAGTTATTAAACAACTTGGCCTATGTCTGCATATATTCATAAAACGAGGAAGTTGAGCAAAAGATGATTAGAAATTATTAAAGCTCTTCAGATAATATGTAGTACAATAATATCAAACAGAAATTTGTTAATTTTGGCTAACATTATTTTGTTTTTTCTCAAATTAAGGTACAATAAAGTTTAGACATGCTTTTGGTAACTTCTAGGTTAGAACTCATGAAACTTTTATATAATAAAATTGAAACTCTTCAAAATGAGTATGGTAACCGAATTTTGGAGAAGATGGCTCTAGAGGAGATGCCACTAATTTTTATACAAATTTATATAAGGATGATATGCTAGATGTTTCTTTTGTCCTTAAGTATGTGTTTCCTTTTCTTAGTTATTCTGAATTTGCTAACCTCAATGCTAATGTCTCCATTGAAAAAAAAAATCCGACAATCATTATTTAATATGGGATCCTTAAAGTTCTGGATAAAGATGGTATTCAAGCAGGCTTCTATCAAAATAAGTGGAATAAAGTGGAGGCTAACCTTTGCAATTTGATCAAAGACATTTTTGGGATTCTCTAAAAAATGGAAGAAATTAACAAAACTCTTATTACTCTTATCCTGAAAGTTGAACTGGTTGCCCCCCTTAAGCAGATGTGACCATTAGTTTATAAGATTATTACAAAAATCTTATCTAGAAGATTAAGGAGGTTGGGAAAGTTAGTAATTCTTAATCAATGCATCTTTGATCTAGGTCGTCATAGTTCTAATAACATTATCATATCTGAATAAGTCATTCACTTAATGAAAAGCAAGAAAGGGAAAAAAGGGTGGATGACTGTCATGGCCTGAACCAAGCTATGACAGGCGTTCGAGGAATAAGTCCCTCAGCAAGCCAACCAACAAAATTTACAGAAAAATGGACAGAACCTCATCTATTTCTAAGACTTTGCCAATTGAATATTATCTTCTATATCAATAATAAACATCTATTTCTAACAGTAACAACAACATATTCCAAATATATTTACAAACCAAACATATCAAGAGTCGGATCATATATACTAAGTTGATAACTAAAGCATATAGTTAAATCCATAAGTCTTACATAACCAAATCATAATTACTATCTAAATAGTTCGAGATTCAAAATAATATAACCCACACGACGACTCTGCCTGTGACATATGGAGCATTGATATCATCTAGATTTTTGTACAAAGGTTCCATTACATACAAATATATCCCTTAGATAGAAGAATGGCTCACCGTAATGACTAAGACCTATTGTGGTGTAGGTGGAATGGAACTTGGATTGATACGTGTAATTGAAAAACATGAGAATATAATTGGGTGAGTTTTACAACTTAGTGAGTAAACATTATATCTATAATCCACACAAGATGATACAAATTTTACCTTGAAAGTTATATTTCCTTTTAGGTATAAGAAATTCATATTAGGTAAATACGCAAATAAATAAATAAGTAATTAAGCGGATGAACTAAATGAGAGTTCTCATTCTATAAGTCAAATAAAATCGAATGCCACACACTTGGGTGTCTCCACCTCTAATAGTAGCCATTTTCTCTAGTGTATCTGTACAGTAAAACTGATCCAACGTGTGACCTGTAACACCCCGTTACCCTAAGCCTTACCTCTAGCCATAAAGCAAAGGATAAAAAAGTGCCACGACAGTTCTAATGCTTATAATATATAATATATATCCAAGAATTTATATAACTAGAAACCCGATGAAAGAATAAAGTTCAAAGTCACGTAAAGCGAAATTACGAAATACGAAGCGTTCACACACGATAACTAAACGTGTAGGCACGGATAGAACAAGACATATATAAAACCTTGTAGATAGCTCCAGGATACACAAGGTAGTACTTAAATTAAACAAGATATATATATATATATATATATATATATATATATATATATATATATAAGTATGATATACAAAAAGAGGACTAGTCACAGCTTGCGGAGTTTAGGCCGGCTAGTCAAACTGAATACAACAGAGTTTTGAACTTTAAAATAACAACCTATCTCTCAAAGTTTTTAGAAATAAAGCCTCTAAGGTAACAAAATTAAAATACACAAAAGATGATAGAACTACAACATAATAATCAAAATACAAAAAAGATAGCAAAACATCCTCCGCTCTGTCATCATCCCGCAACTCATCGAGGTGGGTTACGACCTGTATCTAAAAAGCAACAACAACATATGGTATGAGAACCAGAGGTTCTCAGTATGGTAACAGTGTCAAATATGTAAGATGTAAGATTCTGGGACGCCAAAGGCAATCCTAGAGCTTCACACCAAACAGATATTCAAGCTTAACGAGAAAAATAACTTAAACCATAAACAGGGTCATTTAAACTTAGGGAATTTCTAATTAATACTAAATCACACCGCTGTATTCCACAGCCTTCGCCAACCTAACCTCCATCCAATCCTATCGCCACTGCCTACCTGACCTCCTCAGCACCAGACAAATACAAGTATATGCAAACAAGTAAAGCACAGGTAATATTCATGTATAGCAAGCAATTTAAAAATCAAGTAGGCATATTATAAACTTATGCAAACTGCAAGTAATCAAAGCAACCAAGCACACAAGAGATGCATATGATGAATGCCTGTCATATTGACTGTGATACCACATGTCGGTTATAGTGCCAAACCCGACCCAAAATCTGGACGGCAACTCCCGGATTAGTCTCTCTGTTGCACATACTTAGGAGGAATAATTTCGAGAGATGAGTGCCCTACTACATTCTTCTTTCAGAGGAAAATGTTCTGAGGGAGAGTGCCCTACCACCTTTCTCTGGATGCCGCATGATTCTAAGGAATAGTGCCCTACCACCTTGCAACCAAAGAGAAAACGCATAGTCAAGAGGAATAATTCCGAAGGATGAGTGCCCTACCACCTTCTCCATGAATGAGAAATGTGAGTGGGAAGCCCAGATTCAACCCTCATATTCGAACGTAGGCGGGACTGCGGGAGACTACCATAGCATAGCCCCTACGACGGAGAATAAAGCATATCACAATCAAATAATCCATCTCATAGGCCACTGCTCATAGCATACTTCTATTCATACTCATTCCATTAACCATAATCCTTCATTTTTAAGTTCCAATGTAATCATAACCATCATCAACTTTTCATTTTCATCGTAATCATTCTCCTTTATCAAAATCTCCTCAAAGACATACTACACAACTCAACATACACTAATTTTGTCCACAACATTTCAGGACCTAAGTCATCGGCTCTATACTCATGCATAAATTATCAATTTAGTTCACTAATCCATCTCTATTAATTTTAGGGCCTAATTACTTGGTAAAACTCTTAAACAACATTTGAAGGAAGTTTGGAAAGTTAGAGAACCCTTAAAAATGAAGAAAATTATTTTTCAGCAAAACAGGATGTATGCGTACGCATGCCAAACGTATGTGTACGCATACTTAAAATTTTGCCCATCTCCCGTACGCATACAAGAGTTCACATACTTATAGGTGCCAAACAAAATGGCACGCTTGCATATGGGGGATTTGCGTACGCATACCCCTCCAGACTTGCAAAATTCTATAAAGTTGCAGAAATCAGTTTTAAACACCAAACTTTAAATATTCATAACTTTCTCTACAAAACTTTATTTCTATCAAACTTTATATCAATTTAAAACACTTGAAATCATATTTAATTTAAGATAAAAATTAATCAATTTTGAAAACTGAGGCTCAAGTTATGATCCACCAAAGTTTACCAAAAATCAAGTTTTACACAAAACATCAACATTCTCTAATTTCCAAATTCCATAACCAAAACATATCCAAACATCATAAAACACTACCTCCTACATCAATTCACCATTTCATAGCATTTCCATCATGTTTAACACCTATTCCCACTCATTCTCTTCCAACTCTTTCCACCATAAATCCAACACAATTCACAACTTCCAAATCAAAATATCAATATTAACCAATTTGCACAATCCAACCATTCATAAACCCCATTTATCCTATGACACCTTCAATCCTCATAAATTATATCATTCAACACCAATATCAATCCTCAACATCATTCATTAACATAAACATCATAATATCATCAAAATCATCACATTCATCAAAATCATCATACATCATTAATCCACAATTTTCAATAACCAATTCAATCCTATCCTAAGGTCCACTAGCCTAAGTGTCCAGAAACATTACATATTACATAAAAGAAACCGAAACTATACCTTGGCCGATTCCCAAAATGCACCAAAAAAAAGTTAGTACTCATGAAAAAAATTAACTTAAAATTTTCTCAATATAACAACTTTAAAAATTTATCATTCAAATAATATATTTATAATTTTTTTTCTTTAATTAATATTCATACACATATATTAAAATACGATAAATACATCTTACGTCAAAATATTATATTTTAGATTTTGATATACTATTATATTTGATTTGGTACTTCAACAGCAAAATTTAAATATTGATGATCCAGTTAATTGACGTATAGCTTATGTTGAGTTTGAAAATAAATATTAAATATGATAATCAAACATTATTAAAATGTTAGTTAAATATTTATTAAAATACTACAAATTGTTTGTTTGATGAATTTGGTTAAGTGTGTAGGCAAGCAATTTAATTCCATATTGGGTCAAAAGGAAATATGAGCCCAACTTGTTATTAATCAAGCCATGTGCAAAATTAATATAAGTGGGTGTGCTTTGAAATAAAAGAAAAACAAATTGGCCCAAATAGATCATTGAAGAAAATTCAGCCTTGGGCAAAATTAATTCAAATATTAGTGGCTGAATATTAAAAAAGAAAGAAATCCAAAGTTGGCCCAAGAAACTAATAAAAAGCCCAAATAAACTCTTCTCTTGGTCCAACATCATTATTAATCCAAACTAGAAGAAGAAAGAAGTGGATCAAGGCATGCTTCGGTTACCTATTGGAATCCAAATTCCAATTTTAATTAATTATATTCTTTGGTAACCGAAACTCTCATGGTTAATGGACTTCATATTGCAATTCAATTAAGCTCATACTTAAGTAACCAAAAACCATATGTGACTCCATGTATTGGTAACAGGAAGTGAAAATTAAATTTGATTTAATTATATTAAATACTTTACATGTTACTTTATGCATAGGAGAATGGAAGTGAGATTTCAATTGAGTTTAATGTGCATTGATGACTTCCAATGAAAGCTATTCTCTCTTCTCTCTCATCTCTCTCTTTGCATTCAGTCATATCATCTGTCAGAGAAGAAGAAAGAAGAAGGTAGAATTTATCAGAAGAAAAGTGAAGTTACAAGAAAAGCCTATGAAGAAAAAGGCTGGGGTGAAGATGGCCTTTAAGAAATAAAGATCCAAGGCATGGCATGGCTGAGATCTTTTCCACTTAAGGCAAGATGTGGAGAAGAAGCTTCAAGATCTCCATGCCTAAAGTAGAAGCCATCCGATTCGGTCAGAGAAGAAGATCTCTGAGGTGAAGCTGCTTTTCACTTTTGTTCTTCCATCACAGAAGGTAGTTACTGTAGCTACGTGGAGGTAGAAGCAAAAATGAAACAGAAGGAGCTGTCAAGGATCAAGAATTTATCAAGGGTCAGAAATCCTTCTTGGGGACCAAGTCAAGATGGAAGGCTCAGATTGATGAAGTTTGAAGATAAGGGATGAAGAGAGAGGTAATTGCATGTTGATTTTGCTTTTGGTTCTCTCTCTCTTCTCTCTGTCCGAACTGGTTTTGGTGTTGAAGAAGAAGAAGTTGGCTCAGTTGAACCGTTTTAACCTTGGAAGCTTTCCCTTCTATAATAAGGGTGAATGGCCAAGGCTTGAGACAAGGAGTGAGAGCACACGTTTGGGTTCCCATAGCTCTTTGAGCTGTTTATTCTTCTCCTTCATGGCTTTCATTGAATATTTCTTTTTCTCTGTGAGTCTGTCTGTGCTTCATTGGTAAAAGGCAAAATGTGAGGTTTTGTAAGAAAAATCCAATGAGTGAAAAAAGACAGAGAGTTAAAGAAAAAGCCATTATTATCTCAGAAATTCTTTGTATGTATTTCTGTTTTGTTGTCATGATCCTGAGAGGATTTCTTGCAAGTTGGGTTAGCACTTTACGGTTGAAAGCTAAATTGAGGTCTAGTCAAGTTCAGGTTGGGGTAGAATCTGGACTTGTTCCCTTACAAGTTGGGTTAGTACTTTGCGGTTGAAAGCTAGATTGAGGTCTAGTCAAGTTCAGGTTGGGGTAGAATCTGAACTTGTTCCCTTACAAGTTAGGTTAGCACTTAGCAGTTGAAAGCTTGGTAGGTGACCAAGTCAAGTTCAGGATTGGGGATAGATTCTGGACTTGTCCCGGATAGGAAGGGTAATTCCTAGGAAGAATTGGTGTTTGTAATCTGTATGATTATAGTAAAATTCCGTCACTGTTGTGATGGAGACTGGATGTAGGCTGCATTGCACTTAGCAGCTGAACCAGGATACTTCTTGGTGTGATTCTCTCTTTCTCTTCTACTCCATTTCAGTTTCTGTTGCGTAGGAGACAAAATCGAAAAATATCTTCTGACTGGTTACGAGACAAAAATGAAATGTCTCTTGACTGGTTATGAGACAAAAAACATAAAAATCTCCTGAAGCTATTTTAAAGGGCAGAAAGTAATACTCAACAAAAAAGGGCTAAGATTCAATCCCCCCTTCTGTTAGCCACTGATTATCATCAATTGGTATCAGAGCTTGGTCTCAAAGAGATCAAGCTTCACAGCTTGGAGAAAAATATCCTGATGGTGAACTACATGGGTTCAAACACAATGGCTTATATTCTGACAGAAGGACAGTCCAACAACAGATTTCCATTCTTCAAAAAAAACTTCAACTATTGAAAAGAAAGAATGAAGATATTTTCTCAGTCAATGGATTACAACATGTGGAAGATAATCATAAATGGTCCTCAAGTCCCTACAAAGGATGGCGCTGGTGGTGTTGTCTCTCCCAAAGTCGAAGCAAAATGGAATGAAGATGACAAAAGAAAAGAAAAACTAAATGGCAATGCTGTCAACATGTTGAACTGTGTAATCAGCTTCAAGAAATACCGGAAGGATTCAAGATGCAAAACAGCAAAGAAAATCTGGGATAAAGTTTCAAGTTACAAATGAGGGCACCACACAAGTAAAAGAAACCAACATTGACATGCTGAGCAAAGAGTATGAGATGTTCTCTATGAAGAAAGGAGAATCAATTGATGACATTATTTATCATCAGTAATAGCTTGGAAGCTATGGGGATTACTCATTCCAAACAGATGTTAGTGAGGAAAATCTTGAGAAGCTTGACAAGAGAGTGGAAAGTGAAATAACCTATAATGAGTTGAGAGAAAAGTTACTAACATATGAAATAAATAAAAAAAATAATGATGATACAAAAAAAAGGGAGAGTGTCTCTTAAATCTTGCACTGAATCATTAGATGATGAATCCAGTGACTGTTTATAAGATTACGAATTTGCATGTTTTGCTAGGAAACTTAGAAGGATGATGAAATTCAAAGGAAGAAGCAGAGGTAGCAAATCAAAGGAACCAAAAAGGAAAGGACTTATGGCATCTTGGGAGGATCTCAAGATTGACTCAGATAAGGAAGAAGACTCCGAAGATAGAGCACAAATCTGTTTCATGACTGATGAAGATCAACAAGAAGAGGTAAATTACTATGACTTATCTCCTGATGATTTGCATGTGACTATTGATGATCTCTCTCACCTTTCTGAAACATTGCTGAATAAATACAACAAATGTAAATCTGAAAATGAAGTTTTGAATGCTGAAAATGAGTTTTGAAAGAAAAGGGTTAAGGAAACCAAATGTGCTTTTGATTTCATTAAAGAAAATAGATTTTTTTAAATCTGAAATTAAAATGTTCAATGGAAAGCACATTATTGATCTCTCTCAAAAACATGTTGCTGAAAATAAAAGATTAAATGAAATTATCAAAAGTTTGAATCATGATTTAGCAAAATTTGCACATAACTCAAGAAACTTAGACAAATTACTTGCTAATCAAAGAACTTTGTTTGAAAAATCAGGTTTAGGGAATGTAATGAAAAATGATGAATTAAAAAAAATCACTTGCAAATTCACAGCATCATCTTCAAAAATAAAATCATCATTTGATAAATCTGGTATTGAATATTCATCTAACATTGATGCTGATTTTGAAAAGCCATATTTTTGATAAAAATGCATCTTATTCAAAACCTGAACCTGCTTCAAATAAACTCTAGTCTGGGTTACATCTCTAACAATGAGGACGTTTTTAGAAAATTTCTCTTTCACAAAAGTCTCATGTTCTAGATACCCATTTATGTCAAGAAATTCTAGTTTAAGGTTTCTCGCAAAAGGAGGTACTAATGTTAGAGATGGATCTTTCAAAAGAAATACACCCTTTCAAATACCAGAAAATTCAAATCTTTTGATCACCATTAGCATCATATCTTAAAGTGTTTTCAGCAACATGCTCACACAAATCACTGTTTTAATTGCAATAAATTTGGTCATTCTTCTTCTTAATACTTTATTGATAAAAGAAGAGTAGGAAACAAAACATACAAGGTTGTTTGTGATTTTAATGCACTTGGGAAACCAATAAGGACTAACTTCAAAGGATCCAAATTAGTTTGGATACCTAAAAGATTTGTGCAGTTTTGCTTAGCATCCAAGAAGAAGAAAGACATGTGATACTTGAATAGGGGATGCTCTAGGCACATGACCGAAAAGTCCACTTTCTTCATCAAGCTTGATAAATTCGATAAAAATTTTGTGACTTTCGGTGACAATGGTAAATGAAAAACTGTGGCTATAGGTAAGGTTGGTAAGAATTTCTCAACTTTCATTGATGTTGCATTTTGAGTTGATGGGTTGAAACACAATCCTCAAGGTATTAGTAAATTGTGTGATTTATGTTGTTTGACTATTTTCAAGAAATTGGAATGCTTGGTTGTGTGTGAAAAATCTAGTGAAATTTTGTTTGAAGTTATAAGATGCAATAATGTGTATGGACTAACCTTAGAGGAACTAAAAGAACAAAATGTAGCTTGTTTTATTTCCATAGAATCTAAGAAATGGTTATGGCATAAGAAAATAGAACATACAAGCATGTTTTTAGTTTATAAGCTTGTGAAAAAGAATTTGGTTAGATATCTTAAAAAAATAAAATTTGACGATGACATCACTTGTGATGCTTATCAATTGGGTAAACCAAAAAAAAATAATCTTTCAAACCCAAGGATGACATCTCAACCAAAAGAACATTGAAAATGCTACATATTGATCTTTTTGGTCCTACAAGGACTCAATGTCTTGGTGGTAAGCACTATAGTTTAGTGGTGTTTCATGACTATATTAAGTTTGGATGGATTCTTTTTCTTAGCTCATAAGAATGATGACTTTCTTGTTTTTTTAACTCTATGCAAAATGATTCAAAATGAATTTTTTTTAAATTGTTTTCTTAAGAAGTGATCATAAAAATGAGTTTGAAAATCAACACTTTGATGAATTTGATATTTCATATAATTTTTCATGTCCTAGAATACTTCAATAAAATAGAGTTGTTGAAAGGAGAAATAGATGCCTTCAAGAAATGACTAGGGCTATGTTTTGGTGAAAATGAAATTCTAAAATCCTTTTGGATTGAAGCTATATTTTGAACCAAATCATCATTAGAAAAATTTTAAAGAAAACACCATGTGAGCTTTGAAAAGGAGTACCACCCAATCTTAAGTTCTTTCATAATTTTGGATGCAAATTCTTTGTGTTAAACACTAAAGATATTTTTAGAAAATTTTATCCAAAAATCTTATGAAGGTATCTTTGTTGGATTTTCAACCACTAGTAAAGCTTATAGAATTTACATCAAGAAACATGGAATAATTGGGGAGTTCATACATATCATTTTCTTATGATTCTAACTCTATTTCAAGTGTTGTTAAAAAAATTGATGCAGGAACTAAGATTGCACAAAATTCAGATAAAATTCAAGGAAAAGACAAATCTGAACCTTCAATGAAAGATGCTGTTCACAATTCTACAATCCAGAATCTAGGCGACGATTCTATTTTGTCTCCTCTTGACACAGAGATTTCTAAAAATCTCAATGGAATTGATCATGTTCATACTCAAACTGAGATCACCTCACAAAAGCCAAGATAATGGAAGTTTTTGAAGAACTATCCACATGAATTCATCATTGGAGATCCCTCTCATGGAGTTACCACAAGATTCTTAAGAAGAAAGAAAAGCAAACTCAATAACTTCGCTCTTGCATCACAAATGGAACTCCCAAAATGAAGAAAATAATTGAAGACCCCACTTGAATAAAAGCAAAGGAGGAAGAACTGGTCCAATTTAAGACCTTGCTGAGATCGTGTGAATAGGAGCAGCATTTCAGAAATTTGTTATTGTCTTGGAAAATTCATGTGTGGACAAGCAAGAAACAAGCTACTGTTGCTCTGTCAACGGCTGAGGCCGAATATATATCTCAACTTCCTCTTATTCTCAATTGACTTGGTTTAAAATACATCTTGAACATTACAAATTGCAAGTCAATAGTATCCCTATGTTTTGTGACAACTTGAGTGCAATAAATTTTTTTTAAAAAAAATTCATGTTTTACACTCAAGAACTAAGTACATTAAAGTAAGATTTCATTCCATAAAAGAACATGTGCTAAAAGGAACAATTGACATTCAATTTGTAAAATTGAGAATTACTCTAGGAACTGTTCATTGTTGAGTTTTTCAATTAAATATGCTTAAAGATTTTTTTGGTTGTTTTTGTCTCTCAGGTTACAAGAAGATAAAATTGGGCAGATGATAACTCCCTCTAGGTTCCATGAAGTTCATACTATGTGTTGATAATTTAAATAAATTTAGATCTGAACTAAATCCTTGGTGGTCAAATGTGTTTACTTAAAATCACCACTAAGCCTAAGAGAAAGTTATTTTATTTCATGAAGTGGGTCCTATTGCTTGTTTTGATCATAAACACCAAAAAGGAGAGTATTTACATTCATCATTTTTCAAGTCAAATAAGTTTCAAATTCTTTTCAATTTTTATTTGATTTATCATTTTTAAAAACTGCCTGTATTGTTTTTAAAATTCAAAATTCTTTGAATCTTGTTTTATTAAATTGGTTTGTATTTTCAAAGGATTTTTGAACATTTAAAGCAGTTATTACGATAACTTCTCATCTTTTCTACTACTCCCATTTTTTCTTACATATAGAATATTTTTAACTTGCATTTTTGAGTATTTTTGGTATCAATCTGAGTAATGAAACCCAAGACAGAATTTTATATCTTAAGGGTAGTGGTGCTATAAAGTAATCTAAGAAAAATGGCACAAAGGCAGCCAAGGACACATTTTTGAAAGAAGAAGAAGATCCTCTTACAACCGAAGATGAGGGATCTGATGTCTAACCCAATCTGATGCAGCTGATTTCTTATAATTTGTTTTTTTTATACACTTTACAACTTCTGTTGACATTAACACTCATACCTGTTTTGCACTTGTGGATTGCATATTGAACTATTTTTGTGTGCAGGATTACTATTCTCGATAACAACAGGGGGAGTGATGAGCGGATAATTTATACCCTTTTTGGCATTATTTTTATATAATTTTTAGTATGTTGTAATTAATTTTTATTATATTTTATTAATTTTTATGCAAAAATTACATTTCTGGACTTTACTATGAGTTTGTGTGTTTTTCTATGATTTTAGGTCTTTTCTGGCTGAAATTGAGGGACCTGAGCAAAAATCTTATTCAGAGGCTGAAAAAGGACTGCAGATGTTGTTGGATTCTGACCTCCCTGCACTCGAAGTGGATTTTCTAGAGCTACCAAAGCCCAATTGGCGCGCTCTCAATTACGTTGGAAAGTAGACATCCTGGACTTTCTAGCAATATATAATAGTTCATACTTTGCTCGATATTTGATGGCCCAAATTGGCGTTCAAAGTCAGCCTAAAATTTCTGGCGTAAAACGCCCAAACTAGCACCAGAATTGGAGTTAAACGCCCAAACTAGCACCAAAGCTGGCGTTTAACTCCAGGAACAGCCTAAGCACGAAAACGCTTCAATGCTCAGCCCAAGCACACATCAAGTGGGCCCTGGAAGTAGATTTCTGCACCATCTGCACTTAGTTACTCATTTTCTGTAAACCTAAGTTACTAGTCTAGTATAAAAACTACTTTTAGAGATTCATTTTGTACCTTATGACATTTTTACACTTCATTTTGTATTTCTGACAGCATGAGTCTCTAAACCCCATGGTTGGGGGTGAGGAGCTCTGCTGTGTTTCAATGGATTAATGCAATTACTACTGTTTTCTATTCAATCACGCTTGATTCTATTCTAAGATACTCATTCGTACTTCAATCTGGAGAAGATGATGATTCGTGACACTCATCATTATTCTCAATGCTATAAACGCGTGCCTGACAACCACTCCCATTCTATCTGAGCTCAACGTAGTCATTGGGCGACAGCTTGAGTGTGTATCTCTTGGGTCCCTGATCCATAAGATCAGAACCTTTGTGGTATAAGCTAGAACCAATTGGCAGCATTCCTGGGATCCAAAAAGTCTAAACCTTATCTGTGGTATTCCGAGTAGGATCCGGGAAGGGATGACTATGACGAGCTTCAAACCTGCGAATGTTGGGCGCAGTGACAGTGTGCAAAAGGACAAGGGTCCTATTCCGACGCTAGTGGGAACCGACAGATGATTAGCCGTGTGGTGACAGCACATATGGATTTGTTTTCATCCGAGAAGATCATATAGCCTGCCATGGAAGGAAGCCATGCGTGTTTGGAGAAGAAGACAGTAGGAAAGCAGAGATTAAGATGACAGAGCATCTCCAGAACCTCAACCTACTTCTCATTACTGAATCACAAGTACTGTTTATTTCATGTTATTTATTTTCATAAATATAACCACTATTATCATTAATCTCCTGACTGAGATTTACAAAATAACCATAGCTTGCTTCAAGCCGACAATCTCTGTGGGATCGACCCTTACTCACGTAAGGTATTACTCGGACGACCCAATGCACTTGCTGGTTAGTTGTGCGGAGTTGTGAAAACTGTAATCATAATTTCGTGCACCAAGTTTTTGGCACCGTTGGCGGGGATTGTTCGAGTTTGGACAACTGACGGTTTATTTTGTTGCTTAGATTAGGAAAAAAATTTTCTTTTTAGTTTAGAGTCACTAAAATTGCGTATTCTATTATTGTTTTTGGTTAAAATTTTAAAATCCTTATTTTCTTTTTTAAAAATTTTTCGAAAATTTCTTATAAACTAATAATTGAGTTTTTCTGTTTGAGTTTAGTTTCATGCTTTAAGTTTGGTGTCGATTGCATGTTCTAATTTCTCTTTAATTTTTGAAAATATATGCATTGTGTTCTTCATTGATCTTCAAGATGTTCTTGTTTATTTTTCTTGTTTGATCTCTAGTTTTTCTTGTTTTGTGTTTTTCCTTGTTTTTCTTGTGCATTTTCGAATTATTAGTGTCCAAATTTTAAAAATATTTAAGTTTGGTGTCCTTTGTGTTTTTATTTTCTTAAAGATTTCTAAAATTTGTCCTCAGTGTTCATCTTGATCTTCAAAGCTTTCTTGTTTATTTTCTTTGTTTTGATCTAAAAATTCTAAATTTGGTGTCATTTTATTGTTTTTCTCTTTCCTCATTAAATTAAAAAAAAAATATCTTTTCTCTTTATTTTAAGTTAATTTTTGAAATTTACATAAGAATTTCAAATTTTTATTTTAAAATTTCTATTTTATCTTATCTTAGTTTTAAAAATTTCAAAATTCAAATCTTTTTAAAAAAAAAATCATATCTTTTTCGAAATCTTATCTTATCTTATTTCAAATTTCAAATTTCAACTTCCAAAATTCAAAATTTAATTTTCAATTTTAAAATTTAAATTTCAAAACTTTTTAATTTAAATTCCTTATCTTCTCTTACCTAACTTATCTTATTGATGAGCGGATAATTTATACGCTTTTTGGCATTGTTTTTAGTATGTTTTTAGTAGGATCTAGTTACTTTTAGGGATGTTTTTATTAGTTTTTATGCTAAATTCACATTTCTGGACTTTACTATGAGTTTGTGTATTTTTCTGTGATTTCAGGTATTTTCTGGCTGAAATTGAGAGACCTGAGCAAAAATCAGATTCAGAGGTTGAAGAAGGACTGCAGATGCTGTTGGATTCTGACCTCCTTGCACTCAAAGTGGATTTTCTGGAGTTACAGAACTCCAAATGGTACGCTTCCAATTGCGTTGGAAAGTAGACATCCAGGGATTTCCATCAATATATAATAGTCCATACTTTGCCCGAGTTTAGATGACGCAAACTGGCGTTGAACGCCAGTTCCATGTTGCAGTCTAGCGTTCAGCGCCAGAAACAAGTTGCAAAGTGGAGTTCAACGCCAGAAACACGTTACAAACTGGCGTTCAACTCCATGAATGACCTCTCAACGTGTAAAATTCAAGCTCAGCCCAAGCACACACCAAGTGGGCCCCGGAAGTGGATTTCTGCGTCAATTACTTACTTCTGTAAACCCTAGTAGCTAGTCTAGTATAAATATCATCTTTAGTTTTATCTTCGGATCATCTTTGATTAGTTTTATGCTATCTTAGACTTTTGTGAGAGCTGGCCTCTCGGCCATGCCTGAACCTTCATCACTTATGTATTTTCAACGGTAGAGTTTCTACACTCCATAGATTAAGGTGTGGAGCTCTGCTGTTCCTCATGAATTAATACAAAGTACTACTGTTTTTCTATTCAATTCAAGCTTATTCCGCTTCTAAGATATCCATTCGCGCCCAAGAACATGATGAATGTGATGATTATGTGATGCTCATCATCATTCTCACTTATGAATGCGTGCCTGACAAACACTTCCGTTCTACATGCAAACAAGTTAGAATGAATATCTCTTGGATATCTAATACAGGGGACCGAGTCCGAGTTATTAGTATCTTCGTGATATAAGTTAGAACCCATGGATGGCCATTCTTGAGATCCGGAAAGTCTAAACCTTGTCTGTGGTATTCCGAATAGGATCTGGGAAGGGATGACTGTGACAAGCTTCAAACTCGCGAGTGCTGGGCGTGGTGACAGACGCAAAAGGATCAATGGATCCTATTGCAGTATGATCGAGAACCGACAGATGATTAGCCGTGTCGTGACAGAGCATTTGGACCTTTTTCACAGAGAGGATGGGATGTAGCCATTGACAACGGTGATGCCCTACATAAAGTTTGCCATGGAAAGGAGTAGGAAGAATTGGACGAAGACAGCAGGAAAGCAGAGGTTCAGAGGAACGAAAGCATCTCTATACGCTTATCTGAAATTCTCACCAATGAATTACATAAGTATCTCTATCTTTATTTTCTGTTTATTTATTATTATTATTCAAAAACTCCATAACCATTTAGTATCCGCCTGATGCGCATAAACTAGTTATGCTACGATTTAGGAAATTGCACGATCGGCAAAATTCCTTCCGGCAAGTGCACCGGTTATCGTCAAGTAAAAACTCACAATAGAGTGAGGTCGAATCCCACAAGGATTGGTTGAGTGAGCAATTCGGATTAGAAGTGTGTTCTAGTTGAGCGGAATCAAGATTGAGATGAGAATTGCGGAATGTAAAATTGGCGGGAAAAGTAAATGACAAGAAATTGAAATGGCGGAATCTTAAATTGCATGAATTAAAGAGCAGAAACTAAATTGCTAAAATTAAAAGGGAATGGGGGTGATTGCATGAATTGAGTTGCAGAATGTAAAGAGAAGATGTAAATCAGAATTGGGGGATTCATTGGGTTATAGGAGATATTGAGATCTCCGAATCAAAACATGTTTATCTCTTCCTCAAGCAATGCGTTCATTGAATTTTGCTTGGCAATCTTATATGATTGGATCCCAATCCCTTGGCTCACCAATTCTCTCTAAAAATGAACAAATTCCCAATCCCTTGGTTTAAATGTTCATAAGAAGAGATGATGCTCGATCACTGATTATACCACACAGTTTCATGAACCACAATTTGGTAGGATTACATGTCACAATATCCATCCAAACCCCAATCCAATTCACTGTGAGAAAGCTTCTCTAGCATGAATCCTCCATTCCTTTCCCAAGGTTCCGAAGGATTCCAATTATGGGTAGTTTCTTTCCCAAGACAACTACCCAATGGAATTAGATCGAGAAGCTTTCTAACAAAATTCAAGAGAAAAGATTGAAGAAGAAGATAAACTATTATTGATTCATTGAATTACAATAGAGCTCCCTAACCCAATGAAAGGGGGTTTAGTGAGTCATAGCTCTGAATTCAATTACAAAGATATGAAAACTAGCTAAAAGTGAAGGTAAAAGTCCCCCCTAACTTAAATTCTATCCTATTTATACACTTTCTATATTGAGCTTCTGTTGTGTTTCTTGGGCTTTGAGGCCTCTCCCTGCTTTCCTTTTGCCTTGGGTTTATGATCCATAATCTTGATGAGGCTGTTGATCCAAATTCTGTAACATTCATTGAGCCAACTTAGTGATAATCAAATAATGACACATGACTCAATAAATTGAGATTTCAAACTCATCAATCCTTCAGGCCCAATCCCATAAACCATGATATTCAATTGGGTTTCATACCAGAGTAAGTTTAAGTTAATGTTTGTGCTCAAAGACTAACTTAAACCGCACTATTTTTGGCCCAGAAACCTTTTCCAAGAGTGGCGTTTAAGTTGCAGTTTAAGCTTAAACTGCAGCTTAAACGCCAGACACTTCCAGTGAGGCCTTTTGTAGAAGCACGTTTAAGCTTCAGTTTAAGGTTAAACTGAAGCTTAAACGTGGAAATGGAAGAAGGCAGCCCTGGAGAGTCATGTAGTCGAACACGTTTAAGCTTCAGTTTAAGGTTAAACTGAAGCTTAAACGTGGAGATAGGAAGGGCAGCCCTGGAGGTCGAACACATTTAACCTCCAGTTTAAGGTTAAACTGGAGGTTAAACGTGGAAATGGAAGGAGGCATCTTGGAGGTCGAACACGTTTAACCTCCAGTTTAAGGTTAAACTGGAGGTTAAACGTAGGAGCTTAGAAGGGTAGCCCTGGAGGTGTCGAACACGTTTAAGCTCCAGTTTAAGGTTAAACTGGAGCTTAAACGTGGAAATTGAGAAAGCAACCCTGGAGGAGAAAACTTGGTCGAACACGTTTAAGCTCCAGTTTAAGGTCAAACTGGAGCTTAAACGTGGAAATGGCTCCCTGGTGCACTTCCCATTTCTGGCGTTTAACCTCCAGTTTAAGGTTAAACTGGAGGTTAAACGTGGAACTCCTTCCTGAGTGGCATTCTCATTCTGGCGTTTAACCTCCAGTTTAAGGTTAAACTGGAGGTTAAACGTGGAATGCTTCTTTGGTGAGACTTTCATTCTGGCGTTTAACCTCCAGTTTAAGGTTAAACTGGAGGTTAAACTTCAATTCCAGCATTTCTTAGCCTTCATGATTCTGGCGTTTAAGCTCCAGTTTAGGCTTAAATTGGAACTTAAACTCCACATGTGATATTCAAGCTTCCTTTATTGATTTTGTTGCTTCCTTGCTTAGCCTCTTCTTCCCTGAAATCATCCAAACAAATGCATCAAAGTCTTGCAAAATTTCATGAGAAATCTTCCATTCATAGCATTCAAGTAATATAACTAAAACTCATGGAATTTGCATCAAAATCATATTGTTTGGATGGTTCATTGCTTTGTTATTCTTTTAACCATTCTTGGTTACTTTAAGCTCAAGAAAATGCATAAAACCACTAAAACTAACAGAAAAATACTAGTGAAACTAGCCTAAGATGCCTTGGCATCACAACACCAAACTTAATACTTGCTTGTCCCTAAGCAAGTCCTGAGTTATTTAAGAAGAAAGTATGAAACAGAAAGCAATTACATTGGCTATATTAGCAAGCATTTGAAGTTCCTCAGAAGGGTTTTATGCAGAAAGTTGCAGCATCACTTTTTTCATTCTTATCAAGTAAGATTATCACTTTTTCATTGCATCCATCAAACACTGCTATGGCCTCTTGTTATTCTTATGTCCTTGGCACTTTTCTCTTCTTTGTTTTTCTTTTCTTTTTCTTAGAGCTTCTTTTGCTCCTTGTTTGCTTAGTGTCATGTGTTGCACAAGCCTTTGGCATTTTCTTTTTCTTATCAGTGCACTACACATATCCACTTTAGGCATTTTAGTTCACATTTCTTCTTGAGACATTGGTGCCCAGCACCTCTTTGTGTGACTAAATGTTTTGTATTTAGGTTGCTCTTGATAATGGACTTTTGGTTGATAATCCCGGGTTAGTTAACCCAAGTTACCAAGTGTTGAAACACTCCTCAGAACCTATTCATCCAAGCATATCCTTAATACATAAACACCACAGGCATTTGTCTCAGAAGTTCAAACCATTGGTACCTAGCTTATTTTCTCAATTTTTTTGCTTTTTGGTTGCCCTTTTTCAGTGGCTTTTTCTTCTTCTTTTTCTTTCTTTTTCATGGCCAAAGACATTTATTCATCAAGATCCATAGACAGTTTTCAATTTCTACACAAAGAATGATAATTCTACACTCTAATTCCAGTGATCTGACTAAATAATCAAGCATGCATACCACCACTTAATTCTACTTGATTTGTCACTAATTTAGCCAAGTTACTTTTGTTCAAACTTTTCTTTTATTTTTGGAAACAGAACAAGCATGGCAAGCACTTGTTTAAGAAGGTGAAGTTATATCCAAACATCTAGGTGCTCACTTTATTCAAAGCAATAAACAGACAAATATACTAAAAACTTCACATTCCAGAAAGATTTAACATTTACAGTTTAAACCAGAACAAGTATGCTTTTGTTTGCCCTTTTTAAAGAATTATCAAGGAACAATACCACCTTGTGAAATTCCTTGTTTTCTCTTTGTTGCCAGGAAACACCTTGATTTCTTCTTCTTCTCCTAATTGTTGCTTAATGTTTTAAGATCCTTGTTTCCTTTCCTGCAAAGAGTGATGAAGTTGCTTGCTTCTCAAGCACTTGAGTGGTTAGCTCAACTCTGTGTGGGTAAGTATCTGAGTTTTAAGTTGGTGTGTGAACACCAAACTTAGTCTCCCACTTACTTCTCTGTTCTTTGAATCCTTGAGTTCTCTTTGGAATGAAGTTGCTACTAAGGGTTTTAAGCATTTCTGTGACTGCTTAGAATAGTTGTTCCTTTCTTATAATTCAAAGGTTGTTGTGTTCAAGTGATCTTTATGGTGGAACACCAAACTTAGAGTCACACATTCCCCTTTGAATTATTGATCCACGACTTCATTGTTTGGCATGAAACACCAAACTTAATTCTTTGCAATGCACAGAAATTACCTCACCCTTTTTATTGAAACACATAAAAGAACAGCAAAAGGGTATTACCTCAGGTTGGGTTGCCTCCCAACAAGCGCTTCTTTAACGTCATTAGCTTGACGGTCAGCTTCCTCAGTTGAGGTGATATTTAACCTTGTCCTTCTCCTCCACATCTCCCAAGTAATGTTTGAGTCTTTGACCGTTCACAATGAAGGTTCGTTGTGACTTTTCTTCCATGATTTCTACTTGTCCATATTTGGAGACCTTGGTGACAAGGAATGGTCCAGACCACCTTGATTTTAGCTTCCCTGGAAATAGCTTTAGCCTAGAATTGTAGAGCAATACTTTTTGTCCTTCTTCAAATTTCCTTGGGGCTATGTTGCTGTCATGCTTCTTCTTTGCTCTTTCCTTGTAAATTTTGGCATTCTCATAAGCTTCAGCTCTGAACTCTTCCAACTCTTGAATTTGCAACATCCTTCTTTCTCCAGCAGTTTTGCTGTCCAAGTTCAAAAGTTTCAAGGCCCAGTATGCCTTGTGCTCCAACTCCAGTGGCAGATGGCAAGCTTTTCCGTATACTAGTTGGTAAGGAGACATTCCAATTGGTGTTTTGAAAGCTGTCCTATATGCCCAAAGAGCATCATCTAGCTTAATCGACCAGTCCTTCCTTGAAGTTCCCACAGTCTTTTCCAGGATCCTTTTGAGTTCTCTGTTAGATATTTCGGCTTGCCCACTTGTTTGTGGATGGTATGGTGTGGCTACCTTGTGTTTGACTCCATATTTTAGAAGCAATGCCTCTAATGGTTTGTTGCAGAAATGGCTTCCTCCATCACTGATGATTGCTCTTGGAACCCCAAAACGGCAAAAAATGTGTTTTCTGAGGAAGTTCATGACTACCTTATTATCATTGGTTGGAGTTGCTATTGCTTCAACCCATTTGGAGACATAGTCTACTGCCACAAGAATGTAATTATTTGAGTATGAGGAGGGAAAGGGTCCCATGAAATCTATCCCCCATACATCAAACAATTCAAGTTCCAGAATGAATTGTTGTGGCATTTCATTTTTTCTTGGCAGGTTCCCCGCTTTCTGGCATTCATGGCAGTGCTTCACTAGTTCCTTTGCGTCTTTGAAGATAGTGGGCCAATAAAAACCACACTGCAACACTTTAGCTGCTGTTCTTTCTCCTGCAAAATGTCCTCCATAAGTGGAGCCATGGCAGTCCCATAAGACTTCCCTTCCTTCTTCCTCTGATATGCATCTTCTGAGTATGCCATCGGAACATTTTTTGAACAAGTATGGTTCGTCCCAAATGAAGTATTTGGCATCATTTACCAATTTCTTCCTTTGATGCTTGTTAAATTCCAATGGTAAACTCCCAGTGGCCTTGAAGTTTGCTATGTCTGCAAACCAGGGTGCTTTGTGAATTACCATGAGTTGTTCATCAGGGAAGCACTCATTTATATGTGTGCTTTGTGCGCTTCCTTCTTCACATGGTATCCTTGATAAATGGTCTGCCACCTTGTTCTCTACACCCTTCTTGTCTTTAATTTCAATGTCAAATTCTTGCAACAAAAGAACCCATCTAATGAGTCTTGGTTTGGATTCTTGTTTAGCAAGTAAGTATTTTAAAGCTGAATGATCAGTGAAGACAATGACTTTAGATCCAATGAGATAGGATCTAAATTTGTCAAATGCAAAGACTATTGCCAAGAGTTCTTTTTCAGTGGTTGTGTAATTCCTTTGGTTAGCATTCAAGACTTTACTGGCATAATAAATCACATGTACCAAATTGTCTTTCCTTTGTCCTAACACTGCCCCAATAGCAAGGTCTGATGCATCACACATCAGTTCAAAAGGTAAGTTCCAATCAGGTGGGGCAATGATAGGTGCAGAGGAAAGTTTTTGCTTCAAAAGTTCATAGGCTAGCATGCAATTTTTATCAAATACAAAGGGTGTATCAGAGACAAGCAAGTTACTCAAAGGTTTGGCTATTTTAGAAAAGTCTCTAATAAACCTTCTGTAAAATCCGGCGTGTCCCAAAAAACTCCTAACTGCCTTGACATTACTTGGTGGAGGTAGTTTTTCAATGATTTCCACCTTAGCTCTGTCCACCTCCATGCCTCTATTAGAGATTTTGTGGCCAAGGACTATTCCTTCTGTGACCATGAAATGGCACTTTTCCCAGTTTAATACTAGGTTAGTCTCTTGGCACCTCTTAAGCACCAAGGCAAGGTGGTGTAGGCAGCTAGGAAAAGAATCTCCAAACACAGAAAAATCATCCATGAAGACCTCAATAAATTTTTCAATCATGTCCGAAAAGATGGACAGCATGCATCTTTGGAAAGTGGCAGGTGCATTGCACAATCCAAAGGGCATGCGTCTATAAGCAAAAACTCCATATGGACAAACAAATGATGTTTTCTCTTGATCTCTAGGATCAACTACTATTTGGTTGTAGCCTGAATAGCCATCCAAAAAGCAATAGTAAGCATGTCCGGCAAGCCTTTCAAGCATCTGATCCATGAATGGGAGTGGGAAATGATCCTTTCTGGTGGCTTCATTGAGCTTCCTGTAGTCTATGCACATCCTCCACCCAGTGACGGTTCTTGTGGGTATGAGTTCGTTCTTCTCATTTGGCACCACAGTTATGCCACCTTTCTTGGGAACTACATGGATGGGACTAACCCATGGGCTATCAGAAATGGGGTAGATTACCCCTGCCTGCCATAACTTCATGACTTCCTTTTGTACCACTTCTTTCATGACGGGGTTCAATCTTCTCTGAGCTTGAATGGAAGGTCTAGCCTCCTCTTCTAGCAAGATTTTATGCATGCATATGGATGAACTTATCCCCTTCAAATCGGCTAGGGTCCATCCAATGGCATCTTGGTGAGTTTGTAGCACCTTGATCAATTCTTCTTCCTGTTCTTGGCTCAGGGCTGAGTTAATGATAACAGGGTGACTCTCATCACTACCCAAGTATGCATACTTGAGATTAGGGGGCAATGCTTTGAGCTCAGGTTTTGGTGCTTCCTTCTCTTCTTTCACTCTCTCTGGCATGTTTGGCATGGTTGTTTCAGCAGCCTTGATGTCACTAACTTCAATATCCTTGGTGAACTCCTCCTCTGCCACTTCCTTTATTGTTTCCTCAAAGGTTTCTTGTACTGCAATGTCCACTACATCAACCCTCATGCATTCCCTTAGTGATTCTGATGGATAGCTCATTGCCTTGAATACGTTAAACACCAATTTCTCCTCATGTAGTCTAAGAGTGAGTTCACCCTTTTGTACATCTATGATGGCTCCAGCAGTAGCTAGGAAGGGTCTTCCCAGAATTATTGAAGCTTTGGCTTCTTCCTCCATATCTAATACCACAAAATCAGCAGGAAATATAAAATCTCCCACTTTCACCAACAAATCCTCAACTATCCCATGAGGGAATTTAAAAGTTCGATCTGCCAATTGGAGGGCCATTCTTGTTGGTTTGGCTTCCTCAATCTTCATTCTTCTCATCATTGTTAGAGACATCAAATTGATGCTGGCCCCTAAGTCACACAAGGCCTTCTCTACCATGACTTCTCCTATGATGCAGGGGATTTGGAAACTGCCTGGGTCCTTCAATTTCTGAGGCAATTTGTGCTGAATGATGGCACTGCATTCTTCAGTTAACAACACAGTTTCCTCATTTCTCCAGCTTCTCTTCTTGGTCATTAATTCTTTTAAGAATTTTGCATAGAGTGGCATTTGCTCTATTGCCTCAGCAAACGGAATGTTGATTTGGAGCTTCTTGAAAATCTCCAAGAACCTGGAGAATTGACCATCCTTTTCACTTTTCATCAAACGTTGAGGATATGGTGCTTTAGGTGTATAAGGCTTCAGGACCTCTTTTTCTTTTTCTTTTGTTGTGGACTGTGTAAAAGATTGTCCTTGTTCCTTGTCTCTCACATGTTCCCTTGCTTCATCCTCTATGGTTTCCTTTGAGATCTCCTTTAGATTCTTTCCACTTCTGAGGGTTATGGCCTTACATTCTTCCCTTGCAATGGCCTTGGCAGCATGAGAAACGCTTGTCCCAGGGTTTTGCTTAGACAAATACAAAATTTGATTTTCTAGCTTCTAGATGGCAGCTCCTTGGTTTTGCAGGTTAGAATTTACTTCTTCCTTAAAAGCTTTCAATTCGGTTATGTCTTGACTCATGGTTGCAAGCATTCCTTCTATCCGGTTTAATTGATCTTGAAATTGTTGGTTCGGATTAGGTTGGGTAGGTTGATTATTTTGGCCATGATATGATGGTTGGGAGTAAGTGTTTTGTGTGGCTTGGTATGATCTTTGGTTGGAGTTTTGGTATGTGGAATTGTTATGTTGGTTGTGGTTGTAAGGTTTGTGGTTTTGTGGTTGGGTTTGTTGGTTCCCCCACCCAAAGTTTGGGTGATTTTTCCATCCTGGGTTGTAAGTGTTGGAGTGTGGATCATATGATTGCCTTTGTTGGTTTCCCACATAGTTGGCCTCTTCCCAATCACCTCCTTCAATGCTTACTTCCTCTTGATCTTGTGTGTGTATTGCAGCCACTTGCTTTGTTTCTAATTGCCTGGTAAGCTCTGCTAGTTGCTTGGCAAACACCTTGTTTTGGGCTAGAATTGTATCAACATGGTTCAGCTCCATGACTCCCTTAGTGTTGTGCCTTTCTGATGCATAGTAGTACTCATTCTCAGCCACTGTCTCAATCACTTCAATGGCCTCTTCCACGGTCTTTTTCCTGTTCAATGAACCTCCTGATGAATGGTCTACAGCCTTCCTTGATTCATAAGAGAGTCCATCATAGAAAATATGCAATTGCACCCAATCATGGAACATGTCTGGTGGGCATTTCCTTGTCAAGTCCTTGAATCTCTCCCATGCCTCGTAGAGAGTTTCACCATCTTGTTGTCTAAAAGTCTGAACCTCAGATCGAAGCCTATTGACCTTTTGTGGGGGGTAGAAACGTGCCAGAAACTTGCTTTCCACCTCATCCCATGTTGTTAGACTCCCCCTTGGGAATGATTCCAGCCACTTAGCTGCCTTGTCCCTAAGTGAAAATGGGAACAAAAGCAGTTTATATGCATCTTCCTGGACTCCATTGGCCTTCACAGTGTCACAAATTCTCAGGAATTTTGTGAGATGTTGGTTTGGGTCTTCATTAGCACTTCCACCAAATGAACAATGATTCTCCACAAGTGATATTAGCTGTGGTTTGAGTTCAAAATTGTTGGCCTGAATGGGTGGTTTCTGGATGCTGCTACCACAATTCCCAGAGGTTGGGTTTATGTATGAACTAAGAACCCTCCTCTCAGGAATGGCATTGTTTCCATCAGCTCTCTCATGGTTGTGAACTTCTCTATCCACGTTGAGATCTAAAGCTTCCTCAAAATTGTCCTCAGATTCTCCTTCAGATTCCTCTTCTCCCACTACTCTCTTCCCTCTTGCTTCCCTTCTCAGTCTATGAAGGGTCCTCTCTGGTTCGGTATATGGAGGAGTTGATGTCTCTCCTCTCCTACCTGTCATACAAGAACACAGCACAGGTACAAACAAGTGAAATACTCTTGGTTAATGGAAGAGTATGGTTAGAGCAATTCAGGAATTAATTCAAACAGTTAGTGAGTCAGTGAGTTAGTTGCTTGAATTTAAAGGCATAAAGAAAGAAAGCATGTAACCGAGTGCAGAAATTAAAATTCCACAAGTAACTTGAACAGAATTAACAAAGCAAGAGAAATTGCTCAATCTAGTTAGCTTCCAATTGGAGAATTGTCAATCGAAAACCAATCCCCGGCAACGGCGCCATAAACTTGATGCGCATAAACTAGTTATGCTACGATTTAGGAAATTGCACGATCGGCAAAATTCCTTCCGGCAAGTGCACCGGTTATCGTCAAGTAAAAACTCACAATAGAGTGAGGTCGAATCCCACAAGGATTGGTTGAGTGAGCAATTCGGATTAGAAGTGTGTTCTAGTTGAGCGGAATCAAGATTGAGATGAGAATTGCGGAATGTAAAATTGGCGGGAAAAGTAAATGACAAGAAATTGAAATGGCGGAATCTTAAATTGCATGAATTAAAGAGCAGAAACTAAATTGCTGAAATTAAAAGGGAATGGGGGTGATTGCATGAATTGAGTTGCAGAATGTAAAGAGAAGATGTAAATCAGAATTGGGGGATTCATTGGGTTATAGGAGATATTGAGATCTCCGAATCAAAACATGTTTATCTCTTCCTCAAGCAATGCGTTCATTGAATTTTGCTTGGCAATCTTATATGATTGGATCCCAATCCCTTGGCTCACCAATTCTCTCTAAAAATGAACAAATTCCCAATCCCTTGGTTTAAATGTTCATAAGAAGAGATGATGCTCGATCACTGATTATACCACACAGTTTCATGAACCACAATTTGGTAGGATTACATGTCACAATATCCATCCAAACCCCAATCCAATTCACTGTGAGAAAGCTTCTCTAGCATGAATCCTCCATTCCTTTCCCAAGGTTCCGAAGGATTCCAATTATGGGTAGTTTCTTTCCCAAGACAACTACCCAATGGAATTAGATCGAGAAGCTTTCTAACAAAATTCAAGAGAAAAGATTGAAGAAGAAGATAAACTATTATTGATTCATTGAATTACAATAGAGCTCCCTAACCCAATGAAAGGGGTTTAGTGAGTCATAGCTCTGAATTCAATTACAAAGATATGAAAACTAGCTAAAAGTGAAGGTAAAAGTCCCCCCTAACTTAAATTCTATCCTATTTATACACTTTCTATATTGAGCTTCTGTTGTGTTTCTTGGGCTTTGAGGCCTCTCCCTGCTTTCCTTTTGCCTTGGGTTTATGATCCATAATCTTGATGAGGCTGTTGATCCAAATTCTGTAACATTCATTGAGCCAACTTAGTGATAATCAAATAATGACACATGACTCAATAAATTGAGATTTCAAACTCATCAATCCTTCAGGCCCAATCCCATAAACCATGATATTCAATTGGGTTTCATACCAGAGTAAGTTTAAGTTAATGTTTGTGCTCAAAGACTAACTTAAATCGCACTATTTTTGGCCCAGAAACCTTTTCCAAAAGTGGCGTTTAAGTTGCAGTTTAAGCTTAAACTGCAGCTTAAACGCCAGACACTTCCAGTGAGGCCTTTTGTAGAAGCACGTTTAAGCTTCAGTTTAAGGTTAAACTGAAGCTTAAACGTGGAAATGGAAGAAGGCAGCCCTGGAGAGTCATGTAGTCGAACACGTTTAAGCTTCAGTTTAAGGTTAAACTGAAGCTTAAACGTGGAGATAGGAAGGGCAGCCCTGGAGGTCGAACACGTTTAACCTCCAGTTTAAGGTTAAACTGGAGGTTAAACGTGGAAATGGAAGGAGGCATCTTGGAGGTCGAACACGTTTAACCTCCAGTTTAAGGTTAAACTGGAGGTTAAACGTGGGAGCTTAGAAGGGTAGCCCTGGAGGTGTCGAACACGTTTAAGCTCCAGTTTAAGGTTAAACTGGAGCTTAAACGTGGAAATGGAGAAAGCAACCCTGGAGGAGAAAACTTGGTCGAACACGTTTAAGCTCCAGTTTAAGGTCAAACTGGAGCTTAAACGTGGAAATGGCTCCCTGGTGCACTTCCCATTTCTGGCGTTTAACCTCCAGTTTAAGGTTAAACTGGAGGTTAAACGTGGAACTCCTTCCTGAGTGGCATTCTCATTCTGGCGTTTAACCTCCAGTTTAAGGTTAAACTGGAGGTTAAACGTGGAATGCTTCTTTGGTGAGACTTTCATTCTGGCGTTTAACCTCCAGTTTAAGGTTAAACTGGAGGTTAAACTTCAATTCCAGCATTTCTTAGCCTTCATGATTCTGGCGTTTAAGCTCCAGTTTAGGCTTAAACTGGAACTTAAACTCCACATGTGATATTCAAGCTTCCTTTATTGATTTTGTTGCTTCCTTGCTTAGCCTCTTCTTCCCTGAAATCATCCAAACAAATGCATCAAAGTCTTGCAAAATTTCATGAGAAATCTTCCATTCATAGCATTCAAGTAATATAACTAAAACTCATGGAATTTGCATCAAAATCATATTGTTTGGATGGTTCATTGCTTTGTTATTCTTTTAACCATTCTTGGTTACTTTAAGCTCAAGAAAATGCATAAAACCACTAAAACTAACAGAAAAATACTAGTGAAACTAGCCTAAGATGCCTTGGCATCACCGCCTGACTGAGATTTACAAGATGACCATAGCTTGCTTCATACCAACAATCTCCGTGGGATCGACCCTTACTCACATAAGGTTTATTACTTGGACGACCCAGTGCACTTGCTGGTTAGTTGTACGAAGTTGTGAAACAGAATTAAGAACATGAACGTGCGTATGTAGTTTTTAGTGCCGTTACCAAGGAAGTAAAGATCACGATTTCGCACACCACTTATCTTTTCTAATCTCAAATCTTTTTAAATCTTTTTCTTTTTTTTATCATTTTCGAACTACTTGTGCTATTTTTATTTTGATTAAAAAATTTTAAGTTTGGTATTTCCTTGTTAAGAAAGTTTCAATCTTTAAAATTTTAAAGTCATATCTAAAATTTTTCAAATCTTTTTAATTAATTAGTCAATTCAGTATTCGAAATTTTTTTATTTATTTATTTTCCTTTTTTTTTAGTTTTCGGAATCTATTTTCTATTTTCCAATTATTTTATTTTATTTTATCTTATTTTCTTTTTAATTTGGTTATCTTTAATTAAATAAAATAAAAACAAAAAATTTTTATTTTACAATCCACATCATCTCTCTTTCTCCATCATGGACTTAAGTGGAAATGAACAGTCCAGAAGGACTCTGGGGTCATATGCTAACCCCATTACTGCTGTATATGAGAGTAGTGTCTGTATACCTCCCATCAGAGCAAGCAGTTTTGAGCTAAATCCTCAGCTCATTATCATGGTGCAGCAAAATTTCCAGTATTCCGGTCTTCCACAGGAAGAACCTACTAAGTTTCTGGCACAGTTTTTACAAATTACTGACACAGTACGTGATAAAGAAGTGGATCAGGATGTCTATAGGTTATTACTGTTTCCATTTGCTGTAAAAGATCAAGCTAAGAGGTAGTTAAATAACCAACCCACAGCAAGCATAAGAACATGGAAACAGTTATCAGACAAATTCCTGAATCAATATTACCCTCCAAAAAGGATGACACAGCTAAGGCTGGACATCCAAGGCTTCAAACAAGAGGATCATGAATCTCTTTATAATGCCTGGGAGAGGTACAGAGGGATACTAAGGAAATGCCCCTCTGAAATATTTTTAGAGTGGGTACAGTTAGACATCTTCTACTACGGACTTACAGAAAAGGCCCAGATATCTCTAGATCACTCAGCTGGTGGATTTATACATATGAGAAAGACAATTGAAGAGGCTCAAGAGCTCATTGATACAGTTGCTAGAAATCAGCATCTGTACTTGAGTAGTGAGTCCTCCCTAAAAGAAGAGGCTAAGGCAGTATCCACTGAACTTAGTCCTCAAGAACAAGTTGCTGAACTCAATCAGCAATTGCTTACTATAACAAAACAGTTCGCAGAATTCAAAAAAATGCTCCAAGACACTAAAAATGCTAACCAAAATATGGAAGCACAATTGGATCAGACAAGACAGCAGCTATCTAAACAGATAACAGAAGAATACCACGCTGTTAAATTAAGGAGTGGGAAAACACTAAACGTATCAATCCAAGGTAGCAGGAAGCCAAGAAAGGAACAACTGACAAAGGATAACCAAACCACTACCCAAAATCCCTCTGAGGACAGTAAGAACCCAGAGAGGAATGATTCTGGCGTTCAAACGCTAGAAAAGGGTGGAAAAGTGGCGTTAAACGCCTAAGGGACAGCCAATTCTGGCATCCAAACGCCAGAAAAGGGTGGCAATCTAACGTTAAACACTCATGCAGCCCCAAATTCTGGCGTTCAAATACCACTAAGGGATCAGACACCTGCAAGTGCTGATAACCACCCCCTTAAGCAGGCTTCTCCAACCACTTCTGTAGGAAATAAACCTGCACCAACTAAGGTTGAAGAATACAAAGCCAAGATGCCTTATCCTCAGAAACTCCGCCAAGCAGAACAGGATAAACAATTTGCCCGCTTTGCAGACTATCTCAGGACTCTTGAAATAAAGATTCCGTTTGCAGAGGCACTTGAGCAAATACCCTCTTATGCTAAGTTCATGAAAGAGATCTTAAGCCACAAGAAGGATTAGAGAGAAACTGAAAAAGTTTTTCTCACTGAAGAATGCAGTGCAGTCATTCTAAAAAGCTTACCAAAAAAGCTTAAAGATCCCAGAAGCTTTATGATACCATGCACATTAGAGGGTGCTTGTACCAAGATAGCTCTGTGTGACCTTGGGGCAAGTATCAACCTAATACCTGCATCCACTATCAAAAATCTTGGTTTGACTGATGAAGTTAAACCAATCCGGATATGCCTCCAACTTGCTGATGGCTCCATTAAAATCCCATCAGGCATAATTGAGGACATGATCGTCAAGGTTGGGCCATTGTCTTTTCTACTAACTTTGTAGTACTGGAAATGGAGGAGCACAAAAGTACAACTCTCATTCTAGGAAGACCTTTCCTAGCAACTGGACAAACCCTCATTGACGTCCAAAGAGGAGAGATAACCCTGAGAGTCAATGAGGATGAGTTTAAGTTGAATGCTGTCAAAGCTATGTAGCATCCAGACACACCAAAAGACTGTCTGAGCACAGATGTTATTGACTCCTTAGTGGAAGAGGTCAATATGACTGAGAGTCTTGAATCAGAGCTAGAGGACATTTTTAAGGATGTTCAGCCTGATCTGGAGGAAGCAGAGAGAACGGAAGAACCTCTGAAAATGCCTCAGGAAGAGAATAAACCTCCTAAACCCGAGCTCAAACCACTACCACCATCCCTGAAATATGCATTTCTGGAAGAAGGTGACACTTTTCCGGTGATCATAAGCTCTGCTTTAAATCCACAGGAAGAGAAAGCACTAATTCAGGTGCTAAGGACACACAAGACAGCTCTTGGGTGGTCCATAAGTGATCTTAAGGGCATTACCCAGCAAGATGCATGCACAAGATCCTATTGGAGGATGATGCTAAGCCAGTGGTTCAACCACAGAGGCGGCTAAATCCAGCCATGAAGGAGGTGGTACAGAAAGAGGTCACTAAGTTACTGGAGGCTGGGATTATTTATCCTATCTCTGATAGCCCCTGGGTAAGCCCTGTCCAAGTTGTCCCCAAGAAGGGAGGCATGACAGTGGTTCAAAATGAAAAGAATGAACTGGTTCCTACAAGAACAGTTACAGGGTGGCGTATGTGTATTGACTACAGAAGGCTCAATACAGCCACCAGGAAGGATCATTTTCCTTTACCATTCATAGACCAGATGCTAGAAAGACTAGCAGGTCATGAATACTACTGCTTTTTGGATGGCTATTCAGGTTACAACCAAATTACAGTTGATCCTCAAGACCGAGAAAAAATAGCATTCACATGTCCATCTGGGGTATTTGCCTACAGAAGGATGCCTTTTGGTCTGTGCAATGCACCTGCAACCTTTCAGAGGTGCATGCTCTCTATTTTTTCTGATATGGTAGAGAAATTTCTGGAAGTCTTCATGGATGACTTCTCAGTATTTGGAGACTCATTCAGCTCCTTTCTTGACCATCTAGCACTTGTTCTAAAAAGGTGCCAAGAGACTAACCTAGTTTTAAACTGGGAAAAATGTCACTTTATGGTGACTGAAGGGATTGTCCTTGGGCACAAAATTTTGAACAAGGGAATAGAGGTAGATCAAGCTAAGGTAGAGGTAATTGAAAAATTACCACCACCTACTAATGTTAAGCCAATTAGAAGCTTTCTGGGGCATGCAGGATTCTATAGGAGGTTTATAAAGGATTTTTCAAAAATTGCAAAACCTCTGAGCAATCTGCTAGCTGCTGACATGCCATTTGTCTTTGACACAGAGTGTCTGCAAGCGTTTGAAACTCTGAAAGCTAAGCTGGTCACAGCACCAGTCATCTCTGCACCAGACTGGACATTACCATTCGAACTAATGTGTGATGCCAGTGACCATGCCATTGGCGCAATGTTGGGACAAAGGCATAACAAGCTTCTGCACGTCATTTACTATGCTAGCCGTATTTTGAATGATGCACAGAAGAATTGCACAACCTCAGAAAAGGAGTTGCTTGCAGTGGTTTATGCCATTGACAAGTTCAGATCTTATTTAGTGGGATCAAAAGTGATTGTGTACACTGACCATGCTGCTCTAAAATATCTCCTCACAAAGCAGGATTCAAAACCCAGGCTCATAAGATGGGTGTTGCTTCTGCAAGAGTTTGATATAGAAATAAGAGACAGAAAGGGGACAGAGAACCAAGTAGCTGATCACCTGTCCCGGATAGAACCAGTAGCAGGAGCGTCCCTCCCTTCTACTGAGATCTCTGAAACCTTTCCGGATGAGCAACTCTTTGCTATTCAGGAAGCACCATGGTTTGCAGACATTACAAACTATAAAGCTGTGATATTCATACCCAAGGAGTACACTAAGAAGCAAACGAAAAAATTGATTTCTGATGCAAAGTACTACTTGTGGGATGAACCATATCTCTTTAAAAGGTGTGCAGACGGAATAATCCGTAGATGCGTGCCTAGAGAAGAGGCACAGAAGATCCTATGGCACTGCCATGGATCACAGTATGGAGGACATTTTGGAGGTGAGCGAACAGCCACTAAGGTTCTCCAATGTGGCTTCTACTGTCCCACTCTCTATAGAGACTCCCGAGAGTTTGTATGTAACTGTGACAGTTGCCAGAGAGCTGGTAATTTGCCTCATGGTTATGCCATGCCTCAACAAGGGATCTTAGAGATTGAGTTATTTGATGTATGGGGTATTGACTTCATGGGGCCTTTCCCACCATCATACTCAAACACTTATATTCTGGTGGCAGTAGACTATGTATCTAAATGGGTGGAGGCAATTACAACACCCACTAATGATACTAAGACAGTGATGAAATTCCTCCAGAAGCATATCTTCAGCAGGTTCGGTGTCCCTAGGATACTGATCAGTGATGGAGGCACTCATTTCTACAATAAACAGCTTGACTCTGCTCTGGTCTGGTATGAAATTAACCATAAAGTGGCAACTCCATATCATCCACAGACAAATGGGTAGGCTGAAGTCTCAAATAGAGAACTAAAATGAATCATGGAGCGAACTGTAAGTACCCGTAGAAAGGATTGGGCAAGAGGTTTGGATGATGCTCTGTGGCATACAGAACAGCATTCAAAACTCCTATAGGAATCTCTCCATATCAGTTGGTGTTTGGAAAAACCTATCATCTGCCAGTAGAACTGGAACACAAGGCCTACTGGGCAACCATGTTCCTAAACCTTGATGCTAAGGTAGCTGGAGAGAAAAGATTACTCCAGCTGAATGAGCTAGAAGAGTTCAGACTCAATGCTTTCGAAAATGCTAAGATTTATAAAGAGAAAGCAAAAAGATGGCATGACAAAAGGCTGTCATCCAGAGTCTTTGAGCCAGGACAGAAGGTCTTGCTGTTTAACTCCAGCAGATTGTTCCCTGGGAAATTGAAATCCCGGTGGAGGGGACCATATGTGATTACAAGTGTGTCACCATATGGGTATGTAGAGCTTCAGGATAGTGATTCTGACAAAAAGTTTATTATTAATGGACAGAGAGTCAAATATTATCTTGAGGGCAATGTTGAGCAAGAGTGCTCAAAACTGAGACTAAATTAATAGCTCAGTAAAAGTCCAGCTAAAGATAGTAAAGAAGCGCTTATTGGGAGGCAACCCAATCTTATTTATCTATGTTAATTACTTTTTTATTTCTTTTTCCATTGTTATTTTATATTTTTTTTAGGTTGATGATTATGTGGAGTCATAAAAACAGCTGCAGAATTAAAGCGGAATCAAAAACAGCATCAAAAATAGCACACCCTGAAGGACAAGCTTACTGGCGTTTAAACGCCAGTAAGGATAGCAGAATGGACGTTTAACGCCCAGTCTGACAGCATTCTAGGCGTTAAACGCCAGAATTGGCAGATAGACTGGCGTTTAATGCCGTAAAGGGGTGTCTGGTGGGCGTTAAATGCCAGAAATGGTAGCATTTTGGGCGTTTAACGCTAGGATGACACAAGGGAGGACGAGCAAAGCTTTTAAGTTTGGTGTGGAAAAGCTCAGCTTCTTGCTTTCCATAACCATTAATGACACCTAAGACCAGAGAAACCTTTAGGAAGAGAAGCAACAAAGGCAAGGAAGAGACATAGAGGAGCCCAAGCACTCCATAAGATCTTCAAGAGGAAGAACTAGCCGCCATCACTAAGGTGGACCCGTTCTTTAACTTCCTTGTTCTTATTTTCCTGTTTTTCAAATTCTATGCTTTATGTTTTGTCTATGTTTGTGTCATTATTACATGATCATTAGTGTCTAGTGTCTATGCCTTAAAGATATGAATGTCCTATGAATCCTTCACCTTTCTTAAATGAAAAATGTTTTTAATTGCAAAAGAACAAGAAATACATGATTTCAAATGCTATCTTGAAATTAGTTAAATTATTTTGATGTGGTGGCAATACCTTTTATTTTCTGAATGAATGCTTGAACAGTGCATATTTTTGAATTTGTTGTTTATGAATGTTAACATTGTTGGCTCTTGAAAGAATAATGAAAATGGAGAAATGTTATTGATAATCTGAAAAATCATAAAATTGATTCTTGAAGCAAGAAAAAGCAGTGAATACAAAGCTTGCGAAAAAAATGGCAAAAAAAAAAAGAGAGAAAGAAAAAGCAAGCAGAAAAAGCCAATAGCCCTTTAAACCAAAAGGCAAGGGTAAAAGAGGATCCAAGGTTTTGAGCATTAATGGATAGGAGGGCCCAAAGGAATAAAATCCTGGCCTAAGCGGCTAAATCAAGCTGTCCGTAACCATGTGCTTGTGGCGTGAAGGTGTCAAGTGAAAAGCTTGAGACTGAGCGGTTAAAGTCGTGGTCCAAAGCAAAAAGAGTGTGCTTAAGAGCTCTGGACACCTCTAACTGGGAACTTTAGCAAAGCTGAGTCACAATCTGAAAAGGTTCACCCAGTTATGTGTCTGTGGCATTTATGTATCCGGTGGTAATACTGGAAAACGAAATGCTTAGGGTCACGGCCAAGACTCATAAAGTAGCTGTGTTCAAGAATCAACATACTGAACTAGGAGAATCAATAACACTATCTGAATTCTGAGTTCCTATAGATGCCAATCATTCTGAACTTCAAAGGATAAAGTGATATGCTAAAACTGTTCAGAAGCAAAAAGGCTACAAGTCCCGCTCATCTAATTGAAACTAATTCTCATTGATAAGTTTGGAATTTATTGTATATTCTCTTCTCTTTATCCTATTTTATTTTTAGTTGCTTGGGGACAAGCAACAATTTAAGTTTGGTGTTGTGATGAGCGGATAATTTATATCCTTTTTGGCATTATTTTTATATAGTTTTTAGTATGTTTTAATTAATTTTTATTATATTTTTATTAGTTTTTATGCAAAAATCACATTTCTGGACTTTACTATGAGTTTGTGTATTTTTCTGTGATTTCAGGTATTTTCTGGCTGAAATTGAGGGACCTGAGCAAAAATCTGATTCAGAGGTTGAAAAAGGACTGCAGATGCTGTTGGATTCTGACCTCCCTGCACTCGAAGTGGATTTTCTGGAGCTACAGAAGCCCAATTGGTGCGCTCTCAATTGCGTTGGAAAGTAGACATTCTGGGCTTTCCAGCAATATATAATAGTTCATACTTTGCTCGAGATTTGATAGCCCAAACCGGCATTCAAAGTCAACCTAAAATTTCTGGCGTAAAACGCCCAAACTGGCACCAAAGCTGGCGTTTAACTCCAGGAACAGCCTAAGCACGAAAAAGCTTCAATGCTCAGCCCAAGCACACACCAAGTGGGCCCCGGAAGTGGATTTCTGCACCATCTGCACTTAGTTACTCATTTTCTGTAAACCTAAGTTACTAGTCTAGTATAAAAACTACTTTTAGAGATTCATTTTGTACCTTATGACATTTTTACACTTCATATTGTATTTCTGACGGCATGAGTCTCTAAACCCCATGGTTAGGGGTGAGGAGCTCTACTGTGTTTCAATGGATTAATGCAATTACTACTGTTTTCTATTCAATCACGCTTGATTATATTCCAAGATACTTATTCGTACTTCAATCTGGAGAAGATGATGATTCGTGACACTCATCATTATTCTCAATGCTATGAACGCGTGCCTGACAACCACTCCCGTTCTATCTTAGCTCAACGTAGTCATTGGGTGACAGCTTGAGTGTGTATCTCTTGGGTCCCTGATCCATAAGATCAGAACCTTCGTGGTATAGGCTAGAACCAATTGGCAGCATTCCTGGGATCCAAAAAGTCTAAACCTTGTCTGTGGTATTCCGAGTAGGATCCGAAAAGGGATGACTGTGACAAGTTTCAAACCTGCGAATGTTGGGCGCAGTGACAGTGTGCAAAAGGACAAGGGTCCTATTCTGACGCTAGTGGGAACCGACAGATGATTAACCGTGCGGTGACAGCGCATATGAATTTGTTTTCATCCGAGAGGATCATACAGCCTGCCATGGAAGGAAGCCATGCGTGTTTGGAGAAGAAGACAGTAGGAAAGCAGAGATTCAGATGACAGAGCATCTTCGGAACCTCAACCTGCTTCTCATTACTGAATCACAAGTACTGTTTATTTCATGTTATTTATTTTCATAAATATAACCACTATTATCATTAATCTCCTGACTGAGATTTACAAAATAACCATAGCTTGCTTCAAGCCGACAATCTCTGTGGGATCGACCCTTACTCACGTAAGGTATTACTTGGACGACCCAGTGCACTTGCTGGTTAGTTGTGCGGAGTTGTGAAAACTGTAATCACAATTTCGTGCACCAGGGAGTAAGCATTGTGTGAAAATAAATTGAACCAGTTATAGTGAAACAAGTTGAACTTATGATGCTTGAGACTGGTTGCATTTTTTTTTTACACTATTATTTCACGCAGCTATGTGTATGCATATTGGTCTGATTGTGAATATTGATTATACTTATTATAGTTTTTGTTTTGTTTTGGTATCTGGTTTTTTTTTCTAAGGCTGCTCTATGATGTTGCTGCTAAAAGACTGTTTCTGAAACATTAGTTTATCATTATTTTTGTTCTATTTTTTTAGTTGTTGAACTATGTTGGGTGACTATAAATTAATCTTTACACTTTTACCTGTTCTACATTTTTTTTTGCATACATGGTGAACTGTTTTTCCATGCAGGGGGAGAAAGAAAAATGAATTGAAAGGCTGTTGTTTGTTTTTATCTATGATAATGTTTGAAACTGTTGTTGCTGCTGTTTGTTTTTATCTATGATGATGTTTGGAGCTGCTATTTATTATTTGAATTTGTATTTAAAAATCTGCAGTTTCATCTGGTTGTGAATATTGTTTATAGCTTAGCATCTGAGTATGTGAATAAATAGTATTTAATTAATGTTTGGTTTAGCTCTAATTCATGCTTGTTTCAAGGTTGGATGATGGTTTTTGTGATTTGATAAGAGGCTTGTAAAACTTTGACATATGATGTGTCCCTCCTTGATGACAAAAGGGGGAGAAAAATGAAAGAAGGGCTGAATTGCTGAATTGAAATTGTTTCTTTGATGCCCTGTTTGAACATGAGCACTTTGTTTAATAATTATGCTCTGCTTTGTGCTCCGTTTTGGCTCATTGTTTTGAGCACTTTGTGTTATAGAATTTTAACTTGAGCTCTAATTATATTTTGAAAAATTTATTTACTCAAATATACATATATGTACTGTTTGGATCATGTTGTGAAAATAATGGCTCAGTCTTAAAGGTTCCATGTTTTGAAATCTTTATCTTCTTGGAACTCTTTAGAGCTTGTATACAGGTGATGGCTTTCTTGAATATTTTGTTAATCAAGCACACATTAAGGGGGAGCACATTGAACAAAAGAAAGGGGGAGATTTTGGCAAATCTTCAAAGGAAAGTTATCAATCGTAACTCTTTCAATTCAGTTTAATAATGTTTGTCATCAAGGAGGAGATTGTTGAGTTTGGAAATAAATATTAAATATGATGATCAAACATTATTAAAATGTTAGTTAAATATTTATTAAAATACTACAAATTGTTTGTTTGATGAATTTGGTTAAGTGTGTAGGCAAGTAATTTAATTCCATATTGGGTCAAAAGGCAATATGAGCCCAACTTGTTATTAATCAAGTCATGTGCAAAATTAATATAAGTGGGTGTGCTTTGAAATAAAAGAAAACTAAATTGGCCCAAATGGATCATTGAAGAAAATTCAGCTTTGGGCAAAATTAATTCAAATATTAGTGGCTGAATATTAAAAAAGAAAGAAATCCAAAGTTGGCCCAAAAAACTAATAAAAAATCCAAATAAACTCTTCTCTTGGTCCAACATCATTATTGATCCAAACTAGAAGTAGAAAGAAGTGGATTAAGACATGCTTCGGTTACCTACTGGAATCCAAATTTCAATTTCAATTAATTATATTCTTTGGTAACCGAAACTCTCATGGTTAATGGACTTCATATTGCAATTCAATTAAGCTCATACTTAAGTAACTAAAAGCCATACGTGGCTCCATGTATTGGTAACAGGAAGTGAAAATTAAATTTGATTTAATTATATTAAATGCTTTACATGTTACTTTATGTATAGAGGAATGGAAGTGAGATTTCAATTGAGTTTAATGTGCATTGATGACTTCCAATAAAAGCTATTCTCTCTTCTCTCTCATCTCTCTCTTTGCATCCAGTCATATCATCTGTGAGAGAAGAAGAAAGAAGGTAGAAGTTATCAGAAGAAAAGTGAAGTTACAAGAAAAGCCTATGAAGAAAAAGGCTGGGGTGAAGATGGCCTTTGAGAAAAGAAGATCCAAGGCATGGCATCACTGAGATCTTTTCCACTTAAGGCAAGATGTGGAGAAGAAGCTTCAAGATCTCCATGCCTAAAGTAGAAGCCATCCGATTCGGTCAGAGAAGAAGATCTCTGAAGTGAAGCTCGTTTTCACTTTTGTTCTTCCATCACAGAAGGTAGCTACTATAGCTACGTGGAGGTAGAAGCAAAAATGAAACAGAAGGAGCTGTCAAGGATCAAGAGTTTATCAAGGGTCAGAAATCCTTCTTGGGGACCAAGTCAAGATGGAATGCTCATATTGATGAAGTTTGATGAGAAGGGATGAAGAGAGAGGTAATTGCATGTTGATTTTGGTGTTGAAGAAGAAGAAGTTGCCTCGGTTGAACCGTTTCAACCTTAGAAGCTTCCCCTTCTATAATAAGGGTGAACGGCCAAGGCTTGAGACAAGGAGTGAGAGCACACGTTTGAGTTCCCATAGCTCTTTGAGCTGTTTATTCTTCTCCTTCATGGCTTTCATTGAATATTTCTTTTTCTCAGTGAGTCTGTCTGTGTTTCATTGGTAAAAGACAAAATGTGAGGTTTTGTAAGAAAAAGCCAATGAATAAAAAAAGACAAAGAGTTAAAGAAAAAACCATTATTATCTCAGAAATTCTTTGTATGTATTTCTGTTTTGTTGTCATGATCCTGAGAGGATTCCCTTACAAGTTGGGTTAACACTTTATGGTTGAAAGCTAGATTGAGGTCTAGTCAAGTTCAAGTTGGGGTAGAATCTAGACTTGTTCCCTTGCAAGTTGGGTTAGCACTTTGCGGTTGAAAGCTAAATTGAGGTCTAGTCAAGTTCAGGTTGAGGTAGAATCTAGACTTATTCCCTTACAAGTTATGTTAGCACTTAGGAGTTGAAAGCTTGGTAGGTGACCAAGTCAAGTTCAGGATTGGGGATAGATTCTAGACTTGTCTCGGATAGGAAGGGTAGTTCCTAGGGAGAATTGATGTTTATAATCTGTATGATTATAGTGAAATTCTGTCACTGTTGTGATGAAGACTGAATGTAGGCTTCAGTCACTGTTGTGATGAAGACTGAATGTAGGCTTCATTGCACTTAGCAGCTGAACCAGGATACTTCTTAGTGTGATCCTCTCTTTCTCTTCTACTCCATTTTAGTTTCTGTTGCGTAGGAGATAAAATCAAAAAATATCTCTTGATTAATTATGAGACAAAAAATAAAAAATCTCCTAAAACTATTTTAAAAGACAAAAAGTAATACTCAATAAAAAAGGATTAAAATTCAATCCCTCTTCTCTCAACCACTGATTAGCATCAACTTCAAATAAAAATAATTAACTACTTTCTTCCCTTCATCGAAACTTTCAAATTATATGAACTCACGTTATTAGCAAAAGTTCTTTTGATAATTTAATATTAATTAATAATAACGTATCATACTATCATTGTAAAATATAAACTAATTTAAAAAACTTAAATTAGGAACTGAACTTTATACTTTAGTAGAGTCAGCGAGCAATTTTCATAACTTAGATGATTAATAAAGGTCTAATTAATAATAAGCTAATAATTATTTTTAAATTATATTTTATATTAATTAATCACTAATTAATAATTATTTAAATTTATTTTTTAAAAATATAAAATTATTAATCATTAATTATTAATTATAATTATTTAAAATTAACTGATAAACTTAACCGATTAAAAATTATTTATTTATATTTTTTTTTTTTCATAATTCTCTATTTCTGTGCACGGAGCTATATGATCGACCAATCTTTATTGGACACTAAGGATATAAACTACTCAGTGTGTACGAAATTGAGTCTCGCGTTGGCAGCCTAACTTAGACCACTACTTCCAGGACCAAATCGTCTTCCCCCACTTATAAACCAAATCATATTTTCAACATAGTCGCTTTCTCGAGTCAAATCATGATTTAATTGTTACAAAACCAACACTATTCTCATCAAATTTTTGAAATAAAATAAAATAAAATTGAAAGCATCCATGAAAAAACAACGAATAATCCAGCGACGCCATAAAAATTAGAGAAGACCAAAACCCAAAATTTCATCCCATGTTGACAAATATTTACAAAGACTACATTGAAGATCTCTCGTCAGCAGCAACAATACTTAACTGGAGAGAGTCATATTATTATTTGATATACGTTCTAGAAAGGTGCAGATGCTATGTCCCTGAAAGCATCATGTGCAGCAGGGTCATCGTCTCTCATATTTTGTAATTCTTGCGCAGGATCAATATCCATCCCTGTATCATATCCCATACGGCAAGCTGCACTAACCACCGGCTGTAAACCCTGCACATGCCATAAATACAGAATTAAACTACTGCTCGGCCAAAAAATTAGACAAGTGTTCTCATTGAAATTTAAAATATATATATATATATATATATATATATATATATAATTTACTTTTCGTTTTAAATTTTTTTTAAAGAAACCATCCATAATATATTATCATGTCGGTAAACCTAACTAATTTTTTAAAATATTATTTTGTTTAATTTATTTTTAATTATATTTTATATTTTAATATCTTATATTTTAATAACTAATTAATTTTGTTATATACTGAATTTTTAAAAAAATATATATAAATTTTAAATTTAAAAAAATAAATAATATAGTATCATGTCATTAAAAATATTCACTATCTAAAACTAATACTATCTGCTATAAAATTATTCCAAAACATTTTTAATATATATTTTATATTAAATTTTACACTTAATATATTATCATGTCATTAAAAATATTCACTATCTAAAATTAAAACTATTAGCTATAAAATTATACATCCAGATAATTATCTTCTTAAAAATTATTTTTTTAATTATCTAACACCTAAATAAAAAAATTCAGCAGTCGTACGTTCATATTCCCTTTTGAGTAACGGTACCCAATATACATATATAGAGAGTCATACAAGGAGAAGATATGATGGATTAAATTTTTTAAAATATGTTAAAATATATTCGACAATTAAAATATGGATATAGTGCAAGTTCTCATGCATGGGAACTCCATTATCTGATCCACCCTAGCCGTGTGCATGCCTCCAGTACGTAATACAGAGATATAAAGATTACTATTACTCTAAAACTATACCAATATTTTTCAATAATTTTACATTTTAAATAAATAAATGATTTAAAATCTAAATTTTATGAAAAAAAGCATACATTATCTAAAATTTAATAAAAATACAATATTTTATAATCCAATTAAATAGATAAAAAAAAAAACTTAAAATGTGTATACTTATACTTATTATGTAATAATGTAAAAAAAAAAAAAAACTAAAAATAATACATAACTAATACTTTTATTATTTTTGCCTATTATTTTGCCAGCATTTATAAAAAGGGTTAACCACCCTTAACATTTTTTCGAAAATAATAATATATCCTCTAATTTTTTAGCAATTGCCTTATTTGAAATGACAAGTTATTTTGTTTTAAAATATATAAAACCACCAAAAAGATAAATTCACAATTCTGTAAGACTAATATTTTGGTTTATTCTTAGAGTAACTGCCCAATATATCCATAATATTACCAACAGCGAAATCTCTACAATGAAAGAAACTAGCGGAGAATAATTAATTAAGCAATTACCTCTGTGAAAATTCTGGAAGCTTCTTCTATAGGCTTTGTATTCAATATGTACATCGCTAAATTCTGTAAATTCCATAACAATATATAACATCCCATATTAGGCATATATAGTTGTGGATCGGAAGCTAAGAAATAAAATAATAATGAAATAAAAGAGAGATAATTAGAAAGCACTTCCTAACCCTTGCGGATTCAAGTTGGTCGATGCTGAGAGTTCTGGGTTCCCTTTCAATCGATGAACTCCGTTCAATGGATACCATCGGTGCCTCCATTATATATTCTCTTGTTTTAATTCTTTGTGTATGTCGAATTGAAACGCCAAATACTATTAACATGAATGATTAGAAGTCGGTCACCAAGCAACTATATCGATTGTGATTGAAAATATAAATCCGTTGTGTGAGAAAGAGTACAAGCAAATTGAAATGGAGTGGTTTATATATAGTTGTGGAGGAAGGGGGGACGAGAAGCACGGTGGTCTACAGTGGCGGCTAAGCATGAGAGGGTGGACCACGCAAGAGCAACGTGGCGAGGGAAGAGGGAAGGGGTGCACGTGGCGCACAAAAAGTGGGGTGTGTTGGGGACAGGTGTCGTGTGATGGAGACCATAGTACAAACAGAGAGAATTTACATAGAATAGGAGTGGGGAACGTGTTTTGTATGGTTCCTAAAAGGGGAAATTTGGGGGGCGAAATAGAGATTACGTGTTAGGAAGGCACCGCCAATGAGGTTTGGTGGACGTCATTGACTCAGTTATGGTCTTGTGGAACGTGGACGCTCGTTATGGAGGCGTATCATGCTTGATGGCGACGCTTAGATCTATATATCATATCAAGATCTGGATGCTTTCAAACCCATGTATATGATGTATCATATATGATTTTATTTTATTCTATTCATTCATATATTATATTCCCTTGTAACCAATAATTCTGTTGCATCTCATATCGCGTATGGCTCTCTCTATCTTTATATTTGCATACATCTCGCTCCCAAAGTTTCTTCTTTCTAGCGCTTTCAATCATGTAACTTCCTTACATTTTTTTTCCCCGTGGGTGAGTGACGCTGTGAGAGAAGGTTAATTCATGCATGATGGTCATGTATGTTATATGCCATGCACGTGGCATTTTCAGTTTGGGTTTGAGGCCTAAAGTAGTGCATAAAGTATAAACTACAAAGAACTTGGGTCTTGGGTGCTGTTTGAATTTGGGACAGCTTGGGCTTGTCACGATGAAGCCCGTCAAGTAAATAGGCCTAAAATGACCGACTTTCGAATCCATTATGAATGAACTAATATGCAGATAGTGTTTTGTGTCCTATTATCTAAGAGACTTATTCACTTACCTTAACACAAGCGGTCAAGTCCAAAGATAGTGTTTTGTGTTTACCCTAATCCGAAGTAAATATTTGCTTGAACATTGAACATTGGTTCACACGGGGAGTCAGTGAATTGTGAATTCCTTGCTTGAGCGTTGGCAGCGCCTTTTGATGGATACTTGACTTCACTTGTCGCATTGTTGCGAGTGAAGTACAATTATCAATTGGTTTCTGTTTCTAACTACCACTTTCACCTCAAAAATGAAAAGGCCATCCGACCGCAAGAAAACAAATAGGCAACTCATGACACCAAAAAATAGGCATCATCTCTCGTGACACTAGGCTGTCAGCTCAGCTCCTCTCCCATTTGCATTTTCACTATAACTCGTACTCGCTCACTAACTCAGTGGCGCAACTGAGTCTGTGACTCGCCCGCCCCAAAATGGACTACTTGTCGTCCCGTAGAGACCGGAAGCTCGTTTCCCGGCGGCGGACGTGGTGCTGCTCATTTACCACCCCTCCGGCGAGCCCCGAAAACTCTTCATTCTCTCACACCAAATCGCCCCGCAACAAAACCGAAACGCTCTCATCATTATCGAAGCACACCACGCTCGCCTCCATCCCCAACTCCCCTAAATCCCCCTTCCCCATCGTCTCTCGGATTGACCCTCGCCGGATCCTCTCTCCCGGAAGGGTCTCTCCCATCGACTCCGATCCTGCCGTCACGATTGAGCCCGAACCTGGACTACGATCCGCAAGCTTCCGTGCTCCCACTGCGCCGAGTTTCCGGTCGTCGCCGCCGGAGATTTTGGGCTCAGGTTCCAGTTCCAGTTCTGTTGAAGGAGTCAACAAGAATGGCTTTGATGTGAGATTGACTTTGAGAGGGAAGAGAGGAAGTTGCATGGTTCTGGAGGTTGATTCGGGAGTTCTGAGCGCGAACTCGGAGGTTTTTGCGGATTTGGTTGGCGATTACAAGAAGGGTTTGTCGCTGAAGAATTCGAGTGAAGCACCCAAGATGTGTAGAATGGAGGTTCCTGCAGTTGAGAACTTAGGTGTTTTCAGAGACACCATCGAGCTTATGTTCGAAGATGACGATGATGTCACAAAGAAGCTCATCAAGGTTGGAGTCTATCGATCCATTGACATTTTGGAGGTTCGTTTTTGTGCCATTCAATTTCTTCTGTTTCGATATTCTCTTATGCCTTTGTCTATTGTTGCTTTGTTACGTGTTAGAAAAAACCATATACTCTACATACCTTGAAAAGGAATTAAGAACAAGGCATAAGAGTTAACACACAAAATTGAGTTTCTTCTGTCAAAACAAATTTCATATAGTTGAGACTTTAATGTTATGAGTTTTTATAGCCTTTGACATGATATTGAATAGGTTTCGGCAGGCATCATGTTCAACAAGGGGGTTTTGTCCTGTTTGAAATACCTTGAGGCTGTTCCTTGGACGGAGGAGGAAGAGGAGAAATTGAGAAGCCTCTTCACAAGATTTAAGTTTGATGATGCAACTGCAAGAGACATTCTAGCAAGACTGTACTTGCATGATTCAACGGATTCCCAATTCCTGCCAAATATAGCGCGGCAACTAGTTTGGTCTATCAGCACTTGTGAGGATGCCAATGCAAGAATTGAACTCAAGTCTCTGATGAAGGGTCTTCTGTGTAAAAGCTCGGTCTATGGGAAGAACCATCTTGACATCAGCAAGGAGGATCTCTATGCTGTTTGCCGCTCATGTCTGGCTTCACTTGTTAGCCTCTTTGAGGAGACGTCTGACACAATCCCTCCCAGAAGTTTCTTGGTAAAAAAAGATTCGAGCAAGACTTTGATTGAGCGAATCTCAAGACAAGTCGATAACATCAACTGGTTGCTAGAAATTATGCTTGATGGGCAAGTAGCAGATGACTTTGTGAATATATGGGCAGATCAGCAGCAACTTGTTGGAATGCATGAAAATGCATCCCCCATGATCAGATACGAACTCAGCCGAGTGTCGGCGATTCTGATTATTGCCATGGCTACAAGAAAACTACAATGCAGGTTGGAAGCGAGATCAGGACTTCTCCAATCATGGTTTAGGCCTATGCTGTTGGACTTTGGTTGGTTACAGAGATGCAGGAAAGGACTTGACATGAAGGCCATGGAGGAGGCTATGGGACAGACACTTCTTACGTTACCTTTGAAGCAACAACATGTGCTGTTTATGGTTTGGTTTAGGTATTTCTCAAGTCATGGCACTGAATGTCCAAATCTAAGCAAGGCATTCCAAATATGGTGGCGCAGATCATTTTTAAGAGGCTGTGAAACTTATGCCATTGAATCAAGATGAATGCATCGCCATTTGGCACCACTACATCATTTCCTACCGGAAGTAGAGTTGATATTTTATTTTCTCTCATATATTTCAAACTCAATAACATAGATAGTCGGCACCGGATTCGATAGTCCCAAAACATTTGGACCATTAAATGGTTTCAGAACAAAACATGTTTTTTAAGTTTTTTTTTAATAACTGCTAAATAGTCCTTTTTTTATTTTAATTACAAATTAACCTCATATATTTTATTTAATCATAAAAACTATTTTTTATTTTATAAATGATTATTTTATCATTAATCTATTATGTTTATTAACAATCAAAAACAAAAACAATAACGAATTAGATCTTCCATTGATCCTAATAAACTTTTTGGCCATTCCAATCGATTAAAAATCCGTGACATTCGTCCAGGACTGTGAAATCGTATTTCTTTAAAAATCAATCGATTGGATTATCAAAACAATCGATTGAATTTCAGGTTTCCCATAACTCAATCAATTGGACTACAGGTTGTTATCACAAAACAATCGATTGAAAATTGCAAGGCAGCATAGTTTTCGCAAAAATCAATCGATTGGTCATATTACCCAATCGATTGAACGATGACTAAAATATGGGTTTTTTATAATTCAATCGATTGTTTATACTACCCAATCGATTGAATGCTTCAAAACAACCTGAGGTCTCACAATTCAATCGATTGGTTGTGTTAACCAATCGATTGAATTCATCAAAACAATATGGATTTGCCAAATTCAATCGATTGGTTGTGCTACCCAATCAATTGAAGTGTGTACTACGCCTATTTCAATTTTGTTATTGTTTTTATAAATTATTATCTTATTATTCATCTATCTTATCTTTAAAATTCTGTCTTCAATTTTTAAGGTTTTATTTTGATTTAGATATTCTTTCATATTCATTTGAAGAAATCTCATTTCTTCAAATTATAATTTACGCAAATCATAGTTCTAGATCTTGCAATTGCATATCTAAAACTTGATATTAATGGAAAGAATTGAGGCTAATCCTAATCCACTAAGAATTGCGTCCCGTCCGTTTTTTAGTTTTAGCTATATTCAGATCTTAGAACTGTGATGTCAATTTTGCATTCTTATAACATTGTCTTCTTGAGCTTATTCACTTGAGCATGTAAATGTGATTGATTGCATAAATGAATGGGACTCCAAACTTTCAGTCTTCTTTAGGGTAATTGGTTATGCATTCTCTCTTTTGGATAAATGATAATATATTCTACGTATTTGAATAGATTTGTGACTTTTGTGCCTAGGAATTGTAAGTGATGGGTAATCAATTTTATATGTCTTTTATGTACCATAGGTACCATTTACTGGATAGCACAACCAATCGATTGAATTCGACAAATCCATATTGTTTTGATGACTTCAATCGATTGGGTAATACAACCAATCTATTGAATTGTGAGACCTCAGGTTGTTTTAAAGCATTCAATCAATTGGGTAGTATAAGTAATCGATTGAATTATTAAAAACCCACATTTTAGTCATCGTGCAATCGATTGGGTAATATGACCAATCAATTGATTTTTGCGAAAACCATGCTGTCTTGCAATTTTCAATCGATTGTTTTGTGATAACAACCTGTAGTCCAATCAATTGAGTTATGGGAAACCTGAAATTTAGTCGATTGTTTTGATAATCCAATCGATTGATTTTCAAAGAAACACGATTTCACAGTCCTGGACGAACGTCACGGATCAAATATAATCTTTTAATTGATTGGAATAACCAAAAAGTTTATTACGATCAATGGAATATCTAATTCGTTATTGTTTTTGTTTTTGATTGTTAATAATCATAATAGATTAATAATAAAATAATAATTTATAAAATAAAAAATAGTTTTTATGATTAAATAAAATATATGAGGTTAATTTGTAATTAAAATTAGAAAATAACTATTTAATAATGATTAAAAAAATTTTAAAAACATATTTTGTTTTAAGACCATTTAATGGTCCAAACGTTCTGGAACCATCGAATCCTTTGCCTAGATAGTCTTAATTGGATCTTAACCGTAGTAGAACCTTTTGACTGATTGTGTTAGGAAATTCTTTTTATTATCCCTGATTATTATGTAAATGAATTTCCTATCAGATGGTCAATTATTTATTTGTTTACCTTCTATATTTGGTGAGAAGGAAAGGAAAACATTTATTTAGAAAAAATAAGTGACAATTGCTTAATACCAGCTAACGTTATCTAATTTATATCCATAGCTGTTAATTAAAAATTTATACGAGAAGTTTATCATTTAGTTGGAAGCACTTCAAATTAAACTTTAAAATGGTCTTTGAGATTGGTGTGATGCACTAAAATCATCTTTGATATTTCAATTGTACTAATTACATTTTTGAGATTGAGAAAAGTGCACCATATTAGTCTCTGGTCTATTTTCTATTAACGACGTGATGGCATGACTTGATGACGTGGATTGTAAGTGACACGTGTCACTCCATGATTTGGCCACATATAATGCTATGATGATGTGGTGATCAGTGACACGTAGCATGCTGATGTGGATGGTTGTGCCACGTGTCACAATATTATTTGGCCATTTGTGCCACGTGTTGCAACAATATTCGTCCACGTGTCGTCCATTATGTCATCATTGTAGATATACCAAATTAATCCCGCACTTTGCATTAAGTGACTCATTTTAGTCCCTGAAATTGAATGTCGTACAACCAAACTAGTCCTTTCACCCGTTTTTTCTCATTTAATTCCAGAAACTAATTTGATGCACGACATTCAATTCCAGGGACTAAAATGAGTCATTTAATGCAAAGTGAGAGACTAATTTGATGCATTTACAATGATGACATAATGAACGACACGTGAACGAATACCATTGCAACACGTGACACAAATGGACATGTGGCCAAGTAACATTGTGACACGTGGCACAACCATCCACATTAGCATGCCACGTGTCACTGGTCACCACATCATCATATCATTATATGTGGCCAAATCATGGAGTGACATGTGTCACTTAAAGTCCACGTCATCAAGCCATGTCATTATGTCATTAATGGAAAATAGGTCAGGGACTAATATAGTACACTTTTGTCAATCTTAGAGACGTAATTAGTGCAATTGGAATCTCAGAAACGATTTTAGTGCACGATGCCAATCTCAAGGACTATTTTAGAATTTAACTCGAAGTAATTCTATAAGAAAGATATCAATGCTATAAATAAAAATATTATCATGTTTTTTTTTTGTGTGTCTAATTTATCATGTTTATAAATTATAATAGAATCTATGATATGAACAATAAATGAGACATTTACAAAATGAAAAAATAGGAGGAGTTTAATTTACGTTTTTATTTTAGTATTTTTTGTTTTCTGAATTTTATGAAAAAATTAAAAACAGTAAAAATAATAAAATCATATTTTATGCAAACCAAACGCCCTAACAAGTTAATCCAAGTGCTCCAAATCATCATCGTTTAATCCATTTGGGGCAAATTCATCCAATCCCATTCCATTTGAAGTATATTTGGAGACAGCAGGTCTCCCAAACATTCAAAAACTTACTCAAAAAAATTTTTTTTAAAAAAAACAAAAAACTCAACGCATTAAAGTAGAGTAACAAATTAACAATGCAAAAATATAAAATAGATAAAATAAACTAACTTTTAATCATTTTCGATAATGTTATTGTTACGTGAGTAACCTGAGATAGATAGATTAGGTTTAAAGGATTGTCTCAAGTATTAATGGGGAGGTAGGCTCCGACTTGTACATGTTCGGGAATCGTCGTCCGAGTTGTGTATTTTGGAGAATCGGGGGTGGTAGCTGGAAAAACACTCCGATGCTTAAGTTAGCAAAGGGGTAAGCAGGTTTAGAGAGTATCGAAACTTAGAGATACCTGAGGGATGTCAGAGTATTTATAGTGGTGATCTAATAACCACCGTTGGAGTAGTTCCACTTCTGAAGGTGGATAAACGTCCATTTATCTTAGGGTTGTTGAGATATTACTTCTAGAAGTGAGTTGAGAGATTTTAGGGGCAGTTACTTATTTGAATAAGTGTTATCTGCCAGCCTATCTCGAGTCCGACCTCTTTAGGGAGGAGTCTATATCGAGCCTGACTTCTTTTAGAAGAGGTCGGGTGGGTGGTAAAAGCCAATCTTTGGATTGGGCCTTTTTGGCTTATTTGGACATAGGCCATAGTGTTGGGTCAATGTATGAACAGTTATCAATAACCCAAAAGATCAAATATCACTCCATTATTTGTAATTTTTAATCGACCTGTTGACTACTTTCGTAATATCTGTTTCTTAATTCCTAAAGATTCTGTCATTTCGGTAGCATTTGTGTTTGAGGTACTGAGACAGAGACTAGGAGAGTGAGACTCAGTATCATGTTTGTTGGTTCAGAGAATGGTACTAAAATTTCTGTCTCTGTCCCTAAAATTTCAGTATTTCAGTACCTCCAAAAAGTAGAGACACAGGGGACTAAAATTTTTAGAGCTGGAGACTGAAACTTTAATAACATTTTATATCTAAAATATCCTCATTTTAATTAGTTAATTCCAATTTTACCCTTTGTACAATTATTCTTGTTTTAATTTCTGTCTCCCACTTTGCACCAAATAGAATATTGGAATTTATTTCAATCTATGTCTCTTAGTCTCTGTCTCTCAATCTCAGTCTTTCCGTCTCTGTCTCTCCACCAAACGCTACCTTCTTTTCCGTCAAGTGCTCTAAGGACCAGTTTGGCGGCACAGGATTCGGTGGTCCAGGAACCTTTGGACCACTTAGTGGTCCAAGTAAAAAACATGTTTTTGGAGTTTTTTTTATCAATTACTACGTAGTCCTTGAACTAATTTTAATTACAAATTAACCCCATATATTTTATTTAATTATAAAAATAATTTTTTATTTTATAAATTATTATTTTATCAATTATCTATTATATTTATTAACAATCAAATACAAAAATAACAACCAATTATATCCTCCATTCATCCTAATAATTTCAATTGATTAAAAAATTAACTTTGATCTTGTTACGTTCGTCCATGGCTTCCAAATCGTGTTTCCTTGAAATTCAATCGATTGGTTTTTCAAAACAATCGATTAAAAGTTGTAAGGTAGAATGGTAAAAAGCTTAAACCAATCGATTGTTTATACTTTCCAATCGAATGAATGCTTCAAAACAATCGATTGTTGTTGTTACTCAATCGATTGAATTCACGAAAACAACATGAATTTGCCAAATACAATCGATTGGAAAGTGATGACATTGAAGTTTTAGCCAAATTCAATCGATTGGAAAGTGATGACATTGAAGTTTTAGCCAAATTCAATCGATTGGAAGGTGATGAAGCTGAATGTTTTGCCAATTTCAATCGATTGGTAATGGAATATCCATCTACTCAATCAATTGTTTTTTATTATACCAATAAGCTATTGAACCAACTTGGTTAAACTTGGTTACCAAAATAATTTCGTCATGTAGTATCACGGATTTAATTAATACTAATAGAAATATATTTCCTTCGTCCAAACTAGACCAAACTACAGGATCAATGATTTAAGTTAAGTGATAAAAATTGTTCTTATGTTAATACATTGATATTGGTGCAAGAAGATAATAAGATCCTGATCATCGTGATTGAAAAAAAAAATTGGATTAATGAGGATTTGTACAATCTATTTGTGATTTATGAAAGTAGAATAGAATAAATTGTGCAAAATTCTACAGAATTCTGAAAAATGAGAACATTACCAATTGATTGAGTAGATGGATATTCCATTACCAATCGATTGAATTTCAAGGAAACACGATTTGGAAGCCATGGACGAACGTAACGAGATCAAAGCTAATTTTTTAATCAATTGAAATTATTAGGATGAATGGAGGATATAATTGGTTGTTATTTTTGTATTTGATTGTTAATAAATATAATAGATAATTGATAAAATAATAATTTATAAAATAAAAAACTATTTTTATAATTAAATAAAATATATGAGGTTGATTTGTAATTAAAATTAGTTCAAAGACTACGTAGCAATTGATAAAAAAACTCCAAAAACATGTTTTCTACTTGGACCACTAAGTGGTCCAAAGGTTCCTGGACCATCGAATCCTGAGCCCAGTTTGGCTAAACTTTTTAAATAAGTTCTTTTGTAAAAGGAGTTTAAAATATAAGGACTTTTATTAATAACAACTTTTAAATAAGTTATTTTGTATTTGAAAAGTTATTATAGAAGTTCTTGTTTTAAAGTTGTGCATTAAATAAGAGTGATAAAATAGCTTTTGAAAATAGGAGAAGTCACATTTTTTAACTTCTTCAAAAGCTCTTAAATAACTTTTTAAAAAGTTAAAAGTTTATCTAAAAAACTGTACCAAACACTATTAATGTAACTTTTTATAAGTCAAAAGCTAAAATAAGTAGCTTTTGGAGTTTCGCAAACGAGATCTAAACGATAGCAAAAAAATCAATCAACTACCTGTTACGTTCTTCCTTTCTTATAAGTGCACCTCTCCAACTTTCAAAATGTTACCTAATTAAACCTGAAATACACCATAGTTTATTATAGGCATACGACCAAGCACACCACACCTATCAATTAAGTAAACTCACAACGAATAAACAAGTGATAAAAATTCTCAAGTATCCTGTTTACATAAAACACAAATACTATCATTTTGATCAATAACGCCAAATTTACTTAATCTCTCCTTAATAATAGACTCTTTCCATTAACATAAACCAGGTAAACAACTCAATTTGTGGTGGTATCAAGCCCTTCCAAATAGAACTAGTAAAACGGTAACTTGTAATATCCCCCGATAATAGTAAAACCTGCACAAAAGAGATAGTAAAATAGACTCCTGATTTATTAAATTTTCACATTAGTCGATCCTCTCTTCTATGTAATAATATGACTGACTGAAGGATCTCATGAAGTTGATTAACTAACTTCAACTCCCATTGGAACAATTATCTTCTCTATTAAAAATTTTATATCCACTCTAATTCATCCTATAACCCACCGTCTCCTATTACTTATCCACTTTATTTTGAAACCAAAAAAAGCATTGAAAAGACTAATTTCAGTATACCACATTACGGGCAATAATATTTAAAAGGGTAAAGTACTAAATTGGTCCCCTAGGTTTGGGCGTAGTTCTGTTTTGGTCCTTAAGGTTTAAAGTGTTCTATTTGAATCAAAAAAAGTTTCATTTAGCATCAATTTAGTCCCACAGTGAGGTCAAAATTAAATAATTAACAAAATGTCCTACATAACAACAGTACAAGAACAAAATCGATAATTTAGAGAACAAGTACAAGCTCCAGAGGCATAAAATCAACTATTGATACATCAATACATTTATTTATTATTTTTTTTATAATATAAATAAAATATTTTCTATAAAACTAAAGAAAATGATAAATAAATGTATTGATGCATCAATGGTTGATTTTGTGCCTCTGGAGCTTGTACTTCTTCTCCAGATTATCGATTTTGTTCTTGAACTGTTGTTATGTAGGACATTTTGTTAATTATTTAATTTTGACCTCAATGTGGGACTAAATTGATGCTAAATGAAACTTTTTTGGATTCAAATAGAACACTTTAAACCTTAAAGATCAAAACAGAATTACGCCCAAACCTAGGGGACCAATTTAATACTTTACTCTATTTAAAAAGATTATATAAAAGACTATTAAGGAGATTTAATTATTAAAAAAAAAATTTTAATATTAAAATTATTTAAAAAAATTAATTTTTTTAATATTTAAAAAAATGACTAAATTTTTTTTATAAATATATTTTTTTTTAATTATCTATCATACTTAAATTTTTTATACACCTTCGTCTATAACTCATATTAGACATTTGTTGTTGCCAAACACAAATTCGTGTAAGTATTCTAATTTTTTCTTACTTTTCTTGAATCTTTTGATTAATTAATGATACCCTTGTAGATGTATGTCACACATTTGTCATGCATGGTTCATGAGGCATGGCATGGTGTGAACTAGGGTCTAGTTATTTTAAAAAATCAAATAAGAGGCACAAGTAGGGGTGGCAAGTAAGGAAGCTCGCCCTGCCTAGTGAGGCAGTCCCAAAATCTCATCCTGCTCTGCCTAACGGCGGGCTGGTGGGTCGGCGGGTAAAATTCGCCAAATATTTTTTTTAACTATTAAATAATATATATAAAGGTATAAAAAAATTTCTTCTATTTTATACTTTTAACTGTTATAATTTCTAAAGGTATAAACAAATTATAATTTTTATATTTACAAACATTAAAGTTTTTGTAATTATAAATATTGTTCCCAAAGTAAAATAAACATAATTCAAAACATAATTATAAATATTGTCTCTAAAACAAAATAAACATAATCCAAAATACTCAATTTTTTTTGGTCAGTGGATTGGACAACCCCCAATCCTAGGTACACAACACACCCACACACTCTTCACATATTTATCACATTTTTCTCTCAAATGCATCCTCTAGAGTTTGAACTCTAGACCTTTAGTAATGGGGAGGGGGTGAAATGCCACTGAGCCAAGGCTCTTCGGCAAAATACTCAATTTTTATATTCATTCTCTTGTAAGTTGGGTTGGGAAAAGTTGGATTTTGGCAAAAAAAATTGTAAAAATACATTTTGCTAAAAAAATACTAAGACCAGCGGAAAAGTCTGTCCCGCCCCGCCAAAGCCCGCGGTTTAAGCGGTGCGGGTTAGGCGGGCTTTTGCTATTCGCCAGTCCCAATTTTCTAGTTTGACCCGCCTTTTTTTGGCAGGTTACGCAGGCCGGCTTGGCGGGTTTTAGCCCCGTTTACCACCCCTAGGCAAACTGGGTTTGTCTTGACTCAGACTCGATCTTAAATATATACCGAATCTATTTTTTAGACCATAACCCGACCCTAAACCTCATAAAACTCAAATATTTTCGGGGCCATAACTATACCGGATAAAAACAGGGTCTTTAAAACTTTAATAATAATTTATAACGAAATTTATTTATAAAAAAACTTATTTATGATGTACTTATTTATAAAGAAGAAATTTGTTACCGAAAAATTGATATCCATGGTTGAACTTGAATTTGTCTATAAATTTTAATTTGATGCTTCTTTGATTTATTTTCTAATTCAACAAGTGTGATTAAAAATAAAACAATAAACTTATAATTAATATAACATAATATTGAAATTAATTTAAAATATATATATATATATCTTTTTTTTAATTCCTTTAAGGTGAACATAGGTCGGGTGGAAGTGAGTTTGTCTCGACCCAAACCCGACTCAAAATAATAACCGGATCAATTTTTAAGACTTTTTTTTTTTGATAAGTCAATTTTTAAGACTTTTATCTAGCCCTAAATCAATAAAATCACGTTATATTAGCCCATAAAATATTTTGGGCAGAACTGGGTCTTCAGGCGGGCCGAACCACAAACGCCCCTAGTATTAGCAATTTCAAGGACAGGAAGAGGACACGTCCAAAAAAAAAAAAAAAAAAGGACAGGAAGAGGCAATGGACCTCCTACAATGAACCAAGTAGAAAGCAAATATAGTTGGGTTAAAGCTGGGATTAATCTCCTGAGCACATAAATCGTGGTATAGTTGCTTGTATTATATGTGCATGGGAGTCTGGCCATAAATCGCTATCTTTAGGTGTGTTTTATGTATAGCATAGGAAAAGAATAAAATAAAAAAATATGATAGAACCTGTGATCTGAACCAAAAAATATGTAATATAAACAACAAATTAGACTTTTACAAAATGAGATATGTACAAAATGAAAAAATAACTTTTAAATCTAAACAAAAATCTACAACTTTTAGATTGTAAGGCTGCTAGAAGTAGAACTATAGGAAATTGAGATCAATCAAGTCCAAGTGCCTCAAGTCATCATAGTTTATTCCATGTGGGGAAAAGTCATCCAAGCCCACTCCATTTGGAGTGTATTCAGACTCAAGGTCTTCCAAACCCTCAAAAAACTTACTCAAGAGGTCACCGGCAGCAATATTTTCCTGATCACAAACATCAAACTTATGTTAGTCCTCAAGATTCACAACATACTTCAATATGAATAAAAAAATTGTGCAAACATATTATAAGACAAATTTGATGAGATCACAAGCCCTTCAATTGAATCTTTCATTTTTCACCTACCATCAAACTTAATTTATACTGCAAACTCAAATATACTTATTAATAGGAAGAGCTTAAAAACAATCGAATTTTGAGGGGATTATACCAGCAATGGAGGACTAAAGAAGATTGGAAATAATATCCAAAATAAGTCACTAAAATTTAAAAAGTATTTCCTAAAAGAAGGTAAAAGCAACCACACGAGAAAGAAGACCAGATTACATACCTCAGGTACTGTTTTTTCGTCTTTGGATAGATCAGTCACTGTTGAATTATTAACATTATTAACCGTGTGAATGCTTGCATCTGAAGAAGGAGTTGATGGGACAGGAGAAGTAGCCACAGGTCCCGACTCACATGAAACAGAAGTTGGCTTCATGTAAGAAGAGCCATCGAATGTCGTAGACTGAATGGAAACCGGCGCAACCAAAGCAGTTGAAGGGGTTCCCCCCTCCTCAACAACGTGATGATCATCATCATCCCAATCTTCTTCATTAAATGGTTTCCTATATTGTGCACCGCTCCGTGTCCGTGGGCCATGACCCTCCTTTCGGAACACCTTACAGATAACATAGGAGTCCTGCCATGAAAATAAATCAGGAGAACTAATTAAAATACATTCACAATGGTCACTAGATGTATAAGTAAACAAACAATGTTAAGAATGTTGTTAAGACAAACAGCAAAATTAGACAAATACAAGCTGCAAATATCTTCTTAAGAAACAATTGATTGGTGATCACCTGAGCAATTCCTTTGTCAGTAAGGTCTTTATCTTGAAGCCTATACTCATGCATAACCCAATCGGTTGGGGTCCCATGAGGCGCTTTACCAGTGTGGAAAACAAGGATTTTCATCATCCCCACAGTTTGCTTATCATGCTGAACAATAGCTTTGTCCATACCAGTAGCTTTCCAGTACCCATTCTTTATAGCACGGTTCGTCTTCGACCCAATTCCATATTTTTTTCCTCTTGCACAGAAGAAGTACCACTCCAAATCCCCACTTTTCAGATGTGACTTACCTGGAAATAAATAAACAAAAACCGTTTATTTATTTTATTTATTTATTTATTTATTTTTTGTTTCAGCAAACATGTAAGTTACAAATTAATTAAAAAAATTTATATAAGAAGTGATATAATTTAAATTCTTATGCATTTCAACACATTTGTTTGGGCGATCTACATGCAGTAATCGATATGCATTTGTTTGAAGGCTTATGATTTAGACAATTTAAATTCAAAAAAATAGATCTATGTATATAAAGATGTTAATAATGAATTATTTTAATTTATTTCAAAAACAGTTTTCTATACCAAAGATATATTTTTATGTAAAAAGAGAATGTCTTTGCAGCACTCACATCTTCTTTCATTTCAATATTTTTTTCTTTGCAATTTTGTGTGTGTTTGAATTAAAATTTGTAAATAGAAATTTATATAAAATTGATTTTTATTAAAAGTGAGATGGTGTTAACTTAGTTTATATTTAACAACTTTTATATCAAAATAAATTGTAATAAACTAAATGTTGTTTAGATTATTTACTTAAAATTATTTTTAGATAAAAAATTATTAAAAAACATAAATTTAAATAATTATTTTATTATTTTTTTTAAATATTTAAATAAATCTTATTAATTAATTTTATAATAAAAATTAATATTTACTTATTAAATTAAAAATAACATATAAATTTTGACAAAATATATTTCATATCAAAAACAGAAATAATATATCAAAATATATTTTATTAACTTATATTATTCATAATTTTTTTAGTACTCTTTTATTTAGTATTATTTTAGACTATAAAATTTTACAACTTATAACTTTATTTTTTTTATTTACCTTAATTTTTTTTAGTAGGATCAATAATTCATACTATAACAAAATTAAAATAATAAATATAGTATATAAGAATTACAATTACAAATTTTAACAAAACTAAACAAAAAATAAAAAATTTTCATAAAAAACAAAAATAAATATAATAAAAAATAGAAGAAGAGAACTTATACACAAAAAACAATAAAAATTCGATAAAAAAAAATAAAATTATATACATGAAAGATTGGGTTTTTTCTGAAATGAATTTTAAAAAATAATTATTGTCCTAAAACCATTCCTAAAAATATAATTATTTTGCACCTCTGAAAACTCTATAATTTATATACAATTCGCCTACACCAGATTCAGGCTGAATTTGGTAAAATTTTTTCAAGAGGTGCTTGTGTTTTTAAAAAGCACAAACACCTCATTTTGGTAAATTAAAAAGTCCAAGTGCTTGTGCTTGTGCTTGCGGCTTTTAAAAGTTAGGGATGCTTTTGAAAACACCTAAGCGGGAGCTTTCAAAGCTAGCTTGTACTTATCAAATTTTATTTATTTTTCTACACATATTTTCCGCTAGGAAAAGTATGAGGAGTCAATGAAATATTTGTACAACGTATACAATGGAAGTTTATGGAGTATTAGAGAATTAGTGTTACATTTTTCTATATATTTTTTATTTCTCAATCTACTCTTCACAAATTTATCTGTTCTTTGAAATGTGAAGAGGATGACTTAGTCTAAAATTTGAATTAGGTAATTTAGTATTTTTAATGATGTTTAGGATAAAATAAATTTTTATGATACTTATATAAAATTTTAAAGTTAAAAAATAAAAGAGTTTATTTATTATATTTATGTTTATTATGAATTTTTTATTTTAAAATATTATATAAAATTTTAAAGAATTTGAAAAAATAAATTATTTTTCGTTATAAATATATTTATTATAATTTTTTTAAGTTTTAAAAACTGTTTTACCAAACATAGGGTGTGTTTGGCAAACGCGTTAGAAGAGAAGAATCCCGTTTAAGCTTCTAGCTTCAATTTTTAGTTTGGCAAATTTTTTACCATGAACGTATAAGTGATTTTGCATTCAAAATCACGTTTACAAGAAGCAACAATTTTGAGCTTCTGCGTTTCATCAACGGGCTTTTAGCCATTATCACTCAACCTTTATTTACTTCTTACCAACTTTATCCTTTATGCATATTATTGTATTATTTATAGAATTCTTATTATTTCTATTTATATAAACACTCTTTTTTGTATTAAAATTATTTTTACTTTTATAATATGATTTATTGATTCCATTAGGTAAAGTAAATTAAACAAAAAATTAATCGTAAATAATAATAATAATAATAAATTATAGCATACTAAAAAAGAGTACTAAGAGTACTAAAAATATATTATATAAAAAGCATCATCAAAATTTTTTTGATTTATTTCTGCCCAGGTGAATATTTAATTTTTTATTATTTTTAGTATTCTCTAAAATTTATATTTTGTTAATTTTAATTAAAAATATATTTTGCCAATTTTTATATGCTATTTTTATTTTAGTATGTAAATACTAATTTTATTATAAAATTAATTAATAAGATCTATTCAAATATCTAAATTAAAATGGTAAGATAATATACAAAAATTATTTAAGTTGATAGTTTATTTTAGTAATTTTTTATCTAAAAGTGATTTTAAGTGTGTAATCCAAACAACATTTATTTTATGATAATCCATTTTGATATAAAAATTGACAAACATAAATTACTTTAACACAAACTTACTTTTCATCAAAATCAAATTTGCAAAATCAATTTTATGCAAACTCTCGTTTATAAACCCTAATCTAAACACACACATAATTGTGGTGCTTGTGCTTATTAAAAGTTACTTTTAATTTGATTTTACCAAACGCCTGCAGCTAAAAGCTGTCTTTTAAACGACAATTTTCATAAATTACTTTCAAAAAGTAAAAGTTTTACCAAACCAAGCCTCACTACTTATTTTCATAATAGAAAAATCCTGGTTAAACATGGCTTATGCCATTAGCACCGGCGACATTGAAAAGTCATTTTTGGCTTGTTGTGTGTACTTTTGTCTATTCTTCTATATTATTGGAAACAATAATAATGACTTAGAAATTTTAATTTTGTTCTCGGTCAAATTTTTAGAGAGAATTTGGATAAAATTCGCTAGAGGATTGGGCGAACTCTATAAAATTATAGAAGTTCACCAAGAGTTGGGCCCAATTCATCTTAAACAAAAAAAACGCACTCAGAAGATTAAAGTTGAAATAAAGTGTTTTTGAAAATAATTTTTTTTCACATAAAAATGGGTTTAAAATGTAAAATCACATCTGCATTCAAAAGAGAAGAAATAATAATCAAACACAAAATAAAAGCGTTAAAGAAATTTAAAAGACACTTTTCTCTTTACCAATGCTAAACCAAACACAGCCAAAGACAAAGAGATGCGCTTAGTTCTAACCTCGGAGGTCCCAGGGACAATACTGATAAACGTTAATCTCAGCAATTACATTGGGTAGCTTTTTGCCGGTCACTTTCCTCTTCAGAAAATACTTTAGAAGCTCTACATCAGTGGGATTGAAATGAAATCCTGGACTTAATTTTCCTTTCTCCATATAATCTATAATTTGTCAATATAAAAAAAGGTCAAATTTTAATTTTTAAATTCTAAATCCTGATTTTAGACGAGAGAACAATCATAAATCCTAAGACTATGGGAGAAGAACAGAGTCTGCTGTGCCTCACAAAGGAGGGAGGGTAGTCAAGATTAATAACAAGATGAATTGTGAAGGGTAATAATGATGGAGATAGTGCGAAACAAAATTGATAAAAGAGGAGAATCACAATTGATATATGTAAAAGAAAAAAAAAAAAGAAAAAAACGGGAAAGGACAGAAGAAGAATGGAAAATAGGATTACCCGTTGGTGTTGGCTCCAATAAGAAAACTGAGAAGAAGTGGGTTGTTGGTTTTTATGTTGTAGTTTGAACTTTAAAGTATCTAGTTGTGTAAAAAGGAAAGGATCTTGCGCTAAGTATCACAGATTAGAGTAAACAGTTAAATACTTTTATTTGTGTTGAGTTTTTAATTTTTAATTTAGAAAAAAAATTGATTAGAATATCTCTTATTAAATTTAAATGTTTCTTATATTTAAGACTAGTTAGTATAAGTATACCTGTGTAACCAATTTCAATTTTCCATCAACTAATTTTAATATTTTTAATACTATAAAAAATAGCAATAATTAAAAAAAATAAAAATCTATTTCAAATTCAGAACTTCTAAATAAAAGAATAAAAGATAAATAAGTCTATTAATTTTAAAATTGACTTGTTCAACTTCATCAATGATGGATGTATTTGTTTTGCTTTGTAAAATAATATAATAAATAAATAAAATATGATGTGGCTTCTGTCTGGGTATCGAGGAGTTTACCTTTTTTTCCAATAGCCACCTGATCAGCAGCTCCCTTCCACAGCAACGGAACAGTTTCACGAATGGTGGTGGGAAACGAAGACAGACTTTGGACGAAGACAGAATGAAAGCAGAGAGACCCTTTTAGTAGCGATACTGTGCTGGAATGTGTGGAAGGCGAGAAACACTTTCACCTTTGAGGGAGTGAAGAAGCCATGGGAGGAGGTGCTGGCGAGAACACAACTCAGTAACTATGAACAGAGCTTTTTCTTTTCTAGTTTTCTTTCTATTGAGAATAAGATAATTTGGGCTACTGATTAGCCTTTTGGGAAACCCCCTCGCGTGAAATTCAAGAGGGTCAGTTATTTTCTTTTTTTTTTTTTCTATTGATTTTTATTATAATTTTATATGTTTAGCTTTAATTAATGGGTTGGTTTCTATAATTTTGCGAAATTTTTAACTAAGTTCCTATACTTTTTTTCTTTTTAATTGAGTCTTCGTACCAAAATATTTTTTCAATTGAGTCTCTATATTTTTTTTCTTTTATTTGGGTCTCTATACCAATTTTTTTATTTGGGTCCCTATAAAATTAAGACAATTACTATAAAAAGGGACTTAATTGAAAAAAAAATTGGTATAAATATCCAATTAAAAAAAAAAATTTAAGAACCTAATTGAAAATTTCGCAAAATTATAGAGACCAACAGAATGATTAAACTATATGTTTATTTAATGTTTAATCCTTACCTGATTAAACGATTTGGCTTAGACTTATTTGTCAACTTTCTAGCTGAAGCATTTTTTTTTATTAACTTTCTAGCTGAAGCATTTTTTATTTACACCTCTTTTCATCTAAAATCCCAACGGATTTGTCAAGTACTCAAGTTCTTTTTTTTGGTCAAAAAGTACTCAAGTTCACCGGTTGAACTTCACCCATATAATTAAACCATACTCTTACTACCAAGTACCAACACTGCCAATGTTATTACCCTAGAGCCATGGTTCAAGACTTTTTTTTTTTTTCTCAAAAGCCTCCAATATCTTGTGCATGGAAGTCGACAAAACATGAAGGTTAAATTTGTATTTATTCTTTGCTGCTTACATTAAAGGCACCATGCTTGTGAGTAGTTTGGTTTTGGTATATATAATGTCATTGAAGAGGAGAAAATGAGTAACATGGAAGAACTGGGCAAGTAAGTTTTTTTAATTTTAATTTTATTTTATTCTTTTTACATAAGAGAGATGGGTGGATGTATGAGTTCCCAATTCCACATTTCTCAGTAGTGTTGGTGTTAGCCTGAGTTAGAAAGAGAGAAGGGGGAATAGGACAGACAGACAATGCAAATACAAATCCCTGGGCAATTTGCATGAAAACCATATTAATGTATATCACATTATAATATCATTTACATATATTTCACCAATTTAGTTTCCATTTTAAAATTAAATATTGCAAACAATGCAGCAACATCATTAACAAATTTCAATTACAATTTTCCGGAGTGAAGTATTGAAGAATCAAATCTGGGAAGACAGATGCGTTGAACAGCTAAGATCATTACCAAAAATAACAGAGTAGTTGCCCAACACCGAAGACCTGCCCACGATTTCTTCCATGAAAGGGTCATGCAGAAGAGTGTGCCGGCCCTGCATCTGACTCTGCATGAATCCGTAATTGCACCAGGTAGCAGTCTCAACATCCAACGTGAATCCGTTCTATTCCCCAAAAATATCTGTACACTGTGTACTATCCAAACGCTTAGGAGGCTCATGCAGCTTCTTTCTCCAAGTAGCAGCTTCATGCACATGAAGATGTAATGAAAGAAAAGATAATATAAAAGACCCAGGATTCAGCAAATTTGGCCTGGTGTACTGTTAACGTATTTTGGTTCTTAGAATCTTCCTCCTATCAGGAGAAAAGAGGTTGCTGCATGCCACCACCTATTATCCTTCGCTCTGTCAAAAACCTCAAAAGTGTCTCCACTGAGCATCAATTGACACACCAGCTGTGCAAGCTTGGTTAAAAATGGAACAAGCAAGTGATCATTATTAACCTATTATCTCACAATATTCCATTCAAAACTTTCTGGTAATAATCATACTGCCGTGTCCTCCACGCATCCAGACTACTGCTAATAAGTGAAAGCACCAAGGAGACACATTGCTGCCAGAAGGAAAAAAAAAGGTTAAAATCACATCCAAAACACTGTAATTACAAAAGAAATGTTATTATTGGAACCTCTTCTGTTAAACTCAGATGAAATCGCTTTCGTAAGTTCTGTATTGTTCTTGCACCGCCTTTAAAGCATGGAAAGCCTGAGTCCTGATTCCAACATAAGCGGAATTTTTTAAGAATGAAAAAAGTACAAACCCAATATGAATTGGGAGTATTACTGAATGAAGCTAACATTTATATTACCTGCAACATCTCGACAAGAAGAATAATTCGCTCAGCATGCTTGCGGCAAGTAAGGAACCCTTGAATGCATAAAACCTGGGGTAACATGACAAAGCAAGCAGACAAATTTAGAGCTAACAATAGCATATGCAATTTGAAGTTTCTCAAAAGATTAGTTTCATTAGCACCTTGAAGTAATCAAAGAACTCGCTTGGAACACCTTCAGCATCAGAGTCCATGACCTAGCACAATTATATTATTGTGAATTTGTGAACAATGTTATAGAATCTAATACCCAATGAAATAGATATAATATAAGTTTACCTCAAGAAGCTCTCGGGTTAACTTGAAAGGTGCACTTTCAAAATTAACACCACCAGGTGAGTTGGAAAGCATGAAGCCAAAATCAATATGTATGATGTGACCTTCTTCATCCAATAAAAGGTTTCCATTATGCCTATCCTTCACCTGAATAGGGAAAAGGGCATAAATGAGAAATAGAAAGAATACAATTTTGATAACAATAAACTGCAAAATATTGCTAAAACTCTCATTGAAATAAGACAAGGACCAGTCACCAAGGGGCTTCAAACCTGTAATAGGTAGCACACAAGGGAATACCCAGCCATACTCTCAACAAAGTTCCTCTGAAACAAACAAATATACTATCAAGGTAAAAAAGGAAAGGGAATCATCTCTATTTTTAACACAACAAGGTGCATCAAACAAGTTAGAATCAATAAAATGACGAAGAAACAGTTTATGCCAAGGATTACAAATTTACAAGAACTTAAGTGATAATTTTAATCATGGTCCATTTTCCTTTACTTGATTGTGCAACGAGGCAACTTTTTCATGTCGTTTAGTTAAAATACATCGCGGGAGGAAGGATAGGAGTACTGCTAAATAACCAACCAAAACAATTGGTTCTCGAAACAAAAACATCAACCTTTTCAAGAAAATGTGAATTTAGTGTTACAAAATGAGAGAGCGAAAGGGACATACAAAACAAAACATGATATATAGTAATGAAACCTAATTAAGAAGGCATTAAAAATCATAAGATAGACAATTTCTGTCAACAGCAACATTATTGTAATTGCATCTGTAAATTACCTGGGCAAGTTTGAAACTTGGAGAATTTTCTTGATACTTGGCATTGAAGAATTCACGCAAACTTGAGATGTTGGGATGTCTACTTTTGATTGAATGTAGAGAAGCCTAAAAAAGCACAAATTCTTTTAATAATGAAGACAAAAAGTTAATACATTTTAACAGATTTAAAGTGGTGTAAGCTGAGAAATACCGTATCTGGAATCGTTTCAATAAGAGCTGTATACGAAGAAGTACATAAAACTTCATAAGGGCGCAACCAAAGAGGTAGTCCAGCTTCTTGGAAAATATCTGGCAACAAAATCCAGCAATTTATTAAGCAACATGTTATGAACACACCCAGACAAGACTCAGCATCTTAGTTCAAACTTAATGAGAATGAGCTAAAAATAAGATCTCATCTCGAGCAATTATCACCAAGTTAGAGGGTGTTAAGTTACTACAATGGAACTTCAGCTGATATCTACAAACTGATATCATTTATTGTATAAGAGGAGCTTACACGAGTTTACACTGACCTGTTTTGACTTTTGACAAAGTCAACAACAGAAGTCTTGTTCACTAAAGGAAGTCAACTATATGAATCAAACAAAAGCATTGCAATAACTAATAAGCTAACAACTAAGCCTTGAAAAACGAAATCAAGATATAAGTCTTTTCTATGGTATGGTTGTCGCAAAGGTTGTTTGTTTGCTAGAACAGAGTAAAAACCTGTTCTGGTGTTTCAAATACCAATAAATCTTCCTCCAGCCTAAAAATGGTAGGTAACTAACTAAAGGGAAAGAAAATGAAAAAATGCCTTGGTCAGGAATTTTGCTGTTTAAATATCTTGATATTTTCTCTTTCCTTAGTATTTATTACTTTGAGGTGCAGTTTGGGAAATGCTCACAATTTGAACATCAATTGAGAAATGGATTTACCAAAATTGGAAGATTGCAATATAGGAACAAAATGGAACAAGAAAATTAAACTATAAACATGAAGGAGGGGTAGGGATGTAGGGAAGATCTGAGAGATCACCTACCATAGAAGTGAGAAATAAGTTGAACAGCCAGATGTTCCTGTCTACAATCATCACCACTCTTTACAATAACCTATGGGAAATGCAAAAATTGTACTGTAATGCACAAACGATTGGTATATAAAGCACATATTCCAAACTGAAAAAGTGAAGAAATAACAAAAAAACAACCACGCTTTACATAATCATAGGTTGTACATCATTTTTATGTAATACATAAATATTTTACAGTTGTTATTTATGATTGAGTTCATGTGTACATATGAAGCAAATTACTTTGGTTGAAAAATGCACTTACAGATCGCAGATCCCAACCAGGTAACTTCCCATTTTCGGAAGCTTTGCGTATTCTCTCTTTCTTCACCTCCCAAAGTTCACCAGATAAGGCGTCACTGGCTTTGGGAGTAATTCCATTAGCCTGTTAGGATGAATCAAGTCATATATGACAACTACATGTTGCTAATGTCAAATAATTGAAACAAAACCTTAACAACAATGTCTTACACTTGGTTGTGCATCAGATGAATCTTGACCAGAACTTCTCAAAGGGAGTCCAAGAGGTGCTTCACCTTTTGCTGCCGCAGCCTGCCAAAGATTCAAATGTTGATATCATAACATTTTCTCATAATTATGATAAAAAAAAAATATTAAGGTGGACTTTGCCAACCATTTGTTTCTTTCATTATAGGCTGCGCAAACATAACAACTAATCATATATGGCAACACAATTCACCTTTGCCAATTCTGACACCAAATCAAGGCTCTTGGTAGGTGCTTAGACAAAAGTATTGTAAATGGTGGCACTAATAACTCTAAAAACAACATAAAAGCTCACCTTTACTTCCTCTATTGCAATTGTACTTGGAACACGGCGATGTTCCTTCCTCCGAGGTGGTGCTTGATCCTCAATATCTTCCAATCTAACCCCAGGATCAGCTGTCAAGACTACTCGTACCCATTCCAAATCACTGTCATGTCCTGCTTTTCCCTGTACACCCTTTCTGTGAATTGAAGCAATATTTCGACTACTTCCAGGTAGTTTAGCCAATTCAGTCTTCTCTGTCTGTCGAGGTAATTGTTTCTCCACAGAAAGATTCACACTAACAAATTTATTTTTTGACTCGGGTACATGGGTCATTGCCTGATCAATTGCTTGAGCAGTAGATCTTGACATCCTATCGTTGCTATTTCGATATGCTTCTTGTGCTGTCCGTAATGGATAAGCCCAAGGGGGTGGCTTGTGCAATAGAGCATCTCCATTTGCCAAAGGAATTCCACCTTGGGAAAGTTTCTGGGAGCTAGATGCCTCCTTGGAATTGCTACAGCAAATAATTGAGAGAGAGAGGAATATATAAAAATATGTTTTTCAATTTACTTTACTATTTACTATTTTTACAATGCTGAATAGTATTATCCAAGTACAAGTAATACCTTGGAATTTCACATCTCAAAACTTCAACACAGATTAGGTAAGGTGCCTTCTCTCTAGAATTCAAGAGAACAGCTTCATCTTCAGGTATATGCAGCACACGATACATGCCCTTTCCCAACGGAAAACATACTCCTAGGAACATATGACAAGCAAGATTCATATAGATGTAAGAAGATAGTTGAGATATACATATATAGTAAGCAAAGGGAAGCAATGTAACTTAATTGCCACGTCTTGGAAATAAATTTAACCTTCGACTGAAAACAACTACAAATAGAAAAATCCAAAGCATGAGGTGAACTTCAGATATATAACACATGTAGTTAAGGATTACCTCCATTGTTCTGAGCATCTGTTACATGTAAATTGATCTCTACAAGTGACTAGAAACATAATAACAAAAAATGTGTCAGAAACATTGAAATGGAAAAGGATCAAGGACATATCTAGAATACAAACATATTTGAATCTCTATAAAAATTAGATGAAGAAACTAGAAGGCATTGAATAAAAATGTAAGAAAAAAACCTCACGCAGAGCACTTTTTCGATCTTCAATAGGAAATACATCCACTAAGCCATATGATGTCTCACATAATGATTGCACAAACTCCAGTGAATCATGGTAAGCTCCTTTGCGAAACTGAGATGCACTAAATGGTAGTGGGGGCTTTGTGGTTGATTTTTCATTTTGTTGCTTTGGTGATCCAGGATGCTTCTGCCAAAGTAATATGATAACCCCGAAATGAGACATAATAATGAAATATGTCTGGAACTAAACCAAATGATAATTTATAAACAACTATTCAACAAACCTCTTTCTGCTTCTTTGATCCCAGTAACTCTGAATCTTCTATTGATCGGTCACGATCTTTAAATAATTTGCGAAAAAAATTCTCTGTACCTGGACTACTCTCAAACAAGCCACCTTTATTGCCATTTTCATTGGCGGGACTACGTTTAGCATCTTCTGGGTGCACCCGAAACAGTCTTTTGAACAAGGAAAACTCGAAAAGCTCTTCTTCCTCACCATTGGCAGTGCCCTCTTCAGTTTTATCGTTTGTATCTTTCCTGTCCTCAAATCTATCCTTGAAAAACTTCCTGATAAACCCTTCTTTTTCATCTTCTTCCACAGGTTTGACACATTTCTCTTCAGAATTAGCAACTCCGTCATTTCTATCACTCCCCTCCTTTCTATCTTCAGATTTCTCCCGGAAAAACTTTCGGAAAAGCCCCTCTTTCTCTGCATCTTCAATTGTTTTAGTGTGAGTTCCATCCTCAGAATCATTCTTGCTATCACGAAACAATCTCTTAAAAAATCCCTCAGAACTTGAGGTCAAATCCTCATCCTCGCCTCTATCCCTCAATAGTCTTCGAAGGAAACCATCCTTTTCAGAGTCTTCTTCGTCACCCTTACTATCCCTACTGCTTAATAACCTTTTAAAAAAATTATCCTTTTCAGAGTCTTCGTCATCTTTTTCAGATGACTTCCGAAAAGAAAATGCATCTCGTATTTTCTGGCCTAGCTCGTCCTCACCTTTGCTATCTTTTAGAAGTCTCTTGAAAAACCCATCCTTTTCAGAATCATTATTGTCTTTATCCACTGACTTCCTAAAACGCAAAGCATCTCTAAACTTTGGACTTGGAATAAGCTTCTTAAATATCTTGTTCTCATCAGGGGATAGAGGATTGCCATCCTCTTGCACAATGTTCCCCGAAGGAGGTGAGAACGATAAAGACTTCTGTGATGGCGGGGAGGATGTCAGAGACAAAAAGCGAGATTTCGAAGACAGTAACCTATTCAACTTGCCTCCAGAACTCGGAGTCTCGGTTTGAGGGCGAATCAAGGGAGGCCACTCGCCCATCAAGGTGGCTGCAATCTGGCACTTCTCTATAACCCTACTAATCCCTTCATTGTCATCAGAATCCTCAAGCTCGGCCAACAAGAACCAATGCACCTTCAAAGCAATCTTAAGCGACTTGGCGCACACATCTATGACAAACTTATCCAAGGAGGGACTGGGCTTGTGTATCATCATGTAACATACTTGGAACAAATAACTCTCAATCCCCTGCAAGGGAAGAGTATACATTCTATTACAGAGATAATCACGCACCCCGGCGTGATCATGCTTGTACAAGTAGCTAACAGCAATCCACTCACAGAAGAAATCCGAGTCAAAGAACCTGATGAGCCAGCCGTTTTCACTTGACTCACCGGTGAGGTTCGACCTCGACGTGATTTCCCTGGGCTCATCAAAACCACGAATGAACCCGAGTAGCCTCACCATTCTCAATTTACTGTCATAAAAGGGAAACCCTAATTTCAATTGGATCGGATTCAAAACAACAAAAGCATGCTACTTCTACTTCTACCCTTCCCATATAAACCCTTAAATCCGCTTAAACCTTCGCCCAAAACCCTAATCCTACATAAAACGAGGATACAGCTCTCACCAGTTGTCTACCTCAGGTGCCTATCACAGAACCCGAGTACCAAGAAACTGATCAGAACTTCTTATGCCCAATCATGCAACTACAGAGCGGCAAGTCGCTTCTTATGGATTAGACCAAGAGCAACAAAAACAGAAGCTAGAGATGAAGCAACCAGGGAACTCTTCTTGCAACAGAACTAAACTTGGAAATGGAGGTAAGGAAGATTCCAAAGCAGCGAGGAGAATGTGAATTTTGATTCTGGTGAGTGTGAAGCAGCGTGGAATCGGATCGGAGGAGGTAGCAGAGGATGATCTGTGTCTTTCGGCAGCTTAATGGAAAAGATAGCGTTTTAGAAGAGGGGACTGGCGGTGGTTGCGGTGGGGCTGTGGTGGTCGTTGTTGCTTTTTGCAGAGTGTGAAAGACGACGCAGGTGACGTGCTAGTTAAATTTGAAGTTTGATTGTTTGAACATTAAAATTGTCACAAAAATAAGTGAATAACTTGAAAGCTGCTAAGATGCGCATAGCTGTAAGATGCGCACTAGATGGCGCGTGGTATTTATTAATTTTATTTTTTATTTTTTAATTTTGGTCAACCGTGTAAATAACTAAATATAAATTAATGGGCTAAATTTAAATAAAATAATTGGGCCTAGATTAGTCACCAAAAAAAATTGGGCCTAGATTTCACGGACGTTATGCTTCCGCTTTACATGACCATTAGCACCGCCACTTTTTGTTTGGTCGGTGCATTGATTTTTTCTGGACCTGATGCCCTGACCTTTTTCGGCCATGGACCTGATACCCGCCTATTGGGCTTCCATACCATCATCTTCCTTCTTTATGGTCTTAACGACCAAAACTTTCATCATTGGCTCGCTCTTCAGATTTTTTTCTCTCTTTTCATTTTTGGAGTAAAAAACTTTTCACATCTAAATTCTGAATTTCTAATATCCCGAAAATGTACGGCCACCGACACCGTTACCACCGCGGCGGCAAAACGCTTGTGGCGCTCCAGGCTGATTCCCGGTACACTTTGGGCATCAAAATGCAGCAGGTGAATGCGTTTCACTTCTCAATTTGCCTTCGGTTTCTTTATTCTGTATTTCATGCTTCCCCTGAATTTGAGTTAGTTCTCGGCGGCAGGCATTGTTTTTTCTTTTTTTCAAATCGCAAGGTCCTTTTCTTTCTCCGCTTTTACTTTTAATAATGTGGCTGAATTTCCTGAAGGCTCGTTGCAACAAAATTTTTAGGGGTAAAGAAACTTCAATCTCTGCAGACTGCAGCGTTTTCTTGCATGTTTCACTTTTAAGGTTTCTTTTATGGAGAATTTGGAAAGTATATTTGGGACCTTGATGGTCCAAATAGAATTTTTTATCCTAACCATTAAAAAAAATAAATGGACGGTTTAGATGAAACTAATTATTTTATATATTAAAAATTATAATAAAATAAATTAATTATTAAAATATTTATAAAATTTTGATTTTATTTTTTTACCCTATTTGTTTTTCTAAATTCGGTCACTCTTTCATTATCCACTTTCATTACTCTACAAGGCATTAAGCTCATGGGAAAATCCTCCTCTTCTGTTGCCCACCAACTGATTCCTTCAAGCTGGTTTCCCTGTAACAGTATAATAAATATCTTTTCAATGAGCTTTAACATATATGTATCAAAATAATTTTAGACAACTAATTATTAAATATTGATATTGAAATCAACGTTAGAAAAGAACTGCTATAGTACATACGTTGATCTTGATTCTTCAAGCCAACATTAATCTTTTCATGAATAAAAAAGCTAACGGTAATTATTAAATAAAAAATGAGATTTGATTATGAATATTTCTCTTTAACTGATGTAGGATTAGAAGCAAAAGTAGTTCTCTGGCAGATTCTTTTGTGGGAGAGCAACCTCTCCATTCTTGCCGGAAAATATTCTCCAACTTGTCCTAACAATATGAAAAGGAAAAAATAAGAGTAAATACTCAATCCGGTCTTTGTCCATTTTTATGAAGAACAAAGCGATTTCTATTCTAGAAAAATGGACACTTCGACCCTTAACCTTTTTATTTTGGGATAATACGATTCTTCTATTAAAAAATTCATTAAATAATAACAAAAATTAGTTTTATGAGAGTTTTATTTGTATTTTGTGGGGCTTTAAACCTCACAAACTATTAATAAATTTGTTTTTAAAAATTTTTTCACTAATGATGGTTAAGTCAAGAAAAATCATTGATGAAAATGATGCTGCAAAAAAAGATAATTGTAGTACAAATACCTTTTAAAGAAAAAAAATAACATCAAAAAAGAAATAAAAGAAGAAAATTTTAATGTTCATAATATTGGTATTGGTGATGATGACGGTAGAGGAGATAATGATGATGATAAAGCAATAAAAATAATAGAGGTATAAGTGATAATAATGAGGATGAAGAAGGTAGTGGTAGTAGTGGTAGTAATTGGTTATATTGTTGAAAAGAATTTTGTTAAGGTTTAAAATTTTCCACAAAATACAAATAAAATTCTACAAAACTAATTTTTGTTATTATTTAACGGACCTTTAACAGAGGGATCATATTATCCCAAAATAAAAAGGTTGAGGGTCGAAGTGTCCCTTTTTTTTTTGACAGGAATCGCTTTGTCTTTCGTGAAAATGGATAAGGACCGGGTTGGGTGTTTACTCGAAATCTTTTTTCAAATTTTCTGCATTTCTACGTTTCATTCCATCTCTACGGTCTCTGCTTTTTTTTCCTCCTTCTCTATGTTCTCTTCGTTCTCTGCGTTTTCTTCATTCAAGTTCAACGCTCTTCGTTTAAGTTTTTGAAATCAATGTGTAAAATTAGGTTTGAACGGTTATTTTGTTGTCGAAGATAATGAATGATTCAAGCTCAGACTGTCAATTGAATCAAAGCGAAGTGGATTATTGTTTTGAATCGAATGAAGGGACTGAGGTGTGGTTCAATTCTAGTTAATGTTGTCCGTTAGTAGTTTATGATTCTGTAGGTGAATAATAATATTTTTTTTTTGTAAAAATTGTTGTTCATGGTTGATGGTTTGAAATGAATGTAATGTACCAGTTCTGAATCTGATTCTATTATTTTGATGAATCTATTTTCTCCTCCCGTTTCGGTGTATTTCGATTATAAATTGATGTATTTTGGAAACCTTTCGGTGTATTTAAGACTTTCAATTGAACCAAGACGAATTATATTGTTGTTTTGAATCGAATCAAGTGGTGAGGTGTAGTTTGAATCTAGTTAATGTAGTTTGTAGTAGTTTATGATTCTAAAGTTGAATCATTTTGTTTTTCTTTCTGAAATTTGTTGTGCATGGCTGATGGTTTGTATTTAATTGTAACTTACCAGTTCTGAATTTGATTCTACTATTTTGATGAATCTGTTTCCTCCTCCGTTTCGATGTATTTTAGTTTTTAATATGGTTTATTTTGCACCGATTTCGATTTATTTTCAGTTTCTGTGCGATGTTGATGAGCAGCTTGTTCCAAAAGTTGGGATGACTTTTAACACGCTTGAAGAAGTTGAAAATTTCTACAAAGATTCTAAACTTGCAGGTTTTTCTACGAAAATTTGAAGCACAAATAAGAAACAATTGATTACATGTTTCAGAGAGAAAAATAGAAATTGAACATATCTCCAACTGAGAAGACAAATTCCTCAATTGGATTTAATTGTCCTGCAAGAATTTACATACATATATTGAAGAATATTTATGTTTGGATCATTTCGAAGGTTGTATTGCATCATTCACATCCGTGCTGTCCAAATCAAGCAGAGATGCATAAAAAACATAGGCAATTAAGCATGTATGTACGACGTACAATAGAGAATAACGAGGAAGCCAGAATTAGACCAAGAAAAACTAACCAATCATTTATCGCAACAACAGGGGGTCATTATGAATTAAGTTTTATTGAAAAAGATGTGAAAAATTACATTACGAGAGAAGTGCGAATGTTTCGGAATTAGATGATGCAAAAGAATTTGGAAATACTTATTAAGAATGAAAGAGAAGAATCAAAATTTCTTTTTCGAGCTTGAACTTGAGGTTGATCAATCAATTAAGATTGCTTTTTGGGCCAAGCAAGAAGCAGGGCTGCCTGTGAGTATTTTCAAGATGTTATTTCATTCCGAACTATACCCATAACTTCGGTAGTGAAACTAACAAACAAGTATATTGATAAACCCTATATTTAGGGTTTATCTTGTGCTTAATTAAGTGGATTTTATCTATTATTCTCACACTTATTCATAGAATTCGCATGCTTTACATTTTCCTTCCTAATTTTGTGCTATGATTGAAAACATGCTTCTTTGGCCTTAAATTTGCTAATTTTAATCCTCTCTTATTACCATTCGATGCCGTGATATGTTTGTTAAGTGTTCTCAGGGTTTATAGGGCTGGAATGGCTTAGAGGATAGAAAGGAAGCATGTAAAAGTGGAAGGAATACAAGAAATTGAAGAAATTGCTAAGCTATCAATCCTGACCTCTTCGTACTAAAATTTAATAATTGATGTTAAAGAGGTCCGAATGAGGCGGTTCCAGTTGCGTTGGAAAGCTAACATCCGGGGCTTCAAAATAATTTGCAATTTGCCATAATGACCTTATGAAAATTCAGCGACGCGTACGCGTGACAGAGCCACATGCTGCATTACACAGAAGACGCTGGGGGTGATTTCTGGGCTCCTTTTGGCCCAGTTCCAAGCCCGAAAACACAGAATAGATGCTACAGAGTGGGGGAATCATAGATACAACTTTCATTCACATAATTTTAGGTTTTAGATGTATTTTTCTAAAGAGATAGGCTCTCTCCTCTCTCTAGGTTTTAGGGTTCTTAGTTTATTCCTTTTCAATTTCTGAATTCTATCTTATTTCAATTTAGTCTCTCTTCTACTTTTAATTGTTCTAGGATTCTAGTTTATTTATCTCCCTTATTGATTACTTTATGTTGCCACTTTAGTTTATGAATTCTCATGTTAGATTCTATTTTCTATTTAATGCAATTTGAGGTATTTCATAATTATTGTTCCTTTCTTCGTTTGTTATTATTGATGTTTGCAATTGGTTGTTTAGATTTAATATTCCTTGTTAGTTTTCTATATTTTTATGTTGTGCCTTCCAATTGTTTGATAAAATGCTTTGTTGGATTCTAAATTAGCTTTTTATGTTCTTAGCTTGGATTGATTAATTAGAGACTCTTAAATTGTCGAAGTCTCTTGTTGGTTGGTGATTGAAACTTGCTAGTTGGCTTGAGCTTCACTAACTCTAGTCTTTGATTAGGACTTGTGATCTCAAGTTGAATTGATCATTTGACTTACCTTCAATTGTTAGAGGTTAACTAAGTGAGAGCAAAAGGTAATTACCATCACAAGTGACTATGATAATGGGATGGGAATTTCAATTATCAAACCTTGCTAGGACTTTTTCGTAATTGTTATTTTATTTCCTTGCTATTTACATTCCTTGTTCCACATTTCAAAAACCCAAAAATATATTATCTCATAACCAATAATAACTACACTTCCCTGCAATTCCTTGAGAGACGACTCGAGGTTTAATACTTCGGTTTATTTTTATTGGGTTTGCTTTAGTGACAAACAAATTAAATTTGATTGAGGTTTAATTGTCGGTTTAGATCTATACTTACAACGCGCTTATTTTTGTGAAATTCTTTACTGACGATTTTTCCCCATCAATTTTTGGCGCTGTTGCCGGGGAATTGCAAATGTGTGCCTTATTATTGGTTATTGTGAATATTGTGAATAAATTTGCTTTTACGTTTCTTTGTTAGTTGTTTCTAGTTTTAGGAGTTTAGTTTCATTATTCTTTATTAGTTTTTATTTTTATTTGCTACTATGAATTCTCATCCCTTTGGCTACGAGTTTGGTTCAAATTATGATGTAGAGAATGGAAGCTACAATGCGAACATGCATCAAGGTTGGGACAATCAAAGATGGGAGGAGCCACAAGGATTTGATCAACCTTCTTGGCAACAACCCCCTCCAATGCACTATGACCAACAACCATTCTATGATGCATACCAAGATAATAGTTATGGTGGACCTATTCGTGACAATCAACAACCTCCACTAACTTACTATGAGCAAGAGTCATTCCAAGGTGCGTATCAAAACAATAGATATGGAGGACCCCTTGTAGTTACCAACAAGCCCCACCATATACCTATGAACCACCTCTTCCACATAGCTTTGAACCACCATACTCACAAGCCACCTACCACCAAACACCCTCATATGATCTTAATCCTTATCCACCATACCAACCACCTTATGAGCCATATGAACCATATATAGAACCACTCTAATTTCAACACAATTACCCCCAAGAACCACCACCTCCATATACATCTTGCCCATACCCATCGACCCAAGAGCCATATGACCCTAATCATGTTATTCAAGTGGAACAAGAGTCAAGGGATCGTCTCAAGGAGACACTGGATCAATTTCAAGCAACCCTTCATCAATTGGAGTGAGTGGAAAGCCGAAAAGCACACGAAGCTCTCATGGCTAAAGAATCTCAACTTGAGAACAAGGGATTGAAGTGTGTTGTGCAACAAGTAGAAAAGATGGAGAGTGTTGAACCACCACAACTTTATTATGATGAATCACCCTCATATCATGAACCTTTCCTCCCAAGTAATGAACCCTTATATCCACCCCAATCTCCAATGGATGACACTCTAAGTGTTCTTCTTCAAGAGCAAAGAGAGATGCAAAGGACGACACAAGAGTTCATAGCTACCTTGACCGAGGTAGTAGGTAATTTAGCCTCTCTGTGCTTCGACACTCAAAGTACTCCCATAGCTACATGTGGAGAATCAATAGAAGAGTGTAGCATGAAGGAGACACTAGAAACTCCGGTGGACAATGAGGAACGTGACTTTGTATTGGAACAAGTGGAGGAAGCCATAATAGTTGAAGAAGAATAAGTGGTTGAAGATTTAGGAGATGCCGAACCTCCATGGGAATCTAGAGTTGTAGAGTATTCCTCCAAGAAGATTGAAATTGATGTCAAGGAGGTTAGTGCACAACCTCCATGGCATATTCCCTATGAAGAATTGGATGGAATAGATCAAGAAGCAAGTTCATGAGTCAAGTCTTCCTAGTGATGAATCTACATCCGCAAATGAACTCCTTGGGTATGAAAAACCTTTTCTGAGTAAGTTTGAGAATGATGTGGAAGTGGCAGTCCTTCGCAAAGGTTGGACGGGAGTTGAGTACGCTTTGTCAAGAACGTTGGAGACTTATCCACCTAGGTTGTCATCTACTCCTTCACTTGAGTGGGTAAGACTTATCTCTATTCGCTTTACTGTCCCACTTGAATATGGCCAACTTAAGAGGCTTTATGGTATTAAGCGTAAGAGAATGATGTTTAGTGGTTGGAGTTGCAAATCAAGGCTCATCAAGGTTGAGATTTCAAGAGCTAGATGCAAGGGTGGGACTAGTAAACATTTGGTTGGATCTAAGAGAAGAGTTTGGTATTGCATTGAGAATTCGAATTGCTTGCCACCTGGTTGGAACAAAGATGATCAACTTCAAGACGGGTATAGAACCAAGACTTGGGATCCAGGCATACAAGAGGATCAATTTTGGGAGCTCAAAGCTTGTGAAGAACTTCATCAAGGCTTGGTGAATTCATTCGGAAATGTCGGAGCTTATTGGAAGTCCAAGCGTTGGTGGAAGTTTCAAGATGAGTTCAAGCACAAGCCACCATAACAAGGAGCTCACCAAATGTCTAACTTACGGACGTTAAAGAAAAGTGCTAGGTGGGAGACAACCCACCATGGTACGATCTTCCCTTTTTATTCTTAGTTTTATTTTGATTTTATCAGTGCTAAGTCATGAATTCTACATAATCACCTGCATTCTGCATATATATAAAAAAAGGGGTCATTTGACGTGCAAGCGTCTATGACGCGTACGCGTCATGCGTGAATGCGAAAATTTTAGGAATTGAACAGAGAGTTATGCGGGAGTTGCACAGGAACTATGCTTTGCGCACAAGCAAGTCCACACGTGCGCGCCACCTGCAATTTTTGTAACCCACGCGTACGCGTCTAGGACGCGCACGCGTGGACATGGAAATCAGCATAAAGACGTGCTTGAACAGAGAGTTGTGTGGCCATGGTGCTGGAGTCGCGCAAGTAGTCACGCGTACGCGTGACCGACGCTCACGCATCAGAATGCATTTTTCGGCACCCAGGCGAACGCGTGGGCGACGCTTACGCATCGCATGGCTGTTTCCGTTTTCACGCGCACGTGTAACCTGCGCGCGCGCATTGCGTTCTGTTTTTCATTTCTTTCTTCTTTCTTCTCTCCTTTCTTATTCTTTCTTCCTCCTTTCTTACTTTCTTCTTTTTCATTTCTTTAACTTCTCATCCTTATTCTCTTTCATTCTCTTTTACATATTACATTTGCATACTTTCCTTCATTGCATTTTAATTTTGTTCATGTTTTTATTTTCTTTTCTAATTTCCTATTTTATCATTGGTGTTAAATATTCTTATTCAATTGTTGCATTTTTCTTGCATTATGTTGGTGCTTCGTGACTTGTTTTACATTGTTGGGTAATATTATTTAAGTCAATGCTAATCCTTTATGATACTTGTATTTCTTTTGCATTGACATGAATTTATATTGTCTTTCATGACCCACTCTCTCTTCCCCTTTGTTGCAATTTTTGCACTATTGATATGCCATTTGCTTCTACTGTTTTCTCACTTGCATGTTGTAGCTACTATGTAATTGAGACCCTCATTATTTGGCATTAACCCACCCATACTTTATTTGTTTTCTTATCTTTTTATTTCTGGGTTACTTTTCTTCTTTTTCCTCTTTCTTCAAGATGGCCACCGAGAAGGGAAAGGAAAAGCTTCTCAATGGGACGATAGACAAGTCCATCTGCACAATCTTTAGAGTAAAGCATCAATGTAACAACCCGTCCACTTGCACATCTCAGCATGCACCGAGGACGGTGCAATCTTTAAGTATGGGGAGGTCGATACCGACTTCAGTGGGTTAGTTATTTTCTGTTTCAACACCAATGTTTAATTTTCCTTGTTAAATTTGTTGTTGCATTTGCATGTTTGATTGCATGTTTGTTTGATTTTGTGCATGTTCTTCTACCACTACTTGGTTGGAGTGATAAATTCTTTTTCAAGAACCTTTTTATAGCATTTCACTAATTTAAATTAGAACTTTTTTTAAAACTTGTTTGAAGAAATTTTGTTTTGGAACATGATTTAGAGTTCGAACACACAAAATCCAATAAGATTTTAAGCCTATTCGATTGGTTGCATTTTATCAAACAATATTTTATTGTTGGTGTGTTTTTCTCTCTATAATTGTGATCTTTGTCTTGCTTAATTCTATATTTCCATTGTTTGATGTATGTATGCACTTATATGATTGAGACCTTATTTCACTGAGCTTACATACCCATATGGCCTTAACCTTTTCATTATCTTTGTAAACCAATGTTGAGCCTTTTAACCCCATTTATTCTTTACTTTAGCTCATCACTAATTCTAAGCGAAAAATAATAATGTTCCTAATTTGAATCCTTGGTTAGTTTAGACTAGTGAGAATATTCATGATTTAAGTGTGGAGAAGTTGGATTTGCCAATATTTGGTTTGAGAATTGGGTATTGCATATTCCTGTGAAAATGTGCAAAACAATAATTGAGCACATATTATTGCATTCAATAATTTAATCATATGCATTGAGGAAAACAAAAGAAAAGAAAAGAAAAAAAGAAAAAAAAAAGAGAACAAATAATAAAAAAGAGACAAAATACCCCAAAGTAAATGGTGTTAACAATGCATATGAGTTGTACTCAAATTGGGATGCATGAATATGTGACAAAACATAGTTAATGGATAGTTAGGTTTTATATTCTGATTACATGGATTGGCTTAAGTTAGGTGGAAAGTTTAAGTTAATTAAGGATTCAGATTTTAGTCCACTTGGCCAAATACAATCCTGCCTTGACCCTAACCCCATTACAACCCTTGAAAGACCTCTTGATATGTGTATTTGTGCATCAAATTATTTGTTGATTGGTAGAAGAAGAGCAAGCCTTAGAAAGCAAGGTTAGTAGAGAATTGAGAGAATCGAGCCTTAAGAACTTGAGTAATTAGAGTGTATACACTTCCAGTGAGGGTTCGATGCTCGATTCTTTGTTCCCAGCTTTCACAAGCTTTCTTCTTGCAAGTCTACTTGTACTTTATTTTTGAGATTTGATTTAGTGGACTCTAGTTTATATTTTTTCTTGGAAGAATTATTTACTTTGACCAAGTAGGCAATAGCATTTTACATTTAGTTGTATTCATATAGATAGGTCACATTTCATAAATCCTACCATTCCTCTTCACTCTTTTAGTTCTCTTGAGCTTTGCATGAGGACATGCTAATGTTTAAGTGTGGGGAGATGATAAACCCCATTTTTAGGATTTATCTTATGCTTAATTGAGTGGATTTTATCCATTATTCTCACACTTATTCATAGAATTCACATGTTTTACATTTTCCTTCCTAATTTTGTGCTATGATTGAAAACATGCTTCTTTGGCCTTAAATTTGCTAATTTTAATTCTCTCTTACTACCATTCGATGCCGTGATATGTTTGTTAAGTGTTCTCAGGGTTTATAGGGCAGGAATGGCTTAGAGGATGGAAAGGAAGCATGTAAAAGTGGAAGGAATACAAGAAATTGAAGGAATTGCTAAGCTGTCAATCCTGACCTCTTCGTACTAAAATTTAATAATTGATGTTAAAGAGGTCCGAATGAGGCGGTTTCAGTTGCGTTGGAAAGCTAACATCCGGGGCTTCAAAATGATATGTAATTTGCCATAGTTGCCATGTAATTAGGCGACACGCACGCGTGGATCACGCGTACGCGTGACCTTACGAAAGTTCAGCGATGCGTACGCGTGACAGAGCCACGTGCTGCATTATACAGAAGACGCTGGGGGTGATTTCTGGGCTCCTTTTGGCCCAGTTCCAAGCCCGAAAACACAGAATAGATGCTGTAGAGTGGGGAAATCATAGATACAACTTTCATTCACATAATTCTAGGTTTTAGATGTAGTTTTCTAAAGAGAGAGGCTCTCTCCTCTCTCTAGGTTTTAGGGTTCTCAGTTTATTCCTTTTCAATTTCTGAATTCTATCTTATTTCAATTTAGTCTCTCTTCTACTTTTAATTGTTCTAGGATTCTAGTTTATTTATCTCCCTTATTGATTACTTTATGTTGCCACTTTAGTTTATGAATTCTCATGTTAGATTCAATTTTCTATTTAATGCAATTTGAGGTATTTCATAATTATTGTTCCTTTCTTCGTTTGTTATTATTGATGTTTGCAATTGGTTGTTTAGATTTAATATTCCTTGTATATTTTATGTTTTTATGTTGTGCCTTCTAAGTGTTTGATAAAATGCTTTGTTGGATTCTAAATTAGCTTTTTATGTTCTTAGCTTGGATTGATTAATTAGAGACTCTTGAATTGTCGAATTCTCTTGTTGGTTGGTGATTGAAACTTGCTAGTTGGCTTGAGCTTCACTAACTCTAGTCTTTGATTAGGACTTGTGATCTCAAGTTGAATTGATTATTTGACTTACCTTCAATTGTTAGAGGTTAACTAAGTAAGAGCAAAAGGCAATTACCATCACAAGTGACTATGATAATGGGGATGGAAATTACATTTATCAAACCTTGATAGGACTTTTTCTTAATTGTTATTTTATTTCCTTGCTATTTACATTCCTTGTTCCACATTTCAAAAACCCAAAAATATTCTATCTCATAACTAATAATAACTACACTTCCCTGCAATTCTTTGAGAGACGACCCGAGATTTAATACTTTGGTTTATTTTTATTGGGTTTGCTTTAGTGACAAACAAATTAAATTTGATTAAGGTTTAATTGTCGGTTTAGATCTATACTTACAATGCGCTTATTTTTGTGAAATTCTTTACCGACGATTTTTTCCCCTTCAATTATATCGGAAAGAGCTAACACATTGGCAATGTTCCAAAGACCAAAATTCAAGCAATCAATAAACACGATAACCAAAAACCTAATATTCGAAATTCGAAATTCGAAATATACCTAACCACCGGAATAACAGGGACCACCAACTCTAAGGTCGTGACAAAGCATTAAGCTCTATCGTCTATAAAAGACGAAGACATCAAGTAAATAAAACACAACAAAAAGAGTGGTATCAAAAGATCAAGAAAAGAAAAGCGCTTTTGATTTTTAGAAACTTAACTGACTTAAGCGTCGGAGTGTTTTCTGCTGGACTCCCGCGGATTGGAGTTTTCACCGAGCAAAGAGGAAAGACTATCAATGCCGAGAAAATAGCTAAAACATAATTCTATATTAAAAAGAATTTAATATTTTTGGTAGCCAAATACTAGTAAAAATTATTAAAAACTTATGGCCTCAAAATTTTATGTATTCATAACTCAATGTATCTCATCATATGATTATGTATCTAGGTTGAGACGGCTTTGGTGCTTGGCGTGACTCCACGACAAGCTTCTCACCAGCAACTAAAGAGGACTCTGATCATAGCACTGTCTTCGGTGATAGTACTATACCTCGGCTGGATCACTAGTCTATACATAACATTTTGGCGCTCATCGTGGGGCACGAATAATCTAACCCCCACTAAATCTCACTTTTTCTTTGTTGGTCTCTGAGCATTGTCTTACAGGGTTTTTTGGTATGGCTGACAATGGAATCTCAGAGTTAACTCAATTCGAGCTGATGGCCCAAAACGCGGAGCTTCAGGCCGAGGTTCAAAGGATGACCGAGCTACTGGCTCAGGAAAGGAATGGGAAGCACAATACTCGAGACCACAAAAGCACAAATGGCGTGCAATCGTGAGACCTAGAGGAGGTGACACCCCCAAAGAAAATGAAAACAATATCCAACCCTTTTTCAGAGGATATAATGAAATTCTCGATGCCAAAGAACTTTGTCCTGCCAACCACGCTGAAGCCATATGAAGGCCTGGGACACCTCAACATCCACATTACCAAGTTTCAATCTGTGATGGTTAACAGTGCTTCTGTCCTATACTCTGCCAATCTTTTCCGACCTTTTTAGATGGTGCTGCTTTATTGTAGTCTTCTAAGTTACCTGTAAGTTCAATCTCTTGCTTTGAGGATCTAGCAGAATCCTTCATCAATCATTTCATGGCCTTTAAAATATATGTTCGCGAATCATATTACCTTAGTATCATCAAACAAGGACAAAACGAGAGCCTCAAGGATTACATGACGCGATTTGCCAACGTGACTATGGAAATTTCTAATCATAGCATAGACATCCATTTGCATGCGCTTAAGAGCGGCCTCTAACTAAAAAAATTTCAAGAGACTATAGTAGTAACCAAACCAAAGACATTGGCAGAATTTCAAGAGAAAGCTATAGTACAAATGGAAATCGAGGAGCTTCGAGTAGCTCAGCGTCAAAAATAAGGCATTGGGCCATGCGAACCATAATCCAAAGGAAATACAATAAGAACGTCCATTACCGAACATTCATCGAAGGACATCTTATCCTCAGACGCACAGAAGAAGCATGGAAGCCATCAACTCACGGCAAGCTCGCCGCAACATGGGAAGGACCTTACCGAGTAACACAAGTCCTCGGCAAGGGAGCATACAAACTCCAAACACTACAAGGTGTTAACATCCCTGGTATTTGGAATGTTTCATCACTTAAACTTTACTTCACTTAAAATGATATAGGAAAGGGGAGATACTCTTTACCATCCCCATAACCTCAAAAACTGACAAACGAGTATATATCGGAAAGAGCTAACACATCAGCAATGTTCTAAATGCCGAAATTCAAGCAATCAGTAAACACGATAACCACAAACCTAATATTCAAAATTCAAAATATACCTAACCACCTGAATAACAGGGACCACCAACTCTAAGGCCATTACAAAGCAGTAAGCTATGTCATCTATAAAAGATGAAGACATCAAGTAAACAAAATACAACAAAAAGAGTGGTATCAAAAGACCAAGAAAAGAAAAGAGCTTTTTATTTCTAGAAACTTAATTGACTTGAACGTCAGAGTGTTTTTTGTAAGACCCCCGACGGATTGGAGTTTTTACTGAGAAGAGAGGAAAGACCAGCAACAACGAGCAAATAGTGCACTCAAGGAGTTAGGACTATACCTCGGCTGGATCATTGGTCTCCACATAACACATTCGATACCACTTATAATACAAATGGGTAATATGTTATTCTGGTTTATGTGTATTTTGATATTACTTTCGGTATACCTAGATAGTTTTTCGGTGTATATATGATTTTGTTTCCGTATCGTTGTATTCAGGTATAATCTGGTTTTTGGTTCTTTCGTTGGGGTGAATCACCATTGTCAGTCAACATTTATGGGGTGTGTTTTGATGAAAAATGAGGATATTCAATCATTTAAATAGGTATTTCAATGTTGGCTTCGTTGCATGGGAGAAAATGCTCCGAAAGAAATTCTTACCAATCAATGCGCATCGATACAAAAGGCTATCGAGGCTTGTATGCCCACCCGGTGTATTTGGCATATCATAAAGAAAATTCCAAGTAAATTAAATGGCTATAAGCAACACAAAGAAATTGAACATGAGATGAGTCACGTTATTTGGAAATCTTTTACAAAAGAATTATTTGATAGGAATTGGAATAATTTTTTGATGAAGTATTGTGTTGGGGACAACAAGTGGCTTTCAGGTAATAGTGTCTTTATTAGGATTAAGTGATGTTGTTACTTTTAGTGCGTGGATATTTATGTATTTTTTTTCTACAGTAGAGGTGTCAAACTGCACGTCTTTCGGTGTATTTTGGTTCTGATTGGTATTTTTCTAATTTTTTGAAAGCTTTTCGAAGATCGTCATTTATAGATTCCGGTTTATCTCGATCACCACTTCTAGGCCGGGATGAGAAGCACACAAAGGAGTGAGAGCATGCATGCTTTTTTTTTACTAGTTGATTACACGCAACAACTCACTTATCCAATTCATCAAACAATATGATAATTGCCTAGAAAGTAGAAAGCAGAGAGAGAAAGAATCGGATGCTGCAGATTTTTATACCGTCATACCTTGTGCAATAAAATCCTTAATAGAAGCTCAATTTCAGCATGTGTATACCCACCAAAATTTCAAGAAAATCTAAGCACAATTTAGAGAAAGGTAAATTGAATCACAAGATCAACGTAATCCGCTCTAGCTTATATGGTATATGAAGTTGTAGAATAGGTTTCTAACTCAACATTCAACAAGTTTGTAGGTACGTACGACATGATATCTTCTCAAGTTAAATGCTAGTGTTTATTATTCGAGTCAAGAGGGATATTGTGTCGTCATTATTTGAGAGCATTAAACTTTGAACGAGTAGATAAAGTGTCACCAAGATATATATTGGAACGATGGAGTAAGAACATAAAGAGGAGGCACACACATATCAAGAACAACCACGACGAGCCTCTTTTGGACCAAGAAGTATGAGATTTGACAATTTGGTGTTTCGGTCACAAAATATTTGTGAATTTGCATCAAAATGTAAGGAGTTGACTGCGATTTTGCACCGTGCATATGACAATGCTATGGTTGAGATGCAAGAATACAAAGCCAAAAGCAAAGAAAAATGTTCGTTATCACACGAAGATGCTTCGTTGGAAGATATTAAAGAGCTTCAAAGTCCTCCATAGGTGAGAACAAGAGGATGTTCGAAAAATAGATTGGGATCGAACACTAAAAAACAGATTGTAAATGCTACAAAGAAAAAGAAAAAGAATGCTCCAACTGAGGTAAAACTCATGTTCTTTAAATAGTGGGAATTGAATTTGTGCATTTAATAATTTTGCTAATATATGATTTACCTTTTGTAGTTTAACCTTTTTTATGGTGGTTTAGTGGTACAGTCAAATTTTAGCCATTATCATGGACATATTATGAATTATAATTTCAGAGATTCAAGATAATAAGATAGATTTTCGGTGTTTTATGAATCTATTTCATTGTTATTTGACACAATTTCGGTGTAATCTACATAATGTTCTTTTTTTTTATGGAAATGGGTTTAGTATTTATATTTTCTTGTTTTTGTTCTATTTTTTGATATTTTGAAATTAGTTTTTTTAATTATTTGATGGGATTTGTTTTTTATTTTAAATATTCAGTACACAGACAATTCAATACTTAAGTAGTATAGAAATTCAACCTAGAGAATTTGGTGTTTATCTGAATAATTTTTGGTGTATTCGAAAAGTAATTCGGTGTAGTACAGCATTTATTCTTCTTTTCCTGCATTTTTCTGAACTTGGATTCATTCAGATTAACAACATTTCAATACAGTACAGACATGTTCATAGAAGTTTAATTTTGTAAAGAAAATCATGTACTATCAATACAAAGATATAATTTACAATATCAAACTATCTACTATCAATATCTGATGATTTCAATGTACAATAAGGCCTTAATAGTGCTGCAGATGGCTTGAATAGTCTGATGGCTTCACATTCTTCAATGGTTTTATCTCTGAGTTGATTCATTTCGTCAAATAGAATTATTAAAGCATATTCCACTCTGAAATGATCAACTTCATCCTACAGTTTAAAGAAATTTCTTTACTAAAGTCCGTTAATTTAGTAATAGAGAGTTATTTACTTTTAAAGATAGTTACCTGTCTCCAATTCTTCCATGAATATTTTGTCTTTTTGATATTTTTTGGATCAATTAACTCTAGCCATTTCATAACATATATTGCATAATCGTAGCTAAAAACAAGAATAAATTAACACAATAAAATAGTAGAGTAAGAGAAAACACAATAAAATTTATTAAATAGAAATATTTGATACCTTGTCCGTTGTCCACTGATGTTAATATATGGTGCTTCGACACCCTCATCATTATCTATCAAAGGTTCTCCTCCAGTAATCACCCTCATTTTTTAAATGATAAAGCCCTAAGACCAAAACAAGGCAAGTATAATTTCAACTTTTAGAATTCAATGTTTATTTGAATATTTTTCGGTGTATTCGAAAAGCAATTCGGTGTATTATAGTATTTATTTTTCTTTTTTTATAAAACTACAAGTGTACCTTACTTTAAACAGACATAAATAATAGAATTTATAAAGGGAACAGAAATTTGTACCAAATAAACAATTTACAACAAATTTATTAATTGCTATTCTCTCTTTTGTATGAGCTTTTTTGTTTTTTTGGGTTAAGGACATGAAATTTCTTCTTTTCAACATCAGCTATCCAAAACCACTAATGCCCCGCATAGCAAACCGGGTCAAATATCCGAAATTTGGGTAGAGAGAATAATTTTTTTAGCTTAATTGCCACCTAATATAAGAATTATTTAAGAAACTTTATAAATGAAAGCTTACAAACAGATGGGATGCACGCTTCTTCTTGTCCAAAAACGGGATGTAGTCTTGATAGTCTTCAACCCATAAGGCTTCTTAGTTTTTGGATGAAGAAAGTTGCCCTCATGACTCGACAATGCATAATTCTGCAAAATTTGTATAACACCGAAAGAAATAGTTTAGTAAACAATATATTTTAAAAATATACTAAAATTTTAATGTATTACAACTTACCACAATATCAGGGGTAGACAGTATATGAGTTTCTGAAATCTTTCAATTTTTTTGGTGTTTAGAATTTGGCACATTGCCGAGACAACATACAAAAACAAAAAATCCAAACTTAATACATATATGGCACAACGACTGATAAGAAAATCATTAACATTATTCTAGGATTATCAGATTTTCGACATCTGAGTCAGCTTTTAAGGATTCAAAGTGCATTCTTCTTATTTTCAATAGTATTTCATGCTTCAGTATAAAAATTGTCTCCCACTCATTAGTGCTTTCATCTTCATAAGTCTAGATATTTGTCACCCAATGCAAGAATTTTTCCTTAAGTTCGTCTGTTGTTTGCTTCTGCCTCATGGGAGTTTTGAATTTGTTGAGGAAGCTCATTGTAGGCTGCATCTTTTTTAGAGATGAACTTTTCCTTTTGCAAAATTTAATGCTGCTGCAACCCCAGTATCTATGACAGCTTCCACGAACTCTTCCAAATCTTTCACCAATATTAGGCTGTCTTGAGATTTTCCCTTGACAGCTTGTAGTTCATCCTCTTGAGAAAGTGTAGCCTCCTTGTAACACCCTACCACATAGAGATTTATGCCTAGGACATAAATTAAAGGTGGTGAGGTGCTACAACCTCTAAAAAAAATATAGATATATAGTAGAAGTTGAAAGGGAGTTATAACGAGGAGTCTTGAAAGAAAGCTTAAGCAACAAGTCGCCAAAAGAAAAGTGTGTCGCTCCCATGAACGAAAACTTAAGTACGAAGAAAAGTAAAGAAATATATAAATAATAATAGCGGAAAGTCAAAAAGTATAGAATATCAAGCTCAAAGCTCGACCTGCGAAACTAAGGCCGGCCGGAGAATATGTACATATATACGTGTAAATAAGTATATCCCAACATACATAAAGTAATCACCTAGTTCTCCAAAAAAAAGCCTCTAAGAGGATTAAACATAAGTTATATATATATATATATATTTATTTATAAACATAAATACATAACCGACAACCCAAAAATATAACAGCCTAACTTCGGTTGCCATAGGAACCTCCAGATGCCTAGCGAGGAGCCTCTTGACCTGCATCTGAAAATGACAACATATGTATGGAATGAGAACTGGAGGTTCTCAGCATGGTAATGGTGCCTACATAATATATAAAGTCCCGGAAAAGTCAGAGGCAATTCTAGAACTCCGACACTCAGAATTAAACTTATATAATAAGCTAAACCAGATTTTGGGCATATAATCTAAGGTTTTCAAGTTTATAACTCAATTCCTAACTTAACCCTTGGAATCCTGCTTCCTCCAACCCTCCGAAACACCAATGGAACAACCCTCGTCACTCTTCCGCCAGACAAGGGGCATCTCAGTTGCACAGTGTAACACCCTAACTTTTAGTACGTCATGATCGTACTAAAGATAAGGCATTACTAATCTACTTTCATTATTTACTATTTAATATTGAGCCTTTAGTTCGATGTCGCATTTCAGTTTTAAGAAAATGCCTGAAAATTTGCTTTTGTTGATTAAAAACCATATATCAAAGATCCCCAACCAATACTAATCACATAGTTATTAATAATAATAAATATCATACAACAGAATTCAAATAAAACTTAGATACAATTCCTATCCCTCTGTATAAAATAAAATCTTAATTAACAAAGGTGAGGGAATTCTACGAAAGCAACTCAATACATAAACTTAAGTCTAATAAGACTAATATTCGCCCGCAGCTTCACACTGAATCTTCGAACCTGTGTCACTGAAAGGGTGGAGGATTTTGGGATGAGAACAAATCACGCGTTCTCAGTAGGGAATGGGAATGCCGTAAAAGTAATGAAATAAAGTGCAAATAATTAACTTTACTCAATAAAACTATATTTTTATCAAACCCTTTGAAAATACTCTTGGTTCTACTTTAGCTAACCAATTACCTCTTTTTAAAATCTCTAAACTCAAAACATAATTTTAAATATAAAACTAGTCACATTACCTGTCTCTCAGCTACATAGTTAATTCTCAGTCAAATGTCAATTCGTAATCACTTTAATACATTCATAAACAAATAGCACAAGCAAGAGATCCAATTCAATGTACAAGCAAGCCACAACAAGAAAAACAGCACAATCACAAAGAAATAAGACAAGCAAGCGCAATCAGATGCAAATGTACAAACAACATGATGCATGTCTATCCCTAACGCAGGCCATGAGCTCATGTGTCGGTTGCCTACCCGCTCCAGACATTATTTGGGCACAAGTCCCAGATATGGCTTTCCAGATGCATACAATGTGCTTATAAGTTGTACGGCTAGGCCGCATACAGTGTGACTTTAAGTTGTATGGTTAGGCCACATACAGTGTGACTTTCCAAATCAATAAGCGTACATCTGGAAAATAGTTCTCAGTGTGTGGGCGTCCCCACTTTACATTTGGCACTAAGGCCCAAGCAATATCACATCTGCTTTCCTGTGGCAGACAATCTCTTTAAGTTAATATATTCCTTAAATCCTTGTTCTCTGCTCTCCTGTGGCAGAGATTCCTTTTCTTAATAAACCGAGCTCAAATCATTATTTAAAACAAAATCTCTCCTTAAAAGATTGGATTTAAAACATTATATTTTTCTTAATAAATCGAACTTTAAAATAGAATAAATATTTTCTTAACTAAATAAATTTCAAATAGTTTAATTTTCCCCAAAACCAAATCTTTTAAAATAGCATTTCAAACAAAACCTCAATTTCATAAAAATTTCGGCAGCACCTCCCCTAAAACTCGGGATATGCCACCCTTTCGGGTTCCCTCTTTCTCAACAAATCACCAGCCCTTTTATTAGCAATAATCATAACAACAGATTCTCAGTAGACAACTCATCATAACTCGGTTTAACAATCATTCTATCACTAAACGAGGCAGAAATTTGTCGATTAAGAATTTATAATAAGAACGGCATTGCAAGTACAGTTCTTAACCGACGGAAATTCCGCTTATCAATTTAGAAAGGGTTGTCACAATTTAAGAATAAAAATATTGGGAGTAGAAATCCCAGGTCGTCTCCCAACGAATTGACAAAAGAGTGCTTTTTTATTAGTCAGAGATTTTTCGAGAAATTTTAAGAGTTGGAGAACAGAAAAATAAAGGATTGCAATTTAAAGCAATGAAAATTAGCAAGAGAATTTATATAATCAAAATAAAAGCCTTGACTAGGGAAAGATTAATTGGAAGTTCTATCCTTGTTGAATTTTTTCAAGTGTAATAGCAAGAGGTTGTTGTTTTGACTTAGTTAACCCTTACCGAATAAAGGAAAGTCAAGTGATTGAGCTAACTCTTACTCAAAAGTCCTAATCCTCTCCTATGGAAGGACTAGCGTTAGTAAATAGAGAGTTAGCCAACAACTTCCAATTGAAATTGACACTTAAGTATTCCAACTCAAGGGTCTTCTTTTAATCAACCCCCAAGTCAAGTTAGGAGTCTACTCCATTGATATGAATACTACTTTCACAGGCATGTAAAGAGAATAAGAAGAAGACATGATAATTTAAACAAATAATAATTGAAAATTAATTAAAGATAAAAGTAGTTCTTTGCATTAATAAATCCCAAAATCATAAACATCCTTATCTGAACAGGGTTAATGGGCGATTAAAAGAGTAAAGGAATAAGAAAACAAACTAGAATAGTAGCAACTTCAACGGAGGTAGTGACTCTTCCCAATATCCAAATCAAAAGCATAAACTCTAAAACTATGAATGTGAAGAGACCTAGAGGAAGTAGTGTTTCTCTCTAAGATTCCAAACTAAAACTAAGAACTATGCGAATGAGATTGTCTTTTGAGTATCTGCTTGTCCACTGGCTCTAGTCTGTGTTTTTGGGCCGAAAACTGGGTCCAAACTCAGCCCAAAATCACCCCCAGCGTCTTCTGTGTTTTCTGCACGTGGCGCATGTCACGCGTACGCGTCGCTGGTCATCTTCGCGTATCACGCATACGCGTCAGGTACGCGCACGCGTCGCCGTGCGAACTCCAATTCACGCGCACGCATGAGCCATGCATGTCCGTCGCTTCTCGCTGGTTATCTTCTTTATTTCTTGTGCTCCTTCCATTTTTGCGAGCTTCCTCTCCATCCTCTAAGTCATTCCTACCCTATATAGTCTGAAAACACTTAACACACAGATCACGGCATCGAATGGTAAAAAGAGAAATTAAAAATATACAATTGAAAGGCTTAGGAAGCAAGTTTTCAATTATAGAATAAAACTAGGAAGCAATTGTAAAATCATGCAAATCGTATGAATAAGTGTGCAAAGGCTTGATAAAAACTACTCAAATCAGCACAAGATAAACCATAAAATAGTGGCTTATCAATCTCCGCACACTTAAACATTAGCATGTCCTCATGCTAAGCTCAAGGAGACAGAAGGAATGAATGGGGGAAAATAAGACTCATGAGATGCAACCTATGAATGCGAATGCAACTATATGCTAAGATGTTTCTGTCTTACTTGGTTAAAAGTAAACAAGTTCTCCAAGACAAACATAAATCAGATTCCACTAATTCAAATTACACAATAAAAGACAAGTAAACTTGTAAGAAGGCAGCTCATGAAAGCAGGAAACATAGAATCAAGTATTGAACCCTCACTAGTAGTGTATATGCACTCTAATCGCTCAAGTGTCTAGGGGTAATCACTCTATTCTTCTCTAGTCATGCTTTCTAAAACTTTTTTCTTCATCTAACCAATCAACAAATATTTAGTATACCAATGCAAACATCATGAGGTCTTTTCAAGGTTGTAATGGGGCTAAGGTAAAGGTGAGGATATATGTATGGCTAAGTGAGCTATAATATGAATCTTTGACTAACCTAAGTTCTCTCCTAACACACACACACACACACACTCTATGTAACTCTAAAATCATGCCTAGCTACCCATAAATTCCCACTTTTGTATATTTCACATACTCATATACCAAAAATTTCTCTTTTTTTTTTAATTTCACCACATATGCATTGATCTTTTATTAAACTTAACATTGGGATAATTTTGTCCCCTTATTTATCTATTTACTTATATTGTAATTTATTATTTTTATTATATATTTTTTTATTTTTATTTTTTTTTAAACATGAAAGCAAACATAACATATCAATGCACATGGGTTTTTAATTATTCTAGTCTCACATGAGTAGGTACCCAAATTCCCAATATTCAGATAAAGTAGAAACATAACACATTCCCATTAACCTAGGTTCCCACAATTTCCCGCACTTAATTGATACACAATCTCTATCTTAAGCCAACCAAAGATTCAAATCAGGTGATTAATTATTTTTCTGCTTAAGGCTAGTGATGTGGTAAAATGCAGAACGAATGGGGATTAAAAGGCTCAAAGTGGCTAACAAAGGTAAATGAAACGGTAGGCTATTTGGGATAAGTGAGCTAATAACAATTGATGGCCTTAATCATATATATGCATGCAAATATACTAAACAATGGACATATAGAATGGAACAAACTATAGATTGTAATCATAGAGAAGAAAACACACAAAAATAAAAATCATGGTTAAATAATGTAACCATATAATCAAGCTCAAATCTCACAGGTTGTATGTTCTTAGCTATAATTCATGTTCTAAATTACAATCCTCAAACAAGTTTAACACGAATTTTCAATTTAAATTAGTGAAATACTATAAAAAGGGTCTTGAAAAGAAACTCACTACCTTAACCAAGCAAAACATATATGCAAACAATTATTATCATGCAATCTATCCTACCTAACAAAAGAAAAAAGTCAAATATTGGTGTTAAGAGAGAGAAGTTACCTTCGGAAGTCAAGGACTGACCTCCCTACACTTAAGGCTTGGCACGGTCCTCCGTACCATCAGTAAGGAGCAAGGTAGGGCTGGAAGCATTGCCTCCGCTGTCTGGTTCGCCATGGCTACTGTGCTACTGGATGAAAGGGAGTTCGGGGTGTCTTTCGGTTCTGGAGGTGGGTGGTACCCACTATGAGGTCCTTCAGATAGTTGTATCGGCGGTTGTTACGGCGCTCCAAATGCTCCATTCGCAGGTCTTGCCGGTCGAACCTCTCAAGGATCTGAAGGAACATCTGATGGATGGATGGTGCTTGTGGTGTGGAGGATGGTGGGGTGGAAGAAGGAGGAGTATCCAAAGATGGGCCTGCAGGTCGGTTCGCAAAAGAAACTGGTGGCCTGATGTACTTCCCATTCGGGACGTACTGGTCGGCCCTGGGGATCATGACCTTCGTGTCTCCAGTCCGATAGGAGACACCTGCTGCAGAGACTTAATCTGAAATCAAGACGGGGAAAGGCAGGTTACCCGCAATCTGTACATGTCCCATGGCCTGCCAAATGTGTCAGGAAAGGTTGAGAGGTTGCTCTGTCAGGATACAACAGATGAGAACAGCAATGTTTGCTGTGAAGGTGGACTCGTGAGTGCTCGAAAAGGTATAGTGGGACATAAATCAATATTAACAACAATCTCAACAGTTCAATAACCACCATCTGACATAATAAATTAGAATTAGAATTTCCAGCAATTCAGTCACAATCATGATCTTAACTCAAAATCAATCTTAAAAACCAAAATTAGCATTGCCAAGCGTCTTTAAAACCATCATTCAAACATATTTCAAACGAGGAACAAAACATGCTTTCATAATTACGAACACCCAATACAATTTCAGTAAACTTTCACACCAACATACACATTCTCTTAACAAAGATCTCAAACCACATAAAACCACCAAGAGACACAACCAGTTACACATTTACTCCGCATCTAAAATCCATCACAGATCAAGCATTCGTATATTTGCAATAATTCATTAAACTTCTTAGGCATTCAAAGTTTAAAATATTTAATTTAATAAAATATCTCCTACCTCGAAAAGTCGAACCAACGCGTTAAAGAAAACCTTTTACCCTTGGCCCGGAAATAACGGCATCAACTCCAACTATGTTTCGCAGTGATAACAGCCACAAGAGCACCAGCTAACATCAATAACTCAATCCTGACATAAAATCGTCATGAAAAACTCAATAATTTACAATAGAACAGTGACAAAGAGTGGTTTTCTGAGCAAAAGAGGCTTACTGGACTACTAGAAAGGAAGGACAGGGACAACAGCACCTCAAGCTTCCTTCCCAGTGACCACGTCACCGTTCTTCGATAGCCAGGCGCGGTGGTGCAACATTTTACTCATCTGGCGGGTTTGCCTCCTCCCTATTCGCATTCTGCTCGTCCATGACAGCAACGCCCTTCGTGGCTCCCTCTCCTTTGGCGAAAATGAAACAAGGTAACGGCGACTGGGCTTGAACGGCGACGGCTGGAAGCGGCGGCGGTGACATGCAGTGGCGTGGAGCGTGGCGACGGAGCACGAACGACGATGAGGATGGGGGGCACGGCGACGCCTTCTTCCTCCCGCTCTTGGCTCGTGCTCGTCTCCCTCCTCTGGTTCCTTCTGCGAACGACGTCCCTCAAGATTCAACGATGACGCGGCGCGGCTTCCTCCCACGATGACAGTGCGACAGCGGCGGCGGCGGTGAGATGGACAAGGCACAGGATGGTGCGACAGCTACTCGGCTCTCCGTCTCTCTCCCTCAAGCCCTCACCATTTCTTTCTTTCCTTGTTTTCTTTTCTATTGTTGCTGGGTTTGATAAGGAAGGGAACATTGGCGGTTAGGTTAGAAGAGATTAGGGTTTTGTGTATGAAATTGGGTATTTTGGGTAGTTTAGTAATTTTAATAAAATTAGGGTAATAGATTAATTGAAAACTAATATTAATCTAACACTAATATTTATAAAAATACTTATTTAATTATCAACTTAATTTATTTTCAAATAAACACTAATTCAATAATTAGAGTTAATCAAATTAATTTCTTTTAAAATCATAAAATAGAGTTCAAAATATAATTATTCAAATTAAACTATACATCTAAAACCCTCATTAATTTTCAATTACTCAAGCTTTCAAATCAATAATAAGAAAATATCCAACTAATATAAAATTTTCTGAAATTAATATCTTGAATAAATAAAATAAATCATAATTAATTATTATTTAATTTATAAAAATCTGGGGTCTTACATCTTACCCCACTTATAAAAATTTTCATCCTCGAAAATTTATGCAAAACAAGAGAGGCTTATATTAATTATACTTTTTAAACATAATCAAGGAAGAGGCAAAAAGGATCTCAGCATATATACATATATACAGTTTCAATTACTTGTATTTTCAGATGGTACAAAGGTATAAGGGTAGAAGTGCGCAAAGCAGAAATTACGTGGCAAGCTTGACACAAAAGATATCATGGCTCAAGCATGTGATGACAAGGCAAGCAGCGATGGGTTATAAAACAAGTTGGGGTTAAGACGATCTGATTAACGTTCGCATACTAATCTCGTATCGGCTTCAGAGTTGCAACTTTCCAATTTCAACTTCTAACATTTTCCAAACCCCACGATATGCGTTACCTATTAGTTCTATTTCGCCTACGATAACCCGTTAACATTTCCATACACATAACCATCAACATTAAGTTGGCCAGACTTAACATCAACAGATATGCAACGGTAAGCTAACGACGTTAATCAATAGACAGTCATGTGCATAAAGCTCTAATTCTCATCATTCGGACAAAGACCTAAAACATGACAGACACTCACAGTATGCAGTGAAGCATAATCAGTCCATTCCCAAGGCTCTAATAGGAGCGAACTGCTCTGATACCACAATGTAACACCCTAACTTTTAGTACGTCATGATCGTACTAAAGATAAGGCATTACTAATCTACTTTCATTATTTACTATTTAATATTGAGCCTTTAGTTCGATGTCGCGTTTCAGTTTTTAAGAAAAAGCCTGAAAAGTTTGCTTTTGTTAATTAAAAACCATATATCAAAGATCCCCAAGAAATACTAATCACATAGTTATTAATAATAATAAATATCATACAACAGAATTCAAATAAAACTTAGATACAATTCCTATCCCTCTGTATAAAATAAAATCTTAATTAACAAGGGCGAGGAAATTCTACGAAAGCAACTCAATACATAAACTTAACTCTAATAAGACTAATATTCGCTCACAGCTTCACACTGAATCTTCGAACCTGTGTCACTGAAAGGGTGGAAGATTTTGGGATGAGAACAAACCACGCGTTCTCAGTAGGGAATGGGAATGCCGTAAAAGTAATGAAATAAAGTGCAAATAATTAACTTTACTCAATAAAACGATATTTTTATCAAACCCTTTGAAAATACTCTTGGTTCTACTTTAGCTAACCAATTACCTCTTTTTAAAATCTCTAAACTCAAAACATAATTTTAAATATAAAACTAGTCACATTACCCGTCTCTTAGCTACATAGTTAATTCTCAGTCAAATGTCAATTCGTAATCACTTTAATACATTCATAAACAAATAGCACAAGCAAGAGATTCAATTCAATGTACAAGAAAGTCACAACAAGACAAACAGCACAATCACAAAGAAATAAGACAAGCAAGCGCAATCAGATGCAAATGTACAAACAACATGATGCATGTCTATCCCTAACGCAGGCCATGAGCTCATGTGTCGGTTGCCTACCCGCTCCCAACATTATCCGGGCACAAGTCCCAGATATGGCTTTTCAGATGCATACAGTGTGCTTATAAGTCATACAGCTAGGCCTCATACAGTGTGACTTTAAGTCGTACGGCTAGGCCACATACAGTGTGACTTTCCAAATCAATAAGCGTACATCTGGAAAACAGTTCTCAGTGTGTGGGCGTTCCCACTTTACATTTGGCACTAAGGCCCAAGCAATATCACATTTGCTTTCCTGTGGCAGACAATCTCTTTAAGTTAATATATTCCTTAAATCCTTGTTCTCTGCTCTCTTGTGGCAGAGATTCCTTTTCTTAATAAACCGAGCTCAAATCATTACTTAAAACAAAATCTCTCCTTAAAAGATTGGATTTAAAACATTATATTTTTCTTAATAAATCGAACTTTAAAATAGAATAAATCTTTTCTTAACTAAATAAATTTCAAATAGTTTAATTTTCCCCAAAACCAAATCTTTTAAAATAGCATTTCAAACAAAACCTCAATTTCATAAAAATTTCAGCAGCACCTCCCCTAAAACTCGGGATATGCCACCCTTTCGGTTTCCCTCTTTCTCAACAAATCACCAGCCCTTTTATTAGCAGTTATCATAACAATAGATTCTCAATAGACAACTCATCATAACTCGGTTCAACAATCATTCTATCACCAACTAAAGTCAAAATTTCCATCAATTATTCTTTTAAAGTAAACCCATCCAACTTCAAGAATTCATAACTACTTTTCAAATTCAGCCTCACATAATTCTAATTATTTTAGAGTTACTTATTCATCAGCAATGTTACAATTTTAATTTAATAAGAATCACATTTTAAGAAAACAATTCAAAAACCAAACTTCAATCATTTAACAATCCTCAAAATTAATTCTAATTAATCATAAATCAATATTAACAACAATCTCAACAGTTCAATAACCACCATCTGACATAATAAATTAGAATCAGAATTTCCAGCAATTCAGTCACAATCATGATCTTAACTTAAAATCAATCTTAAAAACCAAAATCAGCATTGCCAAGCGTCTTTAGAACCATCATTCAAACATATTTCAAACGAGGAATAAAACATGCTTTCATAATTACGAACACCCAATACAATTTCAGTAAACTTTCACACCAACATACACATTCTCTTAACAAAGATCTCAAACCACATAAAACCACCAAGAGACACAACCAGTTACACATTTACTCCGCATCTAAAATCCATCACAGATCAAGCATTCATATATTTGCAATAATTCATTAAACTTCTTAGGCATTCAAAGTTTAAAATATTTAATTTAATAAAATATCTCCTACCTCGAAAAGTCGAACCAACGCGTTAAAGAAAACCTTTTACCCTTGGCCCGGAAATAACGGCATCAACTCCAACTATGTTTCGCAGTGATAACAGCCACAAGAGCACCAGCTAACATCAATAACTCAATCCTGACATAAAATCGTCATGAAAAACTCAATAATTTACAACAAAACAGCGACAAAGAGTTGTTTTCTGAGTAAGAGGGGCTTACTGGACTACTGGAAAGGAAGGACAGGGACAGCAGCACCTCAGGCTTGCTTCCCAGTGACCACGGCACCGTTCTCCGGTAGCCAGGCGCGGCGGTGCAGCCTTCTACTCATCTGGCGGGTTTCCCTCCTCCTTATTCACATTCTGCTCGTCCATGACAGCAACGCTCTTTGTGGCTCCCTCTCCTTTGGCGACAATGAAACAAGGTAACGGCGACTGGGCTTGAACGGCAACGGCTGGAAGCGGCGGCGGCGACATGCAGTGGCGTGGAGCGTGGCAACGGAGCATGAACGACGATGAGGACGGGGGGTCACGGCGACGCCTTCTTCCTCCCGCTCTTGGCTCGTGCTCGTCTCCCTCCTCTGGTTCCTTCTGCGAATGACGTCCCTCAAGATTCAACGATGACGCGGCGCGGCTTCCTCCCATGATGACAGTGCGACAGCGGCAGCAGCGGCGAGATGGACAAGGCACAGGACGGTGCGACAGCTACTCGGCTCTCCGTCTCTCTCCCTTAAGCCCTCACCATTTCTTTCTTTCCTTGTTTTCTTTTCTATTGCTGCTGGGTTTGATAAGGAAGGGAATATTGGCAGTTAGGTTAGAAGGAATTAGGGTTTTGTGTATGAAATTGGGTATTTTGGGTAGTTTAGTAATTTTAATAAAATTAGGATAATAGAGTAATTGAAAACTAATATTAATCTAACACTAATATTTATAAAAATACTTATTTAATTATCAACTTAATTTATTTTCAAATAAACACTAATTCAATAATTAGAGTTAATCAAATTAATTTCTTTTAAAATCATAAAATATAGTTCAAAATCTAATTATTCAAATTAAACCATACATCTAAAACCCTCATTATTTTTCAATTACTCAAGCTTTCAAATCAATAATAAGAAAATATCCAACTAATATAAAATTTTCTGAAATTAATATCTTGAATAAATAAAATAAATCATAATTAATTTATTATTTAATTTCTAAAAATCTGGGGTCTTACACACAGACAAATAATATAGACAAAAAAAATCACAGATAAAAATGCAGTTACAGTGGATAGAGCATATAGCAATTAAGCATAGATAATCAAATAGGCAAACCCAAGTAAAGCACATTCAAACAAAACAAACAAATGCATATGATGTATGTCTGCCCTATGGTTAATGAGCTTTTTTGTCAGTTATACAGCCAACCCGGACATTGTCTCTCTGTTGTGCACAAATATCTCAGCACATCGGCTGACCGTTAGAGGAAGAGTGTCCTGTTACCATTAGAGGGAATATGTGCCCTGTCACTATTAGAGGGAATAGGTGCCCTGTCACCCTTACAACCAGAGGAAAAACACAGACATACTCATCATCAATCATCCTCAATCATGCCTCATTTATCATATTCATTCATTTTCAATCAATCATCATTAAGTTAACCTTCATTCATAATAGTCTCAATATTCTACACTTCCTCAATCAACCAACATTAGTTTCATTATCATTCATACCATGTTTAACTTCTTTCAAAGCCCTTGATCCAAGTTCCTCTACTTCACAACCTCCCATTATAGGTCTCCTCTCATTTTTACGTTTAGAAACTAGGTTTTAGGTTCTAGAAGGTAGTTATAGAGGTTTGAAAAGTTAGAGGATTGACTTACACTCAAAATCTCATTCTTGGCTAAAATGCGGCCGGGGGAGGGGGGAGGGGGGCTCGCGTATGCGATATTTCAAAAACAAAGGGAACTCTTGCGTCGCGTACACGAGCGTCCAATTTTTCAGGTCCGTGTATGTGAGATATCAAGGCAGTGAATGAATCTCGCGTCACGTGTGTATGCTCGCGTATGCAACTCCTCATTTTTCACAAAAAGCTGCTAAGTCATAAAACCAGCTTTCTACACCTAACTTCTGACATTCATAACTTCCTCTACAAAACACCGATTTTCACAAACTTTAAACCATTTTAAAGCTCTTAGAATTATCTTTAATTTGAAACAAATTTCATTCAAATCCAAAAAATCTGAGACTCAAGTTATGATCTGTCGAAGTTGGTTAAAAATCACTTTTTGCAAATAATTACCAAACCTCCATTTTACCAAAATTCTTTCTCAAACCAATGGTTTCACACTTGAAAGCAACACTAAACACGCTTAATACTATTCTATGTCATTTATATCTCATCCACACAAACAATCACCCAATTATATTCAATTTTCTTCCACACAATCCAACAATCCAAACAACATAACTCATGCTCATCATAATACATTGTCATCATCAAACATCAACATCAATGATGACCGGAATTCACACCCCATTCAAAATTGGTGAATTAGTCCTTTTGGCAAGCGCACCAAAATTATCGTCAAGTAATAACCCACAGTGGAGTGGGATCGTATCCACAGAGATTGGCAAATTCGAGCAATTTTAATCAATTGATAAATTAGTCAAGCGGATCAATAGGATTGTAGAGTGCAGAATTGTAAATGACATAAATGTAAATGACTAGAATATAAAGCAAAGCAATAAAGTGCAGAAATATAAATGGCAGAAAGTAAAGGGCAGAATCATAAATGACTTAAATGTAAATGGGAATGGGGAATTGCTGAATATAAAAAAATAAGCAGTAAAGAAATGGAAAGATAAGAATGGGAAAATTCATTGAGATTGGGAGATGTTGTCTCTTTGGATCAAATCTAGCTTATATCCCCTTCAATCATGCAACTCATTGATCTCTTGGCAATCATGATTGATTGAGCCCCAATCCCTTGGTGACTCAATCTCTCAGATCTTGATCAATAGCCAATTCCTTGGTCTAATTGCTCATAAAGAGAGATATGCTTGGTCCCTGATTATACCACACACCATTATAGGTCCAAGTAGAGGGAGGATTATATGTCACATATCCAAACACCAAAACCCAGATTCTACTCTAGTGTGAGAAGGGATTTCAAGCATGGTTTCATGTTTCCTTTCCCAAGGTTCCCATGAAACTCAATTGCATTCAATCTCTTTCCCAAGATAATTGAATACTAAGCATTAAGAACGAAATTCCTTCTAGCAAATCAAAGAGAAGATGAAGAGAAGAAGAATTTCACTACTATCAATCCATCAAGTACAATAGAGCTCCCTCTCTCAATGAGAGGGAAGTTAGCTACTCATAGCTCAAAAAGTACTCAAAAGTGAAGTGTAAAAGTGGATCTAAAACTGACTGATTAACCCTCTTCTTCAGTACTCCTTGGGGGTATTTATACTACTCCTAGTAAAATAAAAGAATTACAAAAGTAAAAAGGGAAAATTACATTTTTGGAGGGAAAAGAAAACACTCAATAAGCATGACTTCTCAGCTGGCGTGTGGCTGGCGCTTTTCTGGCGTGTCACGTGCCCTTCATTTCCAGCTTGGCGTGCCACGCCTAATCCTTCAAGTGGCACGCTCGTCCCTCTCTCAACCTTGGCGTGCCACGCCTTCGAACTCAAGTGGCACGCCCTTTGCCTTTCTCACTTCTCTTTGCCTCTGAAAACTTGTACTGGCGTGCCACGCCCAAGGTCTGGCATGCCACGTCCTTGCTTTATGCTTGGCTAGGCTTCTCTGGAAAGTTGAACTAGCGTGGCACGCCCAGGGTCTGGAGTGCCACGCCCCTTTTGTGAGTGAGTGGTTCTTCTGTTTGGCGTGCCACGCCACGAACTTATTAAGTGGCACGCCCCAATGCTTTGCTCTAAATGACACTGGCGTGCCACGCCTGGTTGCTCAAGTGGCACGCCTAAGTGAAGAATGGTGAATGGCATGCCACGCCTTCGATATCAAGTGGCACGCCCTATGCAATTGGCCTCCTTCATCCTCTCTGGAAACTTATACCAGCGTGCCACGCCTAAAGGCTGGCGTGCCACGCCTAAAGGCTGGCGTGCCACGCCTAAAGGCTGGCGTGCCACGCCCATGATCTTGTCTTGGTTCCAGTAGTTGGCATGCCACGCCTCAGTCTTCAAGTGGCACGCCATAGTGAAATGCTAAGGTTGGCGTGCCACGCCTTCGATACCAAGTGGCATGCCCAGTCCTTGCTTTTGGTCCTTTGTGCATTGGCGTGCCACGCCTGGTTGCTCAAGTGGCACGCCCAGTCTTCAATTACCTTCAGCCCCTTCTCTGGATTGTTGTACCAGCGTGCTACGCCATGCTGCTCAAGTGACACGCCCATGGATTTGTGAACTCTTCAAGCTTAGCGTGCCACGCCTGGGTTCTCAAGTGGCACGCCCAAGTGACTTCTTGGGGCTGGCGTGCCATGCCTTCGACATCAAGTGGCACGCCATAGTGAAGGTTCTTCTTGGAATGGTGAGTTGGCGTGCCACGCCCCTTTGCTCAAGTGGCACGCCCATAGTAGTTGATGGATCAGGCGTGTCACGCCCAACTTGGCGTGCCATGCCCCTTTTGTGTCCTCCATTGTAGCTATCTGGAATTTTGTATTAGCGTGTCACGCCCATATGCATGCTTGGACTTCTTCTCTGGGCTTTAGTACTGGCGTGCCACGCCCAGCTCCTGGCGTGCCACGCCAGTGCATTTTTGTGGCATTTGCTTCAAGTGGCACGCCAGTTTCACACGCCCAGCTTCTTGTTTGTCTTCTACCCAATTTTTTATGCTTTTCTCACCTGAAATTCAGCACAACTCATCTCAAAGTAGTGTACCATAATATTCATCAAATAATGCATGAATTTTACTAATCAAATGAGATTTATGCTCTTTTATGGTCTTCTTTATGCAAGAAAGAAGGGTAGATGATGTAAGTCATCAATCAATAATCAACAATATCATCATTCATTAACTTATTCTCAACATAACTTCCATATTTCTATCAAGGTTACTAAACATTAACATACTTATACATTCCAACCTATCGTATGGTCATTCAGCATACGTTTTCACGAAACATTATATATTATCTACGAGAAACCAAAACCATACCTTGGCCGATTCCTCCCTAAGCGCGTAACACTTCAAAGACCTTTCATTTCACAAGCTTCAAGCTTCCATATGCCAATTGCACAAGTTTAACCGCTAGAATTTTTGTCTCAACCCTCCAATTGAACTCCAATTCAACAAGATACACAATCTAATTCATACAATATTACATAATCAACATAGGACTCACTAAATCACCAATTCACAAGGCCTAGGGTTTCCTTACTATTATCCACAAGTCAAATGGATAAAATCCGGTGATTACCCACCGTTAGAATTCTCCTAAGTCATCAAAAACACCAAATCCGTCAACATCCAAAACCCAAAATCACGAATTGAAGAGGGAGAAAACTAGACACAAAAATCTCAAATTTCTTACCAAATTGTTGGGTGAATTTTGTAGAGAATTTCGAGATAAATGAGTGGCCGCTGATGGCTCGTCAATCAGAGTTTCGCATTGAAAGTTATGGAAGATTGAAATTCGTAGGTGATAAGGGTTTGGGAAGCTTCTCTTCACCACTGTTTTCCTCACTCTCTCTTCATCCTTAGCGTGTTTCATAATGAAACAAGAGAAGAAGGCTGAACTTATATATATTTATGTTAGGCCTTGGGCCAATATGGGCCCAGTCCAACCAATTCGGCCCGTCGGCCAATTTCGGACTAAAACCTTTAAAATTAGTGTTAAAATTTATATTTTTGATATTTCTATTCTTCTAACTTATCAAATTTTAATTTTCTAATTTTTTTAAATAATAATTAATTTATTAGTTAATTATTTACTAATTACCCAGAGTTTATACTCCTCACTTGATTGAGTGAATCCAAGACTAAATGATAGTGCAGGAAAGTCATTCTTCAATGCAATGTTGACAACCATCATTATTGCATCAGTCACTGTTTGAGAGGGTGGATGATTACATGGTGACACACAAAATATCTTAAGATTACACAAAAAATATTGAAAAAGAATTTTAAGAAGTAGAACTTATACATTAGTAGGAGCTATTTCATGAGATTCTTGTTGTGGTTGTTGAGGTTCTTTTTCGGCACATTCTTTTATTGGAGACTTTGCAGCAGCTTGTTGAGGTTATGAGGGACTTTAGGATTACAGAAAAAGAATTTAATTAATACAATCAAACTAAGTGCTCCTCAATTCACATTAAATATACAGAAACACAAATCAAATACACCGAAATTTAAAAAGATATACAACTCAATAAAACAAGCGCAAAATTATAGCAGAAGCACTACACAAATTTCTATGGGCTAGTTACAACAAATGCACCAACAAAGTCCGTCAAAATGGACAAAATCAAAATTCTTTTGTTTAGTTACAACAAAAAGAGGACAACAGCACAAAATGTACCTCAAATAACAAGAAATATACCGAAATACAAACCAAATACACCGAAACTATTAGAAAAGGAATTTAAGTAATACTTACGCATTAATAGTTTTTTCTTCTATATCTTTCTCTTTGGGTTTCATTGCAACAGTTTGTTGAGTTTGGGGAGGGCTTGAAGTAGGAGCAAATACTTGAAGTGGAACTCTAAAAAAAAAGAAAAAAAAAGTTAAAATGGCATAAATATTCAGGTGCAAATAGTTAATTCAATGAAATAGAACATTGAAAGTGAGTTGGAAAGCTCACATGTCCAGTGATTCTGATTAAGAATGAGTTTGTTTCAGAAGAACAATGATTTGTCCTTTAGGATTATCATTTATTATTTCTTCCTAAATAGGAGCTGGTTCATTCAATGATTCTTCTTGTTCCATGAACTTGAAATACACCGAAATCACATCACAAATACACCATAAGCATTCAATAAAAATACAACTTCTGTTGCATGAGAACTTACATAGTTGCAATTTTTTCTTTTTTTTCTTGCATAAAATTGTAAAGGGCTTTTTTTCTTAAAAAAAATGTGAAATCAGAAGCAAAATATGGTAGCACAAGAATGAAAGAAATAGTAAGAGAAAAAAAATTACATTTTATCAATTGGTTGATTTACAGTACTCTAATTGCTTGTTTGTGTTAAAAACACATCATTTTCACTTGCCAAATTTACATGTGGCGTTCTAAGGACAAAATAAACATTATTCAGTAAAACTAGAGTAATTACATCAAGTTTAAGGAAAATTTAGCAAAGAAAGAACTTTAGACAATGAATCTTACGTTGATGAAGGATCGTAGTGAGCTTCCATAGAGTAAAGCCCAGTTTCTGGAATATCACTGGTTTTTTGCTGCAATCTAGAAAAGCAATCAATCATCAGGAAAAAAAAAACAAAACACAGTAAAATTGCCAAAATACACGGAAAATTGACAAGCATAGCATTTACAATGATAGTTTCTGAATCTTACTAATTATCAGATTTAGTTTCTTTTTGTGAGGATGAGTCCTCAACAACTTGTTTCCTTTTTTGGATTCAATTCTACAAAAGCAAACAATCTTCAGGAAAATCAACACAATAAAATTCGCAAAATACACCGAAAGAAACACTTGATTTTGATGAAAAAATAAAGATAGCATTACACTAATGGTTTTGGAATCTTACTCATTCTCAAATTTGGTTTCTTTTTCGGAAGATGAATCCTTAATAATCTGCTTTTCTTTTTTGGATTGCATCCTGAAAAAGCAAACAATCATCAGGCAAATAAACACGATAAAATTGATAAAATAACCCAAAAATAATACTTACTTTTTTGCAGGCTTGTGAATTTTTTTCTTAAATCTTTGTTTTCTTAATTTCTCAATTTCTTCACTTTTGACAATACATTCAAAAAAATCTGTTAATAAATAAAATTTTGACAAAAAAGTAAAACATAGTATTTTCAATTATAATTTCTGAATCTTACACATTATCAGATTCACTTTCTTTTTCGGAAGATGAATCCTCAGTAACGTGCTTTCTTTTCCTGGACTTCATTCTGGAAAAGAAAATAATCATCAGGCAAGAAAACATAATAAAATGGTCAAAAATACATCGGAAAAGAATACTTACTTCTTTGCTGTTCTTTTATGTTGTTTTCTTCTTTTTGGTGTCTCCTCCGAGTCATCTTCAAAATCAGACTCGGATTCAGCAAGACTTTCACTTTTTGAAGAAATAGTCTTCTTCTTCTTTTTCTTCTTTCCTTCCTTCTTTTTTCCCTTCTTTTAGTTGTTTTTTCAGCTGTGCCATTCTCACAATTCCCTAAAATAGAGAAAATATTTGTTTACACAATATATTTATAAGAAATACACCAAAAATAAAGAAGAAATTCTGTTGAGTTATCATCTCATCCTTGATCTCAGCTTTTATTCTTTGTATCAGCAACTCCTTAGTTCAATGTTGGACCCACAGTGGTCCAATAATTTTATCCACCGAACTATATTTGTATGTCGATTCGTGAAAATATATAATTATTAGAGTATAGAGATAGCCATTAATAGCATATTTCTTTTCTAATATGTGCTATTTAATGCCCTTTATAGGAAGTTGAGCACATGACCAGCCCAATTCCGTTGATGTATTGCGTCCATGTGAAGAATGGGCGGCATGTAAACCGAGAAAATTTTGTTTACCGTTGCCAGCAACAAGAAGGACATCTAAATGTATAGGATGAATGTCCTCTTGAATTTCATCTGATTTTCCGCTCCATCGACATTCATCTCCATCATAGAGGTTGATAATTGCAACAAGGTCTTGCCTTGGAAGCTTCTAACAACTTCCTTATTCTCCTCACTAAATTCTTGAAAGTTAATTTTTCCTAGATAGCATGGCCCTGCAAAAGCGGCAAAAGATATTTCAATGACACAGAAATAATTTGATAATACACCAAAATTTGATTCACATAATATATTAGAAAATAAATTTTTACCAGCTATACTCAAGCCAAGGGTAGCTACTATATTTTCTTGGGAGATGTTGATTATACCATATCGTGTGTCCAGTCTGTTACGGGATAGATCAAATGAATATGCCAATTGTTTCAATAGCTTATGTGGCACATTCATATACATCAAACCACCAAATTCCAGTTCTCAAATAATTGCTTTCTTGTTCTCGCTCATGTTTTGGAATTTATTATGAATTGATCTTGTGGAGCATCTCAAATTATGGGTTTTCTGTAAATAAATGAGAGTCATGTAAATAAACTATATTTATACAAAATGAATTGAGTTATTCAAACATATATATGCTTACTTTATATTTTGGTGCTACCTTTGGTGTCATTTTTTTAGTAAGAAATAAAAAAAAGTTAATACACCGAAAGACAAACTAAATACACAAAAATACAAACCAAACACACCGCTATTTTTTTTTTATTACATCATACAATATGAGATAAAAAAGACATGCAACTGAATCAAATATGCATAAAATGATACCAGAAGCACTAGAATAAAATTCTATAGTTTGTTACAAGAAATCAATGAACAAAATTCTTAATAAATGGACAAAAATAATTACAAATCACTCAAATATGTACATAATAACATCAGAAGCACAAGAATAATATTTTGTTGTCTAGTTACAGCATAAAGAGTACAACATCACCAAGTATACGTCAATTCTAATGAAATACACAGAAAGACAAGCCAAATACACCGAAAGACAAACCAAATACATCGAAACACAAACGTGAATACAATGATACCAGAAGCTACAGACACTCATTTCGAAACATGCAAAACTCAAACATGCACAAAAACACATTCAAATCCCTCAAACACATGCAAATATAGGTTAAACTATACAATAAATACTACATAATATTTTTACACTGACCTAACACAGTTATCACCAAATAAATCGTATAATGAGAACGGTAATGCAAGAACACAAAATAAACTACAATATTACTACATAGCGTTTTACGATCAGAATGAGAAAGAGAAAAGTGAGAAAACTGCAAAATTAGTGAACATTACCTTCAATAATCTTTCATCTTTTCTTTTTATGTTTGTTGATGAAGATTTCGACTTCAGCTTTGAAACTTCCTTGATTTTTCGCAACGATTTTGAGAGATTTTTTAGAGGTTTTGATCGTTGTTTAAATTTTGAGTGTTGCGATTTTGACGAAGAAGAAGAGCTGTTTTTCATAATGACATTTGTACTATTCGATAGTCTTGGAAGCGCATGTTTACACGCATTCTAACACGAGAGTTGTTTTTGTTGGATTTAGGCTAATTTGTTTGGACTTGTTTATCAGAAAGACTTGTATGTATAGCAGCTCTGTAATATTATTATTATAATGTTGGTTGCATAGAAATAAGGAATGTTGGTTGCTATTGTTAAGGAGAAAAACAAAGATACAGTAAGTGGTATGATGGTTGGTATAGACGCATAATTACAGAGCAAAATAAAAAAAATGAGAATATTCACATAATTTTCATTTTTATTTGTTAGTTTTTTTAATTTAGACCATTAAAGTCTTCAATATTTCTTTTCCACCAAAAACCTTCTTTTACACTGCTTTCTCTTTCTATTATGGTTACCTTTTAGGCACTTTTTTAGCTGCTGAACATAGGGGTCATAAAGTTTTTTTTAAGTCAGTAGCAAAAAAATAAAGATTTTTTTTCTCTTTTTGCAATTATTTTTTATATCTAAGGCTCAAGTTAAATAAAAGATATTTGTTTTTGATTATTCGTATTATTTAAATTATTTTTTTATTAATTTAATATTGATGATAATTAATTATAATAAAAGTATTTAAGAAGTATATAAAGTTAACCACACAACATTTTTTTTATCGTCGACTAAAAAATTTTACAAATGAATATAACAAATAATCTAACAAACACAACTATTAGAAGAAAACTGAAGTCATTGCAATTTAGTCCAATAAAAATATAAGAGGTTTAACTCTTTAAATAAGATTCATTCAATCTCATGTCCTAAATTATTCAATCTAATGTTAATGGTTTGATAAATAAGGAGCGAGAGAAAGTGTGAAAATTGAGAGAAAGAGAAAAATTGGTTCTTTTTATTTTAAAATTTCAATTGAATAAAAACAGAAAATGTACTCCCTATGTACTCTTACTATAATTAATTACTATCAATATTAAATTAATAAAAAAATAATCTAAGTAATACAAATATTCGCACTTAATTTCTAACCCAATTCTTACACGCCAGAGAGGAACAGGAGGAGGAGGAATAGGAGGACGAAGAGGAGGAGGAGCAGCTAAATCATCTCAGTACAGATAACTCTAGTGGGATCTATTTCCTCTGCTGTTTCTTTCTAAAAAAGAAGTGCAAAAATTTTCGCTATACAGTCGAAATTAAACCAAGTTCGACCTTGGTTTCCAAATTCAGGCCCATAGCTATTCATGTATGTAAAACATATGTTGTTTTGTAACCCAGTGACATAACGGCATGATACTTAGGTATTCAAGCTGCGGTAGTAGCGTAAACGTACTTTTTGTACGCGAAGGATACATAATTCGCACAGTGAATGTCGCCACAAGGGGGCCGTGATGATGCATGTACGCCATAGCTTGCTGCCGAAATTGCTCTCTTTTCCAATTCTCATCTCGCTCTTTGTACATAGCACGTAAGAGGAACATCTCTTGTTGTGTAGACTCCGTATTCGTGTGTCAAGTCTTGAATCCATATTTGAAATCAAGTCATCGACGAGGATCTCCTCGTATTTTGTTGATAGAAATGTATTTTGTTGATAGAAATCTAGTACAGTTGTAGATTAGACTGCACACTAAAAATTTGTAAATTTCGTGTACTCTTTTCTCTTATTTTAAAAATTTTAAATGCAATTTTCATCGTACACCTCTCACATGCACACGTAAGAAGAACCTCTCTTGTTGTGTAAACTCTGTATTCATGTCAAGCCTTGATCCCATATTTAAAATCAAGCCTTTTTTTTCGTACTTTGTTGATAGCAATCCAGTATAGTTGTAGATTAGACTGTACACAAAAAATTTATAAATTTCGTGTACTCTTTTCTCTCATTTTTTAAATTTTAAATGAATTAAAACTGAAAAAAAAAGTTTTATGGTCAGCTTTATGTACTCTTTATATATTTCTACTATAATTAATTATTATCAATATTAAACTAATAAAAAAAATAATCTAACTGACAATTCGTTTTACTTACGATAGGCTTGGGGACGAATTAGTTCTGAAATTTTTTTCTTCTTCTTGGAATTGTTTCCGTTGTTGAATCAGGAACCATTGGGATTCAGTTTTTGGGATGAACTGAACTGATTTCTTTTTGTTCCTGTGATTAGGATATGATTTTCATGTCTATATTGTATAAAAACAGTCTACCATGTGCTATATGCAGAAACACATGGAGAGACTATAAAATTTAAGTTATAGCTTGTTGACATACTGATAATAATTTGTTTATATCATCTTCCTTGTTTGTTATTTAAAGAAGAATGGCTTCTTAGTAGAATTCATATTTCTTGCTTTGGATTCTAGACTTTTTTCTACATGCAAGACCTTGAAGGGGTTATATATCTCAAGGAACCTGGTTTCTTTAACGATGAAACTTGTTTACTGAGGTGATTTTTCTTATTGTGGTTGTGAAATGTGTTTAAATTTTATATGTCTCTTCAACATATGCTTATACTTACAATTTAATGAAGTTGGTTTTGCACATTTATCGTATCTCATAATGTAATGGCGAGGATGATATGCATGATGATGATAAATTGATGATGATGGTGGCTAGGATGAACAAGATCATAATTTACTCTGTAATCCTCTCATATGACTGCATAATAGGGTACGAGTTTATTAGAAAACTAAACCCATAATTGGTAACTACTACCTATTTGAAAATCGTCCTTGGGGTCTTGTTACCAACACTCATGAGTACATGTTGCCTTGTGATTAAGTAAAACAAATGTTCATATTGGGTCCTTCCTTCCAGTACATAGTTCAATTTACTGTAGCGTGTATATGTCATTGATTCTCAAGCATCGTGAGACCATTAGAGCCCCTGTTTCTAAATATTAGGGCCAATTGGTTTTAGTTCCCCCTTAAAGATATCTAGAAATGAGAAAAGGTACCAGGTTACCAGGGGGGTGTATGTGTGTTGGGGAGAGAAAGTAAAGGAGCCGCCGGGGGGGGGGGTGAATAGGTGATGTTGAAAACAGTGGAAATTGTCATAAAATATATGTACGTAGATTAACAAATGGTGTTGGTATTGATACCGTAATAATCAAATTCTAAAGCATAGAACATTGGGATCCACATTTAAACTGAGTATCCCCTCGGAAGGGAACTTTGGGAGATCACTGGCAATGGATTTAGCAACGTCAAAGTATGATTGGTTCTTTCTTTCTTCTGGAGTTTTTCCCAACAATTTAGTAGGGAACTTGCCATTGCTTTTCTTGGTTTTTTCCTCAAATTCCTCTGTCTTCATTCTCCAGCTGCCATTTCTCAAGTTGAAGCTATACAAAGGAAGGAACCTTTGGCCATATACAGCTAAAAATTCAATGGCACTTAGAATGTATTCAAAATCCTCTTCATTCATGTAATAAGGGAAACTAACACGGGTCCATCCAGGTTTCACTCCAACATAGCCCTATTCAAAATAACACACAATTTTGGTTAAGAAACAAAATATACTCCGACATTATGAGCAGCTATATGATTTGTAAAAGAGTTCCTATACACTGAACTATCAAACAACAGAGTTGCAGGAAAATGAAAAGTCACCATAAGTAATTATTGTAATAGGTAGTTATTATTGTTGATTTAGCACTTTGCAATTTTATCAGTTGACAGTTTATTGTGCCTAGAATTAATTCCTTGGAAGAATGTTGAGAGGCTTTTGGTTTTTTACCTTTTGAACAGCTGATCTAATAGAAAGTGATTGAGATTTGCTGATATGGAGCAACTCATGGCCGTAAGGACCAGCACAAGCGCAACCACCACGAGCTTGGATGCCGAAAAGATCATTGAGCAATGCTGCAACGAAAGGGCCATGAAGTGGCAAGCCTCTTTTGCATCCTGTTTCTGCCCACAAGTTAAGTTCATCATGTTCTTGGGAATAAGAATTGGTGTTAGTGTAGATGAGAAATGACAATATAGCTTGTCTCTTGGTACTTGTGTTCCCTAGAACCTCAATGTTGGGATTGGGGATAAGCCTCTTAAGTGCCTTGTTAATGTACAACTGTTCTCTTTTCTCAATCTCTTCATAGCCAATGTATTCTTTCACCCAAAATGCCAAGGCTGCTCTAACTGTCTGGATTATTGGAGGGGTACCTCCACTCTCTCTTTCTTCTATGTTCTCCAAGTATAATGTATCCTGCATTGTTACCCAAATTTTGATGTTGAATTCATTGATGGATGAAATTTGCTTGTATGAGATATTAACTTGTGTGAATACATTTTGATCCCTGCTAAAAAGGGCACGCTAAATATGAAACAAATCGAGTGTGGCACTTTACCTTTTCATTGAAGGCATTGACATAGGTAACAGTTCCACCTCCACAAGTGGAGGGAGGTGAAGATCCTATACGGTAAAGGACCTTGTTCATGAGGAGCACACCAGGGGAGTCAGGACCACCAAGAAACTTATGCGGACTCAGGAACACAGCATCATACCCATCACTATGCCCTGATCTCATGTCAATCTCCACGTATGGACCACTAAACAAACAAAACAAGTAAAAAACATTACAAAGTTTTCTAATACACAAGTTTATCTGACAACAATAATAAAATAGCACATTCCACTGATTATTTCTATGTACCTTGCTGCAAAATCAAAGCATGCAAAGCAGTTGTACCGATGAAGAAGACGAGCAATGGCTCGCGTGTCGGAGTGTATCCCGGTGACATTGCTACAAGCTGAAAAAGATCCCAACAATGGTCTGTTGGTATTTTTATAGGCCTCAAGCTGTAGCTTCAGGGCATCCATGTCCAACAAGCCTTCATCATCAAGACCAATCTCAACCACTTCAGCCAAGCTTTGCCGCCATGAAAGGAGGTTTGAATGATGCTCATGGGGCCCAACAAACACCACCCATCTTTCTTCTTTGCCAAGGCTCTTTACCACCCTTTCCCTCAAAATCGAGGGCACTGCGATTCCCATTACTTCTTGGAGCCTCTTGATGGCTGCGGTTGTGCCGGAACCACAGAATATGATTGTATCTTCTTCTCCACCGCCAAGGCAACTTTTAATGTATGTGGTTGCTTCATGCAGCATTTTTGTCGTCCTGCTTCCCACGTAACTGTCACAAGTGTGAGTGTTACCTGCAACACATACACAAAAACTAACATGACTCAAAAAGATGCTCTATAACACTTGATAGAAAAGAATAAGAAAATTAATATGATATACATAGTGTAACATATATACCATAGAAAGGAAGAAGATGATCGGTGATGAAGTTTTCATTGAAATGTAAGCTGCGGCCTGAAGCAGTGTGATCAGCATACACAAGTTTTCTTCTTCCAAACGGAGAATCGAACTCAGCATCGTTACCTATCATCTGGGACCGAAGCCAACAGAGTTTTTCTTCAACAGAGTCATTGCAGGGGAGGCCAATCCGTACCAGCTTTTCAAATGACTCAGAGTGGTTGCAAAAATCCTGAGATGTTTCTGACAAGACACTTGTTTTTGACAAAACGACAACCTTGCTGTTATCTTCAACGACCTTGCTTCTCTTGCTTTGAACTATGCATGGCTCCGCTAGTAATATGGGTTCTATCTCCATGAGGAACAAGTGAATAATGTGGTGTATGATTTTGTTTACGTAACGCAACATATACAAGAAGGTGATGAGGGAAGAAGATAGAAGAAGGGGATTAAGGCAAGGCACATTAAGTTTTGGTTATTTATATTTTGATAAAGGATTAGTTGTGTTTTCGGTGGGAAGTTACATATTATGGGCAGCATGCATATATAAACCTGGTGGTGCAATTTTACTATGGCTTTATATGAATCAAATTCTGGTAGCTCTCTTTCGAGACAAGTGGTGGTGCCAAACATTGTTTTTGAACTTTAATTTGCTTCCCTTTTTTTTTCCTTGGTGTTGACTGCTATACGTTACTTGACCTTTTTGTTACTTAAGTTTGGGGAGTTTCATTTTGAGCACTAGTTGCTAAAAAATATAATATAAAAATATCAAACCACTAAATCACTCTGTATTGAAATACAAAATATAAAACATATTAAAATATAAAAAATACATATATTTATACATAGTTGTATGATAATTAATTTGATAACTAATATTTATATATACATAATATTTAAAAAAAATATATTAGATATATATTAAAATTAATCACTAATATAAAATATATATTAAAAATAAATTAAATAATATATATATTTATATATAAATATATAATAACTAATTTTAATGACTAATTTTAATATATAATAGTATTATTTTTAACATATATTTGACGGTAAAATAGTATATAATTTGTGGACAGCTCCCGTGTGAGTTTTTAGCTCTTTTTTCTATAAATCTTTTTTAATTTTAGAAATTGATAAATTAATCTCTTAAATTTCAATTTTTATCCATAATTCTTTCATATTTAAAAGATTGTCTCTATTTATATTATCAGTATTTTGTTTAATTACGTTGTCTATATTGTGAGATGCATATGAAATGTTTTTCAATCAAACATTATGCTATTAATTCTTAATTAGTAATAATGTAAAACAAGAAATTGACTGTTGCACTCAATACAAACAGAAGAATTAACCAGTATATTAGAGTCTAGATGAACACTTATTTACCTAAACAGTAATTTAGAGATTCCAGAATTGCTTTATAAAAAATAACATCCTATAATTTTTAAGCTTTTCTTGTGCATAATTTGTTCAAGTTATCTTATATTAAAAAGAAAAAAGTGTATAGAAACTGGGCGCTTTTACCCACAAGTTAT